>NC_047107.1:9836289-10436289 GCF_902500255.1 Thalassophryne amazonica | reverse complement strand
TTCTACTTCTAGTAGCTGACATGTTTTACTGAAGTTTCCAGTTAATGGTTAAGCATGTTAAGTCAGCAAGTGTCTCTTTTTACATTTATCTCATGTTAGATTCACCATCACCAAAGATCTGAAAGAAAAGAAGCTGTGAATTGAAGCAAAATTTTCAGCTTGTAGCCTAAAATAACATTTTTGAAAGTATGTTGTTTGTGACAAATATTTAAACCCAGGTATAGTTTTAAATTGAATATAAAATTATACTTTAGTTACACTCAGGTGGTTAACTTCTATCCTCTTTATAAGTGATGTGACTAGATACTGGATAATGGATAATCTATTGCACGGGCACTCGGGCAGCGATAACTGATATATTTACAACCTTCAGCTATGATGTGCTACCTCTAAATATTAATGTATGACAAAAATATTTGGCAGGCTTTCTTTTTTCCCAAAGCATCATAAAATGAAGGGGTGAGAGTAATGAATTTCCAACTTTTATTTTTTTGAACCACCCTAGTCCACAAACACACAATGTAACTCTTTCTGGCCTTCTCGATACTTCTCCAACAGTATTCTCAGAGCAAACATTGCATCTGTAGTGCTCTTTCTCGGCATGAAACCATATTGCTGCTCACAGATTTTCACCTGTTTTCTAAGCCTTGCTTCTATTACTCTTTCCCTTAACTTCATGCTGTGGCTGATCAACTTTATGCCTTTGTAGTTACTGCAGCTCTGCACATCACCCTTGTTCTTGAAAAGAGGAACCAGCACACTTTGTCTCCACTCCTCAGGCATCCTTTCACTTTCCAAGATTTTATTAAACAATCTGGTTAGAAACTCCACTGCCATCTCTCCTAGACATTTCCATGCCTCCACTGGAATGTCATCTGGACCAACTGCCTTTCCACTCTTCATCCTCTTCATAGCAGCCCTCACTTCTTACTAATTTCTTGTACTTCCTGACTTACTCTCACAACATCATCCAGCCTTTTCTCTCGCTCATTTTCTTCATTCATCAGCTCCTCAAAATATTCCCTCCACCTTTTCAACACACACTCCTCACTTGTCAGCACATTACCATGCACATCCTTTATCACCCTAACCTGCTGCACATCATTTCCAGCTCTGTCCCTTTGTCTGGCCAAACGATACAAGTCCTTTCTCCTTCCGTACTATTCAACTTCTTGTACAGCTCGCAATATGCCTTTTCCTTCACTTTTGACACTGCTCTTTTCGCCTTATGCCACATCTCGTTGTACTCCTGTCTACTTTCTTCATCTCTCTGACTATCCCAAAACTTTTTCGCCAACCTCTTTCTCCTTATGCTTTCCTGGTCCTCTTCATTCCACCACCAAGTCTCCTTGTCTTCCTTCCACTGTCCAGATGCCACACCCAGTACTGTCTTAGCTGTCTCCCTCACCACAACTGCAGTACTTTTCCAGTTGTCAAAAATTGCTTCCCCTCTATCCAGTGCTTCTCTCACCTGTTTGCTAAATTTCACACAACAGTCTTCCTCCTTCAGCTTCCACCATCTGATCCTTTGTTGAGCTTTCACTCTCTTCTTCTTCTTTACCTCTAAAGTCATCCTAGAAACAACCATCCTATGCTGTCTAATGACACTCTCTCCTCCACCACCTTACAGTCTCTGATTTATTTTAGCTTGCATCTCCTATTAAGAATGTAGTCTACTTGTGTGCACCTTCCTCCAGTCTTATATGTTACCCTGTGGTCCTCCCTTTTCTTAAAGTAGGTATTCACCACTGCCATTTCCATCCTTTTTGCAAAATCAACCACCATCTGTTCTTCCACATTCCTATCCTTGATATCATATCTACTCATTACTTCCTCATCACCTCTGTTCCCTTCACCAACATGCCCATTGAAGTCCGCTCCTAACACCACTCTTTCATGCTTGGGAATGCTCACCACCACCTCATTTAACACACTCCAGAAATCTTCTTTCTCTTTCATCTCACAACCTACTTGTGGGGCATATCAAATCAAATCAAATCAATTTTATTTATATAGCACCAAAACAGTCGCCCCAAGGCGCTTTATATTGTAAGGCAAAAGCCATACAATAATTACAGAAAAACCCCAACGGTCAAAACGACCCCTATGAGCAAGCACTTGGCCACAGTGGGAAGGAAAACTCCCTTTTAACAGGAAGAAACCTCCAGCAGAACCATGCCCAGGGAGGGGCAGTCTTCTGCTGGGACTGGTTTGGGCTGAAAGGAGAGAATCAGGAAAAAGACATGCTGTGGAAGAGAGCAGAGATCAATCACCAATGATTAAATGCAGAGTGGTGCATACAGAGCAAAAAGAGGTGAATAAAAAGAAACACTGGGTGCATCATGGGAAACCCCCCAGCAGTCTAAGTCTATAGCAGCATAACTAAGGGATGGTTCAGGGTCACCTGATCCAACCCTAACTATAAGCTTTTTCAAAAAGGAAAGTTTTAAGCTTAATCTTAAAAGTAGAGAGGGTGTCTGTCTCCCTAATCCGAATTGGGAGCTGGTTCCACAGGAGAGGAGCCTGAAAGCAGAAGGCTCTGCCTCTCATTCTACTCTTACAAACCCTAGGAACTACAAGTAACTACAAGTATCACATGCACTGATGATATTCATCATCACCCCTTCAATTTTCCAACTTCACACTCATCACCCTGTCAGACACTCGCTTAACCTCCAACAGACTTTTGACATACTCTTCGTTTAAAATGACCCCAACATCATTTCTTTTCCTATCCTCACGATGGGACAACAAATCTTGGATGAGTGCTAATCTATTAAATCTTAAAGATTCCAAGACGGAGATTATCCTGTTTGGGGGAAGCACTTCCACAGCCTGCTCTGCTGATGTCCTGGGTCACCTGGATTCTAACATTCAGTCCTGTGTGAGGAACCTTCGGGTGATTTTTGACAGCCATTTTAAACTTGATAAGCAGATCAGTGCTGTTGTTAGAACAAGTTTCTGCAGTGTTTCAGCTCTTGACACCCCATCGTGGCCACAGACGAGTCCACTCTCGCCGCTGACAGAGTATGCAACGAAGCGGCATTCCACAGTGCGTTCATACCTGGCCTTTCATACTGAGTTGTCTTCCATTTATATCCGATTTGGATAAAGAGTTGGCTTGCACTTGCATCCAGTAACTTAAGCGGCTGATTTTATTTCATTTTGCGCTTAAGGCCATTCATATGTATAAAATCCTCATTTACATAAGGCTGTCTATATCACATTACCACCCGCTATCAACTATGCATTTCAATTTCAGTTCAGTTTATTTTATTTATATAGTACCAAATCACAACATTGCTGACTCAAGGCGCTTCACATGACTAAAGTCGAACCTTAGGGCCCCTTCAACCATAGTGCAAAGTTTGTCAAATTGCGCATTAAGTGCGCATGAAGCAGGAATCATATGCGAATGTGTAATATCGTAGCTGCATCCAACGCCTTGTACACCTGTTGCTACAACTATGTGCGCACACCAGCGGCTGAAAGACAGAATGTGCGCTGTGAGAGCCCATCGAACCCGCTCGCGATAGGTGTCGGACAAATTCCAGGTGACACGCACGAACATCTAACACCGCTGGCATGGCACTTAGTAAATGTGTGGCATTCATACTGTCATCACGAAAACAGTCAGCAGATGATCACTGTCAAGCTGGATGTGAAATGTGTCTAAGTGCCCCACGACTGTGAAGCTGCCGAGTGCACATGTGGCGTGCCAGAGTGTCGGCTCCCCCAACAACACATATGAGCTGCTTCAGTCAGTGCACAGAGAGAGCACGCGCGCTGAGCACAGAAAGAAACAACACGTTATAAGAAACGGTACGTCGGTACGTCCTGTTCACACCGTGTGTGCGTGTTGGTGACAGTTATACTGAATTTATTAGATGAAATAAATGGTCAAAATTCCTTAAAAATGAGAATATATGACAGAACGTTATAAAAATCACACACACGTGTGTTTAAAAAACCTGATGTGGAGAAACTCAGCAGTGATGTTCAGAAGCACAAATCACATAAAACAGCTGAGAACTCTGAACTTTTTAAGATATTTATTTTAGAGGACTTAATGTCATTTTATGTTCAAGCACAAAACGTGACTGAGGAGGAGAAAAAGAGGAAATGAACTCTAGTCAAAATAAAAATACAAGCTGCTGATTTTTGTTATTTTTCAATGTTATTTAGGATGCAGCTCTGCGTTTCAATTTACAGGAGGGTCTGTATAGAAATAGTATCGGACCTTTTTTATTTTTTTCAAAAACCTGATGGATTTTTGAATCACGTGTGCTTGCATGAGCCAACCTTGAACCTTTGTGCGCATATGTGAACTTTTTCACGCCTGTCGATTGCATCATTTTCTGGTAAGCAGCCTTTGTGTGAGGATATGTGTTGTCACTCCCCTCGGGCAGGAGGCTACGGTCCATCCGGACCAGAACCTCCCGCCAACAGAACAGTTTCTTTCCTCTGCCGTTTAGACTCATGAACACTTCATAACTCAGTCACCTTAACCTTAACTCTGTCACTTTATCATTTTATCACGGGTCACTTTAGACAAATGTACACTCAACAAAAATATAAACGCAACACTTTTGGTTTTGCTCCCATTTTGTATGAGATGAACTCAAAGATCTAAAACTTTTTCCACATACACAATATCACCATTTCCCTCAAATATTGTTCACAAACCAGTCTAAATCTGTGAAAGTGAGCACTTCTCCTTTGCTGAGATAATCCATCCCACCTCACAGGTGTGCCATATCAAGATGCTGATTAGACACCATGATTAGTGCACAGGTGTCCTTAGACTGCCCACAATAAAAGGCCACTCTGAAAGGTGCAGTTTTTTTTTATTGGGGGGGGGAGTACCAGTCAGTATCTGGTGTGACCACCATTTGCCTCAGCAGTGCAACACATCTCCTTCGCATAGAGTTGATCAGGTTGTCAATTGTGGCCTGTGGAATGTTGGTCCACTCCTCTTCAATGGCTGTGCGAAGTTGCTGGATATTGGCAGGAACTGGTACACGCTGTCGTATACGCCGGTCCAGAGCATCCCAAACATGCTCAATGGGTGACATGTCTGGTGAGTATGCCGGCCATGCAAGAACTGGGACATTTTCAGCTTCCAAGAATGTGTACAGATCCTTGCAACATGGGGCCGTGCATTATCCTGCTGCAACATGAGGTGATGTTCTTGGATGTATGGCACAACAATGGGCCTCAAGATCTCGTCACGGTATCTGTGTGCATTCAAAATGCCATCAATAAAATGCACCTGTGTTCTTCGTCTATAACAGACGCCTGCCCATCCCATAACCCCACCGCCACCATGGGCCACTCAATCCACAACATTGACATCAGAAAACCACTCACCCACACGACGCCACACACGCTGTCTGCCATCTGCCCTGAACAGTGTGAACCGGGATTCATCCGTGAAGAGAACACCTCTCCAACGTGCCAAACGCCAGCAAATGTGAGCATTTGCCCACTCAAGTCGGTTACGACGACGAACTGGAGTCAGGTCGAGACCCCGATGAGGACGACGAGCATGCAGATGAGCTTCCCTGAGACAGTTTCTGACAGTTTGTGCAGAAATTCTTTGGTTATGCAAACCGATTGTTTCAGCAGCTGTCTGAGTGGCTGGTCTCAGACAATCTTGGAGGTGAACATGCTGGATGTGGAGGTCCTGGGCTGGTGTGGTTACACGTGGTCTGCGGTTGTGAGGTTGGTTGGATGTACTGTCAAATTCTCTGAAACGCCTTTGGAGACGGCTTATGGTAGAGAAATGAACATTCAATACACGAGCAACAGCTCTGGTTGACATTCCTGCTGTCAGCATGCCAATTGCACACTCCGTCAAATCTTGCTACATCTGTGGCATTGTGCTGTGTGATAAAACTGCACCTTTCAGAGTGGCCTTTTATTGTGGACAGTCTAAGGCACACCTGTGCACTAATCATGGTGTCTAATCAGCATCTTGATATGGCACACCTGTGAGGTGGGATGGATTATCTCAGCAAAGGAGAAGTGCTCACTATCACAGATTTAGACTGGTTTGTGAACAATATTTGAGGGAAATGGTGATACTGTGTATGTGGAAAAAGTTTTAGATCTTTGAGTTCATCTCATACAAAATGGGAGCAAAACCAAAAGTGTTGCGTTTATATATTTTTGTTGAGTGTACTTTGGTTTTTAATTGTACTCCTCCCACTGCACTGTTGTTCTGTTTGTGTTGTTGCACATAGCCTTTCATATTTCATATTTCATATTTTATCTTAGCATTTTATATTGCTCTCTGTTTAATGTTACACCATTATACCAAAGCAAATTCCTAGTCTGTGAATCCTGTTCATTGGCAATGGCAAGAAACTTCTTCTGAGTTTTGAGTTCTGAGTCTCTTGTCGTTTTTTTCTTTGCAAGGAAATGGGGGAACGACTGGAGCAGCGCGACTGCATCAAAAAACAGCCAGGTGGAAACCATTCAGATTATTCAGACGGGTTTCGGTGACGATCCTATGGGCATCACACAGATTAAGGAGTGATACAACCGGTTTAAAGACGGCCGCACAACATGCAGAAACGACCAGATCATTTCCAAAGTGAACGCTGTGGTGATGCGGGACCGTCATGTGACTATCCGAGAAATTACGGAAGAGGTGGACATCAGCACTTTTTCAGCACATTCCACTGTGACAGAAGATTTGGCCATGAAAAGAGTGGCGGCGAAATTGTTTCCTGAAGCTTCTGACGGTGGAGCAAAAGCACCTCTGTGTTGAAGTCCACAGGACATGCCTGTGACATGCCCACCTCTTCCACCATTTCTCGGATGGTCACACGACTGAAAAGTCACCAAAAGCCGTCTGAATCTTCCAAATGGTTTCCACCTGGTTGTCGCCCAGTTTCTGGCAAAATTTGATGCGGCGCTGCTCCAGTCGTTCCATCTTTTTCCTTGGAATGAAAAAACGCAGAGTGCACGACACACACCTCACACAAAGGCTGCTTACCAGGAAATGATGCAATCGACAGTCGTGAAAAAGATCACACATGCGCACGAAGGTTCAAGGTTGGCTCATGCAAGCACACAGGATTCAAATCCATCAGGTTTTTGAAAAAAATAAAAAGGTCCAATACTTTTGTAACAGACCTCGTATTTCAAAGTAAGTTACCTCTTATTATTTTCAAAATTCATGAGTCAAATCAGTCTGCATTGTTCAGTTTTTCCTATACATGTTTGTGTATTTTTTCCTTCTTTATAAGAGTTGGGTGTTTGTGTTTGTTCTACAAAGTTTTAAAAAAAACAATAAAATGTTAACACTTTTCTTTATAGCAGTTCTGTAATTTCAGAAACGTAACAGAAACAAACAGAAATCAGAAAAATGTTGGGACTGTATGTAAAATGAAGATTAAAAATAAAAATGTTGCACTATTCCCAGTTTCTCCACTCACACCCACAGAAGCCAAAAGTTCTAACAGAGTTGTGTCTTGGTGGCTTCCCTCACTTGTTTTCTTCCTGCATGGACATTTAGTTTTTGAGAACTGCCTACCTGACACAGATTTACCATAAAGTACCACACTGTTTGTACTGCTGAATGATCAATATAAATTAACTTGAAAAAATATTCAATCACTTGGAAAAGTTCATGTTTTCATCCGCTGACATTTCTCAAGAAAACTGGCTGTAAAAATTATTAATTAATTCTTACATTTAGAACAAACTGCCCTGCCCCACCTTTTTTTTTTTTTCTTGGAAAATGCTGCAGGCTTTAAATGTAGGACTGGATATATATTAACAGAAAACAAATAAAATAAAGCCGACCACACAAAACATGAATTATGTTGGTTCATACAGTCTGCAGTTACAGAAATAGAAGTCAAAGTTAATGTCAGGATCATTACGTGTCCCCCGCCACCACATTTTGAAACACTATAAGACCACAGGCCATGCATTATTTAAGTTTTGTGGCTTTTAGTGAAGTTTGTTTTTTTATTTGGATTAAGGCACTAAGTGCCTTCCTGTATTACCACAGATGAACTCTTCCTGTTGAACTGCAGAACAGAACTGCAGAACAGAACTGCAGAACAGAACTGCAGAACACTAAAGCCTAAAAACTAAAAGAAGGAAAAAGCGGCACAGGAGCAGCAGTCATTCTGAATGGGAGCAGGATGGGAGTGGGGGCCATTTTACCAGGAGTGGGACGGGACAGGATTTTTTTTTTTTTACTCTGGCCCGGGATTGGGATGGGACAGAAATTTTTCTGTGGGAGTGGGATGGGACAGGAGTGAAAATCTACTCCCGTCTCATCCTCTAGTGCTACGCTGCACTGCGGTGCACTGCTGCAATGAGACACATTCACTCGCAGTGACACACAATGTTTTTGAATAGCTTGCGCAATGTTCACATGTAGTTCACAGAATCAATGTGGGCCAGAACTTTTGAACATTTCAAAATTTTCTTTGCGCATTTGCATGCAGCTGTACACAGCTCACACACAGTTTACAACACCAGATGGCATGCCAGAGTGGGGATCAAATTCGTGCAAGTGTCAAGAAACCTTTAATAAATTACTTGCAAAATCGTCTCCAGCCCGACATGGGAAAGTTGGATTGTCCGCACTGGTTCACGCTCATTATTTGGGATCTTCATAATTCAGGCTCTCAATAGTCAAATATTCATTCATTCATTTTCTATATCAATTCAATATTTATATAATAAAGTTTTGATAAACAGAAATGTGTCAGATTCAATTTAGAAAGTGTTGAATTTGTTGACTCTCTATAAAATTAGGTTTCCACAGTGGCATTTATGTCTCTGGCACCCCTGAAATTGAGATTGAGAAATGCCTGGCAAGAATTTGCTTTACTGCAGAATGACGGTCAAAGTCCTTAGGGCCCTGTTGCTTCAATTCAAAGTATTTCCATAGTCAAAACACAACATAAGTCACCCAAGGAACTTACGAGGATAAGGCTACCTTACCAACCCCCTGAGCAAACATGTAGGGCAACATCGGTAAGGGAAAACTCCCTCTGGTGTTTTTGAAGGCATCTCAAGCAGACCAGACTCAGAGTGACCAACGGCTTAAGGCTATACTAAAAATAACAAGAATCAGGTGAACAAAATACAAGAAACAATTGTCTAATGTGTAAACAAAAATTAATCTCCACATTGGAAGTCCCCAAGAGGAAGTCCAGCTGGCAGCATCACCCACAGTTCACCATAAAAGTATAGCATCCAGCAACATCAACTCCAAGTGGTCAAGCATGGGACCGCCACATAGTTCAGCCATCGCTGAAGATCAATGGCATCAGAGAGACAAAAAAATCAATCTGCCGGGGGAAAACACCACAAAGACCTAATTCTCAGCAGCAAAGTAACTGAGTAACAGACAGGATGCTAATGTGGTCGCGGGCAGCTAGCCATTTGCTCCACTAACAGTCCCAGAATTTAATTAATTTCAATTATTAGTAACATCATTTAGATGGAGGGAAAAGCAGTTCAGTACTACACAGATATACGGAAGGGAGAACAGATGTGTCTTTAGTTTGGATTTCTGTTTTATATCAGCAGGCAGACTGTTCCACAGAACAGGTGCATCATAAGAGAAAGCTCTGTGGCCTGCTGACTTCTTTTTATCCTTGGAACACACAATGTTCCTGCATTCTGATAATGCAGAGCAGGGGTCAGTTTATAAGGTTTAATTAGATCAGCAGATAGGGAGGCACTAGTCCATGAAGGGTGTTGTATATTAAAGTCTTGTACAGTTGTTAGACTTGGATACTAACCAGTGGCCTAAGACTGGAAGACTGGACTCAACGGCTTTGGTACTGGGTCTTTCAGGAGGACCACTGGTTAACACTGGAATGACTTTGTGTCAAATGAATGGTTACTTAGTGAGACTCAGATTAGTTATTACTATTTACATTGTGATGGAACATCAGCTACGGCATTATAACCACGTAGCACTTGATTTATGCAGGATCCGTGTACACATGCCTCATTACTGAAGATGCTGGTAGTTGAAAAAAGCATTTGGAATACTTCATTGGCGACGAGGACCTAGGGAGATTCTGTAGTGTGGTGGATACAGCAACACATGGACTCCTTTATCTCAGATGGTAAAGTCCTAAACAGGTCCTGAGGCCCATTTGTTGATGCTTGTCCCTGCATACCATAGTGTGTGCGCAACTCCCCGCTGACAGGACTCCAGTTTATTACAGGCTACTTCCCCAGACACGGCCAGTACCCATTTACAGCTGGGTAGACTGGGACAATCCAGATGAAGCACACAGGTGGCTTGAAGCACACACCTGGACTTCAACCACAGTTTCACAGGTTGGCAGGCCAACTCTTGTGCTGCAGGGCCACCTGCTCTTCTCCGTTTAAACATGACCTAAACTTAGGTTACCTAAGAGTCTCAGGACTTATCAAATAAGACACTTGAGAAAAAAAAATGAATGTGTACCTGACTTTGAAGTATTGGGAAGTTCAGATGCTCCTACTGCTCCGTGGATCAGCACCTCTCCGTCTGGCAGATACAGGTCAAACTCCTGAAGTGGTTTCACTGACTCTGAGTAATACATTCACAAAAAACAGGTCTTTCACTACACACGCTGATCTGAAAAATTAAAAACTGGAAAGAAATGATTTTTCTGTCAAAAAATTAGATGGATAAAACAAACCTTCTCTGGGCTCAAGCTCGTAAACAGACACTTTAGACCCATCCAGGATCACATATTTCCTCTCCCACCCTTGACCTCGCTTCCCATTCCTGGAAAACAGACAGTGTATCACTAAAATGGAGATCATATGAAAAGCAGTACAAGTGTTTCCAGAAGCTCTGCAAATAAACCTTGAAACTGGACAGCACTTAGAAAACCTGGCAGAATAATGAAATCGGCATGTGAGGAAAAACTGAGGCTTCACCTCACAGAGTCTGTGCAGCCTTGCTTACCATCTTTCACATTGGCTAAGGAAAAGCAAGGTTCAAGTATTTACAGTGGCTTGCAAAAGTATTCAGCCCCTTGGTATTTCATGCATTTTAATTTGTTTATGCCATTTCAAATACAAAAAGCAAATTAGGCTTTCAACCATAACATTTCTAAAATATCTTCCTAAACTCAAACTCAAAGCAATCTCTACAATGTGATAAAATTAATTAAAAATCTAAAAGCCAAGATGATGGGTTGCCTAAGTAATGGCCCCTTTGGTCATTGCTAGTTTTCTTCAGACAAGTCAGGGGATGGATACATGAACATTTCCAAGTCACTGAATACGTCTTTAACTTTATTACATCAGTTATGAAGAAATACAAACAGTATGGCACTCTATGGTAAATCTGTAGGGAGTAGACAGTTCTCAAAAACTGAGTGACTTTGCAATGAGGGAAGAGTGAGGAAAGCACCAAGACACCGCTTCTGTGGCTGTGATTGGAGAAATTGTGCATAGTGCCATGTTTTGCCTTTTGTATCCCCAGTTATACAGCTTCATGATGAAGTGGTATAGAGGAGGGTTTTATTAAAAGAAGACCTGAAAATTCAGCTACGATTTGCTAGAAGGTACAGTAGTGTCAGAATATAGTAGTGCTATGTGACTAAAAAGATTAATCCAGGTTTTAAGTATATTTCTTATAGTTAATTGGGAAACAAGGTACCAGTAGATTCAGTAGATTCTCACAAATCCAACAAGACCAAGCATTCATGATATGCACACTCTTAAGGCTATGAAATTTGGCTATTAGTAAAAAAAAAAAAAGTAGAAAAGGGGGTGTTCACAATAATAGTAGTGTGGCATTCAGTCAATGAGTTTGTCAATTTTGTGAAACAAACAGGTGTGAATCAAGTGTCCCCTATGTAAGGATGAAGCCAGCACCTGTTGAACATGCTTTTCTCTTTGAAAGCCTGAGGAAAATGGGACGTTCAAGACATTGTTCAGAAGAACAGCGCAGACTGATTTAAAAGTTGATTGGAGAGGGGAAAACTTACACGCAGGTGCAAAAGATTATAGGCTGTTCATCTACAATGATCTCCAATGCTTTAAAATGGACAAAAAACCAGACACGCGTGGAAGAAAACAGAAAACAACCATCAAAATGGATAGAAGAATAACCAGAATGGCAAAGGCTCACCCATTGATCAGCTCCAGGATGGTCAAAGACAGTCTGGAGTTACCTGTAAGTGCTGTGACAGTTAGAAGACGCCGTCCTTCACCTTGCCAAGACAGCTGAATATTTATGTTATACACGAATTATTGCACATGAGGGGGAATAAATTTGTTTCTTGGAACCGCTTTCTGGTTATTTAGCGCTGGGCCATTGTCAGATGCTGGTTCGGCAGAAGAAGCGGTTCCATTTGCGGAAAGAGTTCAAGAACACTTGGAGAAGATATGGGAGCAATTATAGCATCTCGCAAATCGAATTAAACAAACAGATGCCCGCGTTACGGAGCTTGCAGCGCAAGCCGTTCCGCTTCCTGCTGCTCCAGCTGCGGCACCATCGATACCGGTGCAGATAACTCCGTCACCCAGAGAGTCGGCTTCCGAACCAATTATATGGGGAGGTGATGGTCTAGTGGTTAAGGTGTTGAGCTTGAGACCAGAAGATCCTCAGTTCAAAAACCAGCCTGATTGGAAAATCACTAAGGGCCCTTGGGCAGGTCTTTAATCCCCTATTGCTCCCGGTGTGCAGTGAGCACCTTGTATGGCAGCACCCTGACATCGGGGTGAATGTGAGGCATTATTTGTAAAGCGCTTTGAGCATCTGAAGCAAATGGAAAAGTGTTATATAAATTCAGTCCATTTACCATTTACCATTTACATTTGGGATCCCAGACTATCTTTGCTTGATTCAGAGTTTGGAACAGTTTTGTATGGCGATACTTTTTAAAATGGGATTTCATTGGTTGGTTGCTTGAACAAAATAATCTAACATGGGGAACAGGCTCCCACGCTGTTGTATTTCTGTATAAATCAAATATGTTTGGCACTTTTTTCTTATATTTAGGAAATGTTAGTGGCAAATAAACATTTTTGTATATCAGCATCTATGTCTATTGAAAAATTATTACTCCCTTGTATCATTGCATCACCCCCACGTCCATCTCAATCAGGCTCTAGTCAGAATTAAAGTGCACATTTTAGACCTTGTGGTAAAGGAAATGTCAAAATGAGCTGACTATGCTACATACATAAAAGAATTATGACAATATCAGTGTACTGTCTTTGATTTTTGGTGCTATATGTTCTGAGATAAGCCATAAACATGGACATTTAGCTTGATTTGATCATCTGCTGATAAACTGTCAGATAGCTTAGCTCAGATCGCTTAGCTTGTGGGAAATGTTGGTTTCAGTGAAATCACCTTATGAACACTCTTCCAGAGCCTTTATCATTGAAATGAATGAGAAAACTGAATTTTTTGTGGACTCTGACAGTGGACACATCGAAATGGTGAACAAGTGTGTTTTTATAAGGTGTAGCAACAGCAGTCGTGATGTTTATTAGTTGCACACTTTCCTCTAGAATAATTATTTTGTGTTTGAAGTGGAAGTGGTTTCTACACACCTCCCGGAAAGAGTGGAGAAATCGCAGCTGAGCACAGCGTGAGAAATGAGTTTAAGAAACACTTTGGTCTAAACAAGAATGCTACTCCTTCCATTCCTGTGGCCAGCAGAAGCCTAACAGTGTTTCCTCTCCCAAAAGCTTGGAAGGGAATATGTTTGTGCTGCTGGTCATGCCATGCTAAGCTAAGTTATGCTACGTGCAGAGCCAGTGAGTCTGGAAGCTACATCTGTGTTTATAAATGTGACCACGGACAGTCAGACAAAAAGTGACGGCAGGTGACAACACTGGACAGATGCTACAAGCTTAACGAGAGCCATGAAATGGACATAGGACCGTTTAATGTGGATGGACAAATGACAGCACAGACTAGGGATGGGTACTGATAAGATTTTATCGATATCGACACCATTATCAATTCCACTTATCGATCCGATTCCTTATCGATTCCCTTATCGATACCTCTTGTGAATTTTCTGTGTACTGAAAGTCGGCTTTACAGGTTTTTTATGTCAACAACATTTTAATTGTTGTGTGTTGGGGGGTTTGGCTGGATGTTTTTGTGTTGTTTTCTTTTCTTTGCTCTCCAGGTGGTATGCAAACTGGTTTTTGTCTGTGGAGACGGTGCTGGCAGAAGAGTCCTTCACCCTCATCAGCATTATTAGCTGCACCTGTGGATGATGTTCACGTGTAAACTTAAAGACTTTCAGCTGAAGCAGATAATGAGATGGCATTCTGCATTTAAGTCATGAGTGGTTCAAGCAGAATTGCCGGGAACTCGACCTTGTGACGTTCGTTTGTGAGACGCTGAGGACCGCGCCAGGGTTTGACACATCGTGCCTGTGAAGGAGGACGGGTGAGGGACACATGCTGTCAGCACACATCAGAGAGTCAGTTTGTCGTGTCCACCTGGGGGGTGTTTGGCGGTGAATCTGAGTCCAGAAACGCAGAGGCTTCGATCCTTTTGGGCGCTGGAGAGCGTGCCGTCCTTCACTCCGCCAGACAAACCCAATATTTATGTTGTACACTAATTATTGCACTGGAGGGGAAATAAAATCGTTTTGTTTGTGGAACCGCTTTCTGGTTATTTAGCGCTGGGTTCGGTCAGATGTTGGTCCGCTCCTCAACCTGCGTCTGCACATAACAGTAACAGTAGTTCCCGGCGATTCCAAAATGGACCCAGCGGCAGAAGTGGTTCCATTTGCCGAAAGAGTTCAAGAACACAGAGAAAATATGGGAGCAATTACAGCATCTCGCAAAGCAAATTAAACAAACAGATGCCCGCGTTACGGAGCTTGCAGCGCAAGCCGTTCCGCTTCCTGCTGCTCCAGCTGCGGCACGATCGATACCGGTGCAGATAACTCCGTCACCCAGAGATTCGGCTTCCGAACCAATCATTTGTCATCCGGAGCCTTATGCGGGAATCGTTGAAGCCTGTGCTCCGTTTTTGATGCAATGTTCTCTGGTTTTTGCTCAGTGACTGGCTTCCTTCTCTTCTGATGGTAGTTGTGTCTCATATGTGACAAATTTTCTCCGAGGTGACGCTTTAGCTTGGGTCACTGCGTTGTGGAGTAATAACTCTCCATTGTTAGGATCCTTTAAGGATTTCTCCCGGGAGTTCCGCTTGGTTTTTGACCATCCGGTGAAAACAAATACCGTTGCCCAACGGTTGCTGAATCTCAGGCAGGGGAGGCGGAGTGCGGCGGATTATTCCGTGGATTTCCGAATTTTTTCTGCTCAGTCCAGTTGGATTGCCGCAGCTTTAAGAGGAGTGTTTGTAGATGGTTTGAACGATCCATTAAAAGACGAGCTAGCAGTCCGTGACGAACCAAAAGATTTAGATGAACTAATATCTTTGGTTATTCATCTAGATGATCGGATAAAGGAGCGTGGACGCGAGAGAGGACGGACATCAGAGCGGGTTTTTTCGTCTCGGGGCTTTCCCCGACACAGCTCTGGGCTGCCTCTTCTTCGCCCCACTGAGACTTCTCCG
The DNA here is from genome assembly GCF_902500255.1 of Thalassophryne amazonica. NCBI lineage: Eukaryota > Metazoa > Chordata > Actinopteri > Batrachoidiformes > Batrachoididae > Thalassophryne > Thalassophryne amazonica. Next base: position 10,420,745 of record NC_047107.1, on the reverse strand, counting down.
ACGGGACTTCTGGCTCCTCTTGCGGATGAGCCCATGCAGCTCGGACGAGCTGAAGCCGCCATATTGCCCCGGTCACATAAGCGTCAAGAAAGATAGTGATGACGTATCTCCAGATGTTCTGGGACAGGCATAAAAATGGACACAAAAAAAAAAAACCTTTGGTTGTTTAGTTATTTGGGCTATTTTTGTTTTTTTTGTAAGGGGTTATAAATTGTTTGGGAATTTAGAGGTGCTTCTGGAGGAGTGAACGACTGGCAGTTCGGAGCTCGTCTGGACTCAGGTAATCGTTTGTTTTCATTATTTGGACTTAGGTATTTTCTGTTTGAGGATTGGGTCATTTTGTTTTGTTGTTTTTTATTTCCCTGCTTCCCTAACCCCAACCTCACTTTGCTCTGAGACCGTTTTGTCTTTTGGGTTGTGGGGTGGTGCAGGTTGGTCACGCTGAGTGTTTCTCATAAGACCTCTGCACCAAGGGGGGGGGTTGTCAGGGGCGTTTTTTTGGGTTTGGTTAGGGCCCGGTTCCACTCCAGCCCCGGTGGGCCTTTGACCGTTCGTCATTGGTGTTACCGGGGTGTGGTGCAGCGGGAACATACCTCAGTCGGAATGGTCGGCCGATCTGTTGCTGTTCGCCAATTCGGTAGTTCCACCCCTCCCGATAGGCTGGTGGTATGGTCGGGTTGGGGCACCGGACGTCTTTCCGGTTTTCCGCTGCGCTTCGGGGATGGGACCGGGTTAGTTTTTCCTGTTTCCTTCCCCAGCTTAGTAGTTTTGTGCCGTTCGCCAAAATAGGGCTAACGATAGGCTCTGGGACTGATCTGGGGTCTTTCGGGGTGCTGGGGGGGGTAACAGGGTTTGCCAGTTGTTTTATTTTGCCCCCGGGGTGTTTAAATGAAGTCCGCCGGGGGTTGGATTTTTGTGTTATGTTTCCTTCCAGGTTCCACCTCCAGGGTCGATGGGACGGTCCTCTGGGGGGGAATTGATTGTGGGGCCGATTAACCAAGTGTGGCCGGGTCTGGGGTTCCTGGGTTGTGGGGAGGGTACCTCCTGGGGTTGATGGTACGGTCCTCTGGGGGGCGCTGTTCCTCCGTGTAAACCTGGGGACCTCTGTAGGATTCCGGTTTTGGTTGTTCTCTCCTGGAACTGGCGGTAAAGGTCTTTTGGGGGGGGGGGCTCTGCATATCGTTCTGGGGGGGGGGGTATTTTTCTTTGTGAATTTATGTTTGTATTGTGTTGTTGGGGCTGTGTTGGGTTATTGCATTTGGGAGTTTTTCTTTTCTTCCCGGGGTTGGATGGGACGGTCCCCTGGGAGGGTTTGGGTGGGTTTTGTGTTTTTCTTCTATGTTGGGTTGTATATGGGACTTGTTTGGGGTTTTTGTTGATGCCAGCCGGCCTTCCTGCCGCGGTGCCCTGCCCTGCCGTCTTCTTTCTGTCATGGACCCCGGAGGGAGGTGTTGTTCTCGGGCCTGGTCTGTTCGGTCGCCGGGAGGCTTCGCGTTGATGGGGGGGTACTGTTGTGTGTTGGGGGGTTTGGCTGGATGTTTTTGTGTTGTTTTCTTTTCTTTGCTCTCCAGGTGGTATGCAAACTGGTTTTTGTCTGTGGAGACGGTGCTGGCAGAAGAGTCCTTCACCCTCATCAGCATTATTAGCTGCAGCTGTGGATGATGCTCATGTGTAAACTTAAAGACTTTCAGCTGAAGCAGATAATGAGATGGCGTTCTGCATTTAAGCCATGAGTGGTTCAAGCAGAATTGCCGGGAACTCGACCTTGTGACGTTCGTTTGTGAGACGCTGAGGACCGCGCCAGGGTTTGACACATCGTGCCTGTGAAGGAGGATGGGTGAGGGACACATGCTGTCAGCACACATCAGAGAGTCAGTTTGTCATGTCCACCTGGGGGGTGTTTGGCGGTGAATCTGAGTCCAGAAACGCCGAGGCTTCGACCCTTTTGGGCGCTGGAGAGCGCGCCGTCCTTCACTCCGCCAGACAAACCCAATATTTATGTTGTACACTAATTATTGCACTGGAGGGGAAATAAAATCGTTTTGTTTGTGGAACCGCTTTCTGGTTATTTAGCGCTGGGTTTGGTCAGACGTTGGTCCGCTCCTCAACCTGCGTCTGCACATAACATTAATGAGTCTTAAAGTAAATAAATGTGAAATTGGTCACTGGATGCTTAAACTCTGGACATAATAAACTCTACATGGTGGATCCTTGATCTCTGGACATAAATAGAAATAAACAAAATCTGTAGTTTTTGTCTGAAGCATTTCATTTCAGACATTATTGGCATTAATGTCTTTCCATACATCTGAGCTGAGCTCTTGCAGCTGTGCTGCACGTCAGGATGTAATTCAAATTAATTTCAAATCAATTTTATTTATATAGCGCCAAATCACAACAAACAGTTGCCCCAAGGCGCTTTATATTGTAAGGCAAGGCCATACAATAAATACGGAAAAACCCCAACGGTCAAAACAACCCCCTGTGAGCAAGCACTTGGCGACAGTGGGAAGGAAAAACTCCCTTTTAACAGGAAGAAACCTCCAGCAGAACCAGACTCAGGGAGGGGCAGTCTTCTGCTGGGACTGGTTGGGGCTGAGGGAGAGAACCAGGAAAAATACATGCTGTGGAGGGGAGCAGAGATCAATCACTAATGATTAAATGCAGAGTGGTGCATACAGAGCAAAAAGAGAAAGAAACACTCAGTGCATCATGGGAACCCACCAGCAGTTTAAGTCTATAGCAGCATAACTAAGGGATGGTTCAGGGTCACCTGATCCAGCCCTAACTATAAGCTTTAGCAAAAAGGAACGTTTTAAGCCTAATCTTAAAAGTAGAGAGGGTGTCTGTCTCCCTGATCTGAATTGGGAGCTGGTTCCACAGGAGTGGAGCCTGAAAGCTGAAGGCTCTGCCTCCCATTCTACTGTTAGCACTCTAGCTGCAGCATTTTGAATTAACTGAAGGCTTTTCAGGGAACTTTTAGGACAACCTGATAATAATGAATTACAATAGTCCAGCCTAGAGAAAATAAATGCATGAATTAGTTTTTCAGCATCACTCTGAGACAAGACCTTTCTAATTTTAGAGATATTGTGCAAATGCAAAAAAGCAGTCCTACATATTTGTTTAATATGCGCATTGAATGACATATCCTGATCAAAAATGACTCCAAGATTTCTCACAGTATTACTAGAGGTCAGGGTAATGCCATCCAGAGTAAGGATCTGGTTAGACACCATGTTTCTAAGATTTGTGGGGCCAAGTACAATAACTTCAGTTTTATCTGAGTTTAAAAGCAGGAAATTAGAGGTCATCCATGTCTTTATGTCTATAAGACAATCCTGCAATTTAGCTAATTGGTGTGTGTCCTCTGGCTTCATGGATAGATAAAGCTGGGTATCATCTGCGTAACAATGAAAATTTAAGCAATGCCGTCTAATAATACTGCCTAAGGGAAACATGTATAAAGTGAATAAAATTGGTCCTAGCACAGAACCTTGTGGAACTCCATAATTAACTTTAGTCTGTGAAGAAGATTCCCCATTTACATGAACAAATTGTAATCTATTAGATAAATATGATTCAAACCACCGCAGCGCAGTGCCTTTAATACCTATGGCATTCATAAAGAATGCAGGATGTCTCATTTTGGGAGTAAAAAAAAAAATGTTTTAGTCGATTGTAGTTTATTGTCTGTATTACAAGGTTTGGAAAGAGAGCGCAGCATTTGGAGCTGCGACAACGGAATGGAGGACAATTCTCATTTCTTGACTGCAACAAGACAACAGTGCTAACCACTAACACTAGAAGTCCCGGGATTTTCTTAAGGTGCACTGACACTGATTCATGTACTTGCATGCCCTGTGTCATGACGGAGAGTAAACTCATCTTTAACGGGTGCAGACTGAATGTGAGAGGGGTGCTGGCACGTGCAATTGTGCAAAGAGAATTTTGAAATGTTCAAAAAATCCTTTGCGCAGAAAGTCGTGATACGTGATGCAATCTGCTCACCAACATAATGTGCAGCTCGTCAAATGGAGTAAAGAAGTGAACAGAGCGAGTGGTTGCTTCAGTGGATCGCATCAGAGTGCAGTTTGTCTGAATGATTGTAAGGAGATGTTAAAGCTATCATAAACATACTTTAGCAGCTGCACACAGTAGAAGGAAAGAACACACAACTGTTTTACCAAGCCATGATAATGTAAACATGACAAATAATTACCTTTTTAGATGGCTCCAAATACTTTCTCCAGCTCATTCACTACATGTGCATGTGAGAACGGTGCTGCTGGAGTGGTCATCTGTGATTCAGGAAGCGATTAGAGCTGTTTTCAACAGGCAACTTGCAGAGAACATGATTAATCTGCTACAACATAATTATTTTATATATGCAGCGTCCAGCACAGAGCACGTGGAAGGCGGTGGAACACAGCCCAGCGTTCAGCTGGGATCACAGTGGGTGGGATCGTCACGACGACGTTTGTGCTATTGCGTGAGTCGCAGACATACTTGTGCCTGGGGGTTTTTAGCTTCCCTTTGGGCATAGAAGGTAGAAAAGCCAAATAGCTGGGTTGTGGGACTTCTAGTGCTAATCCACTATGATGCCCATGTGCTGATTGCACCAAAAGTGGGTAATTCCAGCTTCAGTGAGTAAAATTCCTACCGGGTAGTGTTTCTAGCGGGTAGTGCACTTCAAACTCGTTCACCTGCCTGAAGATTTAACTAATCAGAATCAGCAGGTTTAGTGGGTGGATGTAAGAAATATGCAGGAGGAGTTACCCACCTCTGGATTATGTGACTGTTCTTGTGAACCTATGTACACATGTGCATGTGTAAGTACTCATGAATTACTACAAAAATTTCCAGACTGTTGTTTGTAACATCCAATTGTAAGTGCTTTCATCGGGGAAGAATTTTGTTGCTGCCATGTTTGAACAAACGTGTCACATTGTAATTTATCCCACCTCACATAGCAGTCCACTTCGTTATTTTGAAAAAGTCTGCTTTCATACCATCCCAGTACGTATGAACCGTACTCCAGACTGCCTTTCAAGGGGACCAGGGCAGAGGTTGATGATCCGTGCTCAAGTACACTACACAGTTTTTACAGTGCTGGATTTTGGGGTGAAGTGCACAGATTATTTCTAATAAATTGCCCAAAATTTTGTTTTTATGAGTGTCAGTCCCGCGTGGAAAGGATGATAGAAATCAAGAATTTCTCTGCAGTGTGATTTACAACAACTGTTCTGATGGAAAGAAAAAACAAAAAACAAAAATGAAATTGTATCAGCCCTAAAGGGGGACTGAAGCAAAGTGGGAAGGTTTGACAGCAGAGCAACAAGACGAGCAGCAATCTGGCAGGAGTGACTGGAAACACTAAAATAAACACTGATGAGATAACAAAACATTCACACATTTATGGATGTTGAAAGAGAGAAGACTGGTGCCACGTTTGCTTTCGATAACCTCCAGCTCTGTCCCTTTGTCTGGCCAATCGGTACAAGTCCTTTGCTCCTTCCTTACTATTCAACTTCTTGTACAGCTCGCAATATGCCTTTTCCTTTGCTTTTGCCAATTTTCACCCTACGCCGCATCTCCTTGTACTCCTGTCTATTTTCTTCATCTCTCCGACTATCCCAAACTTTTTCGCCAACCTCTTTCTCCTTATGCTTTCCTGGACCTCTTCACCACCAAGTCTCCTTGTCTTCCTTCCACTGTCCAGATGTCATACCCAGTACTGCCCTAGCTGTCTCCCTCACCACATCTGCAGTACTTTTCCAGTTGTCCAAAATTGCTTCCCTTCCAACTAGTGCTTCTCTCACCTGCTCCCTAAATTTCACACAACAGTCTTCCTCCTTCAGCTTCCACCATCTGATCCTTTGTTGAGCTCTCACTCTCTTCTTCTTCTTTACCTCTAAAGTCATCCTACAAACAACCATCCTATGCTGTCTGACACTCTCTCCTGCTACCACCTTACAGTCTGTGATTTCTTTTAGCTTGCATCTCCTATAAAGATCGTAGTCCACCTGTGTGCACCTTCCTCCACTCTCACTGTGCTCCTCCCTTTTCTTAAAGTAGGTATTCACCACAGCTATTTTCATCTTTTTTGCAAAATCAACTACCATCTGTCCTTCCCCATTCCTATCCTTGATACCATATCTACCCATTACTTCCTCATCAGCTCTGTTCCCTTCACCAACATGCCCATTGAAGTCTGCTCCTATCACCACTCTTTCATGCTTGGGCACACTCACCACCACGTCATCTAACACACTCCAGAAATCTTCTTTCTCCTTCATCTCACAACCTACCTGTGGGGCATATGCACTGATGATATTCATCATCACCCCGTCAATTTCCAACTTCACACTCATCACCCTGTCAGACACTCGCTTAACCTCCAACACACTATTAACATACTCTTCCTTTAAAATGACCCCAACACCATTTCTCTTCCTGTCCTCACTATGGTACAACAACTTGTACCCACCGCCGATGCTCCTGCTCTTACTTCCCTTCCACTTGGTCTCTTGCACACACAATATGTCTACCTTTCTCCTCTCCATCATATCAGCCAGTCTCTCCCTTTACCGGTCATACTACCAACATTCAAAGTCCCCACTCTCATTTCCACCCTTCTAGTTTTCCTCTTCTCCCGCTGTTTGTAGAAACATTCTCCTCCTCTTCTTCATCATATTTGCCCAGCAGTAGCCCAATTTCCACCAGCACCCTGTTGGGCAACAGCACCGATGGCGGACATTGTTAACCTGGGCCGCGACCAATCCGGTATGGATATTCGATTCTTAGTCTGCATAGTTGGGTTGGCTTGTTTTACGCCGGATGCCCTTCCTGACACAACCCTCCTCATTTATCCGGGCTTGGGACCAGCACTCAAAATGTACTGGCTGTACACCCCATGTGGCTGAGTTAGTTTTCACATTATGTAAAAAGTATAAAATAAAGTGCATTTTTAATGATGTGTTCTCATATTTTATTTGATCAAATTGTTCCTCAGTGCAGTGCAGAAATGCTGAATACTCCTCAATCCTCAGATTCTTCACTCTGTCTCCACCTCCCTCACTCAACACCTCACATATAACTCCTCATCTCCTTCCTTCCTTCCTTCACTGCAAAGTCTCTCTTTCCATTAAAGTCAAAAGTATTTAGCAGTAAATAGTCCTGGTTTCTGCAGTTTCAGACTTGTGCCTCAGCTCATCCACTCAGTCTGTGAAAACTGGCCAAGCATCCAGGATGTAGCTCAAAGGCACTGCCTGCAGATGTTCTTGGTTTTCATGTGCATGCACCTTCATGTCATCTGGTTGCAGGTTTTGTTTTGGTCAGTAATCTGCCTCAAACTGGATGCCTTTTGTTTTCCAAATTTGTTTTATTTGATTTGCATCCATGACCCAGATAAGTGGCAGGAAATGAGTGACTGAATGATTTATTTATTTTGGTCCTTGAGCTGTGTTGGGTGGCGCATCATCAGCTCCACTCTGACGACTGCTGCCTTTGTCAGGCCGTCTTTTTGTGGCAGCCATTCATCATCGTTGCTGGCTGTGAGCATCATCCTCACTTGAGTCAGACACCGTTTACGTAACGATCATGGGGGCCTTTCTGTCACATGCAGCGTTTGAGCTCTACAAAATAGACAACTGAGACTAACCTGCACAGTTGTTTTTGTTTTGTCACAGAAATTGTAAGTTATATTCTAATAACATAAATCTGTTGATCTATTACATAAAACCTCACTGCAGATATGTATTTTTCAAGAATAACCAAGGTACTGTACTAGGATGAACTGAACGTTAAATATAGCTCTTGATGAACAATGTCAGCGCTTTACAGCTTCATCTTAGAGTTGTGCACTGACCAGTAGGTGGCAGTGTAATGGGATGACAGAACTGTTCACCGTAGTGGTTGATATGCTGTTATACCATTAAAATCCATTCATATCCAAGAAAATGGCCATTAAACAGTTTTCCACTGTAGTGACCACCATAGCCATTGAGTGGCTGTGTGTTGGACCCCATTTTGCCTTCAGAACTGCCATAATTCGTCATCAACAAAGTGTTGGAAATACTCCTCAGAGATGTTGGTCCATATTGACATGATGGCGTCACAGTCAGCCATTCAACCAGTCTGTGCATTCTCCTCTGACATCAACAAGCCATTTTCATCCACATAACTGCAGCTCACTGGATATCTTCTCTTTTTTGGATGATTATCTGTAAACCCTAGAGATGGTTGTGCATGAAAATCCCAGTAGATCAGCAGTTTCTGAAATACTCAGGTTAGCCCATCTGACACCAACAACCACGCCACCTTCAAAGTCACTTAAATCCTCTTTCTTCCCCATTCGGATGCTCGGTTTGAACTTCAGCAAGTCATCATCACCACATCTAGATGCCTAAATACATCAAGTTGCTGCTATGTGATTGGATGACTAGTTATTTGTGGTAACAAGTGATTGAATAGGTGTACCTAATAAAGTGGCCCGTAAGTGTGGTGCCCCTTGACCTGGGGGAAAAACAAAAACAGAACAAACTGAAACAGCTACGTCTGAGTGGTGATGTCTTTGTGTGTCTGTAACTGACCTGGGTTGTTTCATCCATCCTGCCAGGTGTACGTGTCCAATAGTTTCTTTGAACTGCTGTCCTACTGAGTTGCTCTTGTCCACAAATAGTCCCTCAGAAACATGCAGGGAGCAGTCACTGGACATGCCACATGTGGCTGGAAGGCAGGGGGAGCATTTTGGGTGGCACAAAGCGTGACATTCTAAAGGGGAAAAACAATAATGCAATACAAGGTGAATAAATGTCTGTGTCTCTTTACATGTATGCATTATTTCAAACCAATACAGGTCAGGTCAGGGATGCATGCATGCATGTCCCCACAGGTCTAGTCTCCATTCTGTTTATTTTTGTTATTATGCTGCATTCACACATACAGTAGTGTTCAGAATAATAGTAGTACTATGTGACTAAAAAGATTAATCCATGTTTTGAGTATATTTCTTATTGTTACATGGGAAACAAGATACCAGTAGATTCAGTAGATTCTCACAAATCCACACATTCATGATATGCACACTCTTAAGGCTATGAAATTGGGCTATTAGTAAAAAAAAGTAGAAAAGAGTGTTGTGAAACGGGCGCCTCCTGGCGCACGACCGGGCTTGTCCGGATGGCGACGGTAGAAGTCGGCCAGGAGGGCCGGGTCCAGGATGAAGCCCTTCTTCACCCAGGAGCGTTCCTCGGGACCGTACCCCTCCCAGTCCACCAGATACTGAAAACCCCGGCCCATTCGACGGACGTCGAGGAGCCGGCGCACAGTCCAAGCCGGTTCCCCGTCGATGATCCGGGCAGGAGGTGGTGCCGGACCCGGGGTGCAGAGGGGTGAGGTGTGATGGGGCTTGATCCGTGACACGTGAAAAACTGGATGGATCCGCAGCGAGGCCGGGAGCTGGAGCCTCACTGCGGCGGGGTTGATGACTTTAAGGATTCTGATCCGGGGATTGTGCTTTAGCATCCAGGGAAAACCCAGAACCACACGGGAGGTGGCCTGAGTCACAAAGAACTCGATCACCTCCCGGTGGTTACCTGACACCACCAGAGTTACTGGAGGTGTCTTATGTGTGATCGGTGGGAGTAGGGAGCCATCTAGTGCCCGAACCTGTACAGGCGAGGTAAGAGCCACCAGAGGGAGCCCTATCTCCCTGGCCCATCTGCTGTCTAGCAGATTCCCTTCAGAGCCTGTGTCCACCAGTGCTGGGGCCTTCAGGGTTGAATCCTCATACAGGATCATGACTGGGAGTCGTGTGGCAATGTGGGTGTGTTCCACGTGAATGTTTCGGCCCACCCCTGGCCCAGTCTCTAGGGGCGGGCTTTGGAGTTTAACCGCTCGGGGCAGTCGTTTGCAAGATGCTCACTCGAGCCACAAACAAAACAAGCTCCGTAGGCCCGCCTCCTTTGTGCTCCAGGTGCCCTAAATGTTGCCCTGCTCGTGTCCACAGCTTCGTCAGCAGGGGGAGCCGTAGGCGCACGGAGCGCAGGAACAGAGGAGCGTGGGGAGGGCGGAGCTCGGTCGGAACCGGAAGGGAGAGGGACGACGCGTGCCTGGCCGCGCCCTTCGCCTCGTTCCCGACGGCGTTCTTCTAGCCGGTTGTCGAGTCGTATAACTAGATCGATGAGCCCATCTAAGTCCCGCGGTTCGTCCTTCGCCACCAGGTGCTCTTTTAGGACCAGTGACAGTCCGTTTACAAAGGCGGCGCGGAGGGCAGTGCTATTCCAGCCGGATCTCGCCGCCGCGATGCGGAAGGCGACTGCATAGGCAGCTGCGCTCCGACGCCCCTGTCTCATTGACAGTAGCGCGGTTGAAGCGGTCTCTCCTCTATTGGGATGATCGAACACCGTTCTGAGCTCCCGCACAAACCCATCGTATGTATGAAGGAGCCGTGAGTTCTGCTCCCAGAGCGCTGTAGCCCAAGCGCGTGCCTCCCCGCGAAGCAGGTTTATTACATAAGCTACTTTGCTAGCGTCAGTCGCGTACATCACGGGACGCTGTGCGAAGACGAGCGAACATTGCATCAAAAAATCCGCGCACGTCTCCACACAGCCTCCGTACGGTTCTGGAGGGCTTATGTAAGCTTCTGGGGACGGAGGAAGGGACCGTTGAACGATCAGTGGAACGTCACTCTCACGCGCAGGGTCCTCGGGAGGGAGAGCCGCAGCGGCGCCTGGAGGGCGCGCTTCCACTTGTGCGGCGAGAGCCTCCACCCTGCGGTTTAGGAGAACGTGCTGCTCGGTCATTAAATCGATCCGAGTGGTGAAAGCGGTGAGGATCCGCTGCAACTCACCGATTACCCCTCCCGAAGCCGCCGACGCGCCCTGTTCTTCCATTGGCCATTCAACAGCCGGTTGACGCCCCTCGGGATCCATGACGCTGGCCGAGATATCCTGTTGTGAAAGTGTAGGTACACGGACCCACAACAGGGGGCGCAATGAACGGACAATGAAGAAAGGTGAATAACAAGTTTTACTGTTGTGAAAAGAGCACAACCAATACAACAATTAATAATTTGGAGTTGTAAGCCGAAATCTGCTGGTGTCGTGTGGGCAGGCTCGAAGGTAGGAGACATCCGTCCTAGTCGAACCGGAACCACCCAGATCTCCTCTGCCACCGAACCCCAGAAGTACTGGAACCGCCAAGTCCCGAATTCCCAGGTGGCCACTGCCTCCGCTCGTCGGATCCGGTACTGCTGGCGGGAAAGAGCACAAACACACAGGTATGGATGCGACAGCACCCAGTAGACGGAGAGGGGAGAAGCCGCCTCCACCTCTTGTCACAATGAACAGGAAGGTGAGTACTTATCCAAGCAAGTAGCTTTCTGTAGTCAGCTGTCCTGAAAAGGTTTAACAAGGTTTATCAGAGTCTTCAATATATGCTTGCAGAGAAGGTTACCTTAATCTCAAGGCGATATCTCGGCACTGAGGTGGAGACGCCGTTCTGCTGATATACCTCTGTGTTGAGTGGAACAGCTGTGTCCAGTGATGGGAGGCAGCTGTTACCCTGGCTGCTCCCGTAAGGCGGCAGCGCCCTCTGGTGCCTGGAGCCCGCACTCCAGGCAGGGCGCCCTCTTGTGGTGGTGGGCCAGCAGTACCTCCTCTTCAGCGGCCCACACAACAAAGAGGGTGTTCACAATAATAGTAGTGTGGCATTCAGTCAGTGAGTTCATCAATTTTGTGGAACAAACAGGTGTGAATCAGGTGCCCCCTATTTAAGGATGAAGCCAGCACCTGTTGAACATGCGTTTCTCTTTGAAAGCCTGAGGAAAATGGGACATTCAAGACATTGTTCAGAAGAACAGCATAGTTTGATTAAAAAGTTGATTGGAGAGGGGAAAACTTATACGCAGGTGCAAAAAATTACAGGCTGTTCATCTACAATGATCTCCAATGCTTTAAAATGGACAAAAAAAACAGAGACGCGTGGAAGAAAACGGAAAACAACCATCAAAATGGATAGAAGAATAACCAGAATGGCAAAGGCTCACCCACTGATCAGCTCCAGGATGATCAAAGACAGTCTGGAGTTACCTGTAAGTGCTGTGACAGTTAGAAGACGCCTGTGTGAAGCTAATTTATGTGCAAGAATCCCCCGCAAAGTCCCTCTGTTAAATAAAAGACGTGCAGAAGAGGTTACAATTTGCCAAAGAACACATCAACTGGCCTAAAGAGAAATGGAGGAATATTTTGTGGACTGATGAGAGTAAAATTGTTCTTTTTGGGTCCAAGGACAGTTTGTGAGACAACCCACAAACTCTGAATTCAAGCCACAGTTCACAGTGAAGACAGTGAAGCATGGTGGTGCAAGCATCATGATATGGGAATGTTTCTCCTACTATGGTGTTGGGCCTATATATCGCATACCAGGTATCATGGATCCATTTGGATATGTCAAAATACTTGAAGAGGTCATGTTGCCTTATGCTGAAGAGGACATGCCCATGAAATGGGTGTTTCAACAAGACAATGACCCCAAGCACACTAGTAAACGTGCAAAATCTTGGTTCCAAACCAACAAAATGAATGCCTTGCAGATGTGAAGAAATCATGAAAAACTGTGGTTATACAACTAAATACTAGTTTAACTAGTTTAACGGTTCCTGAGGCCTGTAAAGCCATTGTAGCTGCCTACAAGGATGAAGAATTTGCCCTTCCAGTGACTCTAGATGAATGGCGGGACACAGCACAGATGGAATGTGCCCCATGCGGTCGGTGCCATATATGGCAAACACATCACCATCACCAAACCTGTGACTTCTGGGTCAGAGCATAGGAACTACAAGGGCTTCTTCAGCATTCCACTCTTGGCCTTGGTGAATGCTCAATACTGTTTCATGTGGATCAAGACTGGCGGAGTGGGACATATGTCAGATGCACAGATATACAACAATTCAGAGCTGGCAGAGGTAGATGCAGTTTTTGATGCGGGCGAAGCGGGCAGCTGCCCGGGACACATTATTTCATGACACACAGGGGGCGGCACAAACACTTGAGGAAATATAAATAATTATCTGCACTGCAAAGCGGTGATCATATCACTTTGTGGGAATTAGCAAACTGGCGCCCCCTCCCTGCAGGTACAGGCGTCCCTGCTTGCTGAACTGCACAGAACAGAATCAGTGTGAAAGGATCAGCAGTTGTCCCTGTGTTGTCCCCTGGGACAGGCACTCTGCTCCGCTTCGACTCCGGACGGAGCATCCTGCAGTGCTTCCATTTCTCCGCTGTTCCACCCAGCATGATCCTGCTGTTTGGCTCCACAGGCAGGACAAAGTCCACTTAGGACGCAGCACAGAACCAGAACTCTGCACCCAGAACAGGCGTTTGAAAGCGGAGAGATAAGAGTGTAAGAACGGGTACGAATTTCACCAGAGAGGACAAACTGCCCACTTGTGGAAAAAAAGTTTGCAGGAAGGAGAGCCAGTCTATTGACGGTTTAGAAATTGAGCCGCATTCGCATTATGAGCTGAAGTGACTTGAATCTGACCTTGTTTTGTGTGTGTGTGTGTGTGTGTGTGTGTGTGCGTGCATCTGATGCTTTGTACACTTTAACAAATTACAAGCTATATGTACTTAATATAATTTTTTGTTAACCCTCACCACATAACCTGGTTGTTCAACAAAATATATAGCTAATTTAACAAAATACACAATTAACTAGAGTATATTCTGTTTAATATTTAAACTACTGAAGTATGTTGGACCTGTTGACAGAACTCGATTAAGTGAATATAGCAGAGTGTGAATGTGCCAAATCAAATTATTTGATGTGAGATTTGGGCTCCTTCCTGTTTTATGAGCCATCTGAACATCTCAAGTTTAATTTATGTATTTGTCCTGTTACCTTCCTTTGTGTATGTGCTCAAAGATCAGATTCAGTTCTGATTTCATTCTGCTTTCTATATTATCAGTGATGATTGACTGATGTGAGATCAGATCATCAATCAACCAATCAATCAACTTTTTTCTTATATAGCGCCAAATCACAACAAACAGTTGCCCCAAGGCGCTCCATATTGTAAGGCAAGGCCATACAATAATTATGAAAAACCCCAACGGTCAAAACGACCCCCTATGAGCAAGCACTTGGCCACAGTGGGAAGGAAAAACTCCCTTTTAACAGGAAGAAACCTCCAGCAGAACCAGGCTCAGGGAGGGGCAGTCTTCTGCTGAGACTGGTTGGGGCTGAGGGAGAGAACCAGGAAAAAGACATGCTGTGAAGGGGGGCAGATCATGGTCTCAATTTTTTTTTGTAGTGGATGACTTACAAAACATGTATTACTGCTAGCATGCAAACCTTTTAAAATAAATCACAAAAGTAAATTGTTTAAAAAAAACAAACATTTGAATGCACCACACAAATAATCACAAATAATCATTTCTGTTCTGATATCAGCAAAAACAAGAAGATGGTTTATTCAGCACTGGACAGCGCTGGAATTAACACCAGATTTTTGTTGGTCTATGCAAAAACACTTTCTGATGATGGAAGAAATTAATGCGACAGCTCTGTGAAAGATCACATTTCACATTTTTTTGGCTCAGATGATTGCATTCCCACTCAATAGTTTTTGCGTTCCCTCGCAATAACCTAATATCATATTAAAGCTCATGCCTATCAGATCACACAGTGAGTGGAATCAGGTGTGGGGGACACTGAACGCATATGTGCGTGCGCATACACACAGCAGACAGCAACAGAATTCACGAGAGGATGGTAAAAAAAGAAAAGAAAACATAAACGTTCATAAGGCACACTAACAGGTGTTGCTACTTACTACCACTGTTGTATAAATAAACTATATTTCATACGGAGTCTGTGCAAGGTGTAGCAACTTACTCCCTCATCTGTCGTAAATCCTGTTGCTGTCTGCTGTTTGTGTGTGTGTGTGTGTGTGTGTGTGTGTGTGTGTGTGTGTGTGTGTGTGTGTGTGTGTGTGTGTGTGTGCGTGCATGCACATATGCATTCAGTCTGTCCCCACCTGATTCCACTCACTGTGTGATCTGATAGGCATGAGCTTTAATATGATATTAGGTTATTGCGAGGGAATGCAAAAACTATTGCAAGGGAACACAATAATCTGGGCCAAAAAAAATAAAAAATAATAACCACAATGTCCCCAGGCAGGCTCCGTACAAATGCCTTTTTTTTTACAAATTAAAAAATGGCATATTTTACAAAAGCACATTTCTATGTAAACATCCAACACACACCTCACATTAATGTGTTGGCTTTTACATAGAATGAATGAATGAGTCAACCAATCAGTGTTTAGCGGAGGCACATTTTACCCATAATCCCTTTCGCATCTGTCTGTGTTTGTTACAAAACTTCAGAATTAGTGCATTATTTAACATTAAAAGATATATGTTATATTTTAACTTTGTACAAATGACAGAACTGACATTATTCTATCGGTATTAATTTTATTTTTAAATCCAAACCATAAGTCAGCACTGCTTTATTTTCCAAGACCTCCGCCTCATGGTGACGCTGTTATTGAGTAGAGAGTTGAGCTTCATGGCTCCTCGCAACTGCGTTTCTGCTGGAAGCTATGTAGTAAACAGGAGCTTCCAGTAGAGGGCAGGGTGCACAAAGGCAGAAGTGCTGACTCGTTTGGGTCTGTGGTCCTCTTTAATGCTACCAGAAGCGATCATGGTGTGGTGTTAAAAATCAAAATCAGCTGTACCTTCTAATAAATTTTTGGGTGGTTTATCAGTTTAGCTTTTAAAAGATAACTTTTCAGTTAGCTGATTACACTATGTAACAAATTTTTATTTTTGTTTTGTTCCTGGGTACACAGTGTGTTTTCCTAACTTGTTATGCCTTAAATAAATAGAAAATAGCTATATAGCTAATAGTTATTCCACAGAAACTTTGCTTCTGTGATCAGGACAATGATATTTTGAAATTTGTCTGTTTTCAAGAATATTCTCGATTTGCCTTCACTACTACTGAGTAGTCTTCTAGAATATTCTTTAACTGCTAGAACTGTCCAGAATTTTCTAGAAGTTTCCAGAATTATCTAGAAATTTCAAGAAACTTTTAGAACTTTCTAGAACGTAAAAAAAAAAAAAAAAATTAAATCAAACTTTGTGCTGAATGTAGTCATTTTTCCATAGACTCTAGACATAAGCAGTTGAAATATAACACTTAGGTAACAGGTCTGCCTGGGGAGCAGTGTGGCATCTTTCTGCTCTGCTTTCTGTAATTGTGCTTGGAGGTATTGGAGGCATTTTTCCTGAGTTGCTCTGATCCACTATATTTTCTCTGGAATCTGGTGCCGTCTTTGTGATTGTGCCCACTGAGGTGTACACGTGGGTGTGTGGTGTGTCGCATGACGTGTTGGTCGGCATGGCGACAAGTGCTCCTGCAGGAGAGAGTAATGCACATGCAGTGTGTGGCTGGACCAGGTTCAAGGTGACAACTTTGTTTTGGGTCTGTGGTATGTGGGCGGGCGTCACATGCAAGTTACATGTATTTCTTTTATATTAGAGGCATGCACATATGTACTATATGTGATTACTGATAAAAAATAATTACATTCGCAAGTATGCTTGCCATGTAGGCAGAGCATAGAGAGATGTGAGATAAATGTTGGTACATAGTGAGTTTGTGTATTTCTTTTGTATTTTTCGAATTTGTTGAATATGTACATTAATTATGTCTGTTTGTGCCTGCAGCTGGTGAACCACTGTTGAGGTCATTTGTGTAATCAACCTGTCCTTTGATTTATAAATCCATCTGTTGTGATGAAGTTTTAACTTTGTGCATTCAAATACAGTACCAATGTAATTTTATGCGTACATGGCAGTAAAAAGGGGTAAGACCTGTTCTTTAAAGGCATAGGCACCACTATAATTTTATTTATTAGCATTTAAAAAGGAAATTCATAATATGACATTCCCAATATGATCAAAATTCACATGGTCTAGAAAATAATTAATAAAAAGCTCCCCTGAAGGGGAAAATGTCAACAGAAAAGACAGCCTAGCGACCATAGATCATGTGGGGTCTTCCCCCAAGTTTCACAAAGGATGCTGGGAAACACACTGACACCCAATCAGAGTAGAGAGGCACAGTGACATCTGCTGGCTGGTCTCTCTCAGGCTGCTAATCCAACATGGTGGAAAACAGGCTGCACCTCCGTATAAATCTAACGCGTTTTCTTACATAGTATGTAACAGCTAGCAAGATATCAACACTTCTGAATCAAAAACTGTTTTTTTTTTTATGAGATAACACCTTTGAAGTGATTTAGAAGACATCTGACAGACGTCAGCATGCACGCCACGTGTACGTGCATCAGCCGAGGTCAAAGGTAACTTCCGGTCATTTCAAAAGCTGTGTGCCATGTATGTGCAGGCCCAGATCCAGACCGGTTTGGACCGATGCAGATGCATCGGTCAGATTTTTTTTACGCATCGTTCGTCATCGGTAAAAAAAAATCTTGAATAATCCCGAATAGTGCCGAACGTGTCCCCGCAGTGAACACAGCTTTTCGGTGGTTTTCATGTCAACCTATAGTCCGTACATTATACGGATTTTTCTGAGTTTCAGAGTCATACGGACGTACAAATAAAGTCGGATATTCAGGGTCTGGTCTGCAGCGGCTCTGTAATCAACCGTTTCTGCAGCGCGACTCCACTTTGAAGCCGTGAACCATTGAAGCAAGGCTTTGATCCACTAGCTCGTTGGTTCTTTGATTTGCTGCTCTTCAGAAACAGCAAGTCCGTTTCTTAACCCCTCTCAAAGCAATTAAAATACCGTGAGTCACTTTTGTGTGGATTAAAGTCACTAACTGGGACTCTTGTCTTGCAGTCAAGAAACGAGAATCGTCCTCCGTTATGTTGGCACAGCTCTAAATGCTGCTCCGCTCTCTGCCGAGACAGAGTCCGGTCGGAATTAATAACTTCAAAACAAATTGCCGCTTTAAATAAAATGACACCTCTTTCTAAACATTGTAATACAGACAAGAAACTACAATCAAGTAAAACATTTCTTTCCTCCCAAAATGAAACGTGCTGTATTTCTTTACAAATTACATCCTGAAGTGCAGCACAGCAGCTGTAAGAGCTCAACTTAGATATATGGAAAGACATTCATGCCAATAATGTCTGAAAGGAAATGTTTTGACACAAACTACAGATTTTGTTTATTCCTATTCATGTCCAGAGATCAAGGAGCCACCATGTAGAGTTTATTATGTCCAAAGTTTAAGGATCCAGTGACCAATTTCATATTTATTTACTTTAAGACTCAATAAAATGTTCAATTTCAATTCAGTCGGCTTATAAAGTGCCAAATCACAACAAAATTGAAATATACTAAAACAAATACATCACAATTGTTTTAGTATATTTAGTCATGGACATGATGAATATTATTACCTGCTGGACTGTTTCTAATTTTGATTGGTATCAATAGAAATTGTCTTCTGTGAACTGTCTGTATCTCAATCTATTATTATTAAGAATATATGCAGTCATATTTTTATTGATTTTATCAATTGAAAAAATCATATGTAGATTCAGGTATAATTGAAAGATTTTGGCAATAAATTTGATCCTGTTTACAGTCAATTTTTGTTATAGTGCTGTTTTTTAGGACATCATATTTATACAAATAAGAAGTGTTCACTATGGTCCATTAATTATAATAAATATATTAAAAGAAGTGTGAGAGTGTATGTTGCACAGGAATACAAGAATGAAGATTATTGAATAACAAGACACTTCATCACTGGGCAAAAACGCATCTGTCAGATTTTCACTCTGGATCCAGCCCTGTATGTGCACACACACGTCTTCCTGCAGACACCGTTCAAAGAACAATAACATATTCATTATGGAATTCCCCCCAGTTAAATATAGTCTCTTCATTAAAATGAGCTGTAATTTTGAAACAAAAATAACCTGACATTATCATTCATGGATTTCAGTAGAAACTAAATGTCAGTTTAGTGAAATTCAGGTGGCCCTGTAGGTTTAAGTTTATCAGTGTGTTTTTTCACTAGGCTACAAATGCAATTACCCCAACTCCCCCCCCCCCCCCCCCAAACCAATTAACTTCTCATGTGTAATAATTGTTTTAAAAATATTTAATTGCAAGGGTGTGTGTGTGTGTGTGTGTGTGTGTGTGTGTGTGTGTGTGTGTGTGTGTGTGTGTGTGTGTGTGTGTGTGTGTTTGGGGGGGGGGGGGGGTTGCAAGGAGGGCAATTATTTTGATAAGGGACAAAAAGAGAAACTGTCATGGTCCAGTGTTTGTTTTGTGTCCTATTTCTAGTTATTATTCCCTTAATTATGCCATGATGTTCTTAAGTTTTATCTGAGTGTGTTTTCTAATTATTGAGTATCTCTTTTGACAGTGATCTGTGTTTAATTCCTAAGTGCTCTGTTTATTTCCTGTCAAGTTCATAGTTAATTCTTTACCATTTTCTCTTGGTTTTTTTCATGTTCTCTGTTTGGTTCATGTCTGTTTTAGTCCATTTATGTTTCTTCCTGTTTTATTTTGACATTTTCTCTTGTTCCTTTTGTTAGCTTTCTTCTAGGGATCCTATGCACCTGTTGCCAGTGTTCTCTGATTACATCTTTGTGTATTTAAAGCCCTGTGTTTCACTTTGTCCTTGCCATAAGGTGTGCGTTTGTTTCTCGGCTTCTTGCCATTATTTCCTCGTGTTTCTTGTTTGATTTCCTGGTGACGGATTACACTGCCCTTTGAGTTTTCCTGACTTTACCTGCCAATTTGGACCATGTTACCTGGCCTGTGCCTGTGTACCACCTCCACTCTGATCCTGGTTTGAATAAACAACTGTGTTTTTTATGTAAATCTCTCTGTATCTCTGCACTGGGGTCTCCAGCTGTGCTGCAATTGTGACAAAAAACAGATTTGTAAAACGTGTTCTACATTAAAGCAAACAAACAGTTATTGACATTGTCAAAAAGTTGTAATTAACTTCAAATGTACATATGATAACTACAGATAAGAGTAGGAGGCAACTTAATAACCCATACTTTATGTTTTTAATTAGTGTTAGGTCATTCGGTAGACATTCTATTTGTACTATGACATCACAAAATCTTCTTGTGTCACTGTTTATTTTAATTATTAAGGTCAGTTATTTAAAATATGAGTTTGGCTAAATCAAAATAAATCATCTCAGGTTAGCTTTTTAGAAGGCTGGAGTTGAATTAAGAGATTTACATACTGTGTTAACACAAAACTGTGTTTTTATTGTGTTCACTTCAAATGTGACTCTGACATAAGACAGAGTAGATAACTATGTAATCAACTTAACATGTTGCTATTTTGGTTTGTTTTTGAGCTTTGCCCCAAATACAGACAGTGACTGCAAAACAAAACAAAAAAAAATGTTCTTAAAGTCCTTTGAGATGGAGAGGGGACTGGGAAAAGTTTAAACGAGGCTGCTATGTAGCCTCGACTTCAGTCTTTGTGTAACTCACCAAGACAGGTTGCAGCTTGACGGCCAAAGTGTACAGTATCCAGGCACACAGTACATTTGGCAGCTCTCATGTTGAGTCCCACTGTGAAGCGGTGAGCTGTGTTGTGCTGCACCCTCTCTCTGTCTCTCTGACTGTCCTTCAGGCGACGGCCGTACTCTGTGGACAGTCAGGAAACACACTGAGGACGTTCAGCTTCAACAGCACAAAATGTATCACAACGAAGATCACAGTGCAGCATGCTAAGGAGCCACAAAACTAATTCAGCAAACTCATACAGTAGTGTTCAGAATAATAGTAGTGCTATGTGACTAAAAAGATTAATCCAGGTTTTGAGTACATTTCTTATTGTTACATGGGAAACAAGGTACCAGTAGATTCAGTAGATTCTCACAAATCCAACAAGACCAAGCATTCATGATATGCACACTGTTAAGGCTATGAAATTGGGCTATTAGTAAAAAAAAAAGTAGAAAAGGGGGTGTTCACAATAATAGTAGTGTGGCATTCAGTCAGGGAGTTCGTCAATTTTGTGGAACAAACAGGTGTGAATCAGGTGTCCCCTATTCAAGGATGAAGCCAGCACCTGTTGAACATGCTTTTCTCTTTGAAAGCCTGAGGAAAATGGGACGTTCAAGACATTGTTCAGAAGAACAGCGTAGTTTGATTAAAAAGTTGATTGGAGAGGGGAAAACTTATACGCAGGTGCAAAATATTATAGGCTGTTCATCTACAATGATCTCCAATGCTTTAAAATGGACAAAAAACCAGAGACGCGTGGAAGAAAACGGAAAACAACCATCAAAATGGATAGAAGAATAACCAGAATGGCAAAGGCTCACCCATTGATCAGCTCCAGGATGATCAAAGACAGTCTGGAGTTACCTGTAAGTGCTGTGACAGTTAGAAGACGCCTGTGTGAAGCTAATTTATTTGCAAGGATCCCCTGCAAAGTCCCTCTGTTAAATAAAAGACATGTGCAGAAGAGGTTACAATTTGCCAAAGAACACATCAACTGGCCTAAAGAGAAATGGAGGAATATTTTGTGGACTGATGAGAGTAAAACTGTTCTTTTTGGGTCCAAGGGCCGCAGACAGTTTGTGAGACGACCCCCAAACTCTGAATTCAAGCCACAGTTCACAGTGAAGATAGTGAAGCATGGTGGTGCAAGCATCATGATATGGGCATGTTTCTCCTACTATGATGTTGGGCCTATATATTCCATACCAGGTATCATGGATCAGTTTGGATATGTCAAAATACTTGAAGAGGTCATGTTGCCTTATGCTGAAGAGGACATGCCCTTGAAATGGGTGTTTCAACAAGACAATGACCCCAAGCACACTAGTGTGTTCTCGTGTTCTTTGGCAAATTGTAACCTCTTCTGCACATGTCTTTTATTTAACAGAGGGACTTTTCGGGGGATTCTTGCAAATAAATTAGCTTCACACAGGCGTCTTCTAACTGTCACAGCACTTACAGATAATTCCAGACTGTCTTTAATCATCCTGGAGCTGATCAATGGGTGAGCCTTTGCCATTCTGGTTATTCTTCTATCCATTTTGATGGGTTTTTTTTCCGTTTTCTTCCACGCATCTCTGGATTTTTTTTTTTTTTTTTCCATTTTAAAGCATTGGAGATCATTGTAGATGAACAGCCTATAATATTTTGCACCTGCGTATACGTTTTCCCCTCTTCAATCAACTTTTTTATCAAACTACGCTGTTCTTCTGAACAATGTCTTGAACGTCCCATTTTCCTCAGGCTTTCAAAGAGAAAAGCATGTTCAACAGGTGCTGGCTTCATCCTTAAATAGGGGACACCTGAGTCACACCTGTTTGTTCCACAAAATTGACAAACTCACTTACTGAATGCCACATTACTATTATTGTGAACACCCCCTTTTCTACTTTTTTTTTACTAATAGCCCAATTTCATAGCCTTAAGAGTGTGCATATCATGAATGCTTGGTCTTGTTAGATTTTTGAGAATCTACTGAATCTACTGGTACCTTGTTTTCCATGTAACAATAAGAAATATATGTTGGGGAAAGTGTAGTGACACAGACCCACAACAGGGGGCGCATATGAACGGTCAATAAATGAGCCAAAAGGTAACAATTTAATGTTGTGAATGTGCACAACGATGATACAGACAATCACAGAATCTGACAGCAGTCAATACACCAAGGTGACGTGTGGGCAGGCTCGAGGATAGAAGACGTCTGTCCTGATAAGAGCCGGAACCACACAATTTCAACCGCCACAGAACCCAGAGAATACTGGAGCCGCCAAGTCCCGAATTCCCAGGTGATCACCCTCCCCGACTGTCGGATCTGGTACTGCTGGCGAGGAGCACAAACAGTGAGATGTGGGTGTGTGCACACACCCAGTAACAAAAACAGTCAGAAGGTGGAAAGTCACCTCCACCTCTAATCACACACACGTGCAGCTCCTGTCAACCACTTATCTGGTTGGGGGGTGAAGCGAAGCCATCGCTGATCACACCAAATGCCAATCCCACAGATAAGGAAACACTTACAGGAAAATGGCTGCAAAGAAGTTCAGACTGTTAGTCAATGTTTTCAGTTTAGCAGAGAATTACCTTCACAGGTAGATGATATCTCGGCAGCGAGGTGCAGATGACATCCGGCTTTTATGGAGTGATGAAATGATGGGTGGCAGCTGTCATGAGTTGATGTGTGACAGCTGTCACTCCCAGTTGTGTCCATGGCAGCAGCGCCCTCTCGTGCCTGAAGCCCGCACTTCAGGCAGGGCGCCCTCTGGTGGTGGGCCAGCAGTACCTCCTCTTCTGGCGGCCCACACAACAGGACCCCCCCCCTCAACGGGTGCGTCCTGGCGCCCGACCAGGCTTGTCCGGGTGACGTCGGTAGAAGTCGGCCAGGAGGTCGGGGTGCAGGATGAAGCTCCTCTTCACCCAGGAGCGTTCTTCAGGTCCATACCCCTCCCAGTCCACCAGATACTGAAACCCCCAGCCCTTCCGACGGACGTCCAGGAGCCTGCGAACCGTCCATGCAGGCTCCCCATCGATGATCCGGGCAGGAGGCGGCGCCGGTCCGGGAGCACAGAGGGGTGAGGTGTGGTGTGGCTTGATCCGGGAAACATGAAAAACCGGGTGGACCCGCAGTGAAGCTGGGAGCTGGAGCTTCACTGCGGCCGGACTGAGGACTTTGAGGATCTTGAATGGACCAATATACCTGTCCTTGAGTTTGGGTGAGTCCACTTGGAGGGGGATGTCCTTCGTTGAAAGCCACACCTCCTGCCCGGGCTGGTAAGCAGGGGCCAGGGAACGCCGGCGGTCTGCATGGGCCTTAGCCCTCGTCCGGGCCTTCAACAAGGCATAACGGGCGGTGCGCCACACCCGACGGCATCTTCGCAGGTGGGCCTGGACCGAGGGCACACCGACCTCTCCCTCCACCACGGGGAACAATGGGGGCTGGTACCCCAGACACACCTCAAATGGGGAGAGGCCGGTGGCAGAGGACACCTGGCTGTTATCGGCGTACTCGATCCAGGTCAGATGGTGACTCCAGGCCGACGGGTGCGCGGATGTAACACAGCGGAGGGCCTGTTCAAGTTCTTGGTTGGCTCGCTCTGCCTGTCCATTCGTCTGAGGGTGATACCCGGACGAGAGGCTCACGTTGGCCCCCAGTTCTCTGCAGAAACTCCTCCAAACCTGTGAGGAGAACTGAGGACCACGGTCCGAGACAATGTCAGTTGGTATCCCATGCAGACGTACGACGTGGTGGACCAGGAGGTCTGCTGTCTCCTGGGCCGTAGGGAGCTTCGGGAGGGCCACGAAGTGGGCCGCCTTGGAGAAACGGTCCACTATCGTGAAGATGGTCGTCATGCCCTGGGACGGCGGGAGGCCCGTGACAAAGTCCAGGCCAATGTGAAACCAGGGGCGACGAGGCACCGGAAGCGGTTGCAGAAGTCCTTGTGTCTTGGAGTGGTCGGCCTTGCCCCTGGCACAGGTGGTGCAGGCCTGGACATACTCCCGGACGTCGGCCTCTATGGACGCCCACCAGAAGCGCTGCCGGACAACTGCCACGGTCCTATGCACCCCTGGATGACAGGAGAGCTTGGACCCGTGACAGAAGTCCAAGACTGCAGCTCTGGCCTCTGGTGGCACGTATAAACGGTTCTTTGGTCCAGTTCCGGGGTCCGGGCTCCGTGCCAGGGCCTCCCGGACGGTCTTCTCCACGTCCCAGGTGAGGGTGGCCACGATAATGGACTCCGGAATGATGGGCTCCGGTGGATCTGACAGCTCAGTCTTGACCTCATCTTCATGCACCCGGGACAACGCATCCGATCTCTGGTTCTTGGTCCCGGGGCGGTAGGTGATTCGGAAGTCAAAATACCCGAAGAACAGTGACCAGCGGGCTTGCCTGGGGTTCAGCCGCTTGGCGGTCCTGATATACTCCAGGTTCCGATGGTCAGTGAAAACCGTGAACGGCACAGACGCTCCCTCCAACAGGTGTCGCCACTCCTCAAGAGCCTCTTTCACCGCAAGGAGTTCTCGATTGCCGACGTCATAGTTCCGTTCAGCTGGGGTCAACCTGCGAGAAAAGTAGGCACACGGGTGAAGAACCTTATCGGTCTCTCCGCTCTGGGATAGCATGGCTCCTATCCCTGAGTCAGAGGTGTCCACTTCAACCACGAACTGGCGGCTAGGGTCGGGCTGCACCAGAACTGGTGCAGACGAGAACCGGCGTTTCAACTCCTTGAACGCGGCTTCGCACCGATCCGACCAGGTGAAGGGGACTTTTGGAGAGGTCAGGGCTGTCAGGGGACTAACTACCTGACTGTAGCCCTTAATGAACCTCCTGTAGAAATTTGCGAAGCCGAGGAACTGTTGCAGCTTCCTACGGCTTGTTGGTTGGAGCCAATCTCTCACTGCCGCAACCTTGGCCGGATCAGGGGCGACGGAGTTGGAGGAGATGATGAACCCCAGGAAGGACAAAGAGGTGCGGTGAAACTCACACTTGTCACCCTTCACAAACAGTCAGTTCTCCAACAACTGCTGCAGGACCTGACGTACATGCTGGACATGAGTCTCAGGGTCCGGGGAAAAGATGAGTATGTCATCCAGATATACGAAGAAGAATCGGTGCAGGAAGTCCCTCAAGACGTCATTAACCAAAGCTTGGAACGTCGCGGGGGCATTAGTGAGGCCGAACGGCATGACCAGGTACTCAAAATGACCTAATGGGGTGTTGTTGTTTTGGGCAACTGTTTGTTGTGATTTGGCGCTATATAAAAAAAATTGATTGATTGATTGATTGATTGAATGCCGTCTTCCATTCGTCTCCCTTCCGGATCCGAACCAGGTGGTACGCATTCCTGAGGTACAGTTTGGTGAAAATTTGGGCTCCATGCAGGGGCGTGAACACTGAATCCAACAGGGGTAAAGGGTATCGATTACGAACCGTTATGTCGTTCAGCCCCCTGTAATCAATGCATGGACGGAGTCCGCCATCTTTCTTGCCCACAAAAAAGAAACCTGCACCCATCGGGGAGGTGGAATTCCGGATCAACCCGGCAGCTAATGAGTCCCGGATGTAGGTCTCCATTGATTCACGCTCGGGACGTGAGAGATTGTACAGCCTGCTGGACGGGAACTCAACGCCAGAGACCAAATCAATGGCACAATCGTACGGACGGCGCGGGGGAAGGGTGAGTGCCAGATCCTTGCTGAAGACATCAGCAAGATCGTGGTACTCAACCGGCACCGCCGTCAGATTGGGAGGGACTTTAACCTCCTCATTAGCGTTTACACTGGGAGGAACCGAGGATCCTAAACAATTCCGGTGGCAGGTTTCGCTCCACTGAGCCACAACCCCAGACGGCCAATCAATCCGGGGATTGTGTTTAATCATCCATGGGAAGCCCAAAATCACGCGGGAGGTAGAAGGAGTTTCAAAAAATTCAATCTCCTCCCGGTGATTCCCAGACACTACCAGGGTTACAGGTAGTGTCTTGTGTGTGATAAAAGGGAGACGAGTGCCATCTAGTGCTCGCACCTTCACTGGCAAAGAAAGCGCCACCAGAGGGAGCCCTACCTACCTTGCCCATCTGCTATCCAGCAGATTCCCTTCTGACCCCGTGTCCACCAGTGCTGGGGCTTGAAGGGTTAAATCCCCGCTCAGGATTGTAACTGGGAGTCGTGTTGAAAGATGTGTATGACCCATGTAAATGTTTTGACCCCCCCTCAGCCCAGTCTCTAAGGGCGGGCATTTGTGTTTTGACCATTTGGGGCAGACTCTCTGCTGATGCTCAGACAAAGCACTCCCCGCGGATCAGCCTCCTCTGTCTGAATGTGGCCCTGCTCGTGTCCCTAGCATCGTCAGCAGGGGGAGCTGTAGCCACACAGAGCGCTGTGGCTGTGGAGCGTGGGGAAGACGGCTCTCTTTCGGACCCGGGAGGAAGAGGGACAGCTTGTGCCTGACCACGCCCTTCGCCTCGCTCCCGTCAGCGTTCTTCTAACCGATTGTCCAATCGTATAACCAAATCGATAAGCTCAGCCAAATCCCGCGGTTCCTCCTTAGCCACCAGGTGCTCCTTCAGGACCGGCGCGGAGCACAGTCATATTCCAGCCGGATCTCGCAGCCGTGATGCGGAAGTCGACTGCATATTCGGCTGCACTCCGGCGCCCCTGTCTCATTGACAGCAGCACGGTAGACGCTGTTTTGCCTCTGTTGGGGTGATCAAAAACAGTTCTGAGCTCCCTCACAAACCCAGTATAAGAGGCAAGGAGCCGTGAACTTTGTTCCCAAAGCACTGTAGCCCAAGCGCGTGCCTTACCTCGAAGCAAATTAATCACGTAAGCCACCTTACTGGCGTCAGACACGTACATCACGGGACACTGTGCAAAGACGAGCGAACACTGCATAAGAAAGTCCGCGCACGTCTCCACACAACCTCCATACGGCTCTGGGGAGCTTATGTATGCTTCAGGGGATGGTGGGGGGGGTTGTTGAATGACCAGTGGAATGTCTGTATTCGGCACCGGGTCGGCAGGAGGAGGAGCTGCAGCAGCGCCCTGAGCGTGCGCTTCCACCTGCGCGGTGAGAGCCTCCATCCTGCGATTAAGGATGAGGTTTTGCTCGGTCATCAGGTCCATCCGAGCGGTAAAGGCAGTGAGGATGTGCTGCAACTCACCAATCACGCCTCCAGCCGACGCCTGTGCACCCTGCTCTTCCATTGGCTGTCCAACAGATGGTTGACGCCCCTCGGGATCCATGACGTTGGCCGAGATATCCTGTTGGGGAAAGTGTCGTGACACGGACCCACAACAGGGGGCGCAAATGAACGGTCAATAGATGAGCCAAAAGGTAACAATTTAATGTTGTGAATGTGCACAACAATGATACAGACAATCACAGAATCTGACAGCAGTCAATACACCAAGGTGACGTGTGGGCAGGCTCGAGGATAGAAGACGTCTGTCCTGATAAAAGCCAGAACCACACGATTTCCACCACCACAGAACCCGGAGAATACTGGAGCCGCCAAGTCCCGAATTCCCAGGTGATCACCGTCCCCGACTGTCGGATCTGGTACTGCTGGCGAGGAGCACAAACAGTGAGATGTGGGTGTGTGCACACACCCAGTAACAAAAACAGTCAGAAGGTGGAAAGTCACCTCCACCTCTAATCACACACATGTGCAGCTCCTGTCAACCACTTATCTGGTTGGGGGGTGAAGCGAAGCCGTCACTGATCACACCAAACGCCAATCCCACAGATAAGGAAACACTTACAGGAAAACGGCTGCAAAGAAGTTTAGACTGTTAGTCAATGTTTTCAGTTTAGCAGAGAATTACCTTCACAGGTAGATGATATCTCGTCAGCGAGGTGGAGATGACATCCGGCTTTTATGGAGTGATGAAATGATGGGTGACAGCTGTCATGAGTTGATGTGTGACAGCTGTCACTCCCAGTTGTGTCCGTGGCGGCAGCGCCCTCTCGTGCCTGAAGCCCGCACTTCAGGCAGGGCGCCCTCTGGTGGTGGGCCAGCAGTACCTCCTCTTCTGGCGGCCCACACAACAATATACTCAAAACCTGGATTAATCTTTTTAGTCACATAGCACGACTATTATTCTGAACACTACTATACGAGTATGCACAGAGATATTCTTGCTCTCCACATAAAGTAAGTGTGTGCACCACCTTGCATGTTTGTGAATCAGAATCACTCTAAACTAGCTTTATCGATTACATCTGCATACTGCCACGCCTCTGTTTCTCTGGGCAAGGGCATCCATTTGGTCTTTCATGATGAGCGCACTGTGCAGAACAAATGTAAGAAGATGACTTATGAATTAGAAATTGACCCAAAAGGTGAAAAAAAACACAACAATTGCAAACTGAAATACCTGCGCTGGACATGAAAGTCAGTAAATGTAATTTTCTGTAGCGTGTCCGCTGCAGTCACCTTCATTTTCTATACACACTTTTTCAAATTAAGGATCATGGGGGGCCTACCCCAGCAGTCATCAGGCCAGAGGCAGAGTACACCCTGGACAGGACGCCAGTCTGTCGCAGGGCCACATAGAGGCAGACAAACACATTCACATCTGCACAATATCAATTAAAGTTCCCAGTTCACCGAAGCTGTGTGTTGTCATTTTTTACTAAAGACAAGTAATGTGCTAACAACACACATATTATGATGATGTGCAAATATCAGAAGATGATTATGTTTTGTATTACTGATAATATGTAACAGTTGTTTAGAAGAATAACTATATGCACAGACTAGTTAACAGCATTTAGAAAAACACACCTGATATATTCAAATGTTGTATGCAAAAACATACGATGTGTGAAAAATGTATGCTGTTTTTTAAAACTACCATGAGACAAAGTAAAATTAAGGGTGAAAATTTAAGTAAAGAACTTAATTTTTTAAAAAGGAAAATTGAATTAAATCAAACATACCAGTGGAAATTTATGATGATTTGGGGGTTTTTTTGTTTGTTTGTTTTAATTTTAGATCAAAGAAAGCTCTGACAGATGGCTGAAGCAGGAAGAAAAAATAAAATAAGACTTGCACCTGAATGGTGAATTTCCATGACCCAGAGATGAACTCACAAGACATGGGTACTTTCCCGAAAATTCATCTCACCAAACCCGAATAATTCCCCCCAAATTATCATATCATCCACAGGTGTTTTCAATCAATCAATCAATCAATTTTTTTATATAGCGCCAAATCACAACAAACAGTTGCCCCAAGGCGCTTTATATTGTAAGGCAAGGCCATACAATAATTATGTAAAACCCCAACGGTCAAAACGACCCCCTGTGAGCAAGCACTTGGCTACAGTGGGAAGGAAAAACTCCCTTTTAACAGGAAGAAACCTCCAGCAGAACCAGGCTCAGGGAGGGGCAGTCTTCTGCTGGGACTGGTTGGGGCTGAGGGAGAGAACCAGGAAAAAGACATGCTGTGGAGGGGAGCAGAGATCGATCACTAATGATTAAATGCAGAGTGGTGCATACAGAGCAAAAAGAGAAAGAAACAGTGCATCATGGGAACCCCCCCAGCAGTCTACGTCTATAGCAGCATAACTAAGGGATGGTTCAGGGTCACCTGATCCAGCCCTAACTATAAGCTTTAGCAAAAGGAAAGTTTTAAGCCTAATCTTAAAAGTAGAGAGGGTGTCTGTCTCCCTGATCTGAATTGGAAGCTGGTTCCACAGGAGAGGAGCCTGAAAGCTGAAGGCTCTGCCTCCCATTCTACTCTTACAAACCCTAGGAACTACAAGTAAGCCTGCAGTCTGAGAGCGAAGCGCTCTATTGGGGTGATATGGTACTACGAGGTCCCTAAGATAAGATGGGACCTGATTATTCAAAACCTTATAAGTAAGAAGAATAATTTTAAATTCTATTCTAGAATTAACAAGAAGCCAATGAAGAGAGGCCAATATGGGTGAGATATGCTCTCTCCTTCTAGTCCCCGTCAGTACTCTAGCTGCAGCATTTTGAATTAACTGAAGGCTTTTTAGGGAACTTTTAAGACAACCTGATAATAATGAATTACAATAGTCCAGCCTAGAGGAAATAAATGCATGAATTAGTTTTTCAGCATCACTCTGAGACAAGACCTTTCTGATTTTAGAGATATTGCGTAAATGCAAAAAAGCAGTCCTACATATTTGTTTAATATGCGCTTTGAATGACATATCCTGATCAAAAATGACTCCAAGATTTCTCACAGTATTACTAGAGGTCAGGGTAATGCCATCCAGAGTAAGGATCTGGTTAGACACCATGTTTCTAAGATTTGTGGGGCCAAGTACAATAACTTCAGTTTTATCTGAGTTTAAAAGCAGGAAATTAGAGGTCATCCATGTCTTTATGTCTGTAAGACAATCCTGAAGTTTAGCTAATTGGTGTGTGTCCTCTGGCTTCATGGATAGATAAAGCTGGGTATCATCTGCGTAACAATGAAAATTTAAGCAATACCGTCTAATAATACTGCCTAAGGGAAGCATGTATAAAGTGAATAAAATTGGTCCTAGCACAGAACCTTGTGGAACTCCATAATTAACTTTAGTCTGTGAAGAAGATTCCTCATTTACATGAACAAATTGTAATCTATTAGACAAATATGATTCAAACCACCGCAGCGCAGTGCCTTTAATACCTATGGCATGCTCTAATCTCTGTAATAAAATTTTATGGTCAACAGTATCAAAAGCAGCACTGAGGTCTAACAGAACAAGCACAGAGATGAGTCCACTGTCCGAGGCCATAAGAAGATCATTTGTAACCTTCACTAATGCTGTTTCTGTACTATGATGAATTCTAAAACCTGACTGAAACTCTTCAAATAGACCATTCCTCTGCAGATGATCAGTTAGCTGTTTTACAACTACCCTTTCAAGAATTTTTGAGAGAAAAGGAAGGTTGGAGATTGGCCTATAATTAGCTAAGATAGCTGGGTCAAGTGATGGCTTTTTAAGTAATGGTTTAATTACTGCCACCTTAAAAGCCTGTGGTACATAGCCAACTAACAAAGATAGATTGATCATATTTAAGATCAAAGCATTAAATAATGGTAGGGCTTCCTTGAGCAGCCTGGTAGGAATGGGGTCTAATAAACATGTTGATGGTTTGGATGAAGTAACTAATGAAAATAACTCAGACAGAACAATCAGAGAGAAAGAGTCTAACCAAATACCGGCATCACTGAAAGCAGCCAAAGATAACGATATGTCTTTGGGATGGTTATGAGTAATTTTTTCTCTAATAGTTAAAATTTTGTTAGCAAAGAAAGTCATGAAGTCATTACTAGTTAAAGTTAATGGAATACTCAGCTCAATAGAGCTCTGACTCTTTGTCAGCCTGGCTACAGTGCTGAAAAGAAACCTGGGGTTGTTCTTATTTTCTTCAATTAGTGATGAGTAGAAAGATGTCCTAGCTTTACTGAGGGCTTTTTTATAGAGCAACAGACTCTTTTTCCAGGCTAAGTGAAGATCTTCTAAATTAGTGAGACGCCATTTCCTCTCCAACTTACGGGTTATCTGCTTTAAGCTACGAGTTTGTGAGTTATACCACGGAGTCAGACACTTCTGATTTAAAGCTCTCTTTTTCAGAGGAGCTACAGCATCCAAAGTTGTCTTCAATGAGGATGTAAAACTATTGACGAGATACTCTATCTCCCTTACAGAGTTTAGGTAGCTACTCTGCACTGTGTTGGTATATGGCATTAGAGAACATAAAGAAGGAATCATATCCTTAAACCTAGTTACAGCGCTTTCTGAAAGACTTCTAGTGTAATGAAACTTATTCCCCACTGCTGGGTAGTCCATCAGAGTAAATGTAAATGTTATTAAGAAATGATCAGACAGAAGGGAGTTTTCAGGGAATACTGTTAAGTCTTCTATTTCCATACCATAAGTCAGAACAAGATCTAAGATATGATTAAGCAGAAGCACAACCTGTCTTTTTCCTGGTTCTCTCCCTCAGCCCCAACCAGTCCCAGCAGCAGTGGGTGGACTCATTTACTTTTTGAGCAAAGCCAATAGAGTCTAATAATAGATTAAATGCAGTGTTGAGGCTGTCATTCTCAGCATCTGTGTGGATGTTAAAATCACCCACTATAATTATCTTATCTGAGCTAAGCACTAAGTCAGACAAAAGGTCTGAAAATTCACAGAGAAACTCACAGTAACGACCAGGTGGACGATAGATAATAACAAATAAAACTGGTTTTTGGGACTTCCAATTTGGATGGACAAGACTAAGAGACAAGCTTTCAAATGAATTAAAGCTCTGTCTGGGTTTTTGATTAATTAATAAGCTGGAATGGAAGATTGCTGCTAATCCTCCGCCCCGGCCCGGTGGAATAGACCGGTTTTCACTGGTCTTTTCAACAATTCAGTGTTACAACCAAAACTGTGATACATACACTTTTCTTTCCTGTATATTTGACATCCTTGACCATGAAAACATACCACTAGAACTTGGAATCACTTTTCTGTCTTTATTAGTTGAAAAGTTATTGTATAAAAACGATTTTTCAGTAATGGCGGTTTTCTTCTGGATATAGCTCCATAACATTTGAAGCTACATCAAATCTGATGACACCTTACTGAATCAGTACAGATTCAGCTACAATTTGGTGTTAGTTGTGCATCTCTAGCTTCATTTGTCACCTCACACTGACACATTTTCTATTTTCCCTATTTTTTTGCATATTCTGGATCACCAGATCCGGAATCCGGATCCGATCATCACCAAACTTTGTTGTTTGATAGAACATTTGACTATGTTACACCTTACTTTTTTCCAAGCCTTTCTGCCTTGTTTTTGTGGAGTTAGAAACTAGAATGTCAAAATTCCCCCTATCCCGCAATGGTGAAGAATCCTTTAAATAATTCCTGGATCTGGATCGTGATCCGGATCACCACTAAAATTTAATCACTTGTTCCTCTTGTCATTTCCAACCACTCTACAAAATTTCATCAAAATCCGTTCACAACTTTTTGAGTTATCCTGCTGACAGACAGACAAACAAACAAATGCGACCAAAAACATAACCTCCTTGGCGGAGGTAAAAATAACATTGCTGTGTTCACAAGTAATTAGAATAAACAAAATGATTTTATAAACCCCACATACCATTTAACATCCTACCGATTAATTAATTATATTCAGCTACAGAAGCCAATTTAATGTATCTAGAAATTGTTGTTGAAATTTTAGGTCAATAAACAACTTAATGAAAGTTAAAGTTATTACACTATGGAATGAAAATTCTCATATTCTACACTGTAAACTCAGTGAACAAACTCAACTGTAAAAGGCCATGAGCCACCATGGTCCCGCATGCCCCCCCGCCACAACCTGATACATTTGGTATCATGAGGAAGCTTAACAGGATGGTTAATGACAGTGTAGTAATGCAACATTGTCATACGTCATAGTGACGCCCAGTATTTTTACTGTTACCAGTTATTTTTGTATTCTAGACATCCTTAGCTTTCTAACAAAACCAAATTTATAGGTTTGTTGGTGGTGGGGGGGATGTGGGGTGGTCATGCGGAACCATGCTGGCCCATGGCCTAGTTGAAGATTTTTATGATCACAATAAATAGTGCGGCTGGAAGGGTGTCAATTTGATGGTTATTTAAAACAGCTGGTCAATGGATGAGTAAATTAAATTATTGACTTTATGTATATTAAATTGCACCCAGTCTGCTCTGTGTGAACGTGATCCTGTCAAATCTCAGAAGTTAAACAGAGTAGGTCCAGATTAGTACTTGGCCGGATGACGACTTGGCTGTGTGTGTTTCACCAGGTAGAACTGGAGTTTGTCAGTGACTGACCTTGAGAAGGAGGTAGAAAGTACAGCCAAGGAAGAAACAGTGGTGATTGGAACAGACGTCACTAGACATGCTGATGAAGGGAACAGAGGTGATGAGGAGGTGATGGGTAAATACATTATCAAGGAGAGGAATGTGGAAGGGCAGGTGAAAAAAAGGATGTATATGGCTGTGTTGAACACTTATTTTAAGAAAACAAAGGAACACAGGATAACATATAAGAGTGGAGGAAGGTGCATGCAGGAGGACTATGACCTTCACACGAGATGCAACCTGAATCTATACAGAGTGAATCAGGAAGTGCAACAGATTAGTGAGGACAACTATCAAGATGATTAAGAGCAGAGTAGTAGCTGGTTCAGATGACATACAAGTGGACACATACAGATCCTTAGGAGACATGGCAGTGGGGGGGGGGGGGGGGGGGGTGTTTCTTTTCTGATAGTTTTGAATCTGAGAAGTCGCTTGAGGGTTGAACAAAATTATTTGTGCCAGTTTTTAAGAATAAGGGTGTGCAGAGTTGCAGTAACTACAAATGCAGATTGTCAGATCGAATGAAGATTAGTAGAAGCAAGGTTGAGAGTGGAGGTAATGATCTGTGAGCAGCAATATGGCTTCCTGCTGAGAAAGCCTGAAGTTGGAGAAGGCCACATGGAGATGCATTTTGTGTTTGCGTATTTAGAAACAGCTTATGATAGTGTGCCAAGAGAAGAATTGTGGTATTGCATCCGGAAGTCTGGAATGGCAGAGAAGTATTTGAGGGTGGTGCAGGATATGTAGAAGCATAGTGTGACAGTGGTGAAATGTGCGATTGGAATGACAGACGTATTCAAAGTGAAGGTGGAATTACACCAAGAATCAACTCTGAGTCCTCTCTTGCTTGCAATGGTGATGGACAGTTTGGCTAATGAGATCAGACAGGTGTCTCCATGGACTATGATGTTTGCAGATGACATTGTGATCTGTAATGAAAGTAGAGAACAGGTTGAGTCTAGCCTGGAAATGTGGAAACATGCTCTGGAGAGCAGGGGAACATTCTCTGTGATCTGTCCGTGCAGTGTCAGAGCAGGGAGCTTTGGATTGATCTCAATGGATGGAGACTGTTGCAGGGCCTGTGTTTTCTTCAGGTTCTTACCAGAATTGCAGTAGACAATTGATCTTGGAGAAGCCTCAAGATCTTTCTGACTTTCTCTGGACAGCACATTTTGCTCAGAATCTTCCACAAAAGTGTGTGTGACAAGCTGTAAAATGCCTTTGTCAAGTCAATAAAACCAGCTGCTTAAGTTCCTTTGTTGGCAAGGAAGGTTTACTGACCTTGTCTTTATAGATGATGCTGTGATATTTGCAGAATCAATGAGTACTGTACTCAGTACTGTAAGCCATACTGAGATAAGTGATAAATGGACTGCATTTATATAGCACTTCTCCATCTGCATCAGGCGATCAAAGTGCTTTACAGTAATGCCTCACATTCACCCTGATTTCAGGGTGCTGCCATACAAGGCGCTCACAACACACCGGGAGCAACTAGGGGATTAAAGACCTTGCCCAAGGGCCCTTAGTGATTTTCCAGTTAGGCTGGGATTTGAACAGAGGATCCTCTGGTTTCAAGTCCAATGCTTACCCACTAGGCCATCACCTCCCCTAATGATAAGAAGTATCACTTGTTAAGATGAGGAGTATCGCCTGTTAAGATGAGGAGTATCACTTGTTAAGATGAGGATTATGGCTTGTTAAGATGAGAAGTACTGCTTGTTAAGTTGAGGAGTATCAACTCTTAAGATGAGGAGTATCACCTCTTAAGATGAGGAGTATCACCTCTTAAGATGAGGAGTATCACCGGTTAAGATAAGGAGTATCACCTGGTAAGATGAGGAGTATCAGCTATTAAGATGACAAGTCTTACTTGTTAAGTTGAAGAGTATCGCCTGTTAAGATGAGGAGTATCACCTGTTAAGATGAGGACTATCACTTGTTAAGATGAGGAGTATCACTCGTTAAGATGAGAAGTATTGCTTGGTAGGATGAGGAGTATCACTTGTTAAGATGAGGAGCATCACCTGTTAAGATGAGGAGTATGGCTTGTTAAGATGAGAAGTTTTGCTTGTTAAGTTGAGGAGTATCACCTCTTAAGATGAGGCGTATCACCTGATAAGATGAGGCGTATCACCTGATAAGATGATGAGTATCGCTTGTTAAGATGAGAAGTATTGCTTGTTAAGTTGAGGAGTATCACCTGTTAAGATGAGAAGTATCACTTGTTAAGTTTAGGAGTATCACTTGTTAAGATGAGGCGTATCACTTGTTAAGATGAGAAGTATTGCTTGTTAAGATGAGGAGTATCACTTGTTAAGATGAGGAGTATCATTTGTTAAGATGAGGAGTATCACCTGTTAAGATGAGAAGTATTACTTGTTAAGTTGAGGAGTATCACCTGTTAAGATGAGGAGTATCACCTGATAAGATGAGAAGGATTACTTGTTAAGATTAGGAGTATCACTTGTTAAGATGAGAAGTATCACCTGGTAAGAAGAGGAGTATAATTTGTTAAGATGAGGAGTATCACCTGTTAAGATTAGAAGTATTACTTGTTAAGTTGAGGAGTATCACCTGTTAAGATGAGAAGTATCCCTTGTTAAGTTGAGGAGTATCACTTGTTAAGTTGAGGAGTATCACTTGTTAAGATGAGGAGTATCGCTTGTTAAGATGAGAAGTATCACTTGTTAAGATGAGGAGTATCACTTGTTATGATGAGGCGTATCGCTTGTTAAGATGAGAAGTATTGCTTGTCAAAATGAGGAGTATCACTTGTTAAGTTGAGGAGTATCACCTGTTAAGTTGAGGAGTATCACCTGTTAAGATGAGGAGTATCACCTGTTAAGATGAGGAGTGTCACTTGTTAAGATGAGAAGTATCACTTGTTAAGATGAGGAGTATCACTTGTTAAGATGAGGAGTATCACTTGTTAAGATGAGGCGTATCACTTGTTAAGATGAGAAGTATTGCTTGTCAAAATGAGGAGTATCACTTGTTAAGTTGAGGAGTATCATCTGTTAAGTTGAGGAGTATCACCTGTTAAGATGAGGAGTATCACTTGTTAAGATGAGGAGTATCACTTGTTAAGATGAGGCATATCGCTTGTTAAATGAGGAGTATCACTTGTTAAGATGAGGAGAATCACCTGTTAAGTTGAGGAGTATCACCTGTTAAGATGAGGATTATCACTTGTTAAGATGAGGAGTATCACCTGTTAAGATGATAAGTATTGCTTGTTAAGTTGAGGAGTATCACCTCTTAAGATGAGGAGTATCACCTGTTAAGATGAAGAGTATCACCTGTTAAGATGTGGAGTATCGCTTGTTAAGATGAGAAGTATTGCTTGTTAAGTTGAGGAGTATCACCTCTTAAGATGAGGAGTATCACCTGTTAAGATGAGGAGTATCACCTGTTAAGATGAGAAGTATTACTTGTGTGACTGTGAGGAGGAAGCGTAACCCTAAACAGAAGCCCCGTGTACACCACCAACCCATTCACATTTCTAACCGTTTTTCCCCACTCGGCGACACACCCACCGAGGATCAAACTCTGGTTATTGGCGACTCTGTTTTGAGAAATGTGAAGTTAGCGACACCAGCAACCATAGTCAATTGTCTTCCGGGGGCCAGAGCAGGCGACATTGAAGGAAATTTGAAACTGCTGGCTAAGGCTAAGCGTAAATTTGGTAAGATTGTAATTCACGTCGGCAGTAATGACACCCGGTTACGCCAATCGGAGGTCACTAAAATTAACATTAAATCGGTGTGTAACTTTGCAAAAACAATGTCGGACTCTGTAGTTTTCTCTGGGCCCCTCCCCAATCGGACCGGGAGTAACATGTTTAGCCGCATGTTCTCCTTGAATTGCTGGCTGGCTGAGTGGTGTCCAAAAAATGAGGTGGGCTTCATAGATAATTGGCAAAGCTTCTGGGGAAAACCTGGTCTTGTTAGGAGAGACGGCATCCATCCCACTTTGGATGGAGCAGCTCTCATTTCTAGAAATCTGGCCAATTTTCTTAAATCCTCCAAACTGTGACTATCCAGGGTTGGGACCAGGAAGCAGAGTTGTAGTCTTACACACCTCTCTGCAGCTTCTCTCCCCCTGCCATCCCCTCATTACCCCATCCCCGTAGAGACGGTGCCTGCTCCCAGACCACCAATAACCAGCAAAAATCTATTTAAGCATAAAAATTCAAAAAGAAAAAATAATATAGCACCTTCAACTGCACCACAGACTAAAACAGTTAAATGTGGTCTATTAACCATTAGGTCTCTCTCTTCTAAGTCCCTGTTAGTAAATGATATAATAATTGATCAACATATTGATTTATTCTGCCTTACAGAAACCTGGTTACAGCAGGATGAATATGTTAGTTTAAATGAGTCAACACCCCCGAGTCACACTAACTGCCAGAATGCTCGTAGCACGGGCCGAGGCGGAGGATTAGCAGCAATCTTCCATTCCAGCTTATTAATTAATCAAAAACCCAGACAGAGCTTTAATTCATTTGAAAGCTTGACTCTTAGTCTTGTCCATCCAAATTGGAAGTCCCAAAAACCAGTTTTATTTGTTGTTATCTATCGTCCTCCTGGTCATTACTGTGAGTTTCTCTGTGAATTTTCAGAACTTTTGTCTGACTTAGTGCTTAGCTCAGATAAGATAATTATAGTGGGCGATTTTAACATCCACACAGATGCTGAGAATGACAGCCTCAACACTGCATTTAATCTATTATTAGACTCAATTGGCTTTGCTCAAAATGTAAATGAGTCCACCCACCACTTTAATCATATCTTAGATCTTGTTCTGACTTATGGTATGGAAATAGAAGACTTAACAGTATTCCCTGAAAACTCCCTTCTGTCTGATCATTTCTTAATAACATTTACATTTACTCTGATGGACTACCCAGCAGTGGGGAATAAGTTTCATTACACTAGAAGTCTTTCAGAAAGCGCTGTAACTAGGTTTAAGGATATGTTTCCTTCTTTATGTTCCCTAATGCCATATACCAACACAGTGCAGAGTAGCTACCTAAACTCTGTAAGTGAGATAGAGTATCTCATCAATAGTTTTACATCCTCATTGAAGACAACTTTGGATGCTGTAGCTCCTCTGAAAAAGAGAGCTTTAAATCAGAAGTGCCTGACTCCGTGGTATAACTCACAAACTCGCAGCTTAAAGCAGATAACCCGTAAGTTGGAGAGGAAATGGCGTCTCACTAATTTAGAAGATCTTCACTTAACCTGGAAAAAGAGTCTGTTGCTCTATAAAAAAAAGCCCTCCGTAAAGCTAGGACATCTTACTACTCATCACTAATTGAAGAAAATAAGAACAACCCCAGGTTTCTTTTCAGCACTGTAGCCAGGCTGACAAAGAGTCAGAGCTCTATTGAGCCGAGTATTCCTTTAACTTTAACTAGTAATGACTTCATGACTTTCTTTGCTAATAAAATTTTAACTATTAGAGAAAAAATTACTCATAACCATCCCAAAGACTTATCGTTATCTTTGGCTGCTTTCAGTGATGCCGGTATTTGGTTAGACTCTTTCTCTCAGATTGTTCTGTCTGAGTTATTTTCATTAGTTACTTCATCCAAACCATCAACATGTCTATTGGACCCCATTCCTACCAGGCTGCTCAAGGAAGCCCTACCATTATTTAATGCTTCGATCTTAAATATGATCAATCTATCTTTATTAGTTGGCTATGTACCACAGGCTTTTAAGGTGGCAGTAATTAAACCATTACTTAAAAAGCCATCACTTGACTCAGCTATCTTAGCTAATTATAGGCCAATCTCCAACCTTCCTTTTCTCTCAAAAATTCTTGAAAGGGTAGTTGTAAAACAGCTAACTGATCATCTGCAGAGGAATGGTCTATTTGAAGAGTTTCAGTCAGGTTTTAGAATTCATCATAGTACAGAAACAGCATTAGTGAAGGTTACAAATGATCTTCTTATGGCCTCAGACAGTGGACTCATCTCTGTGCTTGTTCTGTTAGACCTCAGTGCTGCTTTTGATACTGTTGACTATAAAATGTTATTACAGAGATTAGAGCATGCCATAGGTATTAAAGGCACTGCACTGCGGTGGTTTGAATCATATTTATCTAATAGATTACAATTTGTTCATGTAAATGGGGAATCTTCTTCAAAGACTAAGGTTAATTATGGAGTTCCACAAGGTTCTGTGCTAGGACCAATTTTATTCACTTTATACATGCTTCCTTTAGGCAGTATTATTAGACGGCATTGCTTAAATTTTCATTGTTACGCAGATGATACCCAGCTTTATCTATCCATGAAGCCAGAGGACACACATCAATTAGCTAAACTGCAGGATTGTCTTACAGACATAAAGACATGGATGACCTCTAATTTCCTGCTTTTAAACTCAGATAAAACTGAAGTTATTGTACTTGGCCCCACAAATCTTAGAAACATGGTGTCTAACCAGATCCTTACTCTGGATGGCATTACCCTGACCTCTAGTAATACTGTGAGAAATCTTGGAGTCATTTTTGATCAGGATATGTCATTCAAAGCGCATATTAAACAAATATGTAAGACTGCTTTTTTGCATTTACGCAATATCTCTAAAATTAGAAAGGTCTTGTCTCAGAGCGATGCTGAAAAACTAATTCATGCATTTATTTCCTCTAGGCTGGACTATTGTAATTCATTATTATCAAGTTGTCCTAAAAGTTCCCTGAAAAGCCTTCAGTTAATTCAAAATGCTGCAGCTAGAGTACTGACGGGGACTAGAAGGAGAGAGCATATCTCACCCATATTGGCCTCTCTTCATTGCCTTCCTGTTAATTCTAGAATAGAATTTAAAATTCTTCTTCTTACTTATAAGGTTTTGAATAATCAGGTCCCTTCTTATCTTAGGGACCTCATAGTACCATATCACCCCAATAGAGCGCTTCACTCTCAGACTGCAGGCTTACTTGTAGTTCCTAGGGTTTGTAAGATTAGAATGGGAGGCAGAGCCTTCAGCTTTCAGGCTCCTCTCCTGTGGAACCAGCTCCCAATTCGGATCAGGGAGACAGACACCCTCTCTACTTTTAAGATTAGGCTTAAAA
The DNA here is from genome assembly GCF_902500255.1 of Thalassophryne amazonica. Classification (NCBI taxonomy): domain Eukaryota; kingdom Metazoa; phylum Chordata; class Actinopteri; order Batrachoidiformes; family Batrachoididae; genus Thalassophryne; species Thalassophryne amazonica. The sequence continues at coordinate 10,379,247 of NC_047107.1, read as the reverse complement.
CTTTCCTTTTTGCTAAAGCTTATAGTTAGGGCTGGATCAGGTGACCCTGAACCATCCCTTAGTTATGCTGCTATAGACTTAGACTGCTGGGGGGTTCCCATAATGGACTGAGTGTTTCTTTCTCTTTTTGCTCTGTATGCACCACTCTGCATTTAATCATTAGTGATTGATCTCTGCTCCCCTCCACAGCATGTCTTTTTCCTGGTTCTCTCCCTCAGCCCCAACCAGTCCCAGCAGAAGACTGCCCCTCCCTGAGCCTGGTTCTGCTGGAGGTTTCTTCCTGTTAAAAGGGAGTTTTTCCTTCCCACTGTCGCCAAGTGCTTGCTCACAGGGGGTCGTTTTGACCTTTGGGGTTTTTACGTAATTATTGTATGGCCTTGCCTTACAATATAAAGCACCTTGGGGCAACTGTTTGTTGTGATTTGGCGCTATATAAATAAAATTGAATTGAATTAAGATGAGAACTATTGCTTGTTAAGTTGAGGAGTATCACCTCTTAAGATGAGGAGTATCACCTGTTAAGATGAGAAGTATTGCTTGTTAAGTTGAGGAGTATCACCTCGTAAGATGAGGAGTATCACTTGTTAAGATGAGAAGTATCACTTGTTAAGTTGAGGAGTATCACTTGTTAAGATGAGAAGTATTGCTTGTCAAGATGAGGACTACCACTTGTTAAGATGAGGAGTATCGCCTGTTAAGTTGAGGAGTATCACCTGTTAAGATGAGAAGTATTAATTGTTGAGTTACGGAGTATCACCTGTTAAGATGAGAAGTATCACTTGTTAAGATGAGAATTTAAGATGAGGCATATCACTTGTCAAGATGAGAAGTATTGCTTGTCAAGATGAGGAGTATCAGTTGTTAAGATGAGGAGTATCACCTGTTAAGATGAGGAGTATCACCTGTTAAGATGAGAAGTATTAATTGTTGAGTTCCGGAGTATCACCTGTTAAGATGAGGAGTATCACCTGTTAAGTTGAGGAGTATCACTTGTTAAGATGAGGAGTATCACTTGTTAAGTTGAGGAGTATCACCTGTTAAGATGAGAAGTATTAATTGTTGAGTTACGGAGTATCACCTGTTAAGATGAGAAGTATCACTTGTTAAGATGAGAATTTAAGATGAGGCATATCACTTGTTAAGATGAGAAGTATTGCTTGTCAAGATGAGGAGTATCACTTGTTAAGATGAGGAGTATCACCTGTTAAGATGAGAAGTATCACTTGTTAAGTTGAGGAGTATCACCTGCTAAGATGAGAAGTATTGCTTGTTAAGTTGAGGAGTATCACCTCTTAAGATGAGGAGTATCACCTGTTAAGATGAGGAGTATCACCTGTTAAGTTGAGGAGTATCACTTGTTAAGATGAGGAGTATCACTTGTTAAGTTGAGGAGTATCACTTGTTAAGATGAGGAGTATCATTTGTTAATTTGAGGAGTATCACCTGTTAAGATGAGGAGTATCGCCTGTTAAGATGAGAAGTATTACTTGTTAAGTTGAGCAGTATCACTTGTTAAGATGAGGAGTATCACTTGTTAAGTTGAGGCGTATCACTTGTTAAGATGAGGAGTATCACTTGTTAAGATGAGAAGTATCACCTGTTAAGATGAGAAGTATTGCTTGTTAAGTTGAGGAGTATCACCTCGTAAGATGAGGAGTATCACTTGTTAAGATGAGAAGTATCACTTGTTAAGTTGAGGAGTATCACCTGTTAAGATGAGAAGTATCACTTGTTAAGTTGAGGAGTATCACTTGTTAAGATGAGAAGTATTGCTTGTCAAGATGAGGACTACCACTTGTTAAGATGAGGAGTATCGCCTGTTAAGTTGAGGAGTATCACCTGTTAAGATGAGAAGTATTAATTCTTGAGTTACGGAGTATCACCTGTTAAGATGAGAAGTATCACTTGTTAAGATGAGAATTTAAGATGAGGCATATCACTTGTTAAGATGAGAAGTATTGCTTGTCAAGATGAGGAGTATCACTTGTTAAGATGAGGAGTATCACCTGTTAAGATGAGGAGTATCACCTGTTAAGATGAGGAGTATCACCTGTTAAGATGAGAAGTATTAATTGTTGAGTTCCGGAGTATCACCTGTTAAGATGAGAAGTATCACTTGTTAAGTTGAGGAGTATCACCTGTTAAGATGAGAAGTATTGCTTGTTAAGTTGAGGAGTATCACCTCTTAAGATGAGGAGTATCACCTGTTAAGATGAGGAGTATCACCTGTTAAGTTGAGTAGTATCACTTGTTAAGATGAGGAGTATCACTTGTTAAGTTGAGGAGTATCACCTGTTAAGATGAGAAGTATTAATTGTTGAGTTACGGAGTATCACCTGTTAAGATGAGAAGTATCACTTGTTAAGATGAGAATTTAAGATGAGGCATATCACTTGTTAAGATGAGAAGTATTGCTTGTCAAGATGAGGAGTATCACTTGTTAAGATGAGGAGTATCACCTGTTAAGATGAGGAGTATCACCTGTTAAGATGAGGAGTATCACCTGTTAAGATGAGAAGTATTAATTGTTGAGTTCCGGAGTATCACCTGTTAAGATGAGAAGTATCACTTGTTAAGTTGAGGAGTATCACCTGTTAAGATGAGAAGTATTGCTTGTTAAGTTGAGGAGTATCACCTCTTAAGATGAGGAGTATCACCTGTTAAGATGAGGAGTATCACCTGTTAAGTTGAGGAGTATCACTTGTTAAGATGAGGAGTATCACTTGTTAAGTTGAGGAGTATCACTTGTTAAGATGAGGAGTATCACTTGTTAAGATGAGGAGTATCATTTGTTAATTTGAGGAGTATCACCTGTTAAGATGAGGAGTATCGCCTGTTAAGATGAGAAGTATTACTTGTTAAGTTGAGCAGTATCACTTGTTAAGATGAGGAGTATCACTTGTTAAGTTGAGGCGTATCACTTGTTAAGATGAGGAGTATCACTTGTTAAGATGAGAAGTATTAATTGTTAAGTTGAGGAGTATCACCTGTTAAGATGAGAAGTATCACTTGTTAAGTTGAGGAGTATCACTTAAGATGAGGAGTATTGCCTGTTAAGTTGAGGAGTATCACCTCTTAAGATGAGGAGTATCACTAGTTAAGATGAGAAGTATCACTTGTTAAGTTGAGGAGTATCACTTGTTAAGATGAGGCGTATCACTTGTTAAGATGAGGCGTATCACTTGTTAAGATGAGGCGTATCACTTGTTAAGATGAGAAGTATTGCTTGTCAAGATGAGGGGTATCACTTGTTAAGATGAGGAGTATCACCTGTTAAGATGAGGAGTATCACTTCTTAAGTTGAGGAGTATCACTTGTTAAGATGAGGAGTATCACTTGTTAAGATGAGGAGTATCACTTGTTAAGATGAGGAGTATCACCTGTTAAGATGAGGAATATCACCTGTTAAGATGAGAAGTATCACTTGTTACGTTGAGGAGTATCACTTGTTAAGATGAGTATCAGTTGTTAGGATGAGGCGTATCGCTTGTTAAGATGAGAAGTATTGCTTGTCAAGATGAGGAGTATCACTTGTTAAGATGAGGAGTATCACCTGTTAAGATGAGGAGTATCACTTTTTAAGATGAGGAGTATCACCTTTTAAGATGAGGAGTATCACATGTTAAGATGAGAAGTATTACTTGTTAAGTTGAGGAGTTTCACCTGTTAAGATGAGAAGTATCACTTGTTAAGTTGAGGAGTATCACCTGTTAAGATGAGAAGTATTGCTTGTTACGTTGAGGAGTATCACCTCTTAAGATGAGGAGTATCACCTGTTAAGATGAGAAGTATTACTTGTTAAATTCAGGAGTATCACCTGATAAGATGAGGAGTATCACTTGTTAAGATGAGGAGTATCACCTGTTAAGATGAGAAGTATTACTTGTTAAGTTGAGGAGTATCACCTGTTAAGATGAGAAGTATCACTTGTTAAGTTGAGGAGTATCGCCTGTTAAGATGAGGAGTATCACTTGTTAAGATGAGGAGTATGGCTTGTTAAGATGAGAAGTATTGCTTGTTAAGTTGAGGAGTATCACCTCTTAAGATGAGGAGTATCACCTCTTAAGATGGGGCGTATCACCTGTTAAGATGAGGAGTATCACCTGTTAAGATGAGAAGTATCACTTGTTAAGTTGAGGAGTATCACCTGTTCAGATGAGGAGTATCACCTGTTAAGATGTGGAGTATCACTTGTCAAGATGAGGAGTATCACCTGTTAAGATGAGGAGTATCACTTGCATTGTGATGGAGTTCCAATCTATGGCATTTTGGCCATATTGCAGCATTTTCCGTGTGTAAGCCAGCACATATGTGCTTCAGCTTTGAGAAGGTCAACAGCAGCAGAAGGCCAATGGTGCTTCACATGGCGCCAGCAGATACAACACCAGTACATGCTAACCAACTTAATTTGAAGTATTCATTCATTCATTTTCTATCTCTACTTAAATCAAGTGTCACGAGAGGGAAGCCTCTCCCAGCAGTCACTGGGGGGCAAGAGGCAGGGTTAATCCTGAAAACGATCCCAGTCTATTGTAGTTCCCTTATCTTCAAGTCAGCAAGGCATTTCGTAAATAAAATGACAGTTGGATATAATAGATGAATAGTGTAAAGACGTAGGAATTTATCAGGTATACTTTTTCCAACTTTTCAAATATTGTTTCTTGACACATTTTTTCTGGTGGATTTTTGGTTTTCTTCGTTTGAAATTCATTCATTCACAACTCTGAGGAAAGTGGTGCCCACATCTACACAGATAAAGTATATCTGCGTCCATTGTAGAAATCCCCTCTTGTAGTTTACAACACATACTGAATTCTCCCACAGATGTGCCTTTATTTTTTGTTTTAACTTTCGGAGGACTTTCCTTTTGTAACGATTGCATCCAATCCCAAGGCTATAGAACCATCCTACAGTGGTTGGACTAAATTGAAACTGAGTGACAGTCAAGTTCAAGCTAATAGCTACAGGAAGGGGGTTCATTTCTTGTTCAGAGTCTGTCAGTGTGTATATAAAGATGAAATCCAGAATGTGTCCACTATCAGCTGTTTAACTTCATATCTTCTTTCTTCTTCTTCTTTCAGCTGCTACCGTTAGGGGTCGCCACAGCCAATCAATACTTTCCATCTCACCCTGTCCTCTACATCTTCTTCTGTCACACCGCCCCGCTGTCCTGCATGTCCTCCCTCAGAACATCCATAAACTTCCTGTTTGTCCTCCCTCTTCTCCTCCTACCTGGTGGCTCCATCCTAAGCACCCTAGCCTGGGTCCTTCCTCTGCACGTCCATTTCAGTCTCTCCTCTCTAACTTGGCCTCCTCACCACCATACTTGAGCTGTCCCTCTGATATGTTCATTCCTAATCCTGTCCTTCCTCGTCACTACCAAAAGAACTAGTGTGAGCCAGATACAGAAAAGAAATTGCTCACACATGATTACTTCACTCACCTTCAGGTGTTGCAGCATCCTTTCTGCGTCCAGAACTAGATGATGCCAGACTGGTTGGGCCCTGCTGGTGATCAGGAGACTTCACCATAGCAGACATAAGCATCTGTTGCCGTGTTGTGGCTGGGTTTGTAGAGTTACCAAGATCCTTACATTGGAGCGCTGAGAACATCAATAGTAGTTAAATCAGCTTTTAAATTGTGAGTACCACAATATCAAAGAACATACTGTTACCAATAATGACAAGCTGCTTGGTTAATTTGGTTAATAAGATATGGTGACACAAAATTCTAATTATTAGGACATATGTTATTGTCTTTGATTATTAGTTGAACTACTTGAAATGTATGAAATTCTTTGTGTAATGAATGTAGCACAACTGAGACCCCGGAACAGAGAACCACATGATGTAAAAGGCAGAGGGCCCTGGAGGTATGCACGAGTGGAGTCTCATGGACAGGCTTAATCGAGGATGCATGGAATGTGGGATGGATCCACATGGATTGGGGAAGCTCAGACAAAAAGTAGATGGGTTGATGTACTGCTGAAAGGGTGTGGACCAATCAAGCGGGGAGCAAGCTTAGTGGAATCTTGTTTTAATGGGAGGTCCTGGATAGAGAGCCACATGGGCCAGAGTGGTACTGAGGGGCCACAGTCTCACAGCACTATAGGGCAACATTGAGCACTGGGAAGACCAAAGGATAGCTGATATGGCCCATACTCTGGTTCCAAGTCCAATGTGCCCTCGCACATTGGACTCTACTCCTGAAATGGAAAGAGAGGAGGCTTGAAGACATAAGCACAATGGAACAATGAAAGAGCCATGGAGGAACTCCTGAGTGAATTCTGCATATATTCATACAAAGAGCTATGATCTGGAAGAAGGGGAGTAAGTTCCATGCAGAGGCAAGATGATTCCAGATCATGATTAAGGCCTTCAATGTTACCATTTGTCTGAGGATGAAAACCAGAGAACAAGCTCATTAACATCCAGAGCAGCAAGCAAAAGTCCTTCTAGAAACCTGAGATAAACTGGTGGCCTCTGTACAAGATAATATTGAAAGGAAGCCCATGGAGGCAGAAAACATGTTGCATAAGGAGCCTGGCAGTTTCATTAGCAGAAGGCATTTCAGGTAAGGGGAAGAAATTAGCTATCTTAAAGAAGCAGTCAATCATGGAAAAGATGAACTTATGTTCTTCTAATGGAGGAAGACCGATGACAAAAAACGGCAAGATGTCCACAAATTGACAGTTGTGATCTGTTATACTCAAAATAGAGGCTTGATTGTATTTTATAGACAAATTTTCTAACTAGGTGGTTACCACTAAGCTCTTCCCAGGTGCCTCGTGATCTCAAAGGCCGAGGACCCAAAGACATGTATCCCACTGCCAAGACAAGTGTATAACTCTTCCAGTTCAACACTTTCACCACATACAGATACACTTCTGATGACTGAGACCAGGATGTAGTTAAAAGCCTGAATCTGTGTCTTCATCCAGGACAATCCCAAAACCAGACACTCCAATTCCTCACTCAACTTCTTAAGTGCTCCAATCAGAGTATCCATTGATTCCATGAAGATCACAGCTTCGCCCATGACGTCAAGGTCAGTAAACCTTTCCTCGCTTACAACAGCACTACAATCACTGGTTTCCGCAACACCCAGCCCATTCAAAGAATCGAACAGTGTCGGAGCCAGAACAAACCTCTAACGAACACCAGTATTCACTAGGAAAAACTCAGAGTCCCTGCCTCCACAACACACAGCATGTATAGTATCTGTGTATAGGCTGGCTATAATGTGAGCTTTTTGGGGATCCCACAACTTCTCAGGATGTCCCAGAGAGTAGTCTGATCAATTGAATCAAACAGTTTGTGAAAATGAACATAGGCTGCAAAAAAAGTACTGCTGATATTCGCACTTGCATGCTACGAGTACTTGCCAGACTAAAACGTGGTCAACAGTTGATTTCTTGGGTGTAAAGCCAGAGTGTTACAGTCACTGAGTAGCAAGTAGCTGGAACTGAATCCTATTAAGAATAATCCTTGCAAGCACCTTCACTGGCACAGAGAGCAGTGTGAAACCCCTGTAGTTGTTACAATCTATATGACCACCCTTTCCTTTCCAGATTCGGACAAGTCCTTGCTTCCCATCTGTAGGTATGATACCTGTCTCTCAGATTAAACAAGAATTGTTTGCAATGCCAGGGGAACAGCATCTCCACCTGCCTGTAAGAGCTTAGCTACAATGCCACAAATACCATGAGCATTCCCCACCCTCTGCGGTCTTACCAAGATTTGGTGGTTCACAACTGACTGAACAACCAGCCATAAGAACCATGGCACCAGAAATGTCTCATGCATGCAGGAGGATCAATATAGCTGGCCCAACGTAACACGACAGCAAAGGCATGTCAGCTTGGGACTCTGGCAAGGACGGTCGCATTCCTCCCCTCTCCTCTCTTGCTTTTCTGTTCTCTATCTCTGCTCTGACCTTAAAAGACCCAGCTTCAACAGACTGTGAATTCTTCAAATTAAGATTTGGATTAAACATGGAATTGATCATCTGGTCTCTCAATGCTATTGACACCATTTTTTTCAACAAGGAAATCAGGGCTGGGGGACCCTGCATCCCCTGACGGAACCTACACAGCGGGCTATGTTCTCCTCACCTGACAGAAATGGAGTGTGGCATGCTTGGCTCCACTCTCTGTGGAAGATTTTGAGGATTTATTTCTATTCGTTTTCATGGTGGGAGGTTTGACGATGATTGGTTTGTGTGCTGCCCTCACCTACAGGAATATTAACAAGACGGCTGCTACCAAAATCTTGTCCCCTCATATGTCCTCATGATTAATGATTTGGGCAAGGCAACAATCTCAGACTCTGTCTACTCTTGAACTCAAACGCTAAATGGATACCATCTTGGAGCATATTGCTACATTGCAAAGGAATGTGCGGCTGAGGACCGGAAAATACTCTTCATAAATTCGGAGTCTAGATGGTCAGAGGTGCAGTAAATGGAATTCTGTATCTCTCCGCCTAACATCAACATAGTAGCCTTATCGGCTCCTGAAAGTCAAATGCCCTGCTCTTCCCCCAGAAGGATCTACGGCCTTGGTGAAGGAATTCCCCCTTCTTATCTATCTACCCCCCCCCCCCCACCCCACCCCAGCCTGGGGTTGCTTAGCAATGTCAGACTTTATGCACACATGGACAGAAACTAACATAAACTTAACTCATCTGCACACGATGCATGTCTAATTCCCTCCATCTCTATTACTCCCCTTGTGTCTCTCCACTCCTCTCACCCTGACTTCCTCCCTGCTACCCTGGAGGCAGCATGATTTTTACTGCTGCAGCCTTCAACTCCCCAAGTTGGGCAATGCAGGCCCTCCTGCTGCAGCCTTCATCCACTTTGCCTCAATTCGGATGATGGACTGCTTCAAGTTTAATGCACATAAACAATGTCAAATATATATGTGTTGTCTTTAATTCTTATGTGTGCCATTATTACATTCAACTAGTAATAATTGTGGATTAATTGCTGTATTTTGTCTGAAGTAATTGGAGTGTAAACGTGATTTCATTGTTGTTGCACTCGTGTAATGACAATGACAATAAATCTCATCTCATCATCTCATCTCTCATCTTTCAGGACCGAACTATTCTCTGTCATAGCTGCAGTAGGAAGAGGTGTAAATCTGGAGGAACAAAGCGCTTTGATTTCTCTGTAAGCACGTTGAGGGTAACTAGACCACAGATGGTGTGTCACCTGATCACTGATTCCTCAAACAAATGCTTTCTTGTCCAGTCACAGCGCAGTCTCTCAGCTTCCTGCAGACCCTAAGATTTTCATCAAGCCATGCACTATGACTCCTCTGAATGATATTAGCATGTCCGCAGATATGAAACACATCCTCCTTGGAACACTAGCAATTCCAATACAATCCTCAGCAACTTTCAGGGTCTGATTGCTAAAAAACTACCACCACCTATTCGCCTCACCAGTTGCGTCCATGTCTGCAAGTCCTCCAAGCCAATGTGTATGCAAATTCTGAAGAAACAGTCTAAACTTAATTTATGGCCAGATTTAATCTTGAGTACTGACCAGGCAGTAGCCTGCGAATGTTCAACTGAATGCTCAAGGAAGCCACAACAGGTCTGTGGTTGAATTCACAAACTAGGCACTTCTGTAGACCCTACAGATCTGCAGAATTCTCCAGTCTTTTCCCACAAGGATATGGTCGATCTCCTTGGCAACACCGCCAGTATTAGAATACCATGTCTAGTGGTGTACATCTGAGTCTGAGCATCATATATTGCTCATTGACAAGGGTAACATCCGATGCCATTGGAAGGAGCTGGCCTGCCACAGTAACTGCCACTCCCTCCGTATGCTGATTGTTGGAACAAACAGACCAAAAGTAAATATATTCACCCACAGAGATCTGGCCACTTCCTGGTCTTCACACTTCAGGCAGTGCAGCCGCTGTAAGGTGGAGTTTTCAAAGCTACCTCAACAGCAGTGGAAGATGGTCATCTCTGCTGAGTTAAAGGATGTTCCAGGTGCCCACCCACATGAGCTCCACAGGTTTGGACATGGGTGCTGCAGTGCAGTGGATGACCCCACACCCGTGGCCATCCTGCAAAGACAAAATCCTTAGTGCTGTCTTGTGGTTTCTTCTTCTTAGAGGATGAGGCTCCAAATAGCTTTCCCCTTCCACTTCGTAATGTGTACTACCTTGCAGCAGAAAAAAAAAATGGCAGAGTTACTCCCATGGAGTGTGGAAACAAGAATCTTTGTTTTTTTTTGTCTTGGAGCTGTGTGAGATCAAATTTATGGCAGCTGAAGTGCAAATCCTGCTGCCAACCCCCAAACTGTGGGCGGACCACCTACAGGTCTGGATACAGAACTATGCCCACACACTCACAAATTAAATATAGAACAGATTAAATAAATAAAAGAGAATACAAACATTAAAAAAGCACATTAAAAACATAAAAAGCATGATTGCTGCTGACTCCCAGGAGTTCACCACAGTTTGGCAGAGCTTGTCTAACAAAAAGTCTTTTCTTCCAGGATGTAGAGACAATACTTGTCTATCAGATTGAAACAAAAATTGTTCACAATGCCAGGAGAACAGCATCTCCACCTGCCTCGATGAGCTCAGCTCTGACGCTTTCCCTGCCCTCATCTGTTTCATACACATTGCAATCTCATCAATTCTTGTTGGATCACAGTTTCCTGGACTATCAGCCACAAGAACTCTGGTACTGAAAACAAAACAGACATCAGAATAAAAGCATAGTGATGAATGTGGGAGAAAATTTTAAATAAGAGAAGACACAAAGACAGACCAGACTCAAAAAATAACAAAGAAAGAACACAACCAAAGATGCAAACCATGACATTGATCAGCAAGTGAGTTCTAGCTGAAGTTATTCTTGGTGAATGTCAATTTGTTGAGGGCAGCAATGGTTTTATACCTAGAGATGAAGCATGAGAAAAAGTTGGCAAACGCAAGGCAATGTTGGAGCTGTTTGTCAGTATTAGGGACAGGACAGTCAGCAATCGCTGAGATCTGGGTAAGGTTCACTTGTAAATATACATCAGAGATGATAAAACCAGAAAACATAACAATGGAGCGACAGAAGGTGCACTTCTCTGCATTCAAAAATAGAGTTCTTTAAGAGTCTTTGCAAGTGTCACGGGAGTACTGAAACTCAAACAGAAAAAAAGACACCAGAATAAAAAAACAGAACTGCATGAAAGTAGAACTTTTTAAGCATGGTGGCCATGTTCTTCCAAAGCCTGGTGAAGATCGGGATATCATCCAGATAAACAAAAACCAAACCATTCAGAGTAACCCAGTGGACATGCTGATTCCAGAGATCGCTCTCCCCAGAATGAGTGGACAGGTACCAGCAGATGAGAACAACTGCAGCCACAGTGAATGCTGAAGCAAAAACCTGGGTTTGGGATCCATTTGGAGAGGCCATGGAAAATGACTTTCGGTCGGCCTCAAACTGCTTCTGGCAAACTGTCACATAGGTCAAGAAAGGGAGGCAGTTCTTGGCCCTTGCCATTTTCAGCAAGGGTGGAGGACTACTCACCTGGATGGGGGGATATCATCAGGTAGTGGAAGAAACCCTTTGAGGATCTCCTCAATGCTGCTGACATACCATCCTCAGTGGAGGGAGGGATGAAAGCTCAGGTGGATTTAATGCCATCTTTCTATCTGAAGCCATTGAGAAAGTCCAAAACAAGATTTGTCTTTAGATGGTGAAGTCACGAGATGATGCTGGTCTGTCCTGGAAGACTACAAAAGTACCTTTGTATTGGCAAACTGGAGTGGTGGTTTTAATGTTTTAAAAATGGGCCAGAGAGTGTGTTCCAGTTACAGAAGAATCACATTTGTCAGCCTCCCTGGGAAAGCCCAAGGCTGGGAGACTTTGACCAATCATTAAACCTCAGATTTAGGAGGAGCAATTCTCTTTCCATCCTGGATGTGGAACTGTGTCTCTCCCCTTGCAGCAGATATTAGCGGGTGCTTGAGAGTATGCACAACCTGTTTACACATGTTTTTGCGGACTTGGAAAATGCATATGTCCAGGTCCCCTGAGGTGTACTGTGGGGATGCTACGGGAGTGCAAGGTACTGGGTCTGCTTCTACGCACATTCAAGTCTCTAGACAACCAAAGTAATTGATGTGGCTGCATTTTTGGCATTGCATCAGACTTGTCCTCAGTGGGAGATGGACAGCCGGGGCTGTCCCTTGTCACCAATCCTGTTTGTAATTTTCTTGTATGGGAATTGAAGAAGCAGTCAGTGACTGGAGGGTGTTCTGTTTGGTGAGCTCAGAATTGCATCTCTGCTTTTTGCTCATAAAGTTCCTCTGTTGGCTTCATCAGACAGTCATCTCTGATGTGCACTGAGTAGGTTTGAAATTGAGTTTACAGCAAGTGGGTTGAGAATCAGCACCTCCAAATCTGAGCCCATAGTCTTCTGTCAGAAAAGGGTGGAGTGTCACCTTTGGGTCAACTATCTTGGGGTCTTGTTCCAAGTGGGGGTAGATAGTCAGCGAAATCAAGAGACAGACTGGTGCTGACCCAGAAGGTAAGACTTTTGATATACCAGTCAATTTCTGCTCCTTTCCTCACCTATGGTCATGTGCTTCGGATAGTGATCAGACGAATAAGGGAACAGATACAAGCAAGGGAAATGAGGTTCTGCCTTTGGGTAGAGCTGGGTGGGCTTAAAATCAGGGACAGGGTTAGAAGCTTGAATATCCGACAGGGACTAGTGCTGCTATTCCATTGCATTGAAAGAAGCCAGTTGAGATGGTCCACGCATGTGGTGAGAATAACACATGATCATGTCCCTAGGGAGGTCTTCCAGGCACAATAAACTGGAAGGAGGACTGGGACAGCTGGCAAGGGAATGCTTCAGATCACCCAGGAAGAGTTAGAGTACTTAGGCCAGGATAGGAAGTCTGGGATTAGCTGCTTAGTCTGCTGCCACTGTGTCCCAGACCTAAGTAAGTGGCAGAACATGAAGGAATGAATGCCATGATAGACATCATTAATGAGGTCCTGTAAAGTTGTTGGAGCATTTGCAAGGCCAAAGGGTATAACCAGGTACTCATAGTGTCCACTGGGAGGTATTAAACACCATCTTCCACTTATCCTCTCCATAATCCAGATGAGGTATTATACATTATGCACATCAAGCTTGGTAAAGATTGTGGCAGCTTGGAGCAGCTCAGTGGCTGAGGAGATGCGCGAGAGTCAGTAGCAGGTCTTAACTGTGATGTAGTTGAGACCTTAAGAGTCGAAACAGTGTAAAACAATTTGGCACCTTCCTAGATCCAGAGGGGGCTTTTAAGTTGCACACTGACTATGGGGGATTGAGTGCAGGTGCATCACTATACAGGTGCTGTAAACAAAGTGACAAACACTGAATGAATTGGTCATAGAGACATTCAACTTCCATGAACTTTTATCAGAATCTTTCTGTGTGAAAAACAGGCAATTTTAATATCATTATCAGCAGTGAAACGCAACATTTGCACAAAGCTGCCTCAAAACTAAATCTGTTTTGGCGTATTCCTGACAGATGTCCTCGGTGGAGTAATTAGTAAGCAACTTTTGACCTTTCTGTTGGATATCGTGTGATGCATGGTGTAGATCACAGACTGAATGTGCTGATAACTGGCAAAATGAATAATCTGCTGTAGAAAAAACATTCACACCTTCCTCTCGCAGAGATCGCAGCTCCACTCTCATTTTCTGCAGAGCATCCTCGAGTTCAGAGCAGCGTGCACGCTCCTTGTCCAAAGCTGCCTTCATGTCAGTGTACTGCAGAGGCACCGGCTGGATGGTTGGGACAGACAGCACAGGGGAAACGGGGCCCTGACCCTGACCCTGACCTTGACTCTGGGCCTGGGCAGCAATGGCAGCCAACAGGTCCTCTCGACGACGTCCAAACAGACCCTAAGGTGCACCAGAAACATGAAATCAGAAAGGACCGGACATAAACACACCATTTTTGGAAACAAATAACAAAAGAGTGTATAGGGGTTGCATTTATCATCTTGATTAATCACAGGTCTGTTGTGGGCATAACATAAATTCAACCAGTCAGAATGGCGCCTGCCACTGCTTTTCCTTCCCAGTGGGCCAAGTCTTTTGCGTTTGCTATTCACAGGGCAGACTAGGAAATGAGAAGTTTTCTGGTTATCTGCGATCATGCGCTCTGACTTGAGTGGTGTTATGAGCTTTGGCACAGCTGGACTGAATGGACTAACTGTGTGATTAGCACAAAGGATGCACTTTTTTATTCACATCACGGGTTCTTATGCACATCAAAGATGTAACATCAGCAATCTACATTTATCTTTCAAATGTTTAAAGTCTGGACCACTGCGAAAACTTAATCCGCTCTGTTAGTCCACCTGCCCCAGCAACAGAGATGAAGGAAGGCTCCATAAAATATGGTACAAACCAGAGTTATGAAAGTTTATTAATAGCTATCCCATTTAATAGCTCTTTTACCCCAAATATACACAACGCTACATGCTGCACTGCATTGTGCACAGCTCTGACACCCATTACTTTCAATGGCCAGCACCACGCAGAAAACACCATCGCTGTGTGTCCTTAAGATGTGCACATGTCACTGACACTCTGCATCAGTAGATCACAGCCAAATTTCAACCAAATACAGCTTCAGTGCACTGAGATGAATAATCACACAGCCAACAGAAAGAAGGCATCTAAGTTCAACACAAAATTCAACAAACTGAAGACGTTGTGTGCATTAGAGCAAAGAGACAGCTCATACTAGTTTTACACACACTTTTCCAAAGAAAAATTCATACAAATATGGATTCCACATTTGCTTTTTGACCTCAAGTTTGTTGTTTGATGAGTTATTTTTTCATTTGGAAATAAAAATGCACTTATTTGTGAAATGCTAAAACTTGCAGATGTTCCTTTTGCATAGTTGGGGAGGTGATGGTCCAGAGGTTAAGCGTTGAGCTTGAGACCAGAGCATCATCAGTTCAAAAATCCCAGCCTGACTGGAAAATCATTAAGGGCGCTTGGGCAAGGTCCTTAGTCCCAGAGTTGCTCCTGGTGTGTAGTGAGTGCCTTTGTATGGCAGCACCCTCGCATCAGGGTGAATGTGAGGCATTATTGTAAAGCACTCTGAGCATCTGATGCAGATGGAAAAGCGCTACATAATGTAAATGCAGTCCATTTATCGTTATCTTACTATAATTTATCTGTTGTTGTTGCTTCAGATGATACAGTGATGGTCCCTAAACATATAATAACAATAATAATCAGCGGCAGCTGGTGATGATATTCAGTTGGTGGGCTACAGTGATCCTTATGATGTCACTAACTATCTGTTGTGAAGGTGTCGTGACACGGACCCACAACAGGGGGCGTTAATGAAGGGACAATGGAATAGCCAAAAAGTAACAATTTAATGTTGTGAAGCGCACAATGACGTACAGACAAATACAAATATTGCGGAATATCAATCAGACACAACGTGACGTGTGGCAGGCTCGAAGATAGGAGATGTCTGGTGCGAGAAGAGCCGGATCCCACACAGCTTCCACCACCACTGAAGAACACCGGAGCCGCCAAGCCCTGCGCCCCAGGTGGCCACTGTCTTCAGCAGTCAGACCCGGTACTGCTGGCAGAGAACAGAAGCAGTTCTTGGATGAGTGTGAGTTCGCACACTCAGTTATCCCACAGTCTGTATAGTTAGGAGGGAGAACCTCCACCTCCAATAACACACTCAGACAGCTCCTGAGACAACCACTTATCTGGGTGGGGTGGGAGGCGAAGCCGTCACAGTCCACACCAAACGTCAACTCAGCAGACAAGGAATCCCTCCCAGGAAAATGGCTGCAAGAGAGATCAGACTAATGCTCGATTAAGGTTCAGCAGAGAATTACCTGTATGGTAGAAGATTTCTCGGCGAGGAGGTGGAGTTGCAGTCCGGTCTTTGTAGTGGTGGTGATGAGTGACAGCTGGTGTTGATAGGTGACAGCTGTCACTTCCAGCGGCTCCGACGCCCTCTCGTGCTTGGAGCCCGCACTCCAAGCAGGGCGCCATCTGGTGGTGGTGGGCCAGCAGTACCTCCTCTTCAGCGGCCCACACAACAGGACCCCCCCCTCAACGGGTGCCTCCTGGCGCCCGACCAGGTTTGTCCGGGTGCCGGGCGTAGAAGTCGGCCAGGAGGGCCGGGTCCAGGATGAAGCTCCTCTTCACCCAGGAGCGTTCCTCGGGGCCATAGCCCTCCCAGTCCACCAGATACTGGAAGCCCCGGCCCTTGCGACGGACGTCCAGAAGCCGACGCACGGTCCATGCCGGCTCCCCATCGATGATCCGGGCAGGAGGCGGTGCAGGTCCAGGGGTGCAGAGTGGTGAGGTGTGGTAAGGCTTGATAAGTGACACGTGAAAAACAGGATGGATCCGCAGTGAAGCAGGCGGCCGCAGTGAAGCTGAGGACCTTGGCGATGGGAAATGGTCCGATATACCTGTCTTTCAGTTTCTGGGAGTCCACTTGAAGCAGGATGTCTTTTGTTGACAACCACACCTCCTGCCCGGGCTAGTATGCAGGGGCCGGGGAACGCCGGCGGTCTGCATGGGCCTTGGCCCTCGTCCGGACCTTCAACAGGGCAGAACGGGCGGTCCGCCACACCCGGCGGCACCTCCTGAGGTGGGCCTGGACTGAGGGCACACCGACCTCTCCTTCCACAAGTGGAAACAATGGGGGCTGGTACCCCAAACACACCTCAAACGGGGAGAGGCCGGTGGCTGACGACACTTGGCTGTGTGGGCGTACTCGATCCAGGCCAGATGGGTGCTCCAGGCCGTCGGGTGCGCAGAGGTAATGCAACGGAGGGCCTGCTCCAGCTCCTGGTTGGCCCGCTCTGCCTGTCCGTTCGTCTGAGGGTGATACCCGGATGAGAGACTCACGGTGGCCCCCAGTTCCCTGCATAAACTCCTCCAGACCTGAGAGGAGAACTGAGGGCCACGGTCTGAGACGATGTCCGCTGGTATCCCATGCAGACGCACGACGTGGTGGACCAGGAGGTCTGCTGTCTCCTGGGCCGTAGGGAGCTTCGGGAGGGCCACGAAGTGGGCCGCCTTGGAGAACCGGTCCACTATCGTTAAGACGGTGGTGTTGCCCTGGGACGGTGGGAGGCCCGTGACAAAGTCCAGGCCGATGTGGGACCAGGGGCGGTGAGGCACCGGTAGGGGCTGGTGGAGTCCTGAGGCTTTCTTGTGGTCAGCCTTGCCCCTGGCACAGGTGGTGCAGGCCTGGACGTAGTCCCGGACGTCGGCCTCCATAGACGCCCACCAGAAGCGCTGCTGGACTACTGCCATGGTCCTGCGCACCCCGGGATGACAGGAGAGCTTGGAACCATGACAGAAGTCCAAAACGGCAGCTCTGGCCTCTGGTGGGACATACATTTTGTTCCTCGGGCCGGTTCCCGGGTCCGGGTTCCGTGTCAGGGCCTCCCGGACGGTCTTCTCCACGTCCCAGGTGAGAGTGGCCATGACAGTGGACTCGGGGATGATGGTCTCTGGGGGGTCTGATGACTCGGCCTTGGCTTCCTCTTCATGCACCCGGGACAGGGCATCCGATCGTTGGTTCTTGGTCCCGGGGCGGTATGTAATCTGGAAGTCAAAGCGCCCGAAGAACAGTGACCAGCGAGCTTGCCTGGGGTTCAACCGCTTGGCGATCCGGATGTACTCCAGGTTCCGATGGTCCATGAAAACCGTGAAGGGCATTGTCGCTCCCTCCAATAGGTGTCTCCACTCCTCAAGAGCCTCCTTCAACGCCAAGAGTTCCCGATTGCCGATGTCATAATTCCTCTCAGCCGGGGGCAACCTGCGGGAAAAATAGGCACAAGGGTGGAGGACCTTATCGGACTCCCCGCTCTGGGACAGTATGGCTCCTATCCCTGAGTCAGAGGCATCCACTTATACTGTGAACTTTTGGCTTTTGGTCCTGGATGGAAATCATTCGAGCAGACAACGGACGTGTTGGCATCAGAATTTTGGCTCTCTGTTGGGACTGTTTACACAGAGACTGCTACCTGCTGCTTTGGACTTGAATTAACAGTCTTTTTCAAGACTTTTTTACCTTTTTACTTTTTTTTTTTTTTTACTTTTTTACTGTGCTCCAACGCCTAAGGAAGACCTCTAACGGTCGAAACATCGCGACGGAGCACTTTTATCAGCTAACTTTCATCAGCGTTGGCAAGCTAACTAGCTTGCTAACGCTTTCGTTTTTATTTTTTTTTAATTTAATTTTATTTTTTTCTCTTTTAGCACTGTTGTCGTGCGTTGTCTGTGCTGCTCCACAGCGTGTTTGGTTGATTTTTGTTTTGTTTTAGCACCGTTGTCGTGCGTTCGCTGTTGTTGTGCGTTGCCTGTGCTGCTTCATGGCCTGTTTGGTGCTTTGATTGGGGCACTCCTTCTACTGAATCACCTTTAAATTATTTACACATTATTCACTTCGTGTGTTTTTAGGAATCCGCTAGGTTGCGTAGCTACTAGCTCTTAGCCGATTTAGCATGGCGGCTTCTCCTGTCTCACCCGCACTTTTCTGCTCTGGGTGTGAAATGTTTAGTTATTCCTCGGCCTCCTTTAGCAGTAACGGTACTTGTAATAAGTGCAGCTTATTCGTAGCTTTGGAGGCCAGGCTGGGCGAATTGGAGACTCGGCTCCGCACCGTGGAAAATTCTACAGCTAGCCAGGCCCCTGTAGTCGGTGCGGACCAATGTAGCTTAGCCGCCGCTAGTTCCCCCCTGGCAGATCCCGGGCAGTCGGGAAAGCAGGCTGACTGGGTGACTGTGAGGAGGAAGCGTAGCCCTAAACAGAAGCCCCGTGTACACCGTCAACCCGTTCACATCTCTAACCGTTTTTCCCCACTCGACGATACACTCGCCGAGGATCAAACTCTGGTTATTGGCGACTCTGTTTTGAGAAATGTGAAGTTAGCGACACCAGCAACCATTGTCAATTGTCTTCCGGGGGCCAGAGCAGGCGACATCGAAGGACATTTGAAATTGCTGGCTAAGGCTAAGCGTAAATTTGGTAAGATTGTAATTCACGTCAGCAGTAATGACACTCGGTTACGCCAATCGGAGGTCACTAAAATTAACATTAAATCGGTGTGTAACTTTGCAAAAACAATGTCGGACTCTGTTGTTTTCTCTGGGCCCCTCCCCAATCGGACCGGGAGTGACATGTTTAGCCGCATGTTCTCCTTGAATTGCTGGCTGTCTGAGTGGTGTCCAAAAAATGAGGTGGGCTTCATTGATAATTGGCAAAGCTTCTGGGGAAAACCTGGTCTTGTTAGGAGAGACGGCATCCATCCCACTTTAGATGGAGCAGCTCTCATTTCTAGAAATCTGGCCAATTTTCTTGGATCCTCCAAACTGTGACTGTCCTAGCGTTGGGACCAGGAGGCAGAGCTGTGGTCTTATACACCTCTCTGCAGCTTCTCTCCCCCTGCCATCCCCCTATTGCCCCATCCCCGTAGAGACGGTGCCTGCTCCCAGACCACCAATAACCAGCAAAAATCTATTTAAGCATAAAAATTCAAAAAGAAAAAATAATATAGCACCTTCAATTGCACCACAGACTAAAACAGTTAAATGTGGTCTATTAAACATTAGGTCTCTCTCTTCTAAGTCCCTGTTGGTAAATGATATAATAATTGATCAACGTATTGATTTATTCTGCCTAACAGAAACCTGGTTACAGCAGGATGAATATGTTAGTTTAAATGAGTCAACACCCCCGAGTCACACTAACTGTCAGAATGCTCGTAGCACGGGCCGTGGCGGAGGATTAGCAGCAATCTTCCATTCCAGCTTATTAATTAATCAAAAACCTAGACAGAGCTTTAATTCATTTGAAAGCTTGTCTCTTAGTCTTGTCCATCCAAATTGGAAGTCCCAAAAAACAGTTTTATTTATTATTATCTATCGTCCACCTGGTCGTTACTGTGAGTTTCTCTGTGAATTTTCAGACCTTTTGTCTGACTTAGTGCTTAGCTCAGATAAGATAATTATAGTGGGCGATTTTAATATCCACACAGATGCTGAGAATGACAGCCTCAACACTGCATTTAATCTATTATTAGACTCTATCGGCTTTGCTCAAAAAGTAAATGAGTCCACCCACCACTTTAATCATATCTTAGATCTTGTTCTGATTTATGGTATGGAAATAGAAGACTTAACAGTATTCCCTGAAAACTCCCTTCTGTCTGATCATTTTTTAATAACATTTACATTTACCCTGATGGACTACCCTGCAGTGGGGAATAAGTTTCATTACACTAGAAGTCTTTCAGAAAGCGCTGTAACTAGGTTTAAGGATATGATTCCTTCGTTATGTTCTCTAATGCCATATACCAACACAGAGCAGAGTAGCTACCTAAACTCTGTAAGTGAGATAGAGTATCTCGTCAATAGTTTTACATCCTCTTTGAAGACAACTTTGGATGCTGTAGCTCCTCTGAAAAAGAGAGCTTTAAATCAGAAGTGTCTGACTCCGTGGTATAACTCACAAACTCGTAGCTTAAAGCAGATAACCCGTAAGTTGGAGAGGAAATGGCGTCTCACTAATTTAGAAGATCTTCACTTAGCCTGGAAAAAGAGTTTGTTGCTCTATAAAAAAGCCCTCCGTAAAGCTATGACATCTTTCTACTCATCACTAATTGAAGAAAATAAGAATAACCTCAGGTTTCTTTTCAGCACTGTAGCTAAGCTGACAAAGAGTCAGAGCTCTATTGAGCTGAGTATTCCATTAACTTTAACTAGTAATGACTTCATGACTTTCTTTGCTAACAAAATTTTGACTATTAGAGAAAAAATTACTCATAACCATCCCAAAGATGTATCGTTATCTTTGGCTGCTTTCAGTGATGCCGGTATTTGGTTAGACTCTTTCTCTCCGGTTGTTCTGTCTGAGTTATTTTCATTGGTTGCTTCGTCCAAACCATCGGCATGTTTATTGGACCCCATTCCTGCCAGGCTGCTCAAGGAAGTCCTACCATTATTTAATGCTTCAATCTTAAATATGATCAATCTATCTTTGTTAGTTGGTTATGTACCACAGGCCTTTAAGATGGCAGTAATTAAACCATTACTTAAAAAGCCATCACTTGACCCAGCTATCTTAGCTAATTATAGGCCAATTTCCAACCTTCCTTTTCTCTCAAAGATTTTTGAGAGGGTAGTTGTAAAACAGCTAACTGATCACCTGCAGAGGAATGGTCTATTTGAAGAGTTTCAGTCAGGTTTTAGAATTCATCATAGTACAGAAACAGCATTAGTGAAGGTTACAAATGATCTTCTTATGGCTTCGGACAGTGGACTTATCTCTGTGCTTGTTCTGTTGGACCTCAGTGCTGCTTTTGATACTGTTGACCATAAAATTTTATTACAGAGATTAGAGCATGTCATAGCTATTAAAGGCACTGTGCTGCGGTGGTTTGAATCATATTTGTCTAATAGATTACAGTTTGTTCATGTAAATGGGGAATCTTCTTCACGGACTAAAGTTAATTATGGAGTTCCACAAGGTTCTGTGCTAGGACCAATTTTATTCACTTTATACATGCTTCCCTTAGGCAGTATTATTAGACGGTATTGCTTAAATTTTCATTGTTACGCAGATGATACCCAGCTTTATCTATCCATGAAGCCAGAGGATACACACCAATTAGCTAAACTGCAGGATTGTCTTACAGACATAAAGACATGGATGACCTCTAATTTCCTGCTTTTAAACTCAGATAAAACTGAAGTTATTGTACTTGGCCCCACAAATCTTAGAAGCATGGTGTCTAACCAGATCGTTACTCTGGATGGCATTTCCCTGATCTCTAGTAATACTGTGAGAAATCTTGGAGTCATTTTTGATCAGGATATGTCATTCAAAGCGCATATTAAACAAATATGTAGGACTGCCTTTTTGCATTTACGCAATATCTCTAAAATCAGAAAGGTCTTGTCTCAGAGTGATGCTGAAAAACTAATTCATGCATTTATTTCCTCTAGGCTGGACTATTGTAATTCATTATTATCAGGTTGTCCTAAAAGTTCCCTAAAAAGCCTTCAGTTGGTTCAGAATGCTGCAGCTAGAGTACTGACGGGGACTAGCAGGAGAGAGCATATCTCACCCGTGTTGGCCTCTCTTCATTGGCTTCCTGTTAATTCTAGAATAGAATTTAAAATTCTTCTTCTTACTTATAAGGTTTTGAATAATCAGGTCCCATCTTATCTTAGGGACCTCATAGTACCATATTACCCCATTAGAGCGCTTCACTCTCAGACTGCGGGCTTACTTGTAGTTCCTAGGGTTTGTAAGAGTAGAATGGGAGGCAGAGCCTTCAGCTTTCAGGCTCCTCTCCTGTGGAACCAGCTCCCAATTCAGATCAGGGAGACAGATACCCTCTCTACTTTTAAGATTAGGCTTAAAACTTTCCTTTCGCTAAGGCTTATAGTTAGGGCTGGATCGGGTGACCCTGGACCATCCCTTGGTTATGCTGCTTTAGACGTAGATTGTGGGGGGGGGGTTCCCATGATGCACTGTTTCTTTCTCTTTTTGCTCCGTATGCATCACTCTGCATTTAATCATTAGTGATCGATCTCTGCCCCCCTTCACGGCATGTCTTTTTCCTGGTTTTTTCCCTCAGCCCCAACCAGTCTCAGCAGAAGACTGCCCCTCCCTGAGCCTGGTTCTGCTGGAGGTTTCTTCCTGTTAAAAGGGAGTTTTTCCTTCCCACTGTTGCCAAGTGCTTGCTCATAGGGGGTCGTTTTGACCGTTGGGGTTTTTTATAATTATTGTATGGCCTTGCCTTACAATATGGAGCGCCTTGGGGCAACTGTTTGTTGTGATTTGGCGCTATATAAGAAAAAAGTTGATTGCAGTTGATTGAGTTGAACTGGCGAGTAGGATCGGGCTGCACCAGAACTGGTGCAGTCGAGAACCGGCGTTTCAACTCCCTAAACGCGGCTTCGCACCGATCCAACCAGGTGAAGGGGACTTTTGTGGAGGTCAGGGCTGTCAGGGGGCTAACCACCTGACTGTAGCCCTTAATGAACCTCCTGTAGAAATTCGCAAAACCGAGGAACTATTGCAGCTTCCTACGGCTTGTTGGGTGGGGCCAATCTCTCACCGCTGCAACCTTGGCTGGATCAGGGGCGATGGAGTTAGAGGAGATGATGAACCCCAGGAAGGACAAAGAAGTGCGGTGGAACTCGCACTTCTCACCCTTCACAAACAGCCGGTTCTCCAGCCGCTGCAGGATCTGACGTACATGCTGGACATGAGTCTCAGGGTCCGGAGAAAAGATGAGTATGTCGTCTAGATACACGAAGACAAACCGATGCAGGAAGTCCCGCAAGATGTCATTAACCAATGCTTGGAACGTCGCAGGGGCGTTTGTGAGGCCGAACGGCATGACCAGGTACTCAAAATGACCTAACGGGGTGTTAAATGCCGTCTTCCACTCGTCTCCCTTCCGGATCCGAACCAGGTGGTACGCATTCCTAAGATCAAGTTTAGTAAATATTTGGGCTCCATGCAGGGGCGTGAACACCGAATCCAACAGAGGTAAAGGGTATCGGTTGCGAACCGTTATCTCGTTCAGCCCTCTGTAATCGATGCATGGACGGAGTCCGCCGTCCTTCTTACCCACAAAAAAGAAACCCGCGCCCATCGGGGAGGTGGAGTTCCGGATCAACCCGGCAGATAAGGAGTCCCGGATGTAGGTCTCCATTGATTCGCGTTCCGGACGTGAGAGGTTGTACAGCCTGCTGGACGGATACTCAGCGCCCGGGATCAAATCGATGGCGCAATCGTACAGTCAGTGCGGGGGAAGGGCGAGTGCCAGATCTTTGCTGAAGACGTCAGCAAGATCATGGTACTCACTTGGCACCGCCGTCAGATTGGGGGGGACTTTGACCTCCTCTTTAGCTGTCTCACCGGGTGGAACCGAGGATCCTAAACACTCCCGGTGGCAGGTTTCGCTCCACTGCATCACAACCCCAGACGGCCAATCAATCCGGGGATTGTGTTTTAACACCCATGGAAAACCCAAAATCACTCAGGAGGTAGAAGGTGTCACATAAAACACAATCTCCTCCCTGTGATTCCCAGACACCACCAAAGTCACTGGCTGTGTCTGGTGTGTGATTAATGGAAGAAGGGTGCCATCTAGCGCCCGTACCTTCACAGGGGAAGGCAGAGCCACCAGAGGGAGCCCTACTTCCTTTGCCCATCTGCTATCCAGCAGATTCCCTTCCGACCCCGTGTCTACAAGTGCTGGGGCGTGAAGGGTTAAATCCTCACTAAGGATTGTGACTGGGATTCGTGCTGATTTACGGGGTTCCCCGCGTGCGTGTTGTGGCCCACCCTTAGCCCAGTTTCTAAGGACGGGCATTGTAGTTTTGACCGTTTGGGACAGTTCCTCTGTATGTGACCACTAGATCCACAGAAAAAACACTCCCCGTGGGCCAGCCTCCTTTGTCTGTCATTTGATTTCATTTTGGCCCTGCTCGTGTCCATAGCTTCGTCAGCAGGGGGAGCTGTAGCCACACGGGGCCCTCTGGCTGTGGAGCGTGGGGACGACGGCACCCTTTCGGACCCGGAAGGAAGAGGGACGGCCCGTGCCCGGTCACGCCCCCCGCCCTGCTCCCTACGGTGTTCCTCTAAGCGGTTGTCTAAACGTATAACCAGGTCAACAAGCCCGTCAAAATCCCGCGGTTCCTCCTTAGCCAGCAGATGCTCCTTCAGGACCGGGGACAGTCCGTTTATGAAGGCAATGCGGAGTGCAACGGTATTTCAGCCGGACCTCGCAGCCGCGATGCGGAAGTCGACTGCATACTCGGCTGCACTCTGGCGCCCCTGTCGCATTGACAGTAGCATGCTCGAAGCCTCTGTTGGGATGATCAAAAACCTGTTTGAACTCCCTTACAAATCCAGCGTATGACGTTAGGAGCCGTGAGTTCTGCTCCCAGAGCGCCGTAGCCCAGGCGCGTGCCTCTCCTCGAAGCAGATTAACAACATAAGCCACCCGGCTAGCGTCTGACGCGTACATGACGGTTCAGCAGAGAATTACCTGTATGGTAGAAGATTTCTCGGCGAGGAGGTGGAGTTGCAGTCCGGCCATTGTAGTGGTGGTGATGACTGACAGCTGGTGTTGATAGGTGACAGCTGTCACTTCCAGCGGCTCCAACGCCCTCTTGTGCTTGGAGCCCGCACTCCAAGCAGGGCGCCATCTGGTGGTGGTGGGCCAGCAGTACCTCCTCTTCAGCGGCCCACACAACACTATCAGCTCTTATTCATTTTTATTGGTCGCAGGGATTCAGATATAAAATTCAATTAGCAGTTATGCTAATAGAGAAGGACCTACACATAACAGTCAATAGGTAGAATATTCCCACAAACTACAGGGCTCGAGGGAATCCCATGGCAAGGTTTTGTGTCTGCACATAGTCACTAGGTAATATATTGTCTCAAGCTAAGGGGCTCAAAGTAATAGCTACAGCAAAAGTGTAAGACCTAAACATAGATAGATACTGGGTGTAACTGGGCTCCAAATTCATGCATTTTTGGGGTAAATGTGTATATCTAATCCTCACTCCCCAATCCCAAAAGAAGTTATCTATGATGAGTGATATTGGGGCCTTGATGTCAAACTCGAACTATGTTCTACTACAATAAATATGCTTGAAACATGACTTGTCTGGTTGAAATGGTGCAAGCATATGAGCTAATTAAAGTCCATCCATCCAT
Organism: Thalassophryne amazonica; assembly: GCF_902500255.1. Classification (NCBI taxonomy): domain Eukaryota; kingdom Metazoa; phylum Chordata; class Actinopteri; order Batrachoidiformes; family Batrachoididae; genus Thalassophryne; species Thalassophryne amazonica. Next base: position 10,353,454 of record NC_047107.1, on the reverse strand, counting down.
CCATCTTCTACCGCTTAGTCCAATTAAGGGTCGCGGGGGGCTGGAGCCTATCCCAGCAGTCATAGGGCGTGAGGCGGGGTACACCCAGGACAGGACGCCAGTCTGTCGCAGGGCCACAAATAGACAAACAAACAGACACACCCACACGCACACCTAAGGACAATTTTAAAGATTCCAATCCACCTAACCCGCATGTCTTTGGATGTAGGAGGAAACCGGAGCACCTGGAGGAAACCCACGCAAACACGGGGAGAACATGCAAACTCCACACAGAAAGGCCACGGGAATTGAACCCATGACCTTCTCGCTGTGAGGCAACAGTGCTAACCACTAAGCCACCGTGCTGCCCCTAATTAAAGTCAACAACCTTATTTGTACCTCACTCCACATAAATTCCTTCTTTTGCTATACCTGTTTACTGCAATCGAGGTGATAGTGCGCTGGAGTCTATCACAGCAGTCACAGGGCATGAGGCAGGGTGCACCCTGGACAGGACACCCGTCCATAACACACACATCTACATAAATCCTCCCTCCAAACTGGGTGGGCTATTTAAGATGCAATTTTTACAGCTCCCCCTCCACCTCACAAATGCTGCCTCTATGTCATATTGTGGCAACAAACTGAATCTGAATTTTTACACACACACACACACACACACACACACACACACACACACACACACACACACACACACACACACACACACACACCCTTATATATATATATAGACATACAAAAGAAACATACTGTAGATCCTACATCCATCTACATCATTAAAAAAGAGCAATAAGAACCATAAATTAAAACTCATGGAAGGGTTGTCCACTGCAGAGCAGCAACAGGTCCAAAACTGAGGTGTGTGGGGGCACCTGGAGCATGCTTTCACTCAGCAAGGATGACCACTTTCCACTGCTGCTGAGGAAGTTTGGAAAACTCCACATTCTAGTGTGTGCACTGTGTTGGGTAGGTGCTTCTCAGTGTTTTTGTTGGTGAGGAAAGGTTTACTGACTTCGACTTTGAAGATGATGCTGTGATCTTTTACCAGAACCAATGGATACTCACATTTCAGCACTTGAGAATCTGAGTGATGAATCTGAGTGTCTGGGTTTGCATTTGCGCTAGACTAAGACCAAGATTCAGGCTTTTAATGACTTCCTGATCTCAGCCATCAGCAGTGTATCTGTATGTGGTGAAAGAGTGGAACTTAAGACACACATTCACTTATCAGGGCAGTGAAGGAATATATCCTAAATGTGCTTAAATATGCATTGACCTTTTGTGCGTTTCCCCATTCAGTATCATCATAATATTATTTATCTTTTATTGAGCTAAAAATATATTGTTACATATATGAGTGTGTTTCAATGTTTAGAAGTCATCATTTATATATTAATAGAGCTTGTTGCTGTTGAAGAATATATTACTGATATACTCATAGTGATCAATATTTATCGATGCTTATTAAACACGTAATCAATAGCTAAGGTTAATTACATGATATCTATATGTTTACATACTTTTGAGTTATATGTTTGAATGCTGTTGAATTGTGTATTGTGTGTACCAAATTAAAGGTATGATATGTTTATAATTACATTTGCTTTTGTTCTAAGATTTGCTTTTGCTCAAATATTAGTTCAGTTTCTTAGCAAGCTGTCATGAAGATATGTTACATGATCTTACATGATCATTTTCAAAAAGTCTTGTAAATGTGATGTGTCCCTGTTTCAGTGAGGCCCTGAAGATATGTTAAGAAATCCAAACCGTCAGAGGAGACTAAACGGTTTGTTAGAAGGTTGTGCAATTTTGTGGTATAACCACATGCTGTGACTTGCTGACAGTTTTTCAGTTAGCAGTTGTTGCCCAAAATTTCTTATCAGGTCAAGACCAGAAGACTTACCAGCGCATGTGGGCAGGACCATGCCACGAAATAGAGGGATCAAGACCACCCAGATGAAGGACAACGCCCAAGATTAGCAGAAAAACGTTGTAGCAGCATAGGGTATAAATACAAAGCCAGCCCACTGTTCAGGGTTCCTCCTTGCTGTCAGCTTGCTGGAACACCAGACTGCTGGTTGGAAGCTTGCAGCTCCTGGGACCCTCAGAATGTCTGGGTATGCTTTTGCTTGTCTCACTCATTCTGTAAAAGTTGCATTCTGTCAAATTCTGTGACATTTAAATTCTGTTTAACAAATCTCTGAGTGGTGGTCTAGCCCTCAGAGTAATTGTGTTCAAATTTAAATCTTAAATGTTCTTAAATTTAAATGTTCAAATCTTGCTTGCCTCCACTGGTGGTTGGCTCTCACTGCAGTATTGTATCACTTCCTGTTCTGGAGCACAGCGGTGCTTTGCTGTATCTGTTAGTTTTTTAATCTGCGTAGTTAGATTGATCTAGATAACGATTTGTTTCACAGTGTAATCTTCACGTGCCTTAACTAAAGCACTCCCTCTGCTGAATCACCTCTAAATTATTTTCTCATTATTCACTTTGTGTGTTTTTAGGAATCCGCTAGCTTAGCACAGCTACTAGCTCTTAGCCGGTTTAGCATGGCGGCTTCTCCTGTCTCTCCCGCACTTTTCTGCTCTGGGTGTGAAATGTTTAGTTATTCCTCAGCCTCCTTTAGCAGTAATGGTACTTGTAATAAGTGTAGCTTATTCGTAGCTTTGGAGGCCAGGCTGGGCGAATTGGAGATTCGGTTTCGCACCTTGGAAAATCCTACAGCTAGCCAGGCCCCTGTAGTAGGTGCGGACCAAGGTAGCTTAGCCGCCGTTAGCTGTCCCCCAGCAGATCCCGAGCAGCCAGGAAAGCAGGCCGGCTGGGTGACTGTGAGGAGGAAGCATAGTCCTAAACAGAAGCCCCCTGTACACCACCAACCCGTTCACATTTCTAACCGTTTTTTCCTACTCGGCGACATACCTGACGAGGAACAAACGCAGGTTATTGGCGACTCTGTTTTGAGAAATGTGAAGTTAGTGACACCAGCAACCATAGTCAATTGTCTTCCGGGGGCCAGAGCAGGCGACATTGAAGGAAATTTGAAACTGCTGGCTAAGGCTAAGCGTAAATTTGGTAAGATTGTAATTCACGTCGGCAGTAATGACACCCGGTTATGCCAATCGGAGGTCACTAAAATTAACATTGAATCGGTGTGTAACTTTGCAAAAACAATGTCGGACTCTGTAGTTTTCTCTGGGCCCCTCCCTAATCGGACCGGGAGTGACATGTTTAGCTGCATGTTCTCCTTGAATTGCTGGCTGTCTGAGTGGTGTCCAAAAAATGAGGTAGGCTTCATAGATAAATGGCAAAGCTTCTGGGGAAAGCCCGGTCTTGTTAGGAGAGACGGCATCCATCCCACTTTGGATGGAGCAGCTCTCATTTCTAGAAATCTGGCCAATTTTATTAAACCCTCCAAACCGTGACTATTCAGGGTTGGGACCAGGAAGCAGAGTTGTAGTCTTACACACCTCTCTGCAGCTTCTCTCCCCCTGCCATCCCCCCAATACCCCATCCCCGTAGAGACGGTGCCTGCTCCCAGACCACCAACAACCAGTAAAAATCTATTTAAGCATAAAAATTCAAAAAGAAAAAATAATATAGCACCTTCAACTGCACCACAGACTAAAACAGTTAAATGTGGTTTATTAAACATTAGGTCTCTCTCTTCTAAGTCTCTGTTAGTAAATAATATAATAATTGATCAACATATTGATTTATTCTGCCTTACAGAAACCTGGTTACAGCAGGATGAATATGTTAGTTTAAATGAGTCAACAGCCCCGAGTCACACTAACTGTCAGAATGCTCATAGCACAAGCCGAGGGGGAGGATTAGCAGTAATCTTCCACTCCAGCTTATTAATTAATCAAAAACCCAGACAGAGCTTTAATTCATTTGAAAGCTTGACTCTTAGTCTTGTCCATCCAAATTGGAAGTCCCAAAAAGCAGTTTTATTTGTTGTTATCTATCGTCCACCTGGTCGTTACTGTGAGTTTCTCTGTGAATTTTCAGACCTTTTGTCTGACTTAGTGCTTAGCTCAGATAAGATAATTATAGTGGGTGATTTTAACATCCACATAGATGCTGAGAATGACAGCCTCAACACTGCATTTAATCTATTATTAGACTCAACTGGCTTCGCTCAAAATGTAAATGAGTCCACCCACCACTTTAACCATACTTTAGATCTTGTTCTGATTTATGGTATGGAAATTGAAGACTTAACAGTATTCCCTGAAAACCCCCTTCTGTCTGATCATTTCTTAATAACATTTACATTTACTTTAATGGACTACCCAGCAGTGGGGAATAAGTTTCATTACAGTAGAAGACTTTCAGAAAGCGCTGTAACTAGGTTTAAGGATATGAATCCTTCTTTGTTATGTTCTCCAATGCCATATACTAACACAGTGCAGAGTAGCTACCTAAACTCTGTGAGTGAGATAGATTATCTCGTCAATAGTTTTACATACTCATTGAGCACAACTTTGGATGCTGTAGCTCCTCTGAAAAAGAGAGCCTTAAATCAGAAGTGCTTGACTCCATGGTATAACTCACAAACTCGCAGCTTAAAGCAGATAACCCGTAAGTTGGAGAGGAAATGGCATCTCACTAATTTAGAAGATCTTCACTTAGCCTGGAAAAAGAGTCTGTTGCTCTATAAAAAAGCCCTCCGTAAAGCTAGGACATCTTACTACTCATCACTAATTGAAGAAAATAAGAACAACCCCAGGTTTCTTTTCAGCACTGTAGCCAGGCTGACAAAGAGTCAGAGCTCTATTGAGCTGAGTATTCCATTAACTTTAACTAGTAATGACTTCATGACTTTCTTTGCTAATAAAATTTTAACTATTAGAGAAAAAATTACTCAGAACCATCCCAAAGACATATTGTTATCTTTGGCTGCTTTCAGTAATGCTGGTATTTGGTTAGACTCTTTCTCTCTGATTGTTCTGTCTCAGTTATTTTCATTAGTTACTTCCTCCAAACCATCAACATGTCTAATAGACCCCATTCCTACCAGGCTGCTCAAGGAAGCCCTACCATTAATTAATGCTTCGATCTTAAATATGATCAATCTATCTTTATTAGTTGGCTATGTACCACAGGCTTTTAAGGTGGCAGTAATTAAACCATTACTTAAAAAGGCTTACTTGACCCAGCTATCTTAGCTAATTATAGGCCAATCTCCAACCTTCCTTTTCTCTCAAAAATTCTTGAAAGGGTTGGGTTTTTACGTAATTATTGTATGGCTTTTGCCTTACAATATAAAGTGCATTGGGGCAACTGTTTGTTGTGATTTGGCGCTATATAAATAAAATTGATTTGATTTGATTTGATTTAGGTCAATGATTGAGGTCATTGAGGTGCAGACTGGCACTCTCAATGAGTAGACTAAGTTTGATCCGCATCTGGAGTGAGATTGCATCAGAATTTTGGCTCTCTGTTGGGACTGTTTACACAGAGACTGCTACCTGCTGCTTTGGACTTGAACTAACAGTCTTTTTCAAGACTTTTTTACTTTTTTTTTTTTATACTTTTTTACTGTGCTCCAACGCCTAAGGAAGACCTCTAACGGTCGAAACATCGCGACGGAGCACTTTTATCAGCTAACTTTTATCAGCGTTGGCAAGCTAACTAGCTTGCTAACGCTTTCGTTTTTATTTATTTATTTATTTTATTTTTTTTAGCACTGTTATCGTGCGTTGTCTGTGCTGCTCCACAGCGTGTTTAGTCGATTTTTATTTTATTTTAGCACCGTTGTCGTGCGTTCGCTGTTGTCGTGCGTTGCCTGTGCTGCTTCATGGCCTGTTTGGTGCCTTAACTAAAGCACTCCTTCTGCTGAATCACCTCTAAATTATTTACACATTATTCACTTTGTGTGTTTTTAGGAATCCGCTAGGTTGCGTAGCTACTAGCTCTTAGCCGATTTAGCATGGCGGCTTCTCCTGTCTCTCCTGCACTTTTCTGCTCTGGGTGTGAAATGTTTAGTTATTCCTCGGCCTCCTTTAGCAGTAATGGTACTTGTAATAAGTGTAGCTTATTCGTAGCTTTGGAGGCCAGGCTGGGCGAATTGGAGACTCGGCTCCGCACCGTGGAAAATTCTACAGCTAGCCAGGCCCCTGTAGTCGGTGCGGACCAAGGTAGCTTAGCCGCCGTTAGTTCCCCCCTGGCAGATCCCGGGCAGTCGGGAAGCAGGCTGACTGGGTGACTGTGAGGAGGAAGCGTAGCCCTAAACAGAAGCCCCGTGTACACCGTCAACCCGTTCACATCTCTAACCGTTTTTCCCCACTCGACGATACACTCGCCGAGGATCAAACTCTGGTTATTGGCGACTCTGTTTTGAGAAATGTGAAGTTAGCGACACCAGCAACCATAGTCAATTGTCTTCCGGGGGCCAGAGCAGGCGACATCGAAGGACATTTGAAATTGCTGGCTAAGGCTAAGCGTAAATTTGGCAAGATTGTAATTCACGTCGGCAGTAATGACACTCGGTTACGCCAATCGGAGGTCACTAAAATTAACATTAAATCGGTGTGTAACTTTGCAAAAACAATGTCGGACTCTGTAGTTTTCTCTGGGCCCCTCCCCAATCAGACCGGGAGTGACATGTTTAGCCGCATGTTCTCCTTGAATTGCTGGCTGTCTGAGTGGTGTCCAAAAAATGAGGTGGGCTTCATTGATAATTGGCAAAGCTTCTGGGGAAAACCTGGTCTTGTTAGGAGAGACGGCATCCATCCCACTTTAGATGGAGCAGCTCTCATTTCTAGAAATCTGGCCAATTTTCTTGGATCCTCCAAACTGTGACTGTCCAGCGTTGGGACCAGGAGGCAGAGCTGTGGTCTTATACACCTCTCTGCAGCTTCTCTCCCCCTGCCATCCCCTCATTACCCCATCCCCGTAGAGACGGTGCCTGCTCCCAGACCACCAATAACCAGCAAAAATCTATTTAAGCATAAAAATTCAAAAAGAAAAAATAATATAGCACCTTCAACTGCACCACAGACTAAAACAGTTAAATGTGGTCTATTAAACATTAGGTCTCTCTCTTCTAAGTCCCTGTTGGTAAATGATATAATAATTGATCAACGTATTGATTTATTCTGCCTAACAGAAATCTGGTTACAGCAGGATGAATATGTTAGTTTAAATGAGTCAACACCCCCGAGTCACACTAACTGTCAGAATGCTCGTAGCACGGGCCGGGGCGGAGGATTAGCAGCAATCTTCCATTCCAGCTTATTAATTAATCAAAACCTAGACAGAGCTTTAATTCATTTGAAAGCTTGTCTCTTAGTCTTGTCCATCCAAATTGGAAGTCCCAAAAACCAGTTTTATTTGTTATTATCTATCGTCCACCTGGTCGTTACTGTGAGTTTCTCTGTGAATTTTCAGACCTTTTGTCTGACTTAGTGCTTAGCTCAGATAAGATAATTATAGTGGGCGATTTTAACATCCACACAGATGCTGAGAATGACAGCCTCAACACTGCATTTAATCTATTATTAGACTCTATTGGCTTTGCTCAAAAAGTAAATGAGTCCACCCACCACTTTAATCATATCTTAGATCTTGTTCTGACTTATGGTATGGAAATAGAAGACTTAACAGTATTCCCTGAAAACTCCCTTCTGTCTGATCATTTTTTAATAACATTTACATTTACCCTGATGGACTACCCTGCAGTGGGGAATAAGTTTCATTACACTAGAAGTCTTTCAGAAAGTGCTGTAACTAGGTTTAAGGATATGATTCCTTCTTTATGTTCTCTAATGTCATATACCAACATAGAGCAGAATAGCTACCTAAACTCTGTAAGGGAGTTAGAGTATCTCGTCAATAGTTTTACATCCTCTTTGAAGACAACTTTGGATGCTGTAGCTCCTCTAAAAAAGAGAGCTTTAAATCAGAAGTGCCTGACTCCGTGGTATAACTCACAAACTCGTAGCTTAAAGCAGATAACCCGTAAGTTGGAGAGGAAATGGCGTCTCACTAATTTAGAAGATCTTCACTTAGCCTGGAAAAAGAGTTTGTTGCTCTATAAAAAGCCCTCCGTAAAGCTAGGACATCTTTCTACTCATCACTAATTGAAGAAAATAAGAATAACCCCAGGTTTCTTTTCAGCACTGTAGCCAGGCTGACAAGAGTCAGAGCTCTATTGAGCTGAGTATTCCATTAACTTTAACTAGTAATGACTTCATGACTTTCTTTGCTAACAAAATTTTGACTATTAGAGAAAAAATTACTCATAACCATCCCAAAGATGTATCGTTATCTTTGGCTGCTTTCAGTGATGCCGGTATTTGGTTAGACTCTTTCTCTCCGATTGTTCTGTCTGAGTTATTTTCATTAGTTACTTCATCCAAACCATCAACATGTTTATTAGACCCCATTCCTGCCAGGCTGCTCAAGGAAGCCCTACCATTATTTAATGCTTTGATCTTAAATATGATCAATCTATCTTTGTTAGTTGGTTATGTACCACAGGCCTTTAAGGTGGCAGTAATTAAACCATTGCTTAAAAAGCCATCACTTGACCCAGCTATCTTAGCTAATTATAGGCCAATCTCCAACCTTCCTTTTCTCTCAAAGATTCTTGAGAGGGTAGTTGTAAAACAGCTAACTGATCACCTGCAGAGGAATGGTCTATTTGAAGAGTTTCAGTCAGGTTTTAGAATTCATCATAGTACAGAAACAGCATTAGTGAAGGTTACAAATGATCTTCTTATGGCTTCGGACAGTGGACTTATCTCTGTGCTTGTTCTGTTGGACCTCAGTGCTGCTTTTGATACTGTTGACCATAAAATTTTATTACAGAGATTAGAGCATGTCATAGGTATTAAAGGCACTGCGCTGCGGTGGTTTGAATCATATTTGTCTAATAGATTACAGTTTGTTCATGTAAATGGGGAATCTTCTTCACAGACTAAAGTTAATTATGGAGTTCCACAAGGTTCTGTGCTAGGACCAATTTTATTCACTTTATACATGCTTCCCTTAGGCAGTATTATTAGACGGTATTGCTTAAATTTTCATTGTTACGCAGATGATACCCAGCTTTATCTATCCATGAAGCCAGAGGATACACACCAATTAGCTAAACTGCAGGATTGTCTTACAGACATAAAGACATGGATGACCTCTAATTTCCTGCTTTTAAACTCAGATAAAACAAGTTATTGTACTTGGCCCCACAAATCTTAGAAGCATGGTGTCTAACCAGATCGTTACTCTGGATGGCATTTCCCTGATCTCTAGTAATACTGTGAGAAATCTTGGAGTCATTTTTGATCAGGATATGTCATTCAATGCGCATATTAAACAAATATGTAGGACTGCTTTTTTGCATTTACGCAATATCTCTAAAATCAGAAAGGTCTTGTCTCAGAGTGATGCTGAAAAACTAATTCATGCATTTATTTCCTCTAGGCTGGACTATTGTAATTCATTATTATCAGGTTGTCCTAAAAGTTCCCTAAAAAGCCTTCAGTTGGTTCAGAATGCTGCAGCTAGAGTACTGACGGGGACTAGAAGGAGAGAGCATATCTCACCCGTGTTGGCCTCTCTTCATTGGCTTCCTGTTAATTCTAGAATAGAATTTAAAATTCTTCTTCTTACTTATAAGGTTTTGAATAATCAGGTCCCATCTTATCTTAGGGACCTCGTAGTACCATATTACCCCATTAGAGCGCTTCGCTCTCAGACTGCGGGCTTACTTGTAGTTCCTAGGGTTTGTAAGAGTAGAATGGGAGGCAGAGCCTTCAGCTTTCAGGCTCCTCTCCTGTGGAACGAGCTCCCAATTCAGATCAGGGAGACAGATACCCTCTCTACTTTTAAGATTAGGCTTAAAACTTTCCTTTTCGCTAAGGCTTATAGTTAGGGCTGGATCGGGTGACCCTGGACCATCCCTTGGTTATGCTGCTTTAGACGTAGATTGTGGGGGGGTTCCCATGATGCACTGTTTCTTTCTCTTTTTGCTCCGTATGCATCACTCTGCATTTAATCATTAGTGATCGATCTCTGCTCCCCTCCACAGCATGTCTTTTTCCTGGTTTTTTCCCTCAGCCCCAACCAGTCTCAGCAGAAGACTGCCCCTCCCTGAGCCTGGTTCTGCTGGAGGTTTCTTCCTGTTAAAAGGGAGTTTTTCCTTCCCACTGTGGCCAAGTGCTAGCTCATAGGGGGTCGTTTTGACCGTTGGGGTTTTTCATAATTATTGTATGGCCTTGCCTTACAATATGGAGCGCCTTGGGGCAACTGTTTGTTGTGATTTGGCGCTATATAAGAAAAAAGTTGATTGATTGATTGATTGATTTAAATAACTGGTCAAAACCTTTCTTCAATTCAATGGACGCGCGGGATAAGAGAGACAGGGGAGAGCGAGGTCACTGGAGACCCCAGATTTATGCCAAGAGCAGTGACATGCATGTGTCTTGGTCCTTGGCCTTTGAGATTGAGAGGCACCTGGGAAGAGTTTATGGAGTCATGAGGTCACTGACCAGAGGTGTCTGGCAATGCCTATATCACTGTAGGAAAATGACGGTCCACGTCTTCAGGGTCCTGGCGCTGTCTGTCTTATTGTATGGTTGAGAGACTTGGATGCTAACCGGTAACCTAAGGTAACTGGATGTCTTTACCACGAGGTCTCTTCAGAGGATCCTTGGGTACCACTGGCATAGCTTTGCATCAAACAGGTGGTTACTTATAGAGACTAAGATGAGGAGTATCATTTGTACTGTGATGGAGCATCAGCTTCAACATTTTGGCCAAGTGGTCCATTTCTCTGTGCATGATCCAGCACACAGGTGCCTGAGTTTTGAGGACCCCAGTGGCAAGGAGATATGGACACTTCATCTGGTTGCGGGCAGGAAGATGCTTATTGTAGACATGTGGGAATGGACTGGTTGTCTGCCTGGGTGGTTGCCATTGATGACTGACAGCAGTTCTGTGGTGTTGTGGCTGTGGCCAAGAGCAGCATCAGTGCATACTCCCAGACTTGAGTTGACAGAAAAAACAATAAACCTACTCTTCAATCTTTAAACCAGTCAAATTTAAAGATATGGTTGATATTATTTGCACAATTGCTCAATTGTGTACAAAGCAAATAATTTCATGTGTTCATGTGTGATGTTTGACAAATGCTGTTCTCCAAATACATTGAAATCCTGTCAAACCTTTTTCTTTTTGGAGCCACTGTGGTCGACCCGGGCCTGGAGGAAGTCTATGAGCTTGGTCTGCTGCGTGATGGTCCCCTCCATTTTCACCTTCTCATGGGAGTACACAGCCTGCAGGTGGAGCTAAGTGAACATCACTACTGCCATGAATTTCTCCTCAGGTACTTTAGTCCACACACAGACAGAAGTGGAAGCATACTGAGCATGCCTATTATCTACAGTAGAAAACGTGAAAAATACTTTATTCCATTTAAAACAAACTGTTAGGAGGACACAAGAAAGCGGGAGAAAACATCAGAAAATATTTCTGGCCACTCCAGGAAGAGTAACAGTAACGTGTCACCAGTGGTGGGCACAGTTCAGCTAATCCGAAAACCGATATCAAAGATAATGTTTTGGTAGCAGATTAGCTTCCATCATCAGACCAATTATCTTCCGATAAATTTAGTTCCGATAACTTTCAGTCCGCTAACTTTTTTTTTTTTTGCTGGTAAAGTGAGCAAAGTTTAACAGTGACAAACATTTGTAAACCCTAAGATCAAACACTTTAGTACCTGTCATGTGTAGATCAGTGGTTTGTGGCATGGAAATATAGACTGGAATGGACGTGCGCGCCTCAATCTATTAGCGTTGCTCAGGACAGGAAAGCGCCATTACTAAGGGTGGAGATGTGCAGATCAGCAATAATAAACTGACCTCTTTTTTTTCACTAGCGTCGCTATTTCTTAACAGATTTTAATAAATGTAGGCTTGTTTTAAAGCCATTTGAAAGCTCTTTCCAATGAACCTATGCATGTGTGAGTGAAAAAAAAAAACTTTTATGTAAAATGCAGAAATTTGGGGAAATTATGACAAACTGTGCTGCTTTTCTCTCTCTATTGTCGCTATTTGTTAACAGATTTTAATAAAAGTAGGCTTGTTTTAAAGCCCTTTAATTGCTCTTTCTAATGAACCCATACATGTCTGGGTAGAAAAAAAATGTTTTATGTAAAGTGTGGAAATTTGAGGAAAATATGCCATTTTGTTCATTTACTGTGGTGGTTCTTTTTCCTGTCATCATAATTGTCGATGGATTTTTATAAATGAAGCCTTGTAAGTTGTATTCAAGCTGATTAAAAGCTCTAATGAACCCATACATGCCTGGATAAAAAATCCTTATGTATTAAAATATAAATCTGAAGTATGCTTTGCCATTGTGCTCATTTACCTTGCTGCTTTTTCCACTGTAATATTATTGCTAGTCTTTTAATGACAACAACATATATATACTCAACAAAAATATAAACGCAACACTTTTGGTTTTGCTCCCATTTTGTGTCAGATGAACTCAAAGATCTTAAACTTTTTCCACATACACAATATCACCATTTCCCTCAAATATTGTTCACAAACCAGTCTAAATCTGTGATAGTGAGCACTTCTCCTTTGCTGAGATAATCCATCCCACCTCACAGGTGTGCCATATCAAGATGCTGATTAGACACCATGATTAGTGCACAGGTGTGCCTTAGACTGCCCACAATAAAAGGCCACTCTGAAAGGTGCAGTTTTATCACACAGCACAATGCCACAGATGTCGCAAGATTTGAGGGAGCGTGCAATTGGCATGCTGACAGCAGGAATGTCAACCAGAGCTGTTGCTCGTGTATTGAATGTTCATTTCTCTACCATAAGCCGTCTCCAAAGGCGTTTCAGAGAATTTGGCAGTACATCCAACCAGCCTCACAACAGTGTAACCACACCAGCCCAGGACCTCCACATCCAGCATGTTCACCTCCAAGATCGTCTGAGACCAGCCACTCAGACAGCTGCTGAAACAATCGGTTTGCATAACCAAAGAATTTCTGCACAAACTGTCAGAAACCGTCTCAGGGAAGCTCATCTGCATGCTTGTCGTCCTCATCGGGGTCTCGACCTGACTCCAGTTCGTCGACTTGATTGGGCAAATGCTCACATTCGCTGGCGTTTGGCACGTTGGAGAGGTGTTCTCTTCACGGATGAATCCCGGTTCACACTGTCCAGGGCAGATGGGAGACAGCATGTGTGGCGTCGTGTGGGTGAGCGGTTTTCTGATGTCAATGTTGTGGATCGAGTGGCCCATGGTGGCGGTGGGGTTATGGTATGGGCAGGCGTCTGTTATGGACGAAGAACACAGGTGCATTTTATTGATGGCATTTTGAATGCACACAGATACCGTGATGAGATCCTGAGGCCCATTGTTGTGCCATACATCCAAGAACATCACCTCATGTTGCAGCAGGATAATGCACGGCCCCATGTTGCAAGGATCTGTACACAATTCTTGGAAGCTGAAAATGTCCCAGTTCTTGCATGGCCGGCATACTCATGTCACCCATTGAGCATATTTGGGATGCTCTGGACTGGCGTATACAACAGCGTGTACCAGTTCCTGCCAATATCCAGCAACTTCACACAGCCATTGAAGAGGAGTGGACCAACATTCCACAGGCCACAATTGACAACCTGATCAACTCTATGCGAAGGAGATGTGTTGCACTGCATGAGGCAAATGGTGGTCACACCAGATACTGACTGGTATCCCCCCCAATAAAACAAAACTGCACCTTTCAGAGTGGCCTTTTATTGTGGGCAGTCTAAGGCACACCTGTGCACTAATCATGGTGTCTAATCAGCATCTTGATATGGCACACCTGTGAGGTGGGATGGATTATCTCAGCAAAGGAGAAGTGCTCACTATCACAGATTTCGACTGGTTTGTGAACAATATTTGAGGGAAATGGTGATATTGTGTATGTGGAAAAAGTTTTAGATCTTTGAGTTCATCTCATACAAAATGGGAGCAAAACCAAAAGTATTGCGTTTAGATTTTTGTTGAGTGTATGATTTTTTACTAACATTTTGTTCCAAGTAGATATAAAGCCATTCAGAATTTATGACTTTTGAGCCTGTCAGGGTAAAAAGTACCTCCTCCATCCCCTCCAACCACACTGTTAAAATTTAAATGCCGCCTGTGACCACCATGTGCATATCACATTAAACAACAACTGCAAGTATATATACATAAATATATTTAAACATTTTTGTTTGTTTTGTTTGTATGTATGTGAACGCAGCTTAATGAAAAGAACTTATGGCGTTGAGTTATAGTCTCAGTGTATTGATATTAAATTGCGCACATAATGACTTTAAAATAGACATTTGTTTTACATAATTAAACATTAAGGCTCTTGTACAGTTCATTTTTGTATTTGAGAATTTGTTTTTGTAGTTGGTGCAGTCGATGGTGAAGCACTGGCTGCCTTTTTTTCCCCTCATTTCACTTCTGTTTAACTGGCTCAAGGTGCTCTCTCCACCCTTAGTAATGGCCGCCGTGCGGCACGCCGCTAGTCACGTGACATCCATTCAAATCTCTATTTCCATGGTTTGTAGCAGACTGCCTGTTGCTTGCTGATGACGTCATCATTAAGAGCAAGACGTGATTGGCCGGTCGATGCAGGGAGCATTGTGGGTAGTGTAGTTCAGGTTCACTTTTGACGTTACACTGTTACCCTCCGCTTGACACAAACAAAACGGACTAATGTTAACATTATTTTATTTAATTTCTTTGTGACTGGCTGGATAATTTAATTGCCAAGACTCGGTGGGAGAGAGAAGATCACGGCGCAGCCATCTTACAAAGGGATTTTTCTTCACCATTTTAGACACTATTTTGGATAATCAGGATGCTTATGTGCATTATTTTCTTCATGAATCCCACTGAATCTAACAGCTAAGAATTAATATTTACTGCGTGTCTTTTACTCTGCCAATCAATGCATTAATGGACGTATTTCGGTTGTTTAAGCTGCAGAAAGATGATGACAGTGTTTGGGGTTTTATTTTTTTATTCATTCATTTTTGTGCATTCTTTTTGTGTTTGTGATCCTTGAATTTACCCAGCAGCTCCTGCGGTGCATAAAGTGAAACTGGTTTATTAGAAGCCGACAGTGTAATCTGATGTGGCCGCGTCTGAATCAGTACTAAAATGATTGGTTATCTGTAATAAAGATTTTTTTTTTTTTTTTTTGCAGTTTATCGGTTTAGCGCCATAAAACATAACTTTTCAGTTATGGTATTAATGGTTATTGAAGATAACTTTTGGTTAACTGTGTCCACCACTGCGTGTCACCATGCCAAAGTGTCTACACGTGTGTGGAACTGTGAGCACCTGGATGTTCTCCAGCTGGTACTCCAGGTCAGTC
The DNA here is from genome assembly GCF_902500255.1 of Thalassophryne amazonica. Taxonomy (NCBI): domain Eukaryota; kingdom Metazoa; phylum Chordata; class Actinopteri; order Batrachoidiformes; family Batrachoididae; genus Thalassophryne; species Thalassophryne amazonica. The sequence continues at coordinate 10,338,059 of NC_047107.1, read as the reverse complement.
CTCTCAGTTTTCAACAAGTCGGTTTGGTCGAGAGCATCCTGCAGTCCCTGTGTTAGACGAAAGATGTGCGTCTTCTGAGCATCCATCTGCTGCTGCAGCTTTTCTTGCTGTGAAGAAAAACAGCTGCGATATTACTGTGTCTAGATACTCTAAACATATACACCTGAAACAAATCACAAAAAGTAAATATGTCGAGTTTATCCAGTGATCTGGTCCTTCATTAAGAGGACTTGTTGGAGATGTTGTCTTGCTTTCTATCAAGTGTGAAGCTAAGCAGCATCAGCACTGTGATTATCTGGTGAAAGTTTCTGCAGTGACTTGTGTCGTCTCCCCTGCATCTGTCTCTTGTCAACTGTTCTCTCCACTCTGCACTGTACAAATGTGTTGTTTGCCTGAAAATATTCTGTTTGTGTCCATATACATACATATACATACATATATACATATATATACATATATATATATATATGGTTAGGGTGGGGGGAAGGAGTAAGATTTGGTTATGGTTAAGGTTAGGGTTGGGGGTGGGAGTAGGGTTAAAAAAGCTCCGTCACGAACGTTTGACTCATTTGGTCATGGGAGCATGAAAAAAAAGACGTGAGACTGGGCTGTTTATATATATATATACATACAAGGTCTGTGATAAAACTAACGTACCTTTTTATTTTTTCGAAAACTATATGGATTTGAATCACGTGCGATTACATCAGACAACCTTGAACCCTCCTGCGCATGCGTGAGTTTTTTCACGCCTGTCGGTTAGACGTGCGGACGGGTCCGTGCGTCGGGACACAGCCGGCACGGTGTTGATAACCATTTGTAAAAACCAGGCGGCTTTTGATGGCTTTCAGTTGAGTGAATAGCTGAGAAATTGTTTAACAGCTGGATATGTTCCAACTTGTCCTTAAGGCTTCCAACGGAGGTGTTTTTCCTGTGGTGGCGCGCGGCGCCGGCTGCGTCCCGACGTGCGGACCCATCCGCACTTTCTTTCATTACAAAATCTCCTTTAACAGTGGAATGTCCGGATAAACTGCTGATCCCGACCTCTTCTGAAAGTTCTCTGTTCTGTCACGACGTCCTGGGTCAACAGAGGCTTAAATTTGGAAGCTTTCAGCTCGAAATAGGCAGACAGTGGCAGCTCAGGGCACGTCGCGACGTCCCGCTCCGTGGGCAGTCCTTAAAGCGACAGCAACAGTCCATAATCTCTCATCAGGTGTTAAAATTTTCACAGAAAACCAGCTGAATTTCTCGAATGATGTCCACTTCGATGTGCCTCACAGTTTTGGAAAAAATTTTGATCAAGCAAAGCGTCAGTCTCTCAGGAAGTTCTCAGACAAAGAGATTCCGACGGGAGGGGTGGACCACTCCTCACTCAAAGCCAGCCCACAGGCGAATGACGTAACCGACAGGCGTGAAAAAACTCTCGCATGCCCACGAGGGTTCAAGCTTGTCTGATGTAATCGCACGTGATTCAAATCCATATAGTTTTTGAAAAAAATAAAAAGGTACGATACTTTTCTAACAGACCTTGTATATATATTTGAAAAGTGAAATAAATTTTATAGGATTTACAGAAAGTGTGCAATAATTCTTTAAACAAAATTATGCAGGTGCATAAATTTGGGCACCCCAACAGAAAAAATACATCAATATTTAGTAGATCCTCCATTTGCAGAAAAAAACAGCCTCTGAACGCTTCCTATAGCTTCCATTGAGTCTGGAAACTGGTTGTAGGTATTTTGGACCATTCTTCTTTACAAAACATCTCAGGTTTGTTGGTTTCCGAGCATGGACAGCCCGCTTAAAATCACACCCCAGATTTTCAATGGTTTGGGGACTGAGATAGCCATTCCAGAACATTGTACTTGTTCCTCTACATGAATGCCTTAGTAGATTTTGAGCAGTGTTTAGGGTTGTTGTCTTGTTGAAAGATCCAGCCCCGGCGCAACTTCAACTTTGTCACTGATTCATGAATATTGTTCTCAAGAATCTGCTGATATTAACTGGAATCCATGTGACCCTCAACTTTAATAAGATTCCCAGTACCTGCACTGGCCACACAGCCACACAGCATGATGGAACCACCTCCAAATATTACTGTAGGTAGCAAGTGTTTTTCTTGGAATGCTGTGTTCTTTATCAGCCATGCATAATGTATGATTTGTTAGGTCCAAATGTATGATTTGTTAGGTTCAAATCACTCAATTTTAGTTTCATCAGTCCACAGCACCTTATTCCAAAATGAAGCTGGCTCATCCAAATGTGCTTTAGCATACCTCAAGCAACTCTCTTTGTGGTATGTACACAGAAAAGGCTTCCTCTGCATTCCAGCATCATACAGCATTCGCTTTGTACAAAGTGCGCTGTATAGCTGAATGATGCACAGAGACACTATCTGCAGCAAGATCATGTAGGTCTTTGGAGCATGTTTGTGGGCTGACTATGACTGTTCTCACAATCCTTCACTTCAGGTTATCTGAGATTTTTCTTGGCCTGCCACTTTGGGCCTTAACTAGTACTGTGCCTGTGGTCTTCCATTTCCTCACTGTTTTCCTCACAGTGGAAACCGACAGCTGAAATCTCTGAGATAGCTTTTTGTATCCTTCCCCTAAACCATGATGTTGAACAATATTTGTTTTCAGGTCATTTGAGAATTATTTAGAGGATCCCATGTTGCCACTCATTAGAAGAGATGCAACAAGGGGAAACATTTGCAATTGGCCACCTTAAATACCCTTTCTCATGATTGGATTCACCTGTGTAAAGAGGTCAAGGGTCAGGGAGCTTACCAAACCAATTTTGTGTTCCAATAATTACTGCTATATGTATTAAAATCAATAAAATGACAAGCGTGCTGTTGTGTGGGCCGCTGAAGAGGAGGTACTGCTGGCCCACCACCACCAGAGGGCGCCCTGCCTGGAGTGCGGGCTCCAGGCACCAGAGGGCGCCGCCGCCTCACGGGAGCAGCCAAGGTGACAGCTGTCACCCATCACCTGAGACAGCTGACAGCAATCATCAGTGGGGTATATCAGCAGGACGGCATCTCCACCTCATTGCCGAGATATCGTTTCTACCTGAGAGGTAACGTATCAAAGCTGACGGAGTGTATCCTTTTGGATTTGTGCTTAGTTTGTGGATTACTGTTCCAACGAGAGGTGGAGGTAACTTCCCTGCTGTTCGGAGTCCTGGGTGCAAACGCGCCCCCATTTAACTGTTCTTTGTTCCTCGCCAGCAGTACCAGGTCCGACACGCGGAGGCAGTGGCCACCTGGGAGTTCGGGACTTGGCGGCTCCAGTATTCCCGGTGTATAATAAATGTTATTGTGCTGTTTTGCACCTGTCTTAACGTAACCCTGAGAATGTATTTGTTGTTTAATTTTGTTTTAGCACTCTGGGGTCAGTCTGAACTGGGAGCGAAGAGCTGGATGTACTTGTTATTATTACACTGATAGCACGACTTTGTTTTTTGTAGCCACTAACGACTGGGAGTGAAGCATGCTGGGATCATTCTGAACTGGGAGTGAAGAACTGCTTTTATTATAGAGAAAATAACTTTCAGATGCCTGTTGATTAAAGAAATTATGTGCGCCAGGGAGGTTGAGTTGGCCACTCACCCTCCCTTCGCGGACACACTAGAAAAGAGGGAGTAGAACCATGCTTCAACAGAGTCTGCTGCGGGTTAACGTACGAACGCCCAGCCGGTTGACAGGCGCACTCTGCTGAAGGTGTTGGCTCTCCACCTTAAAGGCGTCACGGTAAGAGAAAAATGCGCTGCAACCACTTGTGTTTGATGTAACTGCTTTTGTGGGGAATAAATATACGCCTTTTTATTCTAGCAAAATGCAGTCTGTGTGATCATTTCTGTGTGCCAATCTGACCGAACCTTGTGTTTCAAAACATTTTTTGGCGTTGTCGGCAGGATACGGTTACGCTCAGACTACACACAGAAATGTCTTGCTTTAGATTGGGAAAGAGAGATGCGGAGGTGGCATCTCAGCAGGAAGAAGTGGTCCCGGGGTGGGATGGGATCACTTTTAAGGAAATAGGCCAGCTTCTACGGCGACGTGGGGGACGCCCTGGGCCGTGGACTGGAGCGATTCCCACCGCGACTCCGCCAATTTTATGTGAAATGTTAAAACAGGTGGAGGTTAAAGAGAAAGCTCCATTGGGAGGAATTAGTGAAATGATGTGGATTTGTGCAGAAGCCTGGAAAGAGCGGGTTTTAACTTTAGATACAGTCCGCTCATCAGAATGTGCTAAATCACAAAAGGTGACAAGATTAGAACAAGTGAAGCAATTGGAAATTCAAGCCGAAGAAATAGACGGTGTACCAACTTCCGTCTTGGCTGAAAAATGTAAACAAAAAGGACTGAAAGTGACTTGTGTGTCAGGGATGCGCCCTGATATGTTTGAATTGGCCTCATTGTTGAAAGAAATTGTGCAGGGAGAAAAGAAAGGAGTGAAACCTAGTGCCCCTCCCCTACAGGAGGAGGAGGAGGAGGACTCTGATGATGATCTGGTGCAAATAGCTGCAGTCCGGAAAGGAAAGAAAGACAAAAAGAAGGGGAAAAATAAAGAAAGGCGTTCTTGGAGCTTTGACCCTTGCAAGGAAGATTAGGATGATGGTCAAACTCTTGTGGCCCACCGAGAATTAAAACAATGGTTCACAAGTGATATTAGACCTCATGTGTGATTGGAAATATTTTGGAAAAAAAAAATCAGTTCAAGTCACCTCGGCTTTAGTGGACACAGGAGCGGAGGCCTCATTGATTCATGGAAATCCAGAGAAAATGAAGGGACCTATAGTTCCCTTAACTGGATTAGGCGGACAATTGGTGTATGGAAAAAATATATCGATACCGCTTAAAATTGGAAATATGCCAATTAAAGTGTACACTGTAATAGTGACTCCAATTAATGAATGGATAATTGGCATGGATATTTTAGCTGGAATGACTTTGCATTTAGAACAGGGTAAATTTCAATTTGGGATAGCAAACGTAAGAATGATTCTGGTGGGAAAAGTAAAAATGAAACCTTTTCCCATTCCAGAGGCTACATGTGTGATTAATCAGAAACAATATCGTATTCCTGGAGGACAAGCAGAAATTACTGCAACCATAAAAGACTACTTGGAGGCAGGAGTTTTGAAACCAGTGACAACAAAATGGAATAATCCATTGTGGCCAGTCCGTAAATCGGATGGTACATGGAGAATGACTGTAGACTTTAGAGGTCTAAATAAACATACACCGGCTTTGACTTCAGCTGTACCTGATGCTGTGAGTATAATTGAACGAGTGCAACATCATAGTGGTACGTGGTATGCTGTTATAGATTTGGCCAATGCATTCTTTACCATACCAATCCCAGAGGATAGGATGGAACAGTTTGCATTTACGTGGGAAGGACGGCAATATACATTCACAAGATTGCCACAAGGATATTTACACAGTCCCACTATTTGTCATAGAGTGGTGGCGGAGCATTTGGAACAGTTCCAGGTTCCAATGAGAATGATGATCTCACATTACATTGATGACATTATGCTTCAAGGAGATACAGAAGCAGAAGTAGTGGAATATCTACCGAAATTAGTGACTCATATGAAATCATTTGGCTGGGAAATTAATCCAGCAAAGATTCAGGGACCAGCTCAAACAGTGAAATTCTTAGGAATAGTTTGGAATAAAGGAGAGAGGGAAATCACACAGGAAGCTAAAGAGAAAATAGCTAACTTTCCAGTACCTCACAGTAAGACAGATGCACAACGATATATTGGTTTATTTGGATTTTGGAGACATCATATTCCACATTTAGGACAGATTTTGCAGCCTTTATATCGATGCACTAGAAAGAAAGAAGAGTTTGTATGGGGAGAGGAACAACAATGCTCATTTGATATGGCAAAAGAAGCCATACAACAAGCTGTGTCTTTAGGGAAAATGCAATCAGGACCAGTAGAACTTCAAGTGTCTGCTCTAAATGATTATGCTAATTGGAGCTTATGGCAAAAACAAAACAGGATACGAAAACCTTTAGGATTCTGGTCGAGAAAACTCCCGGACGCAGGTATGCGTTATACACCTTTTGAAAAACAGCTTTTAGCATGCTATTGGGCGTTGATTGAAACTGAATCACAAACGGTGGGACATGAAGTAATGATGAGGACACAGATACCTATTCTCTCATGGGTGATGAGTAATCCCACCACTCACCGAATAGGGACAGCTCAGGAGGCTAGTGTAATAAAATGGAAATGGTATGTGTCAGAGCGTGTAAAACCAGGTGAAAAAGGGGTGTCATTGCTGCATGAACAAGTAGCTGATGCTCCTGAGGAAGATGAGGAACCTTTTGAAGTTCAACCATTGGAGGAATTTCCTGTTAAAGCAGGAAAAAGGTGGGATGATTTGTCAGATGATGAGAAAAGTCGAGCATGTTTACTGATGGTTCCTGTCAATATCAAGCAGGAAAAAGGCGATGGAAAGCAGGAGCTTTTAATCCACAATTAGGTCAGTCTCTGGAAGAATTAGGAGAAGGAAAAAGCAGTCAGTGGGCGGAGTTGAAGGCCGTGCATATGGTGGTCATGCAGGGAGGACCACAGGGCCTCCATATTTATACAGACTCATGGTCAGTGACCCAAGGACTACTTACCTGGATGCCTACATGGCATGCCACTAATTGGAAAATACATTCTAAAGAAGTTTGGGAAGAGAATTGTGGGAAGACATTTGGGAAAAGGCTAAAACAATTCCTATTACTGTGATGCATGTAGATGCACACACTAATGGACAAGACTCAGAAGCTTTATATAATAAAGCTGCAGATCAATTAGTAAAAGTAATGATTGAATTAAGACAATCCAGCCCAGGATTGGCTAGATGGGCTCATGTCAAAGCAGGACATTGGGGGGTTCAAGGTACCCTAAAATGGGCCAGAGATCGAGGTATTGATCTAAAATTGGATGATGTGAAAACAGCAATCACTGAGTGTGAACAATGTCAACACCACCGGAAGGGTGTTCTTCAACATTTGCATGGGCAGTTAAATCGTGGAAAAAGTCCTGGTCAAATTTGGCAGTTAGATTTTATTGGACCACTGCCCATGTCTAAGGGATGTAGACATGCATGCACTGCTGTAGATACATTTTCTGGGGTCTTGGTAGTGCATCCATGTAAATTTGCAAATCAAATGGCCACACTTAAGTGTTTGAAAATAATACAGCAGTATTATGGTTTGCCAGTACTCATTTTACAGGAAATAAAGTGAAAGAGTGGGCCCAAGAACATCATGTTGAATGGATTTATCATATTCCCTATTACCCGCAAGCGGCGGGGTTAATAGAGCGAATGAACGGGCTTCTTAAAGAGACCCTACGGAAGCTGTCAAAAGATCGCACTATGCGACATTGGAAACAGGACTTGACTACTGCTGTGGATCAGCTGAACAATCGACCTTTAGGGTCGGGATCCACACCCTTGATAAGAATGATTTCAGGAGAAATGATAGAGCATACTACAGAAAGCATCAAAATGTGGAAAATTGATCCACAAGCGGAACTACCTGTCAGAGCAACTCCAGGCTCAGCAGGAACATTGACTACTGTCACATTGGTACCTGATCAAATTCAAGTGGTAAAAACAGGGCTAGGCCTACAGTGTCCGAAGGGCACATATGGGCACATCCTGCCACGCAGTGGTCTATCACTTAAAGGGCTGACTATTCAGGCCGGAGTGATAGATGCAGATTATCAAGGTGAGATTGGAGTGGTTTGTCGATTATTTGGAGAACAACCCCTGATATTGAACAAAGGGGACAAAATTGCTAATAATTAAACCCTGTGAAATGGGGTTGGTACAGGAGATACCAAAACCCGTAGTAATAACTACACGAGGAACACAAGGTTTTGGTTCCTCAGATCAAGCAGGTGCCAAAGTTTGGGTGAAACAACCTAACGGACCGCCTAAGGCGGCAGAAATTATAGCTCAAGGGAATGATGCAACTGTTAGTATACTCTATCAGGGTGAAGAAAAATGGATAAATGTGCCTGTATCAAAGTGTTATGTAAGAGAAGACTAATCGTTGTCATTCTACCCGTAGTTACACTTGTGTTGTCTAGGCTCGGATTGATGCCCTGCTGGGAGTTGCTGATCGGGCGATCGAGGACCACAAGAGGCGGGCGTCGCTATGGCAACCAGTGGAAGCCCCGGGATTGGAGGTGTCGGCTGCTGGGTCATACTCCTCCTTGTAGGTGGTGCCATGGTCTCCAGCTGCTGGGGATGATGGAAGGAAACGAACTTGAAGAGATACCACTGTTCCAAACAGGATGGAAGAACTCCGCCAACAACAGAACGCAAGATGATTACACCTGCACCAGTAATTGCAAACTATGGCGATGTGTGAACTGTTTTGCCAGACACCATATACCAGTATTTACTATGGGATGTAATGTCACTCTTAATGCTAGAGTGAACATGTGTGTGTTTAATATGACAAGTAAATCGTGTAGTAATGTCAATGGAACCACCTGGACTATTAAACCGTGGAGTAAAGTAATGCTCAGTAATAGTACTGAAATTAAAGGGAGGAGATCATTCCTGTACATGCTGTGGGTACTACCAACAGAGGCTAAGGCAACACAAACCCAGGTTGCACCTTTGATTGATACTTGTACTTATTTGGCACAGGCCACAATAAAAACGAAGGTATATTGGCAAGTTACCTTTCCAAAAATTCCAATTTGCAGAAGACGTCGAAGGGCGTGGTATGACACTCTATTAGGAGGAACAGGAACTGTCCTGGGGGTGTCGAATACAGTAGATAATGAGGTAACTAGAACAATGCTATCTAATACTGGACAATATTCGTCTCAAGCGCTCCATCAGGTTGGAGAGTGGTTACCAACCGCATTGGTGGGGCAATTACAAAATGCTAATTTATGGCAAAAAAGTTTTCAATGGCAATTGAAATTATGGAATGAAACTTATGATGCATTTAAAAATATTTCGCATATGGGAAATTGGACAGCATGTACATTACAAACCATTCATGCAGAGGCTCAAAGGGAAAGATTTCAGCGAATAGTTACTACAGGGAACTATCATGATTGGAGAAGGATTTGGAACATTAGCAACACCTTATGGTTAAAGCTACATCCAGCATATACACAATGTAATGAAACAGTATGTACTGGGTATTGGACCCAGTACAATGTGACACAACCAAAGGTTGTTTGTAAATATCAAGTGTTACCTGTGATAACGGCTAATGGTTATTGGTTCTTGCATATGGATGGAGAGTGGTTAGAACCAAAAACTAATATGACTTTTGATACCAAAATGTGTGACAAAACAGATAAAGGTATGGCCTGTGTGCTGCAAACGGGATATGCCAATCCATGTCTAACCGACTCAGAGGTTGTACTTTGTGACTGGACTAGGGAAACACCAAGAGAAATGTTGTGGCAGATCGGCCCACATGCTCTGTGTGTTGCAACAATGAAAAATAATTCACAAGTACCTTCGGTTCCGTTTACTGGCTGCCTGAACAATGTGCACTTATGGCATTGGGGAGACCGGACGTATCGTTTGACTAATTATTCTGTATCAAGTCGGCTGACTTCGGTACAATGGGATGTATTGCATTCCCCATGGAGTCTTTCCCTGGAGCGTTTCAAATGCGCATTGGAACAATCTACGGAAATTCAGCAATTAATAGAGTCACATACGTCCAACATCTCCAGTCTCATGGTGTCTACATTGATAGCTAGTGACCGGGTAAAACATGTGGCAAAATTAGTACAGCAAGCATCAGCACATCATTGGTGGGATATCTTTTCAGGGATGTCTGTCACTGCCAGGAGTACCTTAGTGCCACCTTTGATACTATTAATTATAGCAATATGTGTGATGACTTTTTGTAACACTTTTACATGTATCTATGTTATACGTTTAAGGCGAGAGGTGGAATGGGTAATATTTCAACGAATGCGATGAAACTGACACTGTTAATTCATGATCCTTTTGGAGTAAACCAATATAATGTTACATTAGACCCCACAACATCGGGTTTTGTATATGAGTATATTGTTTGGGACAGGTATAATCACGACTATATTACTCAAAATTTTGTTTGTGAATCACTAGAAGAAATGTGGGAAATGCTATGGCAGGACATAATCGTTGGAATAGGCTGGAGCCCAGCCTTACCTGAATCTGTTGCTGGTTACATAAATTGACTGGTGCAAAACACCAAGAGTGGAATGTATAATAAATGTTATTGTGCTGTTTTGCACCTGTCTTAACGTAACCCTGAGAATGTATTTGTTGTTTAATTTTGTTTTAGCACTCTGGGGTCAGTCTGAACTGGGAGCGAAGAGCTGGATGTACTTGTTATTATTACACTGATAGCACGACTTTGTTTTTGTAGCCACTAACGACTGGGAGTGAAGCATGCTGGGATCATTCTGAACTGGGAGTGAAGAACTGCTTTTATTATAGAGAAAATAACTTTCAGATGCCTGTTGATTAAAGAAATTATGTGCGCCAGGGAGGTTGAGTTGGCCACTCACCCTCCCTTCGCGGACACACTAGAAAAGAGGGAGTAGAACCATGCTTCAACAGAGTCTGCTGCGGGTTAACGTACGAACGCCCAGCCGGTTGACAGGCGCACTCTGCTGAAGGTGTTGGCTCTCCACCTTAAAGGCGTCACGGTAAGAGAAAAATGCGCTGCAACCACTTGTGTTTGATGTAACTGCTTTTGTGGGGAATAAATATACGCCTTTTTATTCTAGCAAAATGCAGTCTGTGTGATCATTTCTGTGTGCCGATCTGACCGAACCTTGTGTTTCAAAACACCCGGGGTCCTGTGGCGGAGGAAGCCGTGTGGTTCCGGTCTTACCTTGGAGAGGCGTCTCCTATCTTCGAGCCTGCCCACACGACACTTTTGTGAATTGACTGTTGTCCATTTCCGTGATTGGTTGTATTTGTTGTGCACATTCACAACAGTAAAGCGTTGTTATTTTGACTTACTCCATTGTCCGTTCATTTGCGCCCCCTGTTGTGGGTCCATGCTCCTACACTTTCACAACAGGATATCTCGGCCAGCGTCATGGATCCCGAGGGGCGTCAACCGGCTGTTGAACGGCCAATGGAAGAACAGGGCGCACAGGCGTCCGCAGGAGGGGTAATCGGTGAGTTGCAGCGGATCCTCACCGCTTTCACGACTCGGTTGGATTTGATGACCGAGCAGAACGTCCTCCTGAACCGCAGGGTGGAGGCTCTCGCCGCGCAGGGCCGGGCGCCGCTGCGGCTCTCCCTCCCGTCGACCCTGTGCGTAACAGCGACGTTCCACTGGTTGTCCAACGACCCCTCCCACCTTCCCCTGAAGCATACATAAGCCCCCCAGAGCCGTACGGAGGCTGTGTGGAGACATGCGCAGATTTTCTTATGCAGTGTTCGCTCGTCTTCGCACAGCGTCCCGTCATGTACGCGACCGACGCTAGCAAAGTAGCTTATGTGATAAATCTGCTTCGTGGTGAGGCACGCGCTTGGGCTACAGCGCTCTGGGAGCAAAGTTCACGGCTCCTTCTGACATATGATGGGTTTGTGAGGGAGCTCAGAACAGTGTTCGATCACCCTAATAGAGGAGAGACCGCTTCAGCCGTGCTGCTGTCAATGAGACAGGGGCGCCGGAGCGCAGCTGCCTATGCAGTCAACTTCCGCATCGCGGCTGCGAGGTCCGGCTGGAATAGCACTGCCCTCCGCACCGCCTTCGTAAACGGACTGTCGTTGGTCCTCAAGGAGCACCTGGTGGCTAAGGACGAACCGCGGGATTTAGATGGGCTCATCGATCTTGTCATACGATTAGACAATCGGTTAGATGAGCGCCGTCGGGAACGAGACGAAGGGCATGGCCAGGCACGCGTCGTCCCTCTCCCTTCCGGTTCCGACCCGCGTTTCCGCCCTCCCCACGCTCCACGGCCCCTGCGCTCCGTGCGGTTACAGCCCCCCCTGCTGACGAAGCTATGGACACGAGTAGGGCAACATTTAGGGCACCGGGTACACAAAGGAGGCTGGCCCGCGGGGCGTGTTTTGTTTGTGGCTCGATTGAGCATCAATTAAGAGACTGCCCCGAGCGGTTAAACACCAACGCCCGCCCCTAGAAACTGGGCTAGGGGTGGGCCGAGACATTCACGTGGGACACACCCACATCGCCACACGACTCCCAGTTACAATCCTTTATGAGGATTTAACCCTGAGGCCCCAGCACTGGTGGACACGGGCTCAGAAGGGAATTTGCTAGACAGCCAATGGGCCAGGGAGATAGGGTTCCCTCTGGTGGTGCTTACCTCGCCTGTGCAGGTACGGGCGCTAGATGGCTCCCTACTCCCTCCAATCACTCACAAGACACCACCAGTAACTCTGGTGGTGTCGGGGAATCACCGGGAGGAGATCGAGTTTTTCGTGACTCCGGCCACCTCCCGTGTGATTTTAGGTTTCCCCTGGATGTTGAAACACAATCCCCGGATCGATGGCCGTCCGGGGTAGTGGTTCAGTGGAGCGAAACCTGCCATCGGGTATGTTTAGGTTCCTCGGTTCCTCCCGGTTCCCAGGCCAGGGAGGAGGTCAGAGTCCCGCCCAATCTAGGGACGGTGCCGGTGCAGTACCATGACCTTGCAGAGGTGTTTAGCAAGGATCTGGCGCTCACCCTTCCCCCGCACCGCCCGTATGATTGTGCCATTGATTTGGTTCCAGGCGTTGAGTTCCCGTCCAGTAGGCTGTACAACCTCTCACGACCTGAACGCGAATCAATGGAGACCTACATCCGGGACTCTTTGGCTGCCGGGTTGATCCGGAATTCCACCTCCCCGATGGGTGCGGGTTTCTTTTTTGTGGGGAAAAAGGATGGCGGATTACGTCCATGCATCGATTTCAGGGGGCTGAACGAAATCACGGTTCGTAACCGATACCCCTTACCCTTGTTGGATTCAGTGTTCACGCCCCTGCATGGAGTCAAGATATTCACCAAGCTTGATCTTAGGAATGCGTATCACCTGGTTCGGATCCGGAAGGGAGACGAGTGGAAGACGGCATTTAACACCCCGTTAGGTCATTTTGAGTACCTGGTCATGCCGTTCGGTCTTACCAACGCTCCCGCGACGTTCCAAGCATTAGTTAATGATGTCTTGCGGGACTGCCTGCACCGATTCGTCTTCGTATATCTAGACGATATACTCATCTTTTCTCCGGATCCTGAGACCCATGTCCGACATGTACATCAGGTCCTGCAGCGGTTATTGGAGAACCGGCTGTTTGTTAAGGGTGAGAAGTGTGAGTTTCACCGCACCTCTTTGTCCTTCCTGGGGTTCATCATCTCCCCCAACTCCGTCGCTCTTGATCCGGCCAAAGTTGCGGCGGTGAGAGACTGGCCCCAACCCACAAGCCGTAGGAAGCTGCAACAGTTCCTCGGCTTTGCGACTTTCTACAGGAGGTTCATTAAGGGCTACAGTCAGGTTGTTAGCCCCCTGACAGCCCTGACCTCACCAAAAGTCCCCTTCACCTGGTCGGATCGTTGCGATGCCGCGTTCAAGGAGTTGAAACGGCGCTTCTCGTCTGCACCCGTTCTGGTGCAGCCCGATCCTATTCGCCAGTTAGTGGTTGAAGTGGACGCCTCGGACTCAGGGATAGGAGCTGTGCTGTCCCAGAGTGGGAAGACCGATAAGGTCCTTCATCCGTGTGCCTATTTTTCCCGCAGGTTGACCCCGGCTGAACGGAACTATGACGTCGGCAACCGAGAACTCCTTGCGGTGAAAGAGGCTCTTGAAGAGTGGAGACACCTGTTGGAGGGAACGTCCGTGCCATTCACGGTTTTCACTGACCACCGGAACCTGGAATATATCAGGACCGCCAAGCGGCTGAATCCCAGGCAAGCCCGCTGGTCACTGTTCTTTGGCCGTTTTGACTTCCGCATCACCTACCGGCCCGGGACCAAGAACCAGAAATCGGATGCCTTGTCCCGGGTACACGAAGACGAGGTCAAAACGGAGTTGTCGGATCCACCGGAACCCATCATCCCGGAGTCCACTATCGTGGCCACCCTCACCTGGGACGTAGAGAGAACCGTCCGGGAGGCAGTGGCACGAAGCCCGGACCCCGGGACTGGACCAAAGAACAGACTTTACATCCCACCAGAAGCAAGGGCTGCAGTCCTGGACTTCTGTCACGGCTCTAAGCTCTCCTGTCATCCAGGGGTGCGAAGAACCGTGGCAGTTGTCCGGCAGCGCTTCTGGTGGGCGTCCCTGGAGGCCGACGTCCGGGACTATATCCAGGCCTGTACCACCTGCGCCAGGGGCAAGGCCGACCATCGCAAGGCTCCGGGACTGCTACAGCCGCTGCCCGTGCCTCATCGCCCCTGGTCCCACATCGGCCTGGATTTTGTCACGGGCCTCCCGCCGTCCCAGGGAAACACCGTCATCCTCACGATAGTGGACCGATTCTCCAAGGCGGCCCACTTCGTGGCCCTCCCGAAGCTCCCAACGGCCCAGGAGACAGCGGACCTCCTGGTCCACCACGTCGTCCGCCTCCATGGGATACAATCAGAAATCGTCTCCGATGGCGGTCCCCAGTTCTCCTCGCACGTCTGGAGGAGCTTTTGCCGGGAACTGGGGGCCACGGTCAGTCTCTCATCCGGGTATCACCCCCAGACCAACGGGCAAGCAGAGCGGGCCAATCAAGAAATGGAGCAAACACTACGTTGTGTGACAGCCGCGCACCCGGCGGCCTGGAGTACTCATCTGGCCTGGATCGAGTACGCCCACAACAGTCAAGTGTCATCAGCCACTGGCCTCTCCCCCTTTGAGGTGTGTTTGGGGTATCAGCCCCCATTATTCCCGGTGGTTGAGGGAGAGGTCGGTGTGCCCTCGGTCCAGGCCCACCTGCGGAAGTGCCGTCGGGTGTGGCGTGCCGCCCGTTCTGCTTTGTTGAAGGCCCGGATGAGGGCGAAGACCCATGCAGACCGGCGGCGGACCCCGGCCCCTACGTATCGCCCCGGGCAGGAAGTGTGGTTGTCCACCAAGGACATTCCACTGCAAGTGGCCTCCCCAAAACTGCAAGACAGATACATAGGTCCGTTTAAGATTCTCAAGGTCATCAATCCCGCCGCACTGAGGCTTCGGCTTCCAGCCTCACTGCGGATCCATCCAGTATTTCATGTGTCAAAGATCAAGCCCCATCACACCTCGCCCCTCTGTACACCCGGTCCGGCACCACCTCCTGCCCGGATCATCGATGGCAAGCCGGCTTGGACAGTGCGCCGGTTGTTGGACGTCCGACGGATGGGCCGGGGCTTTCAATATCTGGTGGACTGGGAGGGGTACGGTCCCGAAGAACGCTCCTGGGTGAAGAAGAGCTTCATCCTGGACCCGGCCCTCCTGGCCGACTTCTACCGTCGCCACCCGGACAAGCCCGGTCGGCGCCCGTTGAGGGGGGGGTCCTGTTGTGTGGGCCGCTGAAGAGGAGGTACTGTTGGCCCACCACCACCAGAGGGCGCCCTGCCTGGAGTGCGGGCTCCAGGCACCAGAGGGCGCCGCCGCCTCACGGGAGCAGCCAAGGTGACAGCTGTCACCCATCACCTGAGACAGCTGACAGCAATCATCAGTGGGGTATATCAGCAGGACGGCATCTCCACCTCATTGCCGAGATATCGTTTCTACCTGAGAGGTAACGTATCAAAGCTGACGGAGTGTATCCTTTTGGATTTGTGCTTAGTTTGTGGATTACTGTTCCAACGAGAGGTGGAGGTAACTTCCCTGCTGGGTGCAAACGCGCCCCCATTTAACTGTTCTTTGTTCCTCGCCAGCAGTACCAGGTCCGACACGCGGCGGCAGTGGTCACCTGGGAGTTCGGGACTTGGCGGCTCCAGTATTCCCGGGGTCCTGTGGCGGAGGAAGCCGTGTGGTTCCGGTCTTACCTTGGAGAGGCGTCTCCTATCTTCGAGCCTGCCCACACGACACTTTTGTGAATTGACTGTTGTCCATTTCCGTGATTGGTTGTATTCGTTGTGCACATTCACAACAGTAAAGCGTTGTTATTTTGACTTACTCCATTGTCCGTTCATTTGCGCCCCCTGTTGTGGGTCCGTGCTCCTACACTTTCACAACACGTGCCCAAATTTATGCACCTGCCTAATGTTGTTTTAATAATTATTGCACACTTTCTGTAAATACTAGAAACTTCATTTCACTTCTCAAATATCAGTGTTTATCTGCTATATGATATATTTAGCTGAAATTTCTGATCCAGACAAAAAATGATTTATAAAGAAAATCATGAAAATTATCAGGGGTGCCCAAACTTTTGCATACAACCATATGGGATCATATGGAATGGACAAAAGAAAGAACAATGGTGAAGCACTGCCATCTTTCATCACTGCATCTTTCAACAGTGCCAATGATCTGTTTGGCACAAACATAGCTTTCAAGCACTCTTTCCTCCACTGTACAACTTGAGTCAGACACAATGACACCAAAGCAACACCATGTTCTAAAAACACAGTTGCCATCTTCAACCAGAGTTCTTGCTGTTGAAAAGCAAATGGCACAGATTTTAACTCACACCATAAATCAGTGGTTACACACATCTGAATGGAAAACACATGCCTGGTTCACAAGAAGCACAACAAATAGAAAGGAAAGATCAGGTTGGACCTTGTGTTGTGTGGGCCGCCAGAAGAGGAGGTACTGCTGGCCCACCACCAGAGGGCGCCCTGCCAGAAGTGCGGGCTTAAGGCACGAGAGGGCGCTGCCGCCACGGACACAGCCAGGGGTGACAGCTGTCACTCATTATCTCCTGACAGCTGTCACTCATTCATGCTTCATCATCTCACTCCATAAAACCCGGACGTCATCTCCACCTCATTGCCGAGATATCGTCGAACCGTTCAGGTAGTATTCTCAGCCTTCAAAGTAAACTGTGTGTCAGTCTGAACTCTTATTTGCAGCCGTTTTCCTGTGGTGTTCCTTGTCTGTGAGACCGGTGTTCGGTGTGACCAGCGACGGAGTCGCTTCACACCCCTACCAGATAAGTGTTTGAGACAGGAGCTGCACGAGTGTGTGTGAGAGGTGGAGGTGGACTCTCCACCATTGTTGCTACTGGGTGTGCACACACCCATATCTTATTGTCTCTGCTCCCTGCCAGCAGTACCAGATCCGACCGTTGAAGACGGTGGCCACCTGGGGACTCGGGACTTGGCGGCTCCAGTATTCTCCGGGTTCGGTGGCGGAGGAAATCGTGTGGTTCCGGTTCATCTCAGGACAGACGTCTTCTATCCTCGAGCCTGCCCACACGTCACCCTTGTGATTGACTGTCTGTAAATTTCACATTCCTCTGTGTTGTGCTCATTCACAACAGTAAAGTGTTCATATTTGACTCTTTCATTGTCCGTTCATTTACGCCCCCTGTTGTGGGTCCATGTCACTACACTTTCACAACACCTTGTAAGGCATACAAATGACCCCACTATCCAGGCTGAAGAAAAAGAAAGCCAACAGAATCAACTGAACAACAGACTATGACAATATTCCAAATAAAGCCTTGGCCACCATACTAAAGTGTGTGGAAACATCAGCTGCCAGTGCTTTAGGAGTGCTGAAAAGCAACAAGCCTAAACAACACACATAAGATCCATCCATTAGTGTTAACTAAAAGACCTAAGACTGCACATTTACCAAAGGAGCCAAAATAAAAACAAAAATACCCTGCGAAAAAAAATTCTAACAATATTCTGTGTAATATAAACAAACATCTGAAAGCACTCAAGATTATGAGAGCAGACACTTTGGCAGATGAGATCTTCACAGATGAATGATGCAAGACATTCAAGGCAGTGTGTGCGCTCAAAGTCCGAGGCTCCATCTCTCTGTATGCAATTCTGAAGGCCACTTCATTGTAACAGATAAGGAAAGGGCACTGTCACCACAGAATCGTTCAAAAACAGTTCATGCAACCAGAAAGAGAACAACTAGACCCATTTTGAAGTGACCCCAGACCCTAGAAGACCCCATTAAAGAAGATAAATCAAGAAGAGTATAAAAACCCTGAAAAATGGGTACTCAATATGCTCTGATGGAGCCAGTAAAGACCTATTCAAATATGGAAGTGACATAATAGCCCCAGTCAGTACATCCATCATCAAGTATGCATGTGAAGATCAAAGTGGATTTAAAATATGTCCCAGCTGGGCAGACATTTTGTAGGCTCAGGATCCATGGTACTTTCTGTGGTCATGTCCAAACACTGAGATTTCTACAAAGTTGCAGACACATGTCCTGGGCCTTTGACACAACCAAAAGGTCAAAAATTCCTGAAGTGCTAGATGAGGCAGGGTGCAGTGAAGATGAACTGTGACTTGTGAGAATACTGTTGGCAAGAACCAAGTTAAAGTTCTGCATTAAATCAACCTACACAACTGACTTTGAAACAATTGGCTTCCCACAAGGAGACAGCCTTTCCCCATTTGTTACCTCACTTCTGCATCTACATATCACACTGTCATACACTACAAGACTTAACCCTCCAATTTCCTCTTTAGGTACACCACTGGAAATGGAGTATGCAGAAAAGCTGGATTTCATCAACAAGGAGAAAGACACAGAAGAAAACCTCCTACCAATGGTTGCCAAAAATTTGAAAGATTCATATTTATTCATGAACGACTCCAAGACAGAATTTACCCATGTCTACCTGGCCAAAACACTGGAGAAGGGAGAGAATGACAAACCTCTAAGGAGAGAAGAGGACTGGACAAGAAGGACAATTCTTGGATGCCTCCTCTGATACAGAAACACATTGCATCATGGGCAATAACACATTTCAAATTTTCTGGAAAATAAAGATCCATAGATCAAAATTCCATTAACAACAACAACAAAAAAATGCAACTATGCAATGCAACCTGCATATCAATAATGCTCTACAAATGCAACAGCTGGGCAGTCTCAGAGACAACAGAGGATAAGCTCGATGGATGTCACCGAAAACATCTACACACAGTCACAAGAGACCAGTGGTAACAGCATGATTTCAACTACGACTCCATACAAGCTGTGTAGTACCATCCCTCTCTCAACAAAAGTTGCTCAGTACTGGTGGTCTGCATTTGGACATGTGCTCAGGATGCTAGAACACACAGTTGCACCAAAATCCATAGAATTTGAAATCCTTAGAAGATTGCCTTGCAGCAGTGAGAAGCTGGATGTCTAGAAACTTCCTACTTTTAAACTCTGATAAGACTGAAATGATGGTTCTTGGTCCAGTGAGACATCGGCATCAATTTGACCAGTTAATGCTCAGCCTCGGCTCGTGTGTCATACATCACACTGACAAAATGAGGAACCTTGGGGTAATTTTTGATCCTTCGTGGTCCTTTGGCCTCCACATTAGAAATATTACTAGGACTGCTTTCTTCCGCCTGCGAAATATAGAGAAGATTCGTCCCATCCTGTCTATGGCTGATGCTGAGACCCTGATCCATGCATTTATCTCTTCTAGATTAGACTACTGCAATGTTCTATTTTCTGGTTTACTGCAGTCTAGCATTAGGGGTCTCCAATTCAAAATTCTGCAGCCAAAATTTTGACAAGAAGCAGAAAGTACAACCACATTACACCCATTTTGGCATCCCTTCACTGGCTTCCTGTCCCAGTGAGATCAGATTTTAAGGTTCTGCTACTAACCTATAAAATTATTCATGGAGTGGCACCTCCCTACCTAGCTGACCTAATTAAACCTTACGTACCGGCCCGGGCTTTACATTCTCAGGGTGCAGGACTACTTTGTGTCCCTAAGGTGAATAAGAAGTCTGCGGGTCACAATCAATCAATCAATCAATTTTTTTTATATAGCGCCAAATCACAACAAACAGTTGCCCCAAGGCGCTTTATATTGTAAGGCAAGGCCATACAATAATTATGTAAAACCCCAACGGTCAAAACGACCCCCTGTGAGCAAGCACTTGGCTACAGTGGGAAGGAAAAACTCCCTTTTAACAGGAAGAAACCTCCAGCAGAACCAGGCCCAGGGTCACAGAGCGTTCTCTTATCATGCCCCTGTTCTGTGGAATGATCTCCCTGCGTCAATAAAACAGTCAGATTCTGTGGAGATTTTCAAGTCTAGACTTAAGACGCACTTATTTTACCTTTCATATTGCTAGCATACTGGTACAGTTTTGTTTTAAGCTTTTTACTCTTTTAATTCATTTACTAGTAATTGGAGCAGGCTCCGGCCTCAACTTTACCTAAATTCTGGGTCTTTTAATGACATTTAGGGCTAGTGGCCGGCGATCACCTTATTATTTCTCTGTTTGTCTTGTTGTTTAATGCTGGCAAATTATACAGTATTTTTTTTGTCTTTCTGATGCCTGATTCTGTTTTTTCTCTGTTTAAGGTGCAGCTCCATCCAGAGATGGGAGTTGTATTCGTGTTGGCGATCCTCCTGTCCTGTGTGCCAATAGCATTTTTTGTATTTTTGTCCGTGAATTGTTCTGTGAATTGTTCTCTAATTTATGTTTGTAGCATGGCCCAAGCAGAGGGTCATCCCTTTGAGTCTGGTCTGCTTGAGGTTTCTTCCTCAGAGGGAGTTTTTCCTTACCACTGTTGCTCTGGGGCTTGGTAAGGTTAGGCCTTACCTGTGTGAAGCGCTTTGAGGCACTTTACGTGAGTTCTAGTTATCAGTGTGAAATTGTCAATAATATGTCTTTTTCTTTTGATAATGTTATGGAATGTGTCTCAGTGGAATGTCAGAATCATAAGTTGTATTTACAGAGCTCCTGGATCAAACACAAATATTTTTGTGGATAAATTGACAGATATATACGAGGTCTGTTAGAAAAGTATCCGACCTTTTTATTTTTTTGCACAAAAATAAAACTCTGGATGGCATTTCCCTGATCTCTAGTAATACTGTGAGAAATCTTGGAGTCCTTTTTGATCAGGATATGTCATTCAAAGCGCATATTAAACAAATATGTAGGACTGCCTTTTTGCATTTACGCAATATCTCTAAAATCAGAAAGGTCTTGTCTCAGAGTGATGCTGAAAAAGTAATTCATGCATTTATTTCCTCTAGGCTGGACTATTGTAATTCATTATTATCAGGTTGTCCTAAAAGTTCCCTAAAAAGCCTTCAGTTGGTTCAGAATGCTGCAGCTAGAGTACTGACGGGGACTAGAAGGAGAGAGCATATCTCACCCATATTGGCCTCTCTTCATTGGCTTCCTGTTAATTCTAGAATAGAATTTAAAATTCTTCTTCTTACTTATAAGGTTTTGAATAATCAGGTCCCATCTTATCTCAGGGACCTCGTAGTACCATATTACCCCATTAGAGCGCTTCGCTCTCAGACTGCGGGCTTACTTGTAGTTCCTAGGGTTTGTAAGAGTAGAATGGGAGGCAGAGCCTTCAGCTTTCAGGCTCCTCTCCTGTGGAACCAGCTCCCAATTCAGATCAGGGAGACAGATACCCTCTCTACTTTTAAGATTAGGCTTAAAACTTTCCTTTTCGCTAAGGCTTATAGTTAGGGCTGGATCGGGTGACCCTGGACCATCCCTTGGTTATGCTGCTTTAGACGTAGATTGTGGGGGGGTTCCCATGATGCACTGTTTCTTTCTCTTTTTGCTCCGTATGCATCACTCTGCATTTAATCATTAGTGATCGATCTCTGCCCCCCTTCACGGCATGTCTTTTTCCTGGTTTTTTCCCTCAGCCCCAACCAGTCTCAGCAGAAAACTGCCCCTCCCTGAGCCTGGTTCTGCTGGAGGTTTCTTCCTGTTAAAAGGGAGTTTTCCCTTCCCACTGTTGCCAAGTGCTTGCTCATAGGGGGTCGTTTTGACCGTTGGGGTTTTTCATAATTATTGTATGGCCTTGCCTTACAATATGGAGCGCCTTGGGGCAACTGTTTGTTGTGATTTGGCGCTATATAAGAAAAAAGTTGATTGATTGATTGATCGATTGATAACTGGATAGTGAGCTACTTAAACAGTAGGTATCAGTGTGTCCACTTTGGTGGGACAAATTCTGAGTTTTTGAAGATTACTTGTGGGGTGCCCCAGGGTTCAGTCCTTGGGCCACTGTTTTTCCTTTTGCATATTAATGATATATGTTTGGTTTCTAAGTATGTAAGTTGTATTTTATTTGCGGATGATACGACTGTGTTTTGTTGTGGGGATCATTTGGGACAGCTCCTGGACAAGATGGAGATCAAATTACATAAATTTAAAAAATGGTTTGATTTAAATAAATTATTGCTCCATTTTGTTAAAAGTCAGTTTATCATATTTGGGAATAAGTCCAGGAATTTAAGCAAAAACCTATTACTACATGATATTGAAATTGTAACAAATACAAAATTTCTTGGTGTTCATATTGATGATAGATTAAGCTGGAAAACACATATTAACTATATTAAAACTAAAATGTCAAAAGCCATTGCAATTCTGCACAAAGCCCCGGACTTCCTCACCCAACATGCACTGACCACTTTATATCATGCATTACTTGTTCCATATATGACATATTGTGTTGAGGTTTGGGGAAATACATACAGAACTAATAGTAAACCAGTTTTTCTGTTGCAAAAGAAAGCCATAAGAATTATCAGTAATAAACCATATCAAGAGCCAACAAATTCATTATTTGCTTGTCTGCAAATTTTAAAATTCTGGGACTTGGTCGATTATAGTACAATATAGATTGTGTATGAAGTTAAAAATAAGCTTTTGCCTCTACATGTCCAGAATCTGTTTAAAATGAGAGACACCAGCTACAGTTTGAGAGGAACATTATTATTTGAGAAATTGAAGATCCGTACTACTGTTAAATGTCATTGTGTTTCTGTCAGGGGTGTTAATATTTGGAATAATTGTCCTGATAATATTAAAATACTTGGTACACTGGTTGGTTTTAAAAGGCTTTATAAAAAGGATATATTTACTCATTATAGGTTGAAGAATTAGGTTTACCATTTTGTCACTGTTCACTCTTACTTGTTTGGTTGTGTTTTGAAATTTTGTGATTAAGTTAAATTGTTTATTCACCTTTTTTTCTTTCTCTTTCTGTTCTTGTACAGTTATTATGACTTTATGTGTAGGTGTGGATGTATATATATATATATATATATATATATATATATGTGTGTGTATATATATTCTTTATTTTTAATGGTATAAGGGGAGGGTGCTTATAAGCTTTGCTTCTGCCTTCACCCTTTCGGCCACACGGGTTTTTCGTACATTGTTTCTTTTATGTTTTGTTATTGCCTTTGTTGTTGCTCAGCTGTGTGCTGGATAAATAAATAAATTCAATTAAATTCAACTCTGTTGTGATTTGGCGCTATATAAATGAAAATAAATTGAAAAAATAAATTGAAAATTTGCAACATGAGGGTCAAACAAGTACAAAGCCTGCAAAGGGTGGCATTACACAATCAACTATAATAAAAACAGCAAAGTAGCTAAAGGAAAGAAGGACACTTGCCAGGAACAGGGTACGGCGGGTTAAAATAAAGGACTGATTACAGCAGGACATTAAACTCCTTTACACAAGGACATGGTCCATTCATCATGAAATCACGTCAAATGCCACAAGTCACCGAAGAGCCGCACAGCTGCCACCAGGATCATATAAGGCCTGCTCAGTCTCTGCTCACAAACCACTATGGTCGCAAGGGTTGCCCTGAAATATGAAGCTGTACTGACATTCGTGGAGTCACTAGGCAGGGAGGATGCTCAAATACGGCACAGGCCATGCACAAACACTTCACACAGAGGGTGCTCTGTATGGTGAGCACTACCATGACAACCTGATGGGGGCACAATGGACGTGAAAATTTGGCGGCAACAGCAAATTTCCCACTGTAACATGATGTGAATTTGGACGTGAACTCAGAAAAAAGAGCAATATCATTTCAATGATCAGTCTGTGTGCGGTGATTTTTTATGAATTAAGTAAATTTTATAAAGCGCTGTTCCAAAGCGCAAAATGAGTTCCTTGTCAGCTAATGTCTGCCGAATTCATCAGAAAGTTTTGTGCATGTTCAAATCAAAGCAGAGACATTTGTTTTACGAGGTCTATTAGAAAACTAACCAGCAGTTTTATAAAAAAAAAAAAAAACTATATGGATTTGAATCACGTGCGATTACACCAGACATGCTTGAACCCTCGTGCGCATGCATGAGTTTTTTCACGTGTCGGTGACGTCATTCGCCTGTGGGCAGGCTTTGAGTGAGCACTGGTCCAGCCCTCTCGGCTGAAATCCTTTGTCTGAGACGCTGCTGGAGACGGCGCGCATTGCTTTATCAAAATTTTTTCAGGACCTGTGAAGGATATCCGAGTGGACACTATTCGAGAAATTCTGCTGGTTTGCGGTGAAAAGTTTAACGGCTGATGAGAGGTTGTGGAGTTTCTTTCACTTTAAGGACAGCTCATAAAGCGGATCAGCGCGGCGCAGTCGGAGGTGGTGTCCGTCTGGCTGTTTCGAGCTGAAAACATCCTAATTTAAGGCTCTGTTCACCCAGGACGTCGTCAGAGAACAGAGAAGTTTCAGAAGAAGTCGGCATGAGGAGTTTATGCGGACATTCCACTGTTAAAGGAGATTTTGTAATGAAAGAACGTGCGGGCAAATTCGCCGAGTCGGTTCCGTGACGACAACGCAAATCTGTCTGCGCCGCGACAGGAAAAACACCTCCATGTTGAAAACCATTTGTAAAATTCAGGCGGCTTTTGATGGCTTTCAACAAGTGAGTATCTGAGAAATTGTTTAACAGCTGGGCATGTTCCAACTTGTCCGTTAAGGTTTCCCATGGAGGTATTTTTCCTGTCGCGACCCCCCGCGGTCGGGTCCGGCCCGACATGCGAATCTGCCCGCACGTTCTTTCATTACAAAATCTCCTTTAACAGTGGAATGTCTGCATAAACTCCTGATCCCGAATTCTTCTGAAAGTTCTCTGTTATCTCACGACGTCTTGGGTCCACAGAGCCAGAAATGTGGAAGTTTTCAGCTTGAAACAGCGAGACGCCGCCGCCTCGGAGCGCAGATCGCTGTCAGGCGCCGTGGGCCATCCTTACGGCGACACTTACAGACCAAAATCTCTCATCAGCCGTTAAAATTTTTACCGAAAACCAGCTGAATTTATCGAATGGTGGCCACTCAGTTGTGCCTTACAGTTTTTGAAAAAATTTTGGTCAAACAAAGCAGCAGTCTCTGAGCCATTCCTAAACAATGAAAAAAATCGACGAGAGGGTGGGCGACTCCTCACTCAAAGACTGCCCACAGGCGAATGACGTAACCGACAGGCGTGAAAAAACTCTCGCATGCCACGAGGGTTCAAGCATGTCTGATGTAATCAGTCTTACACACCTCTCTGCAGCTTCTCTCCCCCTGCCATCCCCTCATTACCCCATCCCCGTAGAGACGGTGTCTGCTCCCAGACCACCAATAACCAGCAAAAATCTATTTAAGCATAAAAATTCAAAAAGAAAAAATAATATAGCACCTTCAACTGCACCACAGACTAAAACAGTTAAATGTGGTCTATTAAACATTAGGTCTCTCTCTTCTAAGTCCCTGTTGGTAAATGATATAATAATTGATCAACATATTGATTTATTCTGCCTTACAGAAACCTGATTACAGCAGGATGAATATGTTAGTTTAAATGAGTCAACACCCCCGAGTCACACTAACTGCCAGAATGCTCGTAGCACGGGCCGAGGTGGAGGATTAGCAGCAATCTTCCATTCCAGCTTATTAATTAATCAAAAACCCAGACAGAGCTTTAATTCATTTGAAAGCTTGACTCTTAGTCTTGTCCATCCAAATTGGAAGTCCCAAAAAACAGTTTTATTTGTTATTATCTATCGTCCACCTGGTCGTTACTGTGAGTTTCTCTGTGAATTTTCAGACCTTTTGTCTGACTTAGTGCTTAGCTCAGATAAGATAATTATAGTGGGCAATTTTAACATCCACACAGATGCTGAGAATGACAGCCTCAACACTGCATTTAATCTATTATTAGACTCTATTGGCTTTGCTCAAAAAGTAAATGAGTCCACCCACCACTTTAATCATATCTTAGATCTTGTTCTGACTTATGGTATGTAAATAGAAGACTTAACAGTATTCCCTGAAAACTCCCTTCTGTCTGATCATTTCTTAATAACATTTACATTTACTCTGATGGACTACCCAGCAGTGGGGAATAAGTTTCATTACACTAGAAGTCTTTCAGAAAGCGCTGTAACTAGGTTTAAGGATATGATTCCTTCTTTATGTTCTCTAATGCCATATACCAACACAGTGCAGAGTAGCTACCTAAACTCTGTAAGTGAGATAGAGTATCTCGTCAATAGTTTTACATCCTCATTGAAGACAACTTTGGATGCTGTAGCTCCTCTGAAAAAGAGAGCTTTAAATCAGAAGTGCCTGACTCCGTGGTATAACTCACAAACTCGTAGCTTAAAGCAGATAACCCGTAAGTTGGAGAGGAATGGCGTCTCACTAATTTAGAAGATCTTCACTTAGCCTGGAAAAAGAGTCTGTTGCTCTATAAAAAAGCCCTCCG
The DNA here is from genome assembly GCF_902500255.1 of Thalassophryne amazonica. Classification (NCBI taxonomy): domain Eukaryota; kingdom Metazoa; phylum Chordata; class Actinopteri; order Batrachoidiformes; family Batrachoididae; genus Thalassophryne; species Thalassophryne amazonica. Next base: position 10,311,444 of record NC_047107.1, on the reverse strand, counting down.
TAAAGCTAGGACATCTTTCTACTCATCACTAATTGAAGAAAATAAGAACAACCCCAGGTTTCTTTTCAGCACTGTAGCCAGACTGACAAAGAGTCAGAGCTCTATTGAGCTGAGTATTCCATTAACTTTAACTAGTAATGACTTCATGACTTTCTTTGCTAACAAAATTTTAACTATTAGAGAAAAAATTACTCATAACCATCCCAAAGACGTATCGTTATCTTTGGCTGCTTTCAGTGATGCCGGTATTTGGTTAGACTCTTTCTCTCCGTTTGTTCTGTCTGAGTTATTTTCATTAGTTACTTCATCCAAACCATCAACATGTTCATTAGACCCCATTCCTACCAGGCTGCTCAAGGAAGCCCTACCATTATTTAATGCTTCGATCTTAAATATGATCAATCTATCTTTATTAGTTGGCTATGTACCACAGGCTTTTAAGGTGGCAGTAATTAAACCATTACTTAAAAAGCCATCACTTGACCCAGCTATCTTAGCTAATTATAGGCCAATCTCCAACCTTCCTTTTCTCTCAAAAATTCTTGAAAGGGTAGTTGTAAAACAGCTAACTGATCATCTGCAGAGGAATGGTCTATTTGAAGAGTTTCAGTCAGGTTTTAGAATTCATCATAGTACAGAAACAGCATTAGTGAAGGTTACAAATGATCTTCTTATGGCCTCGGACAGTGGACTCATCTCTGTGCTTGTTCTGTTAGACCTCAGTGCTGCTTTTGATACTGTTGACCATAAAATTTTATTACAGAGATTAGAGCATGCCATAGGCATTAAAGGCACTGCGCTGCGGTGGTTTGAATCATATTTGTCTAATAGATTACAATTTGTTCATGTAAATGGGGAATCTTCTTCACAGACTAAAGTTAATTATGGAGTTCCACAAGGTTCTGTGCTAGGACCAATTTTATTCACTTTATACATGCTTCCCTTAGGTAGTATTATTAGACGGTATTGCTTAAATTTTCATTGTTACGCAGATGATACCCAGCTTTATCTATCCATGAAGCCAGAGGACACACACCAATTAGCTAAACTGCAGGATTGTCTTACAGACATAAAGACATGGATGACCTCTAATTTCCTGCTTTTAAACTCAGATAAAACTGAAGTTATTGTACTTGGCCCCACAAATCTTAGAAACATGGTGTCTAACCAGATCCTTACTCTGGATGGCATTACCCTGACCTCTAGTAATACTGTGAGAAATCTTGGAGTCATTTTTGATCAGGATATGTCATTCAAAGCGCATATTAAACAAATATGTAGGACTGCTTTTTTGCATTTACGCAATATCTCTAAAATCAGAAAGGTCTTGTCTCAGAGTGATGCTGAAAAACTAATTCATGCATTTATTTCCTCTAGGCTGGACTATTGTAATTCATTATTATCAGGTTGTCCTAAAAGTTCCCTAAAAAGCCTTCGTTAATTCAAAATGCTGCAGCTAGAGTACTGACGGGGACTAGAAGGAGAGAGCATATCTCACCCATATTGGCCTCTCTTCATTGGCTTCCTGTTAATTCTAGAATAGAATTTAAAATTCTTCTTCTTACTTATAAGGTTTTGAATAATCAGGTCCCATCTTATCTTAGGGACCTCGTAGTACCATATCACCCCAATAGAGCGCTTCGCTCTCAGACTGCAGGCTTACTTGTAGTTCCTAGGGTTTGTAAGAGTAGAATGGGAGGCAGAGCCTTCAGCTTTCAGGCTCCTCTCCTGTGGAACCAGCTCCCAATTCAGATCAGGGAGACAGACACCCTCTCTACTTTAAGATTAGGCTTAAAACTTTCCTTTTGCTAAAGCTTATAGTTAGGGCTGGATCAGGTGACCCTGAACCATCCCTTAGTTATGCTGCTATAGACGTAGACCTGCTGGGGGGTTCCCATGATGCACTGTTTCTTTCTTCTTTTTGCTCTGTATGCACCACTCTGCATTTAATCATTAGTGATCGATCTCTGTTCCCCTCCACAGCATGTCTTTTTCCTGGTTCTCTCCCTCAGCCCCAACCAGTCCCAGCAGAAGACTGCCCCTCCCTGAGCCTGGTTCTGCTGGAGGTTTCTTCCTGTTAAAAGGGAGTTTTTCCTTCCCACTGTAGCCAAGTGCTTGCTCACAGGGGGTCATTTTGACCGTTGGGGTTTTACATAATTATTGTATGGCCTTGCCTTACAATATAAAGCGCCTTGGGGCAACTGTTTGTTGTGATTTGGCGCTATATAAAAAAATTGATTGATTGATGTAATCACACATGATTCAAATCCATATGGTTTTTGAAAAAAATAATAAGGTCGGATACTTTTCTAATAGACCTCGTATACTGTGGCTGATGGTTCATTCTGAGCTTCTGAAAGCTCTGGTGTCAGTTCAGCACAAGTGGACAAGCAGCTCAGCTGTCACTGAAAACATGTGTCACATCAGACAAAGTAACCTGAGCTCCGATTACTGAAGACAACGTGTAGCACCAACTAACTAAAAACCTGTTACCATGGAAGAAAAAAACAAGCTAAATATTAAATGAATCCTTTTTCCTCATTTCTGTACATGCACATTCACTTTGGATCACATGTGCAGGGTTTTTTTGCTCCCACGTGCCTGACAGCACCTGCATGAAAACACCTCATGTGGAATATTTGAATATGTAAGTAGGTACATAAAGATCCTTTTTTCCATCAAATGTATAATCCAGAGTTTGACTCACAAAATTCAGTGTGTAGCTCTAGTCAAAAGAAGACAAAGAGTACGTTATTTTGAAGCGAACAACAGTCATGTGACTTTTTTTGCAGTCCTTGCAATGGGTTTTAAAAAAATTGTATTTTTCCTGGCTGTCATTTGTTTTTCAATCAATCAATCAATCAATTTTTTTATATAGCGCCAATCACAACAAACAGTTGCCCCAAGGCGCTTTATATTGTAAGGCAGGCCATACAATAATTATGTAAAAATTATGTAAAAAAAAAGAATTTTCCACGGTGCGGAGCCGAGTCTCCAATTCACCCAGCCTGGCCTCCAAAGCTACGAATAAGCTACACTTATTACAAGTACCATTACTGCTAAAGGAGGCCGAGGAATAACTAAACATTTCACACCCAGAGCAGAAAAGTGCGGGAGAGACAGGAGAAGCCGCCATGCTAAACCGGCTAAGAGCTAGTAGCTACGCTAAGCTAGCGGATTCCTAAAAACACGCAAAGTGAATAATGTGTAAATAATTTAGAGGTGATTCAGCAGAAGGAGTGCTTTAGTTAAGGCACGTAAAGATTACACTGGGAAACAAATCGTTATCTAGGTAACTAGATCAATCTAACTGCGCAGATTAAACAGCTAACAGATACAGAAAAACACCGCTGTGCTCCGGAACAGGAAGTGATACAATACAGCAGTGAGAACCAACCACCAGTAGAGGCAAGCAAGAGCAAATAGAGTGATATGGTGATTTTCAGCCATAATAAATTCAGTGAAAGGTGTTAATTATCCAGTGATGTCATTTTTTCTGCAGATTTAGCTGATGGAGAAACACACAAGATAAATCCAAAATGAAGAGTGTGAAAAATTAAGCATTTAATATTTAGCTCCTTTTGTCCTCTCTCTCTCTCTCTCACTCTCACTCAGTGTGCAGGAACAGTGAGGAAATATGATGCCAAACCCCTCAAAATCCAGAATATATGTTAAAAACTAGAAGCACTCAGAGAGTGCAAACCTCCGCCAAGGCCATAGGGTCACTGACCCTAAAGAGATTCCCTCCTTGGCACAGTGATCTATTCAACAATTCAGTGTTACAACCAAAACTATGATACATACACTTTTCTTTCCTTTATATTTGACATCCTTGACCATGAAAACATACCACTAGAACTTGGAATCACTTTTATGTCTTTATTAGTTGAAAAAATTGTATAAAAATGATTTTTCGATAATGGCTGTTTTCTTCTGGATCTAGCTCCATAACATTTGAAGCTACATCAAATCTGATGACACCTTACTGATGACACTTACAGCTACAATTTGGTGTTAGTTGTGCATCTCTAGCTTCATTTGTCACCTCACACTGACACATTTTCTATTTCCCTATATTTTTGCATATTCTGGATCACCGGAATCCGGATCCGATCATGACTAAACTTTGTTGTTTGATAGAACATTTGACTATCTTACACCTTAATTTTTTTCAAGCCTTTCTGCCTTGTTTTTGTGGAGTTAGAAACTAGAATGTCAAAATTCCCCCTATCCCGCAATGGTGAAGAATCCTTTAAAAAATTCCTGGATCCTAATCGTGATCCGGATCACCACTAAAATTTAATCACTTGTTCCTCTTGTCATTTCTAACCAGTCCACAAAATCTCATCAAAATCCGTTCAAAACTTTTTGAGTTATCCTACTGAAAGGCAGACAAACAAACTCGACCGAAAACATAACCTCCTTGGCGGAGGTAAAAAGGCAGATTGCTGTGGAAATGTGATGTGATCTGTAGCACACAAACTCCACGTGAGACAACAACACACACAACGGCCGCTTAAGCAGGTACACAGAAAGGTGTTTCTTTGCTGGTTCTGCTGGAGGTTTCTTCCTGTTAAAAGGGAGTTTTTCCTTCCCACTGTAGCCAAGTGCTTGCTCACAGGGGGTCGTTTTGACCATTGGGGTTTTACATAATTATTGTATGGCCTTGCCTTACAATATAAAGCGCCTTGGGGCAACTGTTTGTTGTGATTTGGCGCTATATAAAAAACAAATTGAATTGAATTGAAGTCACCTCTGCAGATCAGGCACATTTAATGCTGCACAACGGAGCACAACTGCTGGCACCCTGCAGTCCCAGAACACAGTAGATGATTACACACATACACATATATATACTGTATATATTTATTTATGTGTTCTTCAAGTGTGTGCCTCTGGTAGAGGACCTGAGCTTGATGCTACTTCTCAGTCTTCTTGTGCGTCTTCTTTCTGATGTTGCTGTCTGCTGGGATTGCCACATTAATCACAACTGTGGTCTTCTTTCTCTTGTCAACCACCACTATGACTGGTTGGCTGGTCAGAAGCTGCTTGCCTGTCTGGAACTTGAAATCCCACAGGACAGTTGCTCTGTCATTCTCAACCATGTTCCTCTATCTGTTGATGGTACATCCCATAGAGGGCCTTGGTCTTCCATGATTTCTCCTCATGTTCCTTATCGCCGTGTGTCTTCACCTGTCTGAGGCATTCTTGTAGCAGCTGAACTCAGGGGTCCATCTTTCTGTCGTATTCATGGATGCCCCTCATATCACCCTGGATTGTGGCTCTGACAGTCATTATTCTTCATCCTCCCTCTTTCCATTGCTCATAGAACCTCGGGGTCTCTACTGGACTTTGGGTGGAAACCTCTGTGCGCTGTGAGTTTTCGTGTCTTGAGATCAGTGGCATCTATCTCCACCTGTAGCCAACTTATTGTTCCAGCTGGGCATCTGATGACTGGTAGGGTGTATGTATTGATAGCTCAGATCTTATTCCTCCCACTGAGCTGGCTTGTCAGCACCTGTCTTACCTCTGGAGGTATTTGATTGTGACTGATCGTCTTGCATCTTCATGATGGATCCTGTGGAAATCCCAGGTACTTGTAGCTGTCCTATACGTCCGCTATCCTGCCTTCTGGCAACTGCAGCCCCTCAGTCTGAGTCACCTTCCCTCTCTTTGCCACATTTTAGCCACACTTATCAGTGAGTCAGTGAGACTGATGGTTACTCCACTCCTGAATCAATATCTGTATCGGCTCATTGTGATGAGTTGGCTTAAGGGGTTGAGGCATATGCATAACGGCAGCAGGGACACTTTATCACCTTGATATATTCTGCACTTGATGATGACTTGAGTGATTGCCTTGAAACTGGTCTCCAGTGACATGTTCCACAGTCCCACTGAGTTCCTGATGGTGTGTGTGTGTGCATACGTATATGTGGTAGATAGATAGATAGATAGATAGATAGATAGATAGATAGATAGATAGATAGATAGATAGATAGATAGATAGATAGATAGATAGATAGATAGATAGATAGATAGATAGATAGATAGATAGATAGATAGATAGATAGATAGATAGATAGATAGATAGATAGATAGATAGATAGATAGATAGATAGATAGATAGATAGATAGATAGATAGATAGATAGATAGATAGATAGATAGATAGATTAAAGTAAAAAAAAAATCTTCTGACTGAAATTTTGTTTCACAGCCAAATCACAAGCTGTTCACCATCTACCCTTTTGTAGAAACCCTTTTGTAATCACATCCTTGGATTTAAGGTAAAACACTATGGAGGCAGCAAAGAAAACAGCAAATTGTTCTCCTGCTGAACAAGATGATATTTCACTCACTAACTATTGCTCACTTACTCATCTTTAAGCATTTTACTCCAACCAAGAGTGGCAGGGGGCTGGAGCCTATCCCAGCAGTCACAGGGTGTGAGGTGGGGTACACCCCGGGCAGGATGCCAGTCTGTCACAGACTAACCATTGCTGCTCTTTTCTAATGCAGCATCATATTATAGAAAAGACTTTAACCTACTCATTATTTAAATACTTTATGATAAACACATTTTAAGGGGACAGCTTTTACTTCATTCAATACCAATTAGAATCTCAGGCCTGCAGCCAGGATCTGTGTGTGTGTGTGTGTGTGTGTGTGTGTGTGTGTGGTGTGTGTGTGTGTGTGTGTGTGTGTGTGTGTGTGTGTGTGTGTGTGTGTGTGTGTGTGTGTGTGTGTGTTAGGGGAAGTATTGTTGGAAGGGGGTCTGGGAGCCTTGAGGGGCTTCTGGAAAATTTTGGCAGGAGACATCCCTGGACATGATTCAGATTTGAACTGAGCACGTCGTCTGAACTATGGACTTCTAATCACACCAAACTTATATTGGTGAGTATTATTTGGGTTGACTTATATGGGTTGACTTATATTCACATTTAGACTAACAGACAGCAGCTGGTTCATGCTCAGTTGGCTTATTAGTGCAGCAGATAACTCAAACAATCCTTCAAATGGTGATGCAAGTGTCAAATTCAGCACAAATACAGCTGCAGCAAAATTAATGGAGCAGCTATACCTTTTGACCCCTGTACAAACTGAAACTGACCTTTGTCACCATTCGTATAATTTATCATTCTTATCACTTATCTTTCCATCCCCTGACTTGTCTAAAGAAAACTGGCAATAAAAGTGATTATTATTTACAGGTTTTATCAAGTTTTAGAGATTTGCTTTCAGTTTGAGTTTGAGGAAGATAATTTTAGAATTTTTTATTCTTTACTTTTTGTTTTTCTTGTATTTAAAATGGCATAAACAAATTAAAATGTGTGAAATAACAAGTGTTCCAATACTTTTGGAGGACACAGTATCCTAATGAGTGTGGTATTATTACTGTTTTGTTTAAGAATGTTTAATTTTCACTGTTGCTAGCACTTTGTGTCAAATCATAGTCATATCGTATATGAATGAATTAATTTATTTGGCACACAGACTCAACAATAACAAAAAAAAAGCCTGATACACAAGACAATTCCACAGTGACATGTGTGACCAAAAGGGGGTGAGCAGAAGCAAAGCTTATAAACGCCCACCCCTTATATACATACATATATACTCATTACCATCCCCCAGAGCAAGCACACAGGTGACAGTGGTAAGGAAAAACTCCCTCTGATGTATTGAGGAAGAAACCTCAAGCAGACCAGACTCTAAGGGGTGACCCTCTGCTTGGGCCATGCTACAAACACATTTAACACAACACAAACTCAAGTCCCGTCATCATAAACATATCTAATGAACACCATATCTTTATCTACATACATAGATTCATACATATATACACATACCTACATACATATGCAATGCGTGTGATTTTATACTACGTATACTCAACAAAAATATAAATGCAACACTTTTGGTTTTGCTCCCATTTTGTATGAGATGAACTCAAAGATCTAAAACTTTTTCCACATACACAATATCACCATTCCCTCAAATATTGTTCACAAACCAGTCTAAATCTGTGATAGTGAGCATTTCTCCTTTGCTGAGATAATCCATCCCACCTCACAGGTGTGCCATACCAAGATGCTGATTAAACACCATGATTAGTGCACAGGTGTGCCTTAGACTGCCCACAATAAAAGGCCACTCTGAAAGGTGCAGTTTTATCACACAGCACAATGCCACAGATGTAGCAAGATTTGAGGGAGCGTGCAATTGGCATGCTGACAGCAGGAATGTCAACCAGAGCTGTTGCTCATGTATTGAATGTTCATTTCTCTACCATAAGCCGTCTCCAAAGGCGTTTCAGAGAATTTGACAGTACATCCAACCAGCCTCACAACCGCAGACCACGTGTGGACCAACATTCCACAGGCCACAATTGACAACCTGATCAACTCTATGTGAAGGAGATGTGTTGCACTGCATGAGGCAAATGGTGGTCACACCAGATACTGACTGGTATCCCCCCCCCTAGTAAAACAAAACTGCACCTTTCAGAGTGGCCTTTTATTGTAGGCAGTCTAAGGCACACCTGTGCACTAATCATGGTGTCTAATCAGCATCTTGATATGGCACACCTGTGAGGTGGGATGGATTATCTCAGCAAAGGAGAAGTGCTCACTATCACAGATTTAGACTGGTTTGTGAACAATATTTGAGGGAAATGGTGATATTGTGTATGTGGAAAAAGTTTTAGATCTTTGAGTTCATCTCATACAAAATGGGAGCAAAACCAAAAGTGTTGCATTTATATTTTTGTTGAGTGTATTTACAAGCTGGAAAAACAAAGTGCACACAACTAAACAATGATCAACAAAACACCCTAACCCTCAACATCCTTCCTCCTCCTTATACCTAGAAAAAAACCATGCGACTATACCGCTGCTTAAACTGGTTCATGCTTGGACATTGCTTGAGCTCCACCCTCAATCTGTTCCACATCCTCACTCCGCAAAGAGAAATACAAAAACCTTTTAATGTTGTACGTGCCCTTTGATGTTTTAAGTTAAACTCCCCCCTCAGATTATAATCCCCTACTCTATTAAAGAACATGTTTTTAATATTTCCAGGAAGTAAATTGTTTATTGCTTTATACACAATTTGTACTGTTTGAAAATGAACCAGATCAGGAAATTTTAAAATTTTGATTTTAAGAATAGTGAATTTGTGTGGTCTCTATAACCAGTATTATGAATTATTCTTATAGCTCTTTTCTGCAGTATGAATAATGGTTGTGTTGTACATTTATGATTATTGCCCCAGACCTCTGCACAATAGTGTAAATATGGTAAGATCAGTGAGCAATAGAGAATGCGGAGTGAGTTGTGGTCCAGAATGTATTCAACTTTGTTCAGAACTGAAATGCTTCTTGACAGTTTGCTCTGTATATGTTTTATATGAGATTTTCAGTTTATTTTATCATCAATTATCACCCCAGGAAACTTAGTTTCATATACACTTTCAATATCCACTCCCTGTACTTGTAACTGTACTTGTTTGTCTTTATTACAATTGCCAAATAACATATATTTTGTTTTACTTAAGTTTAATGATAATTTGTTTCTGTCAAACCACATTTTCAGCTTTCCCATTTCTGTAGTGATGTTCCTTAGTAGTTTCTGCAAATCCCCCAGAACATAAAATACTTGTGTCATCTGCAAATAACACTAATTTTAATATCTTGGACACATTAAAAATATCATTTATATAAAGTAAAAAGAGTTTCGGACCCAATACTGACCCGTGTGGGACACCACAAGCAATGTCCAAGCATGATGACATATATTCCCCCAACTTCATAAATTGTTTTCTGTTACTCAACTTCTCACCCAGTGCAACACTAATCCCCTGATCCCATACGTTCAAGTTTATTGATTAATATATCATGATTGATTGTATCGAAAGCTTTTTTAAGGTCTATGAATATTCCAACTGAATGTAATTTATGATCTATGGCATTTGTGATCTCCTCAACTGATTCTATTAATGCCAGTGATGTTGAACTTTTTGCTCTAAATCCATATTGACTGTCAATAAGTAATTTATGTTTGTTTGTGAATTTATCTAATCTATTGTTGAATATTTTTTCCTAATATTTTGGAAAATTGTGGAAGCAAAGAAACAGGCCTGGAATTTGTTAAGTGGTGTCTATCCCCAAGCTTATACAGCGGTACAACTTTGGCTATTTTCATTTCATTGGGAAATTTACTGGTTTGAAATGACAAATTACAAATATATGTTAACGGTTCTGAAATCCCTTCATTTACCTGTTTTACAACCATCATGTCAATTTCATCTAAATCAGTAGATGTTTTGTATTTGCAATTTTTGACAATACTCGTATCTATTATTTATTTTTCTTCCACTGCTGTGAGGAACATTGAACAGGGATTCCTCTCTATAAGATTATCATTCCAGTCCTCAGATAACAATGAAACAGGAATCTTTTCTGCCACGTTAGGTCCAACATTTACAAAAAAAAATTATTAAAGCCATTAACCACCTCATCCATATTTTCCTTTCTAATATTGTTATCAATGAAATATTGAGGATAGCTCTGTTATTTGGTACCATTTTTAATAATGCTATTTAATATATCCCATATTCCTTTGATATTGTTTTTGTTATTATATAATATCTTACTATAGTATTCCTTCCCACATACCCTTATAATATTAGTTAACTTATTTTTATATTTCTTTTATTATATAATATCTTACTATAGTATTCCTTCCTACATACCCTTATAATATTAGTTAACTTATTTTTATATTTCTTATATCTATTTTCTGCCTTCTTAGTACTTAGTTTTATGAAGTCTTTATATAGAGAATTTTTTCTTTTTACATGCATTTTGTAATCCTTTTGTCAACCATGGTCGATCTTTGAATTTTTGTTTTCTACCATATTGTTTTATTGGACAATTTTTTTCATATAGTTGTTCATTCGGCTGCTCCCGGTTTTTGTTCGGGGTCGCCACAGTGGATACAACCAGATCCGCATTGGTAATTGGCACAAGTTTTACGCCGGTTGCCCTTCCTGCGCAACTCCAGTTTTACCTGGAGAAACACACACAGCCGCTGGTATTCCAAAGAGGTCTCCCATCCAAGTACTAACCAGATCCTGCTCTGCTTAGCTTCTGAGATCTGACGGGATCAGGCTGACACAGAGTAGACCGGCTGCTAATTTTTTTCATATAGTGATATAAATATTTTTAAAAAAGCTCCATATGCTCTATCAACATCACCTTCACTATATACCTCTTCCCAGTTTTGCACCCGTAAATCATACTTCAGTGTATTTATCTTTTCCTCTGTCCGCTCTTGCCTGTATTTTAGTTTTTCCTCTGACTGATTCCTCCAGTGGTTTCTATTATAAACAATGAAAACTGGTAAGTGGTCACTGATGTCATTGATTAATAATCCACTCACTTTATTATTTTCAATATCATTGGTGAATATATTATCGATTAAGGTGGCACAGTGGGATGTAATTCTGCTTGGCCTAGTGATTTTTGGATATAAACTCATGCTGTACATTGTATTGATAAATTCATCTGTTATTTTATGCCTGTTTGGATTAAGCAGATCAATATTTAAGTCACCACAAATGCAGACAACGTTTTGATTTGGATTTTGTTTTCTTTTTCATATCAATATATCATATTGATATGAAAATTCAGTAAGGTATATCTTCTATTATACATTCCAAATCTAAGGTGGAACTCCACTAGTGTTTACTAAGGTACACCTAAATAAAAAAGGCTTTAAAAAAAAAGAGTAGAGCCACTTGAGAACCAGGGATGGGAGGTTGAAAAGCTTTTTATCTCATCCAACACAAACTTTAAATAGGAGTCCAAAAATAATTCTGATGATGTAGTCCGTGATGCTGTGCACTGACTTCATGAACTTCCAAAAAAAAAAAAGATTTCCGTACTTCCTCACTCCAGCGAAAAAAACACAGAAATTTGTCCAGCCTCTTCATCCTAACAGCTTGTCATGCCTCCAGACAGCTTACGGCATCGTGGATTTGTTGTGTGTGTGTGTGTGTGTGTGTGTGTTAGAATAATTCCATCAATTAGCTCATTCAAATTGTCGTCTGTCAGCAAAACAAACTCTACCATGTTTAGCTAAGCACCGTCTGCACTAGTGTGTGTGGGTTCGCAGCGTACAATGGTACAAAACGCATGGAACCAAACTGCACAGTAAATGGAACGAATAATTCATGTCACGTGACATAGAAAAGCACCAATTACTGACAAGGATCCACTCAGCCATTAAATAAAATCTGTTTTAACCTTTTAAATATTTATGACCTATGCATAACATGCAATAGCATGAAATGTAAGACAAAAAAAATTCTTTGTGAGATTTACATTATATTTAACTTGGCTTAAATATAAATATAATATAATATGGCTTATCTCCATCTTTTGAGACTCATCTCAACCTGCTCTCTGCTCTTGCTACAGATCACAATGTCTTCTGCAACCATCATAGTCCATGGAAAGCCCTGTCTGATCTTGTCCATCATCCTGTTCAACATCACTGCAAACAAGAAAGGACTCATAGCTGAACCTTGATGTACGAGGTCTATTAGAAAAGTATCCGACCTTGTTTTTTTTTTTTTTTCAAAACCATATAGATTTGAATCACGTGTGCTTGCGTGAGCCAACCTTGAACCTTCGTGCGCATGCGTGATTTTTTTCATGCCTGTCGGTTGCGTCATTCGCCTGTGAGCAGGCTTTGAGTGAGGAGTGGTCCACCCCCCTCGGCGGATTTTCATTGTCAGGGAAATGGCTGAGAGACTGCTGCTTTGCTTGATCAAATTTTTTTTCAGAAACTGTGAGACACATCCATGTGGACACCATTCGAGAAATTCAGGTGGTTTTGGTGAAAATTTTATGGGCTTCAAAGACATTAAGGGATGTTACTGTCGCTTTAAGGACGGCCCACAGCAGCTGTGGGGCGCGCCGCGCTCCAGCTGCCATCGACAGGCTGAACGACCATTTCATTTCTAAACGGATCGCTCTGTGGATCCGTGACCATCGTGTGCAATTTCTCTGGTTATCACAAGAGCTGGACAGCAAACATTTTCCTGCAGATTTCACTTTTAACAAGAGATTTTGTCATGGAAAAGAGCGGAGGCTTCGCGCGTCATGATGGATTCACTGCTGGACCGACACAAAACCACCTCCGTTTTGGTCTCACAGGACGGCTTTGAGATGCCGTTCAGACAGCTGTCGGTGGTTTTTCAGTCGAGTGATTATCCAAGAAATTGTGGATGAGCCTGGACATGCCAGAACATGTTCTGTGACGCTTCATCACGGCGTTGCTTTGCGCGTCGCGGCAGACGCACATCTGTCTCAATTTGCCAAAAAAGTGCTGATGTCCACGTCTTTTCACAATTCCTGTGCTAGTCCAGATGACGTCCCGGATAAAACACAGCGTCCAGTTTGGAAATGAATGGCACATTCCAAACTGGACGCTTAGACTGCTGGGAGGTTCCCATGATGCACTGAGTGTTTCTTTCTCTTTTTGCTCTGTATGCACCACTCTGCATTTAATCATTAGTGATTGATCTCTGCTCCCCTCCACAGCATGTTTTTTTCCTGGTTCTCTCCCTCAGCCCCAAGCAGTCCCAGCAGAAGACTGCCCCTCCCTGAGCCTGGTTCTGCTGGAGGTTTCTTCCTGTTAAATGGGAGTTTTTCCTTCCCACTGTCGCCAAGTGCTTGCTCACAGGTGGTCGTTTTGACCGTCGGGGTTTTTCCGTAATTATTGTATGGCTTTTGCCTTACAATATAAAGCGCCTTGGGGCAACTGTTTGTTGTGATTTGGAGCTATATAAATAAAGTTGATTTGATTTGAAAAAAAAAAAAAAATAAGATCGGATACTTTTCTAATAGACCTCGTAATTTCACTTCCACCTTGAATGAATCTGCCATTCCTATTACAACCCCAATTCCAAAGAAGTTGGGACATTGTGTAAAATGTAAATAAAAACAGAATACAATGATTTGCAAATCCTCTTCAACCTACATTCAATTGAACACACCACAACTGATAACTTTATTATTTTTGTACAAATATTTGCTCATTTTGATATGGATGCCTGCAACATGTTTCAAAAAGCTGGAACAGTGGTATGTTTACCACCCATAACTGCATGCTGTGGCTGATCAGCTTTATGCCTCTGTAGTTACTGCAGCTCTGCACATCACCCTTGTTCGTAAAACTCAGAACCAGTACACTTCTTCTCACCTCCTCCAAAATGCTCTCCCTTTTCAAGATTTTATTAAAGTCTTAGGTTTAGTTTGAACTATCTATGACTGAATGTTATTGGGTAAAAACAGTAAAAATGGTAATAGGATTAATAAATGGAATAGTTTTGACTGTGTTGAATGCTTGGTCTGCAAAGTAAAGGACAAAACAAAGTTGACGTCCATTGGATTCTATGACTTGTGACATATGTTACCCTGTAACATGATAACTACACTGTAAACATTTTGACCAATGTTTACTTGTACTCAAACTCCACAATTTCGTCCTTACACAACTCTTTGGTCGTGGCTATAGGTTGGAGTGTGATGGATTGAGTGTGTAGACAGGTGTCTTTTATACAGGTAATGAGTTCAAACAGGTGCAATTAATACAGGTAAAGAGTGCAGAATAGGAGGACTTCTTAAAGAAAAATTAACAGGCCTGTGAGAACCAAAATTCTTGCTGGTTGGTAGGTTATCAAATACTTATTTCACACAATATACTGCAAATTCATTATTTAAAAATCATACAATGTGATTTTTACAATGTGAAAATCATAAAATGTGATTACTGTGAGAAATCTTGGAGTCATTTTTGATCAGGATATGTCATTCAATGCACATATTAAGCAAATATGTAGGACTGCTTTTTTGCATTTGCGCAATATCTGTAAAATCAGAAAGGTCTTGTCTCAGAGTGATGCTGAAAAACTAATTCATGCATTTATTTCCTCTAGGCTGGACTATTGTAATTCATTATTATTAGGTTGTCCTAAAAGTTCCCTAAAAAGCCTTCAGTTAATTCAAAATGCTGCAGCTAGAGTACTGACGGGGACTAGAAGGAGAGAGCATATCTCACCCATATTGGCCTCTCTTCATTGGCTTCCTGTTAATTCTAGAATAGAATTTAAAATTCTTCTTCTTACTTATAAGGTTTTGAATAATCAGGTCCCATCTTATCTTAGGGACCTCATAGTACCATATTACCCCAATAGAGCACTTCGCTCTCAGACTGCAGGCTTACTTGTAGTTCCTAGGGTTTGTAAGAGTAGAATGGGAGGCAGAGCCTTCAGCTTTCAGGCTCCTCTCCTGTGGAACCAGCTCCCAATTCAGATCAGGGAGACAGACACCCTCTCTACTTTTAAGATTAGGCTTAAAACTTTCCTTTTTGCTAAAGCTTATAGTTAGGGCTGGATCAGGTGACCCTGAACCATCCCTTAGTTATGCTGCTATAGACTTAGACTGCTGGGGGGTTCCCATGATGCACTGTTTCTTTCTCTTTTTGCTCTGTATGCACCACTCTGCATTTAATCATTAGTGACTGATCTCTGCTCTCTTCCACAGCATGTCTTTTTCCTGATGCTCTCCCCTCAGCCCCAACCAGTCCCAGCAGAAGACTGCCCCTCCCTGAGCCTGGTTCTGCTGGAGGTTTCTTCCTGTTAAAAGGGAGTTTTTCCTTCCCACTGTCGCCAAGTGCTTGCTCACAGGGGGTCGTTTTGACCGTTGGGGTTTTTCTGTAATTATTGTATGGCCTTGCCTTACAATATAAAGCGCCTTGGGGCAACTGTTTGATTGTTTTGATTTGATTTGTTTTGATTTGGCGCTATATAAATAAAATTGATTTGATTTAGATTTTCTGATTTTTGTTTTTTTTTTATTCTGTCTCTCACGGGTGAAGTGTACCTATGATAAAAAATTACAGACCTCTCCAGTCTTTGTAGGTGAGAAAACGTGTAACATCGACCATACTTATTTGCCTCACTGTACTTGTGGGCCATATGCACTGATGACATTCATCATCACCTCTTCAGTTTTCAACTTCACACTCATCACCCTGTCAGACACTCACTTAACCTCCAACACACTCCTAACATACTTCTCCTATTCCTTTAAAATGACCTCAGCACCACTTCTCTTCCAATCCTCACTCACCACGTGCAACAACTTGAATCCAGCTCTATGCTCCTGGCCTTACTTCCCTTACACTTGATCCACAACATGTCTCCCTTTCTTCTCTCGATCATATCAGCCAGCTCTCTCCCGTTACCAGTCATACTGCCAACATTCAAAGTCCGACTCTTACATTCACCCTTCTAGTTTTCCTCCTCTCCACTGTCTCTGGACACATTCTTCTACTTCACTTTTTTTGCCCAGCAGTAGCCCAATTTCCATGGCACTCTGTTGGGCCACAGCAACAGCCTCAACCAATCTGGAAATTCAATTTGTGCACTGCACGGTTCTGTTGACTTTTTTATGCTGAATTCCCTTCCTGATTATCCAGCCTTGGGACCAGCACTCTGAATAAACTGGCTGCACAGACCATGTGGCTGAGTTTCCATCTGTCAACACACTGAATAATCAAGCAGATCTGGCAGATCTGGATGTCTCCAGAATATTTGCACCCACCGAGATTTGGATGCCAGTACAATCAATCATGTGACACACCTGCTAGTAATTCTATTTACCGCCGTCAATGAGTGAATTGTGTTCGTCTGTTAGCAGGATTTGGGCAATAATTTCAAAACTGAAGGGTGGAGTTTTGGCCAAGGAGGAAACCCTTTATGTTTGAAGTGGATCTTATTCAGGAAGCAGATACAGGAAAGTTTTTAACTGTCACGAGACAGCATGATATAACAGAATTCAGATAATTTTCTCAGAAATCGATCATTAAAAAAAATAAATTAATAAATAAACCAGATATTCATATTCTGACACATTTCATCAGTATATTTAATTTGGTGCAGATCCTGTAATGATCCATTTTTATGAATTAAAACATTAATTTTAACGGGGTACATTTATATTGGGTGTCAGATAAAC
The DNA here is from genome assembly GCF_902500255.1 of Thalassophryne amazonica. Lineage (NCBI taxonomy): Eukaryota > Metazoa > Chordata > Actinopteri > Batrachoidiformes > Batrachoididae > Thalassophryne > Thalassophryne amazonica. The sequence goes on along the minus strand of NC_047107.1, from coordinate 10,294,353 downwards.
TGGATGATAATCCTTTAATAATTTTATTGTGTTCATCAGAAATAAATATTACAACCTCAAATCAGGAAAAAATTTCAAATTTCAAATGTATTAATTTATATAGCGCCTATCACGATAAAATCGTCTCAAGGCGCTTCACACAAAAACAATAAAAAAATTTAAAACGCAATAAAAAAAAAATGACCATAAAAGAAAGACAACCATAAAAGAATACAAGAATAAAAACACTTCATAATACTAATGATAAAACAGAGAAAACAAATGAGTCTTTAAACATGACTTAAAAATCTCCACAGTATCCGACTGCCGAATGTGTGCTGGGAGATCGTTCCACAGAGCTGGGGCATGGTAGGAGAAAGCTCTGTGACCGGCAGACTTTTTATTGACCCTGGGAACACACAGAAGTCCTGCACCCTGAGAACGCAGGGCCCGAGCTGGTACATAAGGGCTTACCAGGTCAGCCAGATAGGGAGGTGCAAGTCCATGAACAATTTTATAAACTAATAACAGTACTTTAAAATCCGATCTTGCAGGAACAGGAAGCCAGTGCAGGGATGCCAAAACGGGTTTAATGTGGTCATACTTTCTGCTTTGTGTCAAGAGTCTGGCAGCAGCATTTTGAACCACTTGAAGACCCCTAATCCTGGACTGCGGTAAGCCAGAAAATAGAGCATTACAATAGTCCAATCTAGAAGAGACAAATGCATGAATCAAAGTCTCAGCATCAGTCATAGACAGGATGGGACGAATCTTCGCTATATTTCGCAAATGGGAGAAAGCAGTCCTCGTAATGTCTCTAATGTGGAGATCAAAGGACAATGTAGGATCAAAAATTACTCCAAGGTTCCTCACTTTATCCGTATGATGTATAACACACGGACCTAAGCTAAGTGCTAGCTGATCAAATTTATGCCGATACCTCGCTGGACCAAGAACCATAACTTCAGTCTTATCAGAATTTAAAAGTAGGAAGTTATTAGACATCCAACTTCTTACTGATGCAAGGCAATCTTCCAAAGATTTTATGTGAGTGAGATTACCAGCAGTTATTGGCATGTACAATTGAGTGTCATCAGCATAGCAATGAAAGGAAATCCCAAAGCGCCGCAGGATATTCCCAAGATGTGCTACATAAAGGGAAAAAAGCAGGGGGCCTAAAACGGATCCCTGAGGAACCCCAAACTCCATGTCCCTACAATCAGAGGAGATGCCATTACACAATACGCAGTTAAGAGCGAAAAACATGGAATGATATGGAAAATGCAAATAAAACAAACTAAAACATAATGACTCTGACATTTACTTTGACTTCTACTTCATTACAGATATTATGAACCCAAGATAGTTCATGTTTTGTGTGGTCAACTTAATTTCATTTAATAAACATCAGAAATGAGCATCAGAGCTCGAGCCTCTCACCTCAGAGACAACTGTGACCCTCAGGCGGTTAGACTTGTAGTTGTTGTGGATTATTTTATGAATGGTTTATCTTTGTGATGTTTTAATCAGTTGTTTTTTTGTTTGTTTGTTTGTTTTTTAGCTCTCAGCTTTATTGTTATACTTTTAAGTTTGATGGATTGGTATAATTTATTTTTTTGTACTATTTATTATTGTTTTTAGGAGCTGAGAGAGCCAGGCAAAAGGCATTTCATTGCATACGTATTTATTGCACATTGTACTTTTAAATGTGTATGATAATAAATTGAAACTTTAACAAACATTTCTGCATTTCAGGTCTGCAACACATTCCATCACAGTTGGGACACGAAACAATTTATAACTTTGTAATGTCGACATTCCATCTCACGTCACTCAAGACATTTTAGCATTGAGGGCACCAAGCAAAGCTTTTTCGAGTGTAATTTTGTTCCACTTTCTCCACATATTAAGGTGTGCAATAGTACAAGGTCATTGTTGTTGCATGTTTAGGCTCACACCCTTGCCCTTTACACACTGAAATTCTTTCAGATTTCTTCAATCATTTATTGATATTATACACTGTAGATGGAGAAATATGGCAATCCCTTCCCGTCTTTCTTTTAGGGGTGTCGTTGTTCAACATTTCAATAATCTTTTCATTATTTGCCCTTCTTTGCTCCTTAAAGACTCAGCCTTTCATGGATACTACTTTGTAGCAAATCACTTGTTGACATCATTTGTTTGAAATAACACTTTTTAAAATATCCCTCATTACCAGCCCTAAATTGCCCAATCCCATCTTTTTTTTTTTTTAATGTGTTACAAGCTTGAAATGCAGGAATGGATGTATATTAACAAATTAAATGAAGCTGACAACACAAATCAATAAATACCTTGGATTCATACTGTCTGCAAGATAAATAAAAGTCAATGTAAATCTCAGGATCTTTTTTGTTTGTTTGTTTGTTTGTATTTTTCACACTGTCCCAAGTTTTTTTTTTTTTTTTTTGTAATTTTGGGTTGTATGTTTGTATGCTCACAGAATTTGTGAAAAAATAGAGTTTGCAGTTTTGTTTACTCACACTGACCAAATACAGGTCAGGAAGGCAGCTTTAAAGTGTAGGTGACACCAAAAATGTGCACAAATAATCAGTAAAAGTGATGAAATGTTGATATTTTAAAATATCCTGAACAATAAAAATCAATGATGAGTGCATAAGTGAAGGATAAACTACAGCTGTCTGAAGCCTGCGCTCTATTTCAGCCCTCAGCTGCAGCCATATTGTTGCTACGTCATCACAAGAACGGGTCCTGCTGATTCAAACCCAAATCAGTTGTAAACACGGCGGAGGACACAGCATTTATGGTTTAGAGCCTTATTTAGATGACAATAAACTTTGGAGGAAAACCTTCAGTCTGACAACAGTGACAATGTTGCAGAGTTCAGAATACAGAATGGTGATTATTTAAAAAAATAAATAAATAATAAATAATGCAGGTGATTTCGGCATGGGTGAAGATGATTTTTTTATTTATTTATTCAATGTTTTACCAGGTAAGTCAATTGAGAACACTTTCTCATTTACAATGACAACCTGGACAAGAGGCAACACAACAACAGGAGACAATAACAGATTCACAATCTCCACATACAACAGTGAAAAACATACGGTAAAACAACTGCAGAAACAACAATAAAACAGAAAATGTTAAGAATTAAGATATACAATATTAAAAACATGTGCAATAGTTCTGTAAAATGTTAGAAATTGAGTTTTTAAAAGTAGATAGAGGTAAAAACAAACTAAGCTTTAGAGACTGTTGTAAGTTATTCCAGTCACTTGCTGCAGAAAACTGGAAAGAGGAGCGACCAAAGACTGTGCGAACTTTTGGGACCACCAGACTGATGTAAGTGCTGGAGCGGAGAGCGCGACTAGAAGTGTGGATGTTTAATAAAGAGCTCAAATAGGACGGAGCCAAGCCAATCAAACATTTGTAAATACACAATAGCCAATGGATTTGTCTACGTGTGTGGAGAGAGGGCCACTTCACCATTGAGTACAAGTCACAGTGGTGCGTGGTGAAAGGTGCACCTGTTACAAAGCGTATGGCAGCATGATATACAACATCAAGTTTGTGGAGCAGAGTCTTTGATGCCATTCTGTAAACTAAGTCTCCACAATCAAGGATGGGGAGAACTGTAATTTTTACCAAAAGCTCTCTTATTGGGCGAGTGAAAGTGTTTTTGTGGCGGTATAAAAAGGCAATTCTCGCCTTTGCTTTGGTGAGCAGATTAATGATGTGGGTTTCAAAAACTAGAGAGTTATCAAGCCATACACCTAGATACTTATAGTGCGAGACAGTCTGAATTTCTGATCCGTCCAGGGATACAATTTTACCTGGACTCTCAGGGAGTGGTAGGTTTCTGTTAAAGAACATACATTTGGTTTTTCTTGTATTTAACGTAAGTCGAAGCTCAGAAAAGGCATGTTGAAGTGAAATGAAGCTGTCTTGGAGCAAAGACAGACTAGTGTTGAAACAGGGACTATGCGCATACAGGATAGTGTCATCTGCATACAAATGCATTTGACACTGACCTGCAGCATATGTGATATTATTTATGTAAATACTGAACAGGGTGGGGCCTAGGATGGATCCTTGAGGCAGGCCTTTGTGAAGAGGTAGGGGTTCTGAGAGGAGCCCTTCAACTCTCATCGCCTGCATACGCCCAGAGTAAAAGCTTTTAAACCATGTAATGGAGTTGTCTGAAAAACCTGTCTCCGGTAGCCTATCCATCAAGATGTTTAAGTCCACAGAATCAAAAGCTTTGGCTAAGTCGACAAACATAGCCACACAGTACTCCTTATTGTCAACAGCATTGATGATATCATTGAGGACCTTCAATGAGGCAGTCAGACAGCTGTGCCTGGCTCTAAACCCAGACTGCAATGGGTTATAGATTTGGTAAGACTCCAGGTAATCTATCGGCTGTAAGTTGACAATTTTTTCAAAGATTTTCGAAAGACAGGGCAAGATGGAAATTGGCCTGAAGCAGTTCATGTCACTGTTGTCTCCCCCTTTAAATAGAGGAGTGACCGCAGCAGATTTCCAATCTTTTGGAAAAACCCCAGTCTGTAAGGAAAGATTGAATAGTCTACAGATGGGGGCTGCTAAAATGTGAGCTGCTACTTTCAAAAAGAAAGGCTCTAGTGAATCGAGTCCGGCAGATTTGGAAGTGTCCAGTCTCAGCAGTTCATTGAGCACTTCAGATTCCAGGATGGGATGGATAGAGAAGACAGGTCGATCAGGGGCTGATTGGGATTGTTTCACAGGGTTTGTGGCCTGAGATAAAAGGTCTGTATGGCCAACCTGAGCAAAATGTTTATTAAAATTGTCCATAATTTTTGCCTTATCAGTGATAAACTGTTTTTTTTTTTTTTTTTTTTGCCAGCTCTTTCGTCGTGATCAACTGATGAAAAAAATTGTTTTACGATCTGTGACATTAAAAGTTATGAGGAAGTACGGATTTTTTTTGTTTATTTATTTGCTTAGAAACAATTTCAAATCTGAAAAATGACACAAGGGTACGAAAATATCAACTATTTTTAAAATAAATATTGTTTTCCTTCTTGAATACGTTATTAAATATTAAAACCATTCACGCAATAAGTAAATAAATATTCTTACCTCTGTGTTTCGGTGAGATCATATATCCACCTTTACAAAACCAGATATAAAATAATGTAAATTTAAAATAATGTAATTTCTTCTGTTCTAGTTGAACAAAACTCCATTTTACACACAGGATTTGGTGCCAGGTTCCAGCGCAGCTGTTATACAAGTAATGAATGTTTATGAGTTCAATGGTACAAATACTTCATGAGGTGAAACCTGGAACATACCATTCAACTGGGCTTCGCCTCATATGGTATGTTCCAGCTTTCACAGAATTAAATATTTATTCCATTGAAATTATATAAAAACATTCATTATTTGTTTTATATAACGGCTAAAATAAATCCTTGTCATTTGATATTTTATTAATTTATAAACGACAGAAAAGGGACTTACATTTTGGTGTTCCACTGCTGCTCAAGTCCAAATTGTGACATGTAGTCCAGTGATGCTGTGCACTGACTTCGGACTTCCATTAAAAAAAGACTGTGTAGTTCCTCAGTCCAGCCAAAATCATGTCAGCTTCTCAGCTTTTCATCTGAACAGTTCTTCATGCAGCTTACAGCGGAGTGGATTTTGTGTGTGTGTGTTACAAGAATTAGCAGCGTCAGTTAGCTCAATCAAAATCGTCATCTCGGTAGAGACGTTGTCCCCTGCGCACACAACCAGGTCGACCCTTGTGCGCGTGTACTTCCAAAAAGAAAAAGACTGTGTACATCCACAGTGCAGCGAAAAAAAAATCACATCAGAAATTAGTCCAGCTTTTCATTCTAACTTCCTGCTAACAGCCTCCAGACAGCGCAGTGGATTTGTTTTGTGTGTCTGTGTGCATGTGCAGTGTGTGTGTGTGTGTGTGTGTGTGTGTGTGTGTGTGTGTGTGTGTGTGTGTGTGTGTGTGTGTGTGTGTGTGTGTGCGCGCAGAGTGCAATGGTACCAGACGCATGGAACCAAATTTGCACTCTAAATGGAACACAATTGCACTCTAAATGCAATGCAACACAAATGGGATGAATAATCAATAATCATGTGACACACAAAGCACCAATCAAATGACAATCAATCAATCAATCAATCAATTTTATTTATATAGCGCCAAATCACAACAACAGTTGCCCCAAGGCGCTTTATATTGTAAGGCAAGGCCATACAATAATTACGTAAAAACCCCAATGCTCAAAACGACCCCCTGTGAGCAAGCACTTGGCGACAGTGGGAAGGAAAAACTCCCTTTTAACAGGAAGAAACCTCCAGCAGAACCAGGCTCAGGGAGGGGCAGTCTTGAAACCACACTTGTGAGTGAGGGAGTCAGTAAATGAATCAGTGAGTCGGCGAATCAGTCAGCAAGTCATGCTATGACTTGGTCTTCGGAGTGAGATTGCATCAGAATTTTGGCTCTCTGTTGGGACTGTTTACACAGAGACTGCTACCTGCTGCTTTGGACTTGAACTAACAGTCTTTTTCAAGACTTTTTTACTTTTTTACCTTTTTACTTTTTTTTAACTTTTTTACTGTGCTCCAACGCCTAAGGAAGACCTCTAACGGTCGAAACATCGCGACGGAGCACTTTTATCAGCTAACTTTCATTAGCGTTGGCAAGCTAACTAGCTTGCTAACGCTTTCGTTTTTATTTTTTTATTTTTTTAATTTTTATTTTATTTTAGCACCGTTGTCGTGCGTTCGCTGTTGTCGTGCGTTGCCTGTGCTGCTTCATGGCCTGTTTGGTGCCTTGATTGGGGCACTCCTTCTGCTGAATCACCTCTGGATTATTTGCACATTATTCACTTTGTGTGTTTTTGGGAATCCGCTAGCTTAGCGCAGCTACTAGCTCTTAGCCGGTTTTAGCATGGCGGCTTCTCCTGTCTCTCCCCCACTTTTCTGCTCTGGGTGTGAAATGTTTAGTTATTCCTCGGCCTCCTTTAGCAGTAACGGTACTTGTAATAAGTGCAGCTTATTCGTAGCTTTGGAGGCCAGGCTGGGCGAATTGGAGACTCGGCTCCGCACCGTGGAAAATTCTACAGCTAGCCAGGCCCCTGTAGTCGGTGCGGACCAAGGTAGCTTAGCCGCCGTTAGTTCCCCCCTGGCAGATCCCGTGCAGTCGGGAAAGCAGGCCGACTGGGTGACTGTGAGGAGGAAGCGTAGCCCTAAACAGAAGCCCCGTGTACACCGTCAACCCGTTCACATCTCTAACCGTTTTTCCCCACTCGACGATACACTCGCCGAGGATCAAACTCTGGTTATTGGCGACTCTGTTTTGAGGAAATGTGAAGTTAGCGACACCAGCAACCATTGTCAATTGTCTTCCGGGGGCCAGAGCAGGCGACATCGAAGGACATTTGAAATTGCTGGCTAAGGCTAAGCGTAAATTTGGTAAGATTGTAATTCACGTCGGCAGTAATGACACTCGGTTACGCCAATCGGAGGTCACTAAAATTAACATTAAATCGGTGTGTAACTTTGCAAAAACAATGTCGGACTCTGTTGTTTTCTCTGGGCCCCTCCCCAATCAGACCGGGAGTGACATGTTTAGCCGCATGTTCTCCTTGAATTGCTGGCTGTCTGAGTGGTGTCCAAAAAATGAGGTGGGCTTCATAGATAATTGGCAAAGCTTCTGGGGAAAACCTGGTCTTGTTAGGAGAGACGGCATCCATCCAATTTAGATGGAGCAGCTCTCATTTCTAGAAATCTGGCCAATTTTTTTGGATCCTCCAAACTGTGACTGTCTAGCGTTGGGACCAGGAGGCAGAGCTGTGGTCTTATACACCTCTCTGCAGCTTCTCTCCCCCTGCCATCCCCTCATTACCCCATCCCCGTAGAGACGGTGTCTGCTCCCAGACCACCAATAACCAGCAAAAATCTATTTAAGCATAAAAATTCAAAAAGAAAAAATAATATAGCACCTTCAATTGCACCACAGACTAAAACAGTTAAATGTGGTCTATTAAACATTAGGTGTCTCTCTTCTAAGTCCCTGTTGGTAAATGATATAATAATTGATCAACGTATTGATTTATTCTTCCTAACAGAAACCTGGTTACAGCAGGATGAATATGTTAGTTTAAATGAGTCAACACCCCCGAGTCACACTAACTGTCAGAATGCTCATAGCACGGGCCGGGGCGGAGGATTAGCAGCAATCTTCCATTCCAGCTTATTAATTAATCAAAAACCTAGACAGAGCTTTAATTCATTTGAAAGCTTGTCTCTTAGTCTTGTCCATCCAAATTGGAAGTCCCAAAAACCAGTTTTATTTGTTATTATCTATCGTCCACCTGGTCGTTATTGTGAGTTTCTCTGTGAATTTTCAGACCTTTTGTCTGACTTAGTGCTTAGCTCAGATAAGATAATTATAGTGGGCGATTTTAACATCCACACAGATGCTGAGAATGACAGCCTCAACACTGCATTTAATCTATTATTAGACTCTATCGGCTTTGCTCAAAAAGTAAATGAGTCCACCCACCACTTTAATCATATTTTAGATCTTGTTCTGACTTATGGTATGGAAATAGAAGACTTAACAGTATTCCCTGAAAACTCCCTTCTGTCTGATCATTTTTTAATAACATTTACATTTACCCTGATGGACTACCCTGCAGTGGGGAATAAGTTTCATTACACTAGAAGTCTTTCAGAAAGCGCTGTAACTAGGTTTAAGGATATGATTCCTTCTTTATGTTCTCTAATGTCATATACCAACACAGAGCAGAGTAGCTACCTAAACTCTGTAAGGGAGTTAGAGTATCTCGTCAATAGTTTTACATCCTCATTGAAGACAACTTTGGATGCTGTAGCTCCTCTGAAAAAGAGAGCTTTAAATCAGAAGTGTCTGACTCCGTGGTATAACTCACAAACTCATAGCTTAAAGCAGATAACCCGTAAGTTGGAGAGGAAATGGCGTCTCACTAATTTAGAAGATCTTCACTTAGCCTGGAAAAAGAGTTTGTTGCTCTATAAAAAAGCCCTCCGTAAAGCTAGGACATCTTTCTACTCATCACTAATTGAAGAAAATAAGAACAACCCAGGTTTCTTTTCAGCACTGTAGCCAGGCTGACAAAGAGTCAGAGCTCTATTGAGCTGAGTATTCCATTAACTTAACTAGTAATGACTTCATGACTTTCTTTGCTAACAAATTTTGACTATTAGAGAAAAAATTACTCATAACCATCCCAAAGATGTATCGTTATCTTTGGCTGCTTTCAGTGATGCCGGTATTTGGTTAGACTCTTTCTCTCCGATTGTTCTGTCTGAGTTATTTTCATTAGTTACTTCATCCAAACCATCAACATGTTTATTAGACCCCATTCCTGCCAGGCTGCTCAAGGAAGTCCTACCATTATTTAATGCTTCAATCTTAAATATGATCAATCTATCTTTGTTAGTTGGTTATGTACCACAGGACTTTAAGGTGGCAGTAATTAAACCATTACTTAAAAAGCCATCACTTGACCCAGCTATCTTAGCTAATTATAGGCCAATCTCCAACCTTCCTTTTCTCTCAAAGATTCTTGAGAGGGTAGTTGTAAAACAGCTAACTGATCACCTGCAGAGGAATGGTCTATTTGAAGAGTTTCAGTCAGGTTTTAGAATTCATCATAGTACAGAAACAGCATTAGTGAAGGTTACAAATGATCTTCTTATGGCTTCGGACAGTGGACTTATCTCTGTGCTTGTTCTGTTGGACCTCAGTGCTGCTTTTGATACTGTTGACCATAAAATTTTATTACAGAGATTAGAGCATGTCATAGGTATTAAAGGCACTGCGCTGCGGTGGTTTGAATCATATTTGTCTAATAGATTACAGTTTGTTCATGTAAATGGGGAATCTTCTTCACAGACTAAAGTTAATTATGGAGTTCCACAAGGTTCTGTGCTAGGACCAATTTTATTCACTTTATACATGCTTCCCTTAGGCAGTATTATTAGACGGTATTGCTTAAATTTCATTGTTACGCAGATGATACCCAGCTTTATCTATCCATGAAGCCAGAGGATACACACCAATTAGCTAAACTGCAGGATTGTCTTACAGACATAAAGACATGGGATGACCTCTAATTTCCTGCTTTTAAACTCAGATAAAACTGAAGTTATTGTACTTGGCCCCACAAATCTTAGAAGCATGGTGTCTAACCAGATCGTTACTCTGGATGCATTTCCCTGATCTCTAGTAATACTGTGAGAAATCTTGGAGGTCATTTTGATCAGGATATGTCATTCAAAGTGCATATTAAACAAATATGTAGGACTGCCTTTTTGCATTTACGCATATCTCTAAAATCAGAAAGGTCTTGTCTCAGAGTGATGCTGAAAAACTAATTCATGCATTTATTTCCTCTAGGCTGGACTATTGTAAATTCATTATTATCAGGTTGTCCTAAAAGTTCCCTAAAAAGCCTTCAGTTGGTTCAGAATGCGCAGCTAGAGTACTGACGGGGACTAGCAGAGAGAGCATATCTCACCCGTGTTGGCCTCTCTTCATTGGCTTCCTGTTAATTCTAGAATAGAATTTAAAATTCTTCTTCTTACTTATAAGGTTTGAATAATCAGTCCCATCTTATCTTAGGGACCTCGTAGTACCATATTACCCCATTAGAGCGCTTCGCTCTCAGACTGCGGGCTTACTGTAGTTCCTAGGTTTGTAAGAGTAGAATGGGAGGCAGAGCCTTCAGCTTTCAGGCTCCTCTCCTGTGGAACCAGCTCCCAATTCAGATCAGGGAGACAGATACCCTCTCTACTTTTAAGATTAGGCTTAAAACTGTCCTTTTCGCTAAGGCTTATAGTTAGGGCTGGATCGGGTGACCCTGGACCATCCCTTGGTTATGTTGCTTTAGACGTAGACTGTGGGGGGGTTCCCATGATGCACTGTTTCTTTCTCTTTTTGCTCCGTATGCATCACTCTGCATTTAATCATTAGTGATCGATCTCTGCCCCCCTTCTCGCATGTCTTTTCCTGGTTCTGTCCCTCAGCCCCAACCAATCTCAGCAAGAAGACTGCCCTCCCTGAGCCTGGTTCTGCTGGAGGTTCTTCCTGTTAAAAGGGAGTTTTCCTTCCCACTGTGGCCAAGTGCTTGCTCATAGGGGGGTCGTTTTGACCGTTGGGGTTTTTCATAATTATTGTATGGCCTTGCCTTACAATATGGAGCGCCTTGGGGCAACTGTTTGTTGTGATTTGGCGCTATATAAGAAAAAAGTTGATTGATTGATTGATTCTGCTGGGACTGGTTAGGGCTGAGGGAGGGAACCAGGAAAAAGACATGCTGTGGAGGGGAGCAGAGATCAATCACTAATGATTAAATGCAGAGTGGTGCATACAGAGCAAAAAGAGAAAGAAACACTCAGTGCATCATGGGAACCCCCCAGCAGTCTAAGTCTATAGCAGCATAACTAAGGGATGGTTCAGGGTCACCTGATCCAGCCCTAACTATAAGCTTAGCAAAAAGGAAAGTTTTAAGCCTAATCTTAAAAGTAGAGAGGGTGTCTGTCTCCCTGATCTGAATTGGGAGCTGGTTCCACAGGAGAGGAGCCTGAAAGCTGAAGGCTCTGCCTCCCATTCTACTCTTACAAACCCTAGGAACTACAAGTAAGCCTGCAGTCTGAGAGCGAAGCCCTCTATTGGGGTGATACGGTACTATGAGGTCCCTAAGATAAGAAGGGACCTGATTATTCAAAACCTTATAAGTAAGAAGAAGAATTTTAAATTCTATTCTAGAATTAACAGGAAGCCAATGAAGAGAAGCCAATATGGGTGAGATATGCTCTCTCCTTCTAGTCCCCGTCAGTACTCTAGCTGCAGCATTTTGAATTAACTGAAGGCTTTTCAGGGAACTTTTAGGACAACCTGATAATAATGAATTACAATAGTCCAGCCTAGAGGAAATAAATGCATGAATTAGTTTTTCAGCATCACTCTGAGACAAGACGTAGACTGCTGGGGGGTTCCCATGATGCACTGTTTCTTTCTCTTTTTGCTCTGTATGCACCACTCTGCATTTAATCATTAGTGATCGATCTCTGCTCCCCTCCACAGCATGTCTTTTTCCTGGTTCTCTCCCTCAGCCCCAACCAGTCCCAGCAGAAGACTGCCCCTCCCTGAGCCTGGTTCTGCTGGAGGTTTCTTCCTGTTAAAAGGGAGTTTTTCCTTCCCACTGTAGCCAAGTGCTTGCTCACAGGGGGTCGTTTTGACCGTTGGGGTTTTACATAATTATTGTATGGCCTTGCCTTAAAATATAAAGCGCCTTGGGGCAACTGTTTGTTGTGATTTGGCGCTATATAAAAATTGATTGATTGATTTGGCACTATATAAATAAAATTGATTGAATTGATTGATTGAAGCATGCCGGGAAGTTTCTGGTTTTAGTGGCGCGCAGTTCAAAATCTGAATATTTATCTATTCAAGAACTGCGCACCAGGAAAGGATACATTTCAAACTGTTGTTTAATTTTAGTCTTAAATATCCATGAAAACATGGCATTACGTGTCACCTACACTTTAAGATCACCCCTTTCATTACGAGATTCTTTGTTTTGTTTCAAATTTCTCTTTATGGGACTTATTGTTAAAATATGTACTGAATTTTTGGCTGAGGTATATACTCTCAGAGTACTTCTTGTTATTAGGAGCTGATAAAGGAACTAAAATTCAGAATCTGTGATAATATATTCAGTTGATTAGACCTGGAGCTGTCTGTAACTGGATCATCAGGCAAATTTCGTGGGAAGATGCAAAATGAGAAATTATTTTTCCATCAAATTTTATAAAGTTCAGTGTATAACTTTGAGTAATTCTACTAACACACAAACCAAAGTAAAGTTTGTATTGTACGTGTGGGAGTGGGCTGAGTGTACCTCCTCCAGAAGTCTTTGTTTAAGATCCCTCTCACTCTCCAACTTTTGCTGTAGACTGCGGGCATTCATCTCCAACATGGCATGCTTCTTTTCCAGGTCATTCAACTGAGAAGAAATCATTCCCTTAAACATCAGCTCAACAGAAAAGAAAACTCTTAAACTCAGCAGTGGGTTCATGCTCACAGTGTCTGCAAGGCTCTCGGCTTTGAGTTTCTGGTCTTTGAGGGCCTGCTGCAGGGCAAGGATCTCAGCCTTGTGCTCCTTCACGGCCTGCTCCACAGCCTGGCGAGACTCAGAACTGCGCTGCTCTGCACGAACCCTATAGGAATCACACCAAACATCTGTTTTTGTAACTGCTGTTTACCTGGATACGAATGCATCAAATCATCAAAAACTGAGGGTGGTCTCTATAGATTGATGTTCGTTTTTAATATTTAGTTTGATAAAGAAGTAGCACAAATTCAAATGACACACACAAGATAACAAAACAGAAGAATATCTGCTCTCACAGGTTATAAGGCAGCACAAAAACCAGCACTGGCTGCTGAATAGACATCTAAAATATGTTACAATGACTAAGAGAAACATATACATTCATCGACATTTAGCCAGCACCTCCATACGTATGGGGACAGTCATCCAATTTTTGTCATTTTAACAAATAAATAAATGCATACTGTGACGCTTCCATGCACGCGGAAACACAGCAGCTTTTCCCCAGAAACAAAACAAAAAAACAAAAAAAATACATGTCACCCATGGGATTTGAACCTGTGCCTTCCAAAAGCTCCAATTGCAGTCAGAAACTTTACCAAACTACCATCACAGTCCTGTAAAAGGTGCTGAACACTGCCTCAGATCAGGAAGCACATGGATGTATTTTTAAAAAATAAAAATAACGCACCATATGAAAACATTACATTGTATTAAATCCCTCTCATCAAGCGCGCAATACAAATATGAGTCATCTGTTCCTCTGTAGATGACCCATGGTCACTGATGTACAGTCATGAAATGACATGAATGAGAAGCAGTTCCCTCGTCTCATTCATGTCCACATGTGCTGGCGCGTTTCCTGTCGGCCCGCATGTGTCTTACCTACACGTGTGTCTTGTGGACGGCACGCCGCAGGACAGCATGTCATGTGGAGCAGAGCTCACGTTGGTGACGTTACAGTCGCCTGCTGCATGTTATGATCTGATGGTCCATTTCAACCTGGGGACAGCCTGTCCATGTGCGCCATGCGTGCACGCTTGCTGCAGCCCGTTGCCACAGTGATATATGTTTTTATTTATGTCCACTTGTTGACAGCAAACAGACACATGCACATCACAGTGGTCAGTTGTTAGTCTGAGTCCGTCCAAACACAGTACTGTCCAGCTGGGATGTCCAGAATGACAGATCTCCACAGCCACTTCTGTCATAGCCACACCTCCTGTCAGTTCAGTTGCACACACCAAAGTCACACTCATGGGGCACTTAGACAAATTTCACTGTGGGTAAGACAGTGATTGTCTGCAGTCTGTTGTCATGCCAAGAGTGTGAATGGCCACACATTTTCTAAGTGCCGTGCGAATGGTGTTAGATGTTTGTGCGTGCCACCTGGAATTTGGTCGACACCTGCCGCGAGAGTGATCGATGGGCTCGCACAGCGCACACTCTGTCTTTCAGCCACTGACAAATACAATACAACAAATAGTTGTAGCAACAGGTGTACGAGGCACTAGACGCAGCTACGAAATTACACCATTTGCATACAATTCCTGCTTCATGTGCATGCACTTAATGCACAATTTGGCCAAATTCACACTAAGTATGAAGGGGCCCTAAAAAACAAACAAACAGTAGAGGAGATCTCACGCAAATATCAAATCAAATCAAATCAATTTTATTTATATAGCGCCAAATCACAACAAACAGTTGCCCCAAGGTGCTTTATATTGTAAGGCAAAGCCATACAATAATTACGGAAAAACCCCAACGGTCAAAACGAACCCCTGTGAGCAAGCACTTGGCGACAGTGGGAAGGAAAAACTCCCTTTTAACAGGAAGAAACCTCCAGCAGAACCAGGCTCAGGGAGGGGCAGTCTTCTGCTGGGACTGGTTGGGGCTGAGGGAGAGAACCAGGAAAAAGACATGCTGTGGAGGGGAGCAGAGATCAATCACTAATGATTAAATGCAGAGTGGTGCATACAGAGCAAAAAGAGAAAGAAACACTCAGTGCATCATGGGAACCCCCCAGCAGTCTAAGTCTATAGCAGCATAACTAAGGGATGGTTCAGGGTCACCTGATCCAGCCCTAACTATAAGCTTTAGCAAAAAGGAAAGTTTAAGCCTAATCTTAAAAGTAGAGAGGGTGTCTGTCTCCCTGATCGGAATTGGGAGCTGGTTCCACAGGAGAGGAGCCTGAAAGCTGAAGGCTCTGCCTCCCATTCTACTCTTACAAACCCTAGGAACTACAAGTAAGCCTGCAGTCTGAGAGCGAAGCGCTCTATTGGGTGATATGGTACTACGAGGTCCCTAAGATAAGATGGGACCTGATTATTCAAAACCTTATAAGTAAGAAGAAGAATTTTAAATTCTATTCTAGAATTAACAGGAAGCCAATGAAAAGAGGCCAATATGGGTGAAATACGCTCTCTCCTTCTAGTCCCTGTCAGTACTCTAGCTGCAGCATTTTGAATTAACTGAAGGCTTTCAGGGAACTTCAGAATATCCGCTATTAAAAGTCGACACTGAAACTGGAAATGTCAAATGTTGAACACTTCCTGCAGTGACAGTAGAGGAGATTAACCTGTTTTTGAATATGTTGTTTTTGCTGTGCTACGTTTATCCTCTGTAAGGGTTTGTGCAACTTTTTGTTTGTCTCCATTAAGAAAAGAAAAGAAAAACACAATAGAGATCTCGCAAAAATAGAGGCAATCTTGCAGGAATTCAGTGGAAAGTCGACACTGAAACTGGAAATGCTAAATGTTGAATTCACAGTGAACCCAGGAAAGCTAAACTGAGAGGCGGTGCGCACCTTGACAGCTCTTGAGATCAGTCAGTGACTATTTAGCATGTAAATCACATCTAAAAATAAAAAGTACATTTCTCGAACCTGAATAATCACAATTGATAACTCTTGTATTATCTATTGAAGAAAGGCTGTCATCATCCACAAAGCTGTGATTGTCAATTTGATATTATTTTCTAATCAAATCAAAGGCATTAAAAAATCTAAAACTTGTTTAAAATTCATTTTCTACCTCTGAATTATAGTGAAAAAAAATCTCATGGACCTATATGACCTTCTTGTTTCTTCAGCAATTTCATTTTTTTTTAACATTTAAATTTACAACACTATTACACTGAAAAAAGTCTGAAGGACATAAGTGACGTGGTGAGATGGTGAAGAGCTTCCAGGCATGTGAGAGGCAAATAAAGAAAAATGCTTAAAATGGCAGGGAATAAGAGGGCCCTGGTCGGGGGGGGGGGGGGGGGGGGGGGGGGGGGGGGGGGGGGGTGGGGGGGGGGGGGGGGGGGGGGGGGGGGGGGGGGGGGGGGGGGGGGGGGGGGGTAGCTGAAGGGTTTAGTCATGCTAATGCTCCCCAGAACCATTTACTGAAAAAAAATCTGAAGGCCCTAAATGACACGGTGAGATGGTGAGGAGTTTCCTTCGTTCATGTTGGCAACATATACATATTACAAATTATTATATTTACATCCATATTTCTTTAAGCAACTCAGGGGATTGTGTAAAGGGCTTGAACATTTCCATGTCACTGAATATGTCTTGGACTTAAATAATACATGAACCTTAAGGTGCCCAAATAACACTTGCAGTACAAACCTGGACAGCAAGATACCAGATACAACATCCATAAAAATAAAATAACTGAGAACTTCTGTATATTTTTAACCATTTCTGGAATGCAGCACTGCTGGTGAGCTACAAAGCGGTGGAGGATATCAGCTTAGCTCCTTTGATGAGTCGCTTAAATAATGATCTGGATAATATTCAGGATATCATACTTAGCTCTCATAGCAGACTACAATCAATCAAAAAAGCATTGTGCTGATCGCTTTGATCAAATCAGGACATCCGTAAGGGCCCCTTCATACATAACATGAAAGATGCAGAAATCAAAAGAAAATCTGTGAACCAAACACGAAATGGGGAACCATGAACCATTGCACGTGTGCAAGAACACAGTGCGAGCAGCTGCACCACATCATGCCACTGACGTGGAGAAACTAAAATAAAAACCAGCTGTATAATTAGTGAATATCACTGGGTTGATATAAATCAAAAAATAAAAGGGGACGCAATACAGAACCCTGCAGTTAAATAACCCTGGTAAAATAAAAAAAATGCCACTCATGGGATTTGAACCTGCAATTTACAAAAGCTCAGATTGCCAGACAGAAACTTTACCACTATACTACAAATACTGTCTTATAACAGGAGTGTAAAATGGCTAAAATCAACAAGGAGATAAACTTTTTTTAAGAGAAAAAAGCACCATAATAACTGACAAAATGGCATTTGTTACGGCATATTTTTGATGATACGTGACTTTGGCTTGTCATATTGTCATAGTCCTTGAGCGCGCATCTTTTGCCTTACACGCGTGTTGGGCTGGACACACGTGACATTCAGATCACCTGCTGCATGATCTGACGGTCCGTTTCACATGGAGCAGCCTGCCGACGTGCACTATGTGCGGCCGCTGCAGCCCGGCTGTGTGCGCTCAGACGTGGCTGTCCGGCCCCCATGTGATCATGTGTGTACATACATATCAGCATGTCATGCAAGTGTGCTCCCCCCTCACCACGTGTGTTGCTTTGCAACACCACACTTTCACTGCCAGCTCGAAAGTGATCGTCTGCTCACTATTTTCGTTATAACAACAAG
This sequence comes from Thalassophryne amazonica, assembly GCF_902500255.1. Classification (NCBI taxonomy): domain Eukaryota; kingdom Metazoa; phylum Chordata; class Actinopteri; order Batrachoidiformes; family Batrachoididae; genus Thalassophryne; species Thalassophryne amazonica. Next base: position 10,276,518 of record NC_047107.1, on the reverse strand, counting down.
AACAGCACCACATGTTCTAAGTGGCCAGTGAGCGGTGTTGGATGTTTGTGTGTGTCACCTGGAATTTGGCCACCTGCCGCGAGAAGGATCGAATAGGCTCTCACAGGGCACTCTCTGTTTTTTCAGCCACTAGTGTGCGTGAATAGTTGTAGCGACAGGTGTACGAGGTGTTAGAGGCAGCTCCGATTTTTCACGACTGGCATGCAAGTCCTCCTTCGTGCATTAGGCGGCTTCAATCATGTTATGTGTGAAGGAGCCTTAAAAGATAACATGTCAAATGGTTGGCAAACACAAATTTCCAGATATCAGTCAACTGGGGAGCCCAGTCTTGTTTGAGGGCAGGCACTAAAGGGTTAAAATATGAGGCATATGACACAATAATCCTACATCCAGGGACAGCCCTCTCAGAGTTTTTGGGCAAATTACACAGCAAACAAAGTGAAATGCAAAGAAAAGTGAAGATGCGGTGGAAAGTGGACGTGTTGAGGTTTGTTTATGACTCAGAGCTCAAACTCTTGTAAGCTGTGTAGGCTAACACTTACCGACACAACCACTCCCATTTGCCTTGTCTGATTCTCCCTCAGCCCCAACCAGTCCCAGCAGAAGACTGCCCCTCCCTGAGCCTGGTTCTGCTGGAGGTTTCTTCCTGTTAAAAGGGAGTTTTTCCTTCCCACTGTAGCCAAGTGCTTGCTCACAGGGGGTCGTTTTGACCGTTGGGGTTTTACATAATTATTGTATGGCCTTGCCTTACAATATAAAGCGCCTTGGGGCAACTGTTTGTTGTGATTTGGCGCTATATAAAAAAATTGATTGATTGATTGATTGATTGCAGCCGAAAACAAAACAGTACATCATTTATCCGCGTGAAGTGATGCCTGTATTTGTATTGCGCAATGGGAGGCTTTCCCCGGAAGTGGTCAAATCCTGCAATATCACACAGAGGTTCAAACGAGACTGCGCTGCCCTGTTTGGATAATTGGGTCGTTACCTGGTCACATTGGTTAGTTAGACTAGCCAAGCCAACTAGTAATTAGCAGATAACTTCAGCCAGATTTTTTTTAAAAGAACTTTGAGATGCTTTATTCAGTTAGAAGTGAAGTTTGACAGCTCCATATTTGCACTTAAAATACTCTTATTCCATTACTCCCCGACACTGCTAATGAAGCCTCGTGTCCAATGAGCACCGTGATGCAACATCATTTGAAACAGCTTCTTGGTGATGAGACCAGGTTGGCAAAATCGAGGCTTAAGCCACTTGGACAGTCCCAAGCCAATGAAGGCAGTAGTCATCAGACCAAAGACAGACGGTGTCAGCACCCTGCACTCCTCTGTGGTGGCGAGGTAAATATACAAACACAGTCACAGCATCACAGGTCAGGTTAAACCATCTACTCACAGGAGGAAGCCAACTAACCTCAAACGTCAGATCGTCAGTAATCACATTGTCATGCCCTGTCATCGTGAATATTAACAGCAGAGCTCACTGACCCAATGTAGATGGTCAAAAATGTGAAAAAAGTAGATGGGACACAACACAAAGCAGACTCAAACTGGTGGTCAAACTGGTACCTTTTTCCTGCTAAAAATCCCAGTAGCACTCTGTTTTACTGCAACAATGATCCATGTCTCACTTCACACACACATACACACACGTTTATTCCTTTGGTATTCCAGCGTGTTAGATAGTAGCTTTCGTAAAGAGATTTTATTGATGAAAGTAACGTTAACGTTAGTTGATATTACTGATGTTATTATACAAATAATGAATGTTTATGAGTTCAATGGTACAAACATTACACGAGGTGAAACATGGAATGTTCCATCTTTCAAGGTATTAAATATTTGTTCCGCTGAATTTTAAAAAATGCATTATTTGTTTATATAATGGCTAAAATAGATCTTTATCATTTATATTTTATTAATTTATAAACAACAGGAAAGGGACATTTTGGTGTTTGTCACTGGTGCTTTGATGTCAACAGTCCAACATGAACTTTAAATAGAAGTCCAAAATTCCTCTCAGTCAACATGGATAAATGGTTAGATAGTTCAAAAATAATTTAATAATGTAGTCTGTGATGCCCACACTAGTGGGCGGTGTTCACAGCGTGCAATAGTACAAAATGTATGGAACCAATTTTGCAGGCTACATGCAATGCAACCCAAATGGGATGAATAATCCACATCACATGACATACAAAGCACCAATCAAATGACAAGGATCCAATCAGCCATTATATATTAAAGTATATTAAACTTAAGCAACTATCTGTCATTATTTGTGCTCGGCTCTTATTGTGATAATCACTGGCTGAGATGGTTTGCGCTCAAACTTTTAATTCCGTGACATTGATCATTGAAGTGTTAACATCTCCAAATATTCATACTCCCACATAAACAGTATTTTGACACTGCTTTTACAAATGTTGATTGTCGGTCAAAATACTGAGGTGCTGCCACATAATTAATACATCAATCAAATTATTTTAGAAATAATATTAGTAGTCACCAATGGTGCCTAATAATATTATACTGAAACCTGCCTTACCTGTGTCCAACAGGTAAACTGTATGTTCTTGTGGGCACAGATCTGTTTGCACAGTGTGGCCGTTTTTAGGTCCCTGTAGTTCTCACCTGTTCTGTTTCTCAGTGTCCAGCAGTCTCTGAATGTCTCTGGTTCTCCTCTCAGCTTGGTTCTTCTCATCCTCCAGTGTTGACCTCCAGGCTTCCCACTGCCGTTCCTTCTCCAGCAGTTCATCATTCAGGGTCTCCAACTCCAGAACCTGCTCCTCCAGCATGGTGCAAGTTGTCTTCAGTGTCTCAAGGTTCTGTTCATAAAAGGGGAATCGGTGATTTGGTTAGTCGAATGTGTATACCAGGGACGCAAATATCAATCTCCAAGTCACTCTCAAGGAGAAATATATTCAAGGCCAAAAATGTTATTTATTACATATTATTTCAATTGATTACGAACCAGTTTACTCAGTCTGTTACAGTGTGACTACACTTCTAGGGATCAATCAATCAATTCAATCAATTTTTTTATATAGTCCAAATCACAACAAACAGTTGCCCCAAGGTGCTTTATATTGTAAGGCAAGGCCATACAATAATTATGTAAAACCCCAACGGTCAAAACGACCCCCTGTGAGCAAGCACTTGGCTACAGTGGGAAGGAAAACTCCCTTTTAACAGGAAGAAACCTCCAGCAGAACCAGGCTCAGGGAGGGGCAGTCTTCTGCTGGGACTGGTTGGGACTGAGGGAGAGAACCAGGAAAAAGACATGCTGTGGAGGGGAGCAGAGATCGATCACTAATGATTAAATGCAGAGTGGTGCATACAGAGCAAAAGAGAAAGAAACAGTGCATCATGGGAACCCCCCAGCAGTCTATGTCTATAGCAGCATAACTAAGGGATGGTTCAGGGTCACCTGATCCAGCCCTAACTATAAGCTTTAGCAAAAAGGAAAGTTTAAGCCTAATCTTAAAAGTAGAGAGGGTGTCTGTCTCCCTGATCTGAATTGGGAGCTGGTTCCACAGGAGAGGAGCCTGAAAGCTGAAGGCTCTGCCTCCCATTCTACTGTTACAAACCCTAGGAACTACAAGTAAGCCTGCAGTCTGAGAGCGAAGCGCTCTATTGGGGGTGATATGGTACTACGAGGTCCCTAAGATAAGATGGGACCTGATTATTCAAAACCTTATAAGTAAGAAGAAGAATTTAAATTCTATTCTAGAATTAACAGGAAGCCAGTAAGAGAGGCCAATATGGGTGAGATATGCTCTCTCCTTCTAGTCCCCGTTAGTACTCTAGCTGCAGCATTTTGAATTAACTGAAGGCTTTTTAGGGAACTTTTAGGACAACCTGATAATAATGAATTACAATAGTCCAGCCTAGAGGAAATAAATGCATGAATTAGTTTTTCAGCATCACTCTGAGACAAGACCTTTCTGATTTTAGAGATATTGCGTAAATGCAAAAAAGCAGTCCTACATATTTGTTTAATATGCGCTTTGAATGACATATCCTGATCAAAAATGACTCCAAGATTTCTCACAGTATTACTAGAGGTCAGGGTAATGCCATCCACAGTAAGGATCTGGTTAGACACCATGTTTCTAAGATTTGTGGGGCCAAGTACAATAACTTCAGTTTTATCTGAGTTTAAAAGCAGGAAATTAGAGGTCATCCATGTCTTTATGTCTGTAAGACAATCCTGCAGTTTAGGTAATTGGTGTGTGTCCTCTGGCTTCATGGATAGATAAAGCTGGGTATCATCTGCGTAACAATGAAAATTTAAGCAATACCGTCTAATAATACTGCCTAAGGGAAGCATGTATAAAGTGAATAAAATTGGTCCTAGCACAGAACCTTGTGGAACTCCATAATTAACTTTAGTCTGTGAAGAAGATTCCCCATTTACATGAACAAATTGTAATCTATTAGACAAATATGATTCAAACCACCGCAGCGCAGTGCCTTTAATACCTATGGCATGCTCTAATCTCTGTAATAAAATTTTATGGTCAACAGTATCAAAAGCAGCACTGAGGTCTAACAGAACAAGCACAGAGATGAGTCCACTGTCCGAGGCCATAAGAAGATCATTTGTAACCTTCACTAATGCTGTTTTCTGTACTATGATGAATTCTAAAACCTGACTGAAACTCTTCAAATAGACCATTCCTCTGCAGATGATCAGTTAGCTGTTTTACAACTACCCTTTCAAGAATTTTTGAGAGAAAAGGAAGGTTGGAGATTGGCCTATAATTAGCTAAGATAGCTGGGTCAAGTGATGGCTTTTAAGTAATGGGTTTAATTACTGCCACCTTAAAAGCCTGTGGTACATACCCAACTAACAAAGATAGATTGATCATATTTAAGATCGAAGCATTAAATAATGGTAGGGCTTCCTTGAGCAGCCTGGTAGGAATGGGGTCTAATAAACATGTTGATGGTTTGGATGAAGTAACTAATGAAAATAACTCAGACAGAACAATCGGAGAGAAAGAGTCTAACCAAATACAGGCATCACTGAAAGCAGCCAAAGATAACGATACGTCTTTGGGATGGTTATGAGTAATTTTTTCTCTAATAGTTAAAATTTTGTTAGCAAAGAAAGTCATGAAGTCATTACTAGTTAAAGTTAATGGAATACTCAGCTCAATAGAGCTCTGACTCTTTGTCAGCCTGGCTACAGTGCTGAAAAGAAACCTGGGGTTGTTCTTATTTTCTTCAATTAGTGATGAGTAGAAAGATGTCCTAGCGTTACGGAGGGCTTTTTTATAGAGCAACAGACTCTTTTTCCCAGGCTAAGTGAAGATCTTCTAAATTAGTGAGACGCCATTCCTCTCCAACTTACGGGTTATCTGCTTTAAGCTACGAGTTTGTGAGTTATACCACAGAGTCAGGCACTTCTGATTTAAAGCTCTCTTTTTAGAGGAGCTACAGCATCCAAGTTGTCTTCAATGAGGATGTAAAACTATTGACGAGATACTCTATCTCACTTACAGAGTTTAGTAGCTACTCTGCACTGTGTTGGTATATGGCATTAGAGAACATAAGAAGGAATCATATCCTTAAACCTAGTTACAGCGCTTTCTGAAGACTTCTAGTGTAATGAAACTTATTCCCCACTGCTGGGTATCCATCAGAGTAAATGTAAATGTTATTAAGAATGATCAGACAGAAGGGAGTTTTCAGGGAATACTGTTAAGTCTTCTATTTCCATACCATAAGTCAGAACAAGAATCTAAGATATGATTAAAGTGGTGGGTGGACTCATTTACTTTTTGAGCAAAGCCAATAGAGTCTATAATAGATTAAAATGCAGTGTTGAGGCTGTCATCTCAGCATCTGTGTGGATGTTAAAATCGCCCACTATAATTATCTTATCTGAGCTAAGCACTAAGTCAGCCAAAAGGTCTGAAAATTCACAGAGAAACTCACAGTAACGACCAGTGGACGATAGAGATAACAATAAAACTGGTTTTTGGGACTTCCAATTTGGATGGACAAGACTAAGAGTCAAGCTTTCAAATAAATTAAAGCTCTGTCTGGGTTTTGATTAATTAATAAGCTGGAATGGAAGATTGCTGCTAATCCTCCGCCCCGGCCCGTGCTACGAGCATTCTGACAGTTAGTGTGACTCAGGGGTGTTGACTCATTTAAACTACATATTCATCCTGCTGTAACCAGGTTTCTGTAAGGCAGAAATAAATCAATATGTTGATCAATTATTATATCATTTACCAACAGGGACTTAGAAGAGAGAGACCTAATGTTTAATAGACCACATTTAACTGTTTTAGTCTGTGGTGCAGTTGAAGGTGCTATATTATTTTTTCTTTTTGAATTTTTATGCTTAAATAGATTTTTGCTGGTTATTGGTAGTCTGGGAGCAGGCACCATCTCTACGGGGATGGGGTAATGAGGGGATGGCAGGGGGAGAGAAGCTGCAGAGAGGTGTGTAATACTACAACTCTGCTTCCTGGTCCAACCCATGGATAGTCACGGTTTGGAGGATTTAAGAAAATTGGCCAGATTTCTAGAAATGAGAGCTGCTCCATCCAAAGTGGGATGGATGCCGTCTCTCCTAACAAGACCAGGTTTTCCCCAGAAGCTTTGCCAATTATCTATGAAGCCCACCTCATTTTTTGGACACCACTCAGACAGCCAGCAATTCAAGGAGAACATGCGGCTAAACATGTCACTCCCGGTCTGATTGGGGAGGGGCCCAGAGAAAACTACAGAGTCCGACATTGTTTTTGCAAAGTTACACCGATTAATGTTAATTTTAGTGACCTCCGATTGGCGTAACCGGGTGTCATTACTGCCGACGTGAATTACAATCTTACCAAATTTACGCTTAGCCTTAGCCAGCAGTTTCAAATTTCCTTCAATGTCGCCTGCTCTGGCCCCCGGAAGACAATTGACTATGGTTGCTGGTGTCGCTACTTCACATTTCGCAAAACAGAGTCGCCAATAACCAGAGTTTGATCCTCGGCGGGTGTGTCGTCCGAGTGGGGAAAAACGGTTTAGAGATGTGAACGGGTTGGCGGTGTACACGGGGCTTCCGTTTTAGGGCTACGCTTCCTCCTCACAGTCACCCAGTCAGCCTGCTTTCCCGGCTGCTCGGGATCTGCCAGGGGGTAACTAACGGCGGCTAAGCTACCTTGGTCCGCACCGACTACAGGGGCCTGGCTAGCTGTAGAATTTTCCACGGTGCGGAGCCGAGTCTCCAATTCGCCCAGCCTGGCCTCCAAAGCTACGAATAAGCTACACTTATTAAAGTACCGTTACTGCTAAAGGAGGCCGAGGAATAACTAACATTTCACACCCAGAGCAGAAAAGTGCGGGAGAGAAAGGAGAAGCCGCCATGCTAAATCGGCTAAGAGCTAGTAGCTACGCTAAGCTAGCGGATTCCTAAAACACGCAAAGTGAATAATGTGTAAATAATTTAGAGGTGATTCAGCAGAAGGAGTGCTTTAGTTAAGGCACGTAAAGATTACACTGGGAAACAAATCGTAATCTAGATAACTAGATCACTCTAACTGCGCAGATTAAACAGCTAACAGATACAGAAAAACACCGTTGTGCTCCGGAACAGGAAGTGATACAATACCGCAGTGAGAGCCAACCACCCACCGGGATGGGCACAACTGTGGTGGTTCTGAAGTTCACAGGGTTAAGAGCTAAGGAAAGGTTGAAAATTGTGGTGATCGGCACATACGAGGACACTGTCAGGACCAGCTGCTTTCCTCACACAGTACCCTTCTGACCGCCATAGATCCCAAAGAAAGTGGTTGATATTTGTCAGAGAGTAAAGTCTGCTGGACTGTATCCCTCCTCGTGTTTTGTCAAAACATGCACAGAACAGGCTGAGCTCCTCTGCCATGGAGAGATTACAGTTTGTAGGCAGGTTGTCTCAGTGACTGTTCTGTGCCTTGCCACATAAAGTGTGGGTATTGTATTTGAAAGTAGTGTTCAATCTTGCTGTCACTGTTCCATTTTGCTGCTGTGATGCTCTGTTTAGGTCATGCTGGCTATACTGTAAACTGCAGTACAGCCTCTCATTTTTAATAAAAGGTTAACGTGTCTGGTTAGCCAGGACAGCAGGTTTGGGAATACCAAATTACCATGGTTGCTGTGACCTTCTCAATTGAATTGATTACAGGACAGAACAGATGGGGTCTAATGCTTCAAATCTGCAGGGGAGTTGTATGTTGTACTCAGTAAATACACCCCTCAGTGTACTCAGAACAGTCGTGGAGTTGTGAGATTGCTCCCTTAGGCCAGGGTCGAAGAACTTTGCAATTTGGAGGTACTCTGTTGATTAATGGTTTAGATGCTGGCAACGTTAGCACAGAATATGGTCAGACTGTTTGAACTGAGGAGGGGTTAGAGCCCTGATGTATTGTCAATATTCTTGCAAACATGGGTCCAGTATACTCTTGACCTTCTGGTGAATCTAGGAAAACTGAACTGAGGCAGTCTGGTTGAGTTCCACTCCAACAATGAAAATTTTGGAGTGGTGAGTTCTGAAGGTTACTGTTAGTCCATGGGCCAAGCAGGTTTTCGGTACACTTAAGGGGAAAAAATCAACATTTAGAATCCAGCCTCAGTGTATCGTGGCCTACACAAAAATGTATGATAGCCATCCCAGGGTGGTAGCTGTAGCCAGGTAGGGATCAATGAAGAAATTACACAGAGGTCAAACTTTAAAATGCTTCAATCATGTGGAATCTATATCACATTACTTGTGTGATCATAATGATCCAAAAGGTATAGATTGGACTATCTATGATGGAATGTTCTGGAGTTATGGGGTAAAAACAGCAAAAATGGTGACAAAGATCAGTTTCAGTTTGTACAGGGGTGCAAATCATTTAAAGTTGCTCCAATTTCAGTAAAAAATTATGCAAATTATTGTTTGGGTTAATAGGGTTCTAAAATGGAATAGTTTGCACCATCTGCCATGCTTAGTTATCATGTTACAGGGTAACATATGTCACATGTAAATAGAATCCAATGGATGTTGACCTTGTTTGGCCTTTACTTTGGAGACAAAGTATTCAACACAGTCAAAACTATTCCATTTATTGATCCTTTTATTTCAACCAATAACTTGCATCATTTTTTGCTGAAATTGGAGCAACTTTAACTTTTGACCCCTGTACAAACTGAAATTGACCTTTGTCACATTTTTGCTGTTTTTACACCATAATGGGATGGCCATCATACATTTTTGTTTAGGCCATGGTACCACTGAGGTTGGATTCTAAGTGTCATTTCGTCCCCTTAAGTGGTACCGATTAGGTCAAAATGACCGGCTCATGGACTATGTGTAGCAGAGGTGGGACAAAGTCACTGTCAAGTCATTCTCAAGTCATCAATCTGTAAGTCCCAAGTCAAGTCTCAAGTCAGCCTGCAAACAACTGATGGTCATTATGACTTGAGACTTGACTTGGGACTTGCTGATTCATGACTGGAGAGTGACTTGATGGAGACTTTGTCCCACCTCTGCTGTGTAGCATCTCTGGGGTTAAACTTAGCATTGCCTTGTTGTGGTATATAGACTGCAGGCACCCTAATGAAGACTGAAAGTGCTGAACCTCACCATGGTCTATTCCAGGTCTAAAAGCCTGCTCTACACTCTGAAGGGAAGCTTCTGGCTCATGCTGGTCTGGTTTTGGGGTGAGCAGCAGTGTGCCATGAAGGTCCCACATGGTGCACATTTTCTTTGCTGTCAATCAGCAGCAGCAGCAGATGATTTCACAGGGAAGATTTCATCAATAAAATTACCTGTGAAAAAGATTTAACTGATCACTCCATATTGACAGTAGATATTCTGCTTTACATTAGTTTGATGTTAACTTTTGTTGTCAGGGGCGACTGCAGTCTAAGTCTTAGTCCTCCTCACATCATAAATCTGACTTTGAAAAGTTGGAGTGTGAACTCGATAGGGTTGTGTGGGCCGCTGAAGAGGAGGTATGCTGGCCCACAATCAGAGGGCGCCCTGCTTGGAGTGCGGGCTTCAGGCACGAGAGGGCGCTGCCGCCTCACAGGAGCCGGGAGTGACAGCTGTCACTCATTAACTCCTGACAGCTGTCACCTATCATCAACTCATCAACCACTCCATAAAAGCGGACACATCTCCACCCGCTGCCGAGATATCGTTTGCCTTCGAGGTATTTTCTCAGCCGTACTCTGTTAAGTAGTAGGTACTACTGTTATTCTTACTGTGTTCCTGTTTCGGAGGTGGAGGTGTTTTACCCACCATTGAGGAACTATCGCTGAGTGTATTGCTGGGTGCACACACACCTACACATAACTGTTCTGCTTCCTGCCAGCAGTACAGATCCGACAGCCGGAGACGGTGGCCACCTGGGGACTCGGAAACTGGCAGCTTCAGTATTCTCCGGGTTCGGTGGCAGTGGAAAGTGTGGGATCCGGCTCTTCTCTGGACGGACGTCTTCTATCCTCGAGCCTGCCCACACATCACCTACTACATTTGACTCTGTCCAAATTCTGTATTGTCTGTATTTCGTTGTGCCACGCTTCACAACAGTAAAGTGTTGTTTTTTGTTCTCATCTACTGTCGTTCATTTACGCCCCCTGTTGTGGGTCCGTGTCATTACACTTTCACAACAGATAGATGGACTGGGGCTGTACCTGATGTTTTACAGACACTGTATTGGACCATCGTGGCGAAGAAAAAGCCAAGTCCAAAGGCGAGAGTCGCTTTATCAATTGATTTACATTCCTATCCTTACCTATGGTCATAAAGTTTGGGTAGTAAACAAAAGAATAGCATTACTGATACAAGCAGCGTAAATGACATTCCTCCATCACGTGTCTGGGCTTGCACTAGATCCACTGCCTGTTCACATCAAAAGGAACCAGTTGAGGTTGTTTGGGTGAAGATGCCCCCATTCATCTCCTGAGGGAGGTCTTCTAAGCATGTCCAACAGGGAGGATACCCCGGGGAAGTCCCAGGACATGCTAGAGAGATTATAGTTCCCAGTTGGCATGGGAATGCCTCGGGATCCCCAAGGAAAAGTTAGAGATGTTGGTCAAGGATGGGGAGGCATGAGAAGAGCTGCATGATCTACTGCCACTGAGACCAGGATGTAGATAAGGAGAATAAAATTTAATGAACTAATGAATGAATGAGGACATGTGAGCAGATCTGAGATTTTGTAGTTGTCTTTGTAAAGTAGGATTGAACAGCCTGTTGACCACTTCCCATTGACCTGGAGACCTGGGACAAGGCATCCACAGATTGCTAACATTGGAGGCAACCTGTTAAGTAGGGCCTGAAACAAGACGATACTGACCGCCGTAAGCAGACAAACCTAGAAACCAGTTTCTCAAAAGGAGAAGAACCTATGCAGGCCTCAAGGCCTCAGAGCTTCAGTGACACGTGAGCTGAATGTTACATTGAAGCTAACTGTGCATGTTTTTGTGACCACAGATAACATGAAGTGCTTTGGGTGTGGACAAGAAGGTCATAGTGTGCGTGCACATCTTCCGAGAGCAGCAGCCTCCCCTGGCTAACTGTTTTGACACTGGCTTTGGGGGGATTCCTCCGCCAGTGATGGAAGCTGCTATTCCTCCACCATCTTGAAACTGAATGATGCTGTTAATCCACATGTTTGGCCTCCACTTTATACAACATATTTTTCATCAACGCCTGTACTGTCCTTCTGAACTGTCCATCAGAATGGGTGTCGACAGATAAACCCTGTTGGCCTTGAAGCAGTTCTACTCTGTGACCTGTGTGCTTGCTCTGGGGGTTAGTAAGGTTAGACCTTATTTGTGTGAAGCAGCTTGAGGCAACTTTGTTGTGATTTGGTGCTATATAAATGAAAATGAATTGAAATACTCTTTCTTAACCTGTTCTGTGGTGTTGCTGTGACAGTAAACAAAGCCAGTGGAGTTCGTGTTCAAGGAAACCCAGAACTCTTTGCATGCTCTCTGAAGAACTGTCGTGTGATTACTAAATGAATGCATTACTGTAAATCCGACACTGATGATGTACACAGTTCATATCCAGACAGGTGCAAAGCATTCTGTTTCATGTCACACAAACAGAAAAAGCAGCATGAGACAGATATAGCCAAGGTGCAAGTGCTGCAGCAACACCACAGCACTCTGAAGTCCAACACTTCTGCAGCTGACACAACCTGGGAGTGATGGGGATGACACATCCTTCCCACACACCACCTCATCCCTCATATATGACTTCTATCTCTGGTTATGCAACCAGCAGCTCTGAGAATGCTACTGGACGCCCACTCAGGTATCCTCCCACAGGAGCAGTGCACATATCACACAGCCTTCTGGCTTTGTCTCTCTGCACACACAAAGTAATGCATAAAATACTGAAATACTGCAGAGGTCTCTGCTGCCTGATTTACATTTAACACAGTCAAAGCTTGGTTATATGTGTTGCTCACCTCTCACAGGTCACCTGCAAATTATACTGTAAGACAACAGCAGTGGAAAGCATGTTGTGGTGAAAGTCGAATAAAGAGTAGAGCTGGAAATGTAACAAGGTACAAGTACTATGCTTGTGTACTTCATGAATTTTCATCTAGCAGTAATTACACAGTAAAGCTGTTAACACCCAAAACCTGAATCAGCTGCAGGGGGGGGGGGGGGGGGGGGGGGGTAGCTGAAGGTTTAGTCATGCTAATGCTCCCCAGAACCATTTACTGAAAAAAATCTGAAGGCCCTAAATGACCGGTGAGATGGTGAGGAGTTTCCTTCGGTTCCTGTTGGCAACATAACATATTACAAATTATTATATTTCATCCATATTTCTTTAAGCAACTCAGGGATTGTGTAAGGGCTTGAACATTTCCATGTCACTGAATATGTCTTGGACTTAAATAATACATGAACCTTAAGGTGCCCATAACACTTGCAGTACACCTGGACAGCAAGATACCAATACAACATCCATAAAAATAAAATAACTGAGAACTTCTGTATATTTTAAACCATTTCTGGAATGCAGCACTGCTGGTGAGCTACAAAGCGGTGGAGGATATCAGCTTAGCTCCTTTGATGAGTCGCTTAAAAATGATCTGGATAATATTCAGGTATCAACTTAGCTCTCTAGCAGACTACAATCAATCAAAAAAGCATGTGCTGATCGCTTTGATCAAATCAGGACATCCGTAAGGGCCCCTTCATACATAACATGAAAGATGCAGAAATCAACAAGAAAATCTGTGAAACCAAACACGAAATGGGGAACCATGAACCATTGCACTTGCAAGAACCGTGCGAGCAGCTGCACCACATCATGCCACTGACGTGGAGAAACTAAAATAACAAACCAGCTGATATTAGTGAATATCACTGGGTTGATATAAATCAAAAATAAAAGGGGACGCAATACAGAACCTGCAGTTAAATAACCCTGGTAAAATAAAAAAAAAAATGCCACTCATGGATTTGAACCTGCAATTTACAAAAGCTCAGATTGCCAGACAGAAACTTTACCACTATACTACAAATACTGTTCTTATACAGGAGTGTAAAATGGCTAAAATCACAAGGAGATAAACTTTTTTTAAGAGAAAAAAGCACCATAATAACTGACAAAATTGGCATTTGTTACGGCATATTTTTGATGATACGTGACTTTGGCTGTCATATTGTCATAGTCCTTGACGCGCATCTTTTGCCTTACAGGTGTTTGGGCTGGACACACGTGACATTAGATCACCTGCTGCATGATCTGACGGTCCGTTTCACATGGAGCAGCCTGCCGACGTGCACTATGTGCGGCCGCTGCAGCCCGGCTGTGTGCGCTCAGACGTGGCTGTCCGGCCCCCATGTGATCATGTTGTACATACATATCCATGTCATGCAGTGTGCTCCCCCCTCACCCGTTGTTGCTTTGCAACACCACACTTTCACTGCCAGCTCGAAATGATCGTCTGCTCACTATTTTCGTTAACACAAGAACAGCACCACATGTTCTAAGTGGCCAGTGAGCGGTGTTGATGTTTGTGTGTCACCTGAATTTGGCCACCTGCCGCGAGAAGGATCGAATAGGCTCTCACAGGGCACTCTCTGTTTTTTCAGCCCTAGTGTGCGTGAATAGTTGTAGCGACAGGTGTACGAGGTGTTAGAGGCAGCTCCGATTTTTCACGACTGGCATGCAAGTCCTCCTTCGTGCATTAGGCGGCTTCAATCATGTTATGTGTGAAGGAGCCTTAAAAGATAACATCACTGGTTGGCAAACACAAATTTCTAGATATCAGTCAACTGGGGAGCCCAGTCTTGTTTGAGGGCAGGCACTAAAGGTTAAAATATGAGGCATTGACACAATATCCTACATCCAGGGACAGCCCTCTCAGAGTTTTTTGGGCAAATTACCAGCAAACAAAGTGAAATGCAAAGAAAAAGTGAAGAGCGGTGAAAGTGGACGTGTTGAGGTTGTTTATGACTCGAGCTCAACTCTTGTAAGCTGTGTAGGCTAACACTTACCGACACAACCACTCCCATTTGCCTTGTCTGATTCTCCCTCAGCCCCAACCAGTCCCAGCAGAAGACTGCCCCTCCCTGAGCCTGGTTCTGCTGGAGGTTTCTTCCCTGTTAAAAGGAGTTTTTCCTTCCCACTGTAGCCAAGTGCTTCACAGGGGTCGTTTTGACCGTTGGGGTTTTACATAATTATTGTATGGCCTTGCTCAATATAAGCGCCTTGGGGCAACTGTTTGTTGTGAGTTGGCGCTATATAAAAAAATTGATTGATTGATTGATTGATTGCAGCCGAAAACAAAACAGTACTCATTTATCCGCGTGAAGTGATGCCTATTTGTATTGGCGCATGGGAGGCTTTCCCCGAATGGTCAAATCCTGCAATATCACACAGAGGTTCAAACGAGACTGCGCTGCCCTGTTTGGATAATTGGGTCGTTACCTGGTCACATTGGTTAGTTAGACTAGCCAAGCCAACTAGTAATTAGCAGATAACTTCAGCAGATTTTTTTAAAAGACTTTGAGATGCTTATATCAGTTAGAAGTGAAGTTTGACAGCTCCATTGCACTTAAAATACTCTTATTCCATACTCCCCGACACTGCTAATGAAGCCTCGTGTCCAATGAGCACCGTGATGCAAATCATTTGAACAGCTTCTGGTGATGACCAGTTGGCAAATCGAGGCTTAAGCCACTTGGACAGTCCAAGCCAATGAAGGCAGTAGTCATCAGACCAAAGACAGACGGTGTCAGCACCCTGCACCCTCTGTGGTGGCGAGGTAAATATACAAACACCACAGCATCACAGGTCAGGTTAAACCATCTACTCACAGGAGAGCCAACTACCTCAAACGTCAGATCGTCAGTAATCACATTGTCATGCCCTGTCATCGTGAATATTACAGCAGAGCTCACTGACCCAATGTAGATGGTCAAAAATGTGAAAAAAGTAGATGGGACACAACACCAAGCAGACTCAAACTGGTGGTCAACTGGTACCTTTTTCCTGCTAAAATCCCAGTAGCACTCTGTTTTACTGCAACAATGATCCATGTCTCATTCACACACACATACACACGTTTATTCCTTTGGTATTCCAGCGTGTTAGATAGTAGCTTTCGTAAAGAGATTTTATTGATGAAAGTACGTTAACGTTAGTTGATATTACTGATGTTATTATACAAATAATGAATGTTTGAGTTCAATGGTACAAACATTACACGAGGGTAAACATGGAATGTTCCATCTTTCAAGGTATTAATATTGTTCCGCTGAATTTTAAAAATGCATTATTTGTTTATATAATGGCTAAAATAGATCTTTATCATTATTATTTTAATTTATAACAACAGGAAAGGACATTTTGGTGTTTGTCACTGGTGCTTTGATGTCAACAGTCCAACATGAACTTTAAATAGAAGTCCAAAATTCCTCTCAGTCAACAGGATAAATGGTTAGATAGTTCAAAAATATTTAATAATGTAGTCTGTGATGCCCCACCTAGTGGGCGGTGTCACAGCGTGCAATAGTACAAAATGTATGGAACCAATTTTGCAGGCTACATGCAATGCAACCCAAATGGGATGAATAATCCACATCACATGACATACAAAGCACCAATCAAATGAAAGGATCCAATCAGCCATTATATATTAAAGTATATTAAACTTAAGCAACTATCTGTTCATTATTTGTGCTCGGCTCTTATTGTGATAATCACTGGCTGAGATGGTTTGCGCTCAAACTTTTAATTCGTGACATTGATCATTGAAGTGTTAACATCTCCAAATATTCATACTCCCACATAAACAGTATTTGACACTGCTTTTACAAATGTTGATTGTCGGTCAAAATACTGAGGTGCTGCCACATAATTAATACATCAATCAAATTATTTTAGAAATAATATAGTAGTCACCAATGGTGCCTAATATATTATACTGAACCGCCTTACCCTGTGTCCAACAGGTAAACTGTATGTTCTGTGGGCACAGATCTGTTTGCACAGTGTGGCCGTTTTTAGGTCCCTGTAGTTCTCACCTGTTCTGTTCTCAGTGTCCAGCAGTCTCTGAATGTCTCTGATTCTCCTCTCAGCTTGGTTCTTCTCATCCTCCAGTGTTGACCTCCAGGCTTCCCACTGCCGTTCCTTCTCCAGCAGTTCATCATTCAGGGTCTCCAACTCCAGAACCTGCTCCTCCAGCATGGTGCAAGTTGTCTTCAGTGTCCAAGGTTCTGTTCATAAAAGGGGAATCGGTGATTGGTTAGTCGAATGTGTATACCAGGGACGCAAATATCAATCTCCAAGTCACTCTCAAGGAGAATATATTCAAGGCCAAAAATGTTATTTTACATATTATTTCAATTGATTACGAACCAGTTTACTCAGTCTGTTACAGTGTGACTACACTTCTAGGGATCAATCAATCAATTCAATCAATTTTTTATATAGTCCAAATCACAACAACAGTTGCCCCAAGGTGCTTTATATTGTAAGGCAAGGCCATACAATAATTATGTAAAACCCCAACGGTCAAACGACCCCCTGTGAGCAAGCACTTGGCTACAGTGGGAAGGAAAAACTCCCTTTTAACAGGAAGAAACCTCCAGCAGAACCAGGTCAGGGAGGGGCAGTCTTCGCTGGGACTGGTTGGGGCTGAGGGAGAGAACCAGGAAAAAGACATGCTGTGGAGGGGAGCAGAGATCGATCACTAATGATTAAATGCAGATGGTGCATACAGAGCAAAAAGAGAAAGAAACAGTGCATCATGGGAACCCCCCAGCAGTCTATGTCTATGCAGCATAACTAAGGGATGGTTCAGGGTCACCTGATCCAGCCCTAACTATAAGCTTTAGCAAAAAGGAAAGTTTAAGCCTAATCTTAAAAGTAGAGAGGGTGTCTGTCTCCCTGATCTGAATTGGGAGCTGGTTCCACAGGAGAGGAGCCTGAAAGCTGAAGGCTCTGCCTCCCATTCTACTGTTACAAACCCTAGGAACTACAAGTAAGCCTGCAGTCTGAGAGCGAAGCGCTCTATTGGGGTGATATGGTACTACGAGGTCCCTAAGATAAGATGGGACCTGATTATTCAAAACCTTATAAGTAAGAAGAAGAATTTTAAATTCTATTCTAGAATTAACAGGAAGCCAATAAAGAGAGGCCAATATGGGTGAGATATGCTCTCTCCTTCTAGTCCCCGTTAGTACTCTAGCTGCAGCATTTTGAATTAACTGAAGGCTTTTTTAGGGAACTTTTAGGACAACCTGATAATAATGAATTACAATAGTCCAGCCTAGAGGAAATAAATGCATGAATTAGTTTTTCAGCATCACTCTGAGACAAGACCTTTCTGATTTTAGAGATATTGCGTAAATGCAAAAAAGCAGTCCTACATATTTGTTTAATATGCGCTTTGAATGACATATCCTGATCAAAAAATGACTCCAAGATTTCTCACAGTATTACTAGAGGTCAGGGTAATGCATCCACAGTAGGATCTGGTTAGACACCATGTTTCTAAGATTTGTGGGGCCAAGTACAATAACTTCAGTTTATCTGAGTTTAAAAGCAGGAAATTAGAGGTCATCCATGTCTTTATGTCTGTAAGACAATCCTGCAGTTTAGGTAATTGGTGTGTGTCCTCTGCTTCATGGATAGATAAAGCTGGGTATCATCTGCGTAACAATGAAAATTTAAGCAATACCGTCTAATAATGACTGCCTAAGGGAAGCATGTATAAAGTGAACTAAAATTGGTCCTAGCACAGAACCTTGTGGAACTCCATAATTAACTTTAGTCTGTGAAGAAGATTCCCCATTTACATGAACAAATTGTAATCTATTAGACAAATATGATTCAAAACACACGCAGCGCAGTGCCTTAATACTATGGCATGCTCTAATCTCTGTAATAAATTTTATGGTCAACAGTATCAAAAGCAGCACTGAGGTCTAACAGAACAAGCACAGAGATGAGTCCACTGTCCGAGGCCATAAGAAGATCATTTTGTAACCTTCACTAATGCTGTTTCTGTACTATGATGAATTCTAAAACCTGACTGAAACTCTTCAATAGACCATTCCTCTGCAGATGATCAGTTAGCTGTTTTACAACTACCCTTTCAGAATTTTTGAGAGAAAAGGAAGTTGGAGATGGCCTATAATTAGCTAAGATAGCTGGGTCAAGTGATGGCTTTTTAAGTAATGGTTTAATTACTGCCACCTTAAAAGCCGGTGGTACATACCCAACTAACAAAGATAGATGATCATATTTAGATCGAAGCATTAAATAATGGTAGGGCTTCCTTGAGCAGCCTGGTAGGAATTGGGTCTAATAAACATGTTGATGGTTTGGATGAAGTAACTAATGAAACTAACTCAGACAGGAACAATCGGAGAGAAAAGAGTCTAACCAAATACAGGCATCACTGAAAGCAGCCAAAGATAACGATACGTCTTTGGGATGGTTATGAGTAATTTTTTCTCTAATAGTTAAAATTTTGTTAGGAAAGAAAGTCATGAAGTCATTACTAGTAAAGTTAATGGAATACTCAGCTCAATAGAGCTCTGACTCTTTGTCAGCCTGGCTACAGTGCTGAAAAGAAACCTGGGGTTGTTCTTATTTTCTTCAATTAGTGATGAGTAGAAAGATGTCCTAGCTTTACGGAGGGCTTTTTTATAGAGCAACAGACTCTTTTTCCAGGCTAAGTGAAGATCTTCTAAATTAGTGAGACGCCATTTCCTCTCCAACTTACGGGTTATCTGCTTTAAGCTACGAGTTTGTGAGTTATACCACAGAGTCAGGCACTTCTGATTTAAAGCTCTCTTTTTAGAGGAGCTACAGCATCCAAAGTTGTCTTCAATGAGGATGTAAAACTATTGACGAGATACTCTATCTCCTTACAGAGTTTAGGTAGCTACTCTGCACTGTGTTGGTATATGGCATTAGAGAACATAAAGCAAGGAATCATATCCTTTAAACCTAGTTACAAGCGCTTTCTGAAAGACTTCTAGTGTAATGAAACTTATGCCCACGGCTGGGTAGTCCAATCAGAGTAATGTAATGTTTTAAGAAATGATCAGACAGAAGGGAGTTTTCAGGAACTACTGTTAAGTCTTCTATTTCCATACCATAAGTCAGAACAAGATCTAAGATATGATTAAAGTGGTGGGTGACTCATTTACTTTTTGAGCAAGCCAATAGAGTCTAATAATAGATTAAATGCAGTGTGAGGCTGTCATTCTCAGCATCTGTGTGGATGTTAAATCGCCCACTATAATTATCTTATCTGAGCTAAGCACTAAGTCAGACAAAAGGTCTGAAAATTCACAGAGAAACTCACAGTAACGACCAGGTGGACGATAGATAATAACAAATAAAACTGGTTTTTGGGACTTCCAATTTGGATGGACAAGACTAAGAGTCAAGCTTTCAAATAAATTAAAGCTCTGTCTGGGTTTTGATTAATTAATAAGCTGGAATGGAAGATTGCTGCTAATCCTCCGCCCCGGCCCGTGCTACGAGCATTCTGACAGTTAGTGTGACTCGGGGGTGTTGACTCATTTAAACTAACATATTCATCCTGCTGTAACCAGGTTCTGTAAGGCAGAATAAATCAATAATTGATCAATTATTATATCATTTACCAACAGGGACTTAGAAGAGAGAGACCTAATGTTTAATAGACCATTTAACTGTTTTAGTCTGTGGTGCAGTTGAAGGTGCTATATTATTTTTTCTTTTGAATTTTTATGCTTAAATAGATTTTTGCTGGTTATTGGTAGTCTGGGAGCAGGCACCATCTCTACGGGGATGGGGTAATGAGGGGATGGCATGGGGAAGAAGCTGCAGAGAGGTGTGTAGACTACAACTCTGCTTCCTGGTCCCAACCCTGGATAGTCACGGTTTGGAGGATTTAAGAAATTGGCCAATTTCTAGAATGAGAGCTGCTCCCATCCAAAGTGGGATGGATGCCGTCTCTCCTAACAAGACCAGGTTTTCCCCAGAGCTTTGCCAATTATCTATGAAGCCCACCTCATTTTTTGGACACCACTCCAGACAGCCAGCAATTCAAGGAAGAACATGCGGCTAAACATGTCACTCCGGTCTGATTGGGAGGGGCCCAGAGAAAACTACAGAGTCCGACATTGTTTTTGCAAAGCTTACACACCGATTTAATGTTAATTTTAGTGACATCCGTATTGGCGTAACCGGGTGTCATTACTGCCCGACGTGAATTACAATCTTTACCAATTTACGCTTAGCCTTAGCCAGCAGTTTCATATATTTCCTTCCATGGTCGCCTGCTCTGGCCCCCGGAAGCACAATTGACTATGTTGCTGGTGTCGCTAACTTCACATTCGCACAACAGAGTCGCAATAACCAGAGTGATCCTCGGCGGGGTGTGTCGTCGAGTGGGGAAAAAACGGTTAGAGATGTGAACGGGTTGTTGGCGGTGTACACGGGGCTTCCGTTAGGGCTACGCTTCCTCCTCACAGTCACCCAGTCAGCTGCTTTCCCCGGCTGCTCGGGATCTGCCAGGGGGTAACTAAACGGCGGCTAAGCTAACCTTGGTCCGCAC
The DNA here is from genome assembly GCF_902500255.1 of Thalassophryne amazonica. NCBI lineage: Eukaryota > Metazoa > Chordata > Actinopteri > Batrachoidiformes > Batrachoididae > Thalassophryne > Thalassophryne amazonica. The sequence continues at coordinate 10,255,447 of NC_047107.1, read as the reverse complement.
CGAGACAGGGGCCTGGCTAGCTGTAGAATTTTCCACGGTGCGGAGCCGAGTCGCCAAGTCGCCCAGCCTGGCCTCCAAAGCTACGAATAAGCTACACTTATTACAATGTACCAGTTACTGCTAAAGGAGGCCGAGGGAATAACTAAACATTTCACACACCCAGAGCAGAAAGTGCGGGAGAGACGGAGAAGCCGCCATGCTAAATCGCTAAGAGCTAGTAGCTACGCTAAGCTAGCGGATTTCCTAAAAACACGCAAAGTGAATAATGTGTAAATAATTTAGAGGTGATTCAGCAGAAGGAGTGCTTTAGTTAAGGCACGTAAAAGATTACACTGGGAAACAATCGTAATCTAGATAACTAGATCACTCTAACCTGCGCAGATTAAACAGCTAACAGATACAGAAAAACACCGTTGTGCTCCGGAACAGGAAGGATACAATACCGCAGTGAGAGCCAACCACCCACCGGGATGGGCACAACTGTGGTGGTTCTGAAGTTCACAGGGTTAAGAGCTAAGGAAAGGTTGAAAATTGTGGTGATCGGCACATACGAGGACACTGTCAGGACCAGCTGCTTTCCTCACACAGTACCCTTCTGACCGCCATAGATCCCAAGAAAGTGGTTGATATTTGTCAGAGGAGTAAAGTCTGCTGGGACTGTATCCCTCCTCGTGTTTTGTCAAAACATGCACAGAACAGGCTGAGCTCCTCTGCCATGGAGAGATTACAGTTTGTAGGCAGGTTGTCTCAGTGACTGTTTCTGTGCCTTGCCACATAAAGTGTGGGTTATTGTATTTGAAGTAGTGTTCAATTCTGCTGTCACTGTTCCATTTTGCTGCTGTGATGCTCTGCTTTAGTCATGCCTGGCTATACTGTAAACTGCAGTACAGCCTCTCATTTTTAATAAAGGTTAACGTGTCTGGTTAGCCAGACAGCAGGTTTGGGATACCCAAATTACCATGGTTGCTGTGACCTTCTCAATTGAATTGATTACAGGACAGAACAGATGGGGTCTAATGCTTCAAATCTGCAGGGGAGTTGTATGTTGTACTCAGTAAAATACACCACTCAGTGTACTCAGAACAGTCGTGGAGTTGTGAGATTGCTCCCTTAGGCCAGGGTCGAAGAACTTTGCAATTTGGAGGTACTCTGTTGATTAATGGTTTAGATGCTGGCAACGTTAGCACAGAAATATGGTCAGACTGTTTGAACTGAGGAGGGGTTAGAGCCCTGATGTATTGTCAATATTCTTGCAAACATGGGTCCAGTATACTCTTGACTTTCTGGTGAAATCTAGGAAAAACTGAACTGAGGCCAGTCTGGTTGAGTTCCACTCCCACAATGAAAAATTTTGGAGTGTGAGTTCTGAAGGTTACTGTTAGTCCATGGGCCAAGCAGGTTTTCGGTACCACTTAAGGGGAAAAAATCAACATTTAGAATCCAGCCTCAGTGTATCGTGGCCTACACAAAAATGTATGATAGCCATCCCAGGGTGGTAGCTGTAGCCAGGTAGGGATCAATGAAGAATTACACAGAGGTCAAACTTTAAAAATGCTTCAATCATGTTGAAATCTATATCACATTACTTGTGTGATCATAATGATCCAAAAAGGTATAGATTGGACTATCTATGATGGAATGTTCTGGAGTTATGGGGTAAAAACAGCAAAAATGGTGACAAAGATCAGTTTTCAGTTTGTACAGGGGTCAAATATTAAAGTTGCTCCAATTTCAGTAAAAATTATGCAAATTATTGTTTGGGTTAATAGGGTTCTAAAATGGAATAGTTTGCACCATCTGCCATGCTTAGTTATCATGTTACAGGGTAACATATGTCACATGTAAATAGAATCCAATGGATGTTGACCTTGTTTGGCCTTTACTTTGGAGACAAGTATTCAACACAGTCAAAACTATTCCATTTATGATCCTTTTATTTCAACCAATAACTTGCATCATTTTTTGCTTGAAATGGAGCAACTTTAACTTTTGACCCCTGTACAAACTGAAATTGACCTTTGTCACATTTTTGCTGTTTTTACACCAAATGGGGATGGCCATCATAACATTTTTGTTTAGGCCATGGTACACTGAGGTTGGATTCTAAGTGTCATTTCGTCCCCTTAAGTGGTACCGATTAGGTCAAAATGACCGGCTCATGGACTATGTGTAGCAGAGGTGGGACAAAGTCACTGTCAAGTCATTCTCAAGTCATCAATCTGTAAGTCCCAAGTCAAGTCTCAAGTCAGCCTGCAAACAACTGATGGTCATTATGACTTGAGACTTGACTTGGGACTTGCTGATTCATGACTGGAGAGTGACTTGAGGGAGACTTTGTCCCACCTCTGCTGTGTAGCATCTCTGGGGTTAACTTAGCATTGCCTTGTTGTGGTATATAGACTGCAGGCACCCTAATGAAGACTGAAAGTGCCTGAACCTCACCATGGTCTATTCCAGGTCTAAAAGCCTGCTCTACACTCTGAAGGGAAGCTTCTGGCTCATGCTGGTCCTGGGTTTTGGGGTGAGCAGCAGTGTGCCATGAAGGTCCCACATGGTGCACATTTTCTTTGCTGTCAATCAGCAGCAGCAGCAGATGATTTCACAGGGAAGATTTCATCAATAAAATTACCTGTGATAAAAAGATTTAACTGATCATTGTTCTCCATATGACAGTAGATATTCTGCTTTACATTAGTTTGATGTTAACTTTTTGTTGTCAGGGCGACTGCAGTCTAAGTCTTAGTCCTCCTCACTCATAACTTCTGACTTTGAAAAGTTGGAGTGTGAACTCGATAGGGTTGTGTGGGCCGCTGAAGAGGAGGTACTGCTGGCCCACCATCAGAGGGCGCCCTGCTTGGAGTGCGGGCTTCAGGCACGAGAGGGCGCTGCCGCCTCACAGGAGCCGGGAGTGACAGCTGTCACTCATTAACTCCTGACAGCTGTCACCTATCATCAACTCATCAACCACTCCATAAAAGCCGGACGACATCTCCACCCCGCTGCCGAGATATCGTTTGCCTTCGAGGTATTTTCTCAGCCGTACTCTGTTAAGTAGTAGGTACTACTGTTATTTCTTACTGTGTTCCTGTTTCGGAGGTGGAGGTGTTTTACCCACCATTGAGGAACTATCGCTGAGTGTATTGCTGGGTGCACACACACCTACACATAACTGTTTCTGCTTCCTGCCAGCAGTACCAGATCCGACAGCCGGAGACGGTGGCCACCTGGGGACTCGGAACTTGGCAGCTTCAGTATTCTCCGGGTTCGGTGGCAGTGGAAATCGTGTGGGATCCGGCTCTTCTCTGGACGGACGTCTTCTATCCTCGAGCCTGCCCACACATCACCTTACTACATTTGACTCTGTCCAAATTCTGTATTTGTCTGTATTTCGTTGTGCACGCTTCACAACAGTAAAGTGTTGTATTTTTGTCTCATCTACTGTCCGTTCATTTACGCCCCCTGTTGTGGGTCCGTGTCATTACACTTTCACAACAGATAGATGGACTGGGGCTGTACCTGATGTTTTACAGACACTGTATTGGACCATCGTGGCGAAGAAAAAGCCAAGTCCAAAGGCGAGAGTCGCTTTATCAATTGATTTACATTCCTATCCTTACCTATGGTCATAAAGTTTGGGTAGTAAACAAAAGAATAGCATTACTGATACAAGCAGCGTAAATGACATTCCTCCATCACGTGTCTGGGCTTGCACTAGATCCACTGCCTGTTCACATCAAAAGGAACCAGTTGAGGTTGTTTGGGTGAAGATGCCCCCATTCATCTCCTGAGGGAGGTCTTCTAAGCATGTCCAACAGGGAGGATACCCCGGGGAAGTCCCAGGACATGCTAGAGAGATTATAGTTCCCAGTTGGCATGGGAATGCCTCGGGATCCCCAAGGAAAGTTAGAGATGTTGGTCAAGGATGGGGAGGCATGAGAAGAGCTGCATGATCTACTGCCACTGAGACCAGGATGTAGATAAGGAGAATAAAATTTAATGAACTAATGAATGAATGAGGACATGTGAGCAGATCTGAGATTTTGTAGTTGTCTTTGTAAAGTAGGATTGAACAGCCTGTTGACCACTTCCCATTGACCTGGAGACCTGGGACAAGGCATCCACAGATTGCTAACATTGGAGGCAACCTGTTAAGTAGGGCCTGAAACAAGACGATACTGACCGCCGTAAGCAGACAAACCTAGAAACCAGTTTCTCAAAGGAGAAGAACCTATGCAGGCCTCAAGGCCTCAGAGCTTCAGTGACACGTGAGCTGAATGTTACATTGAAGCTAACTGTGCATGTTTTTTGTGACCACAGATAACATGAAGTGCTTTGGGTGTGGACAAGAAGGTCATAGTGTGCGTGCACATCTTCCGAGAGCAGCAGCCTCCCCTGGCTAACTGTTTTGACACTGGCTTTGGGGGGATTCCTCCCGCCAGTGATGGAAGCTGCTATTCCTCCACCATCTTGAAACTGAATGATGCTGTTAATCCCATGTTTGGCCTCCACTTTATACAACATATTTTTCATCAACGCCTGTACTGTCCTTCTGAACTGTCCATCAGAATGGGTGTCGCCAGATAAACCCTGTTGGCCTTGAAGCAGTTCTACTCTGTGACCTGTGTGCTTGCTCTGGGGGTTAGTAAGGTAGACCTTATTTGTGTGAAGCAGCTTGAGGCAACTTTGTTGTGATTTGGTGCTATATAAATGAAATGAATTGAAATACTCTTTCTTAACCTGTTCTGTGGTGTTGCCTGTGACAGTAAACAAAGCCAGTGGAGTTCGTGTTCAAGGAAACCCAGAAACTCTTTGCATGCTCTCTGAAGAACTGTCGTGTGATTACTAAATGAATGCATTACTGTAAATCCGACACTGATGATGTACACAGTTCATATCCAGACAGGTGCAAAGCATTCTGTTTCATGTCACACAAACAGAAAAAAGCAGCATGAGACAGATAGCCAAGGTGCAAGTGCTGCAAGCAACACCACAGCACTCTGAAGTCCAACACTTCTGCAGCTGACACAACCTGGGAGTGATGGGGATGACACATCCTTCCCACACACCACCTCATCCCTCATATATGACTTCTATCTCGGTTATGCAACCAGCAGCTCTGTGAATGCTACTGGACGCCCACTCAGGTATCCTCCCACAGGAGCAGTGCACATATCACACAGCCTTCTGGCTTTGTCTCTCTGCACACACAAAAGTAATGCATAACAATACTGAAATACTGCAGAGGTCTCTGCTGCCTGATTTACATTTAACACAGTCAAAGCTTGGTTATATGTGTTGCTCACCTCTCACAGGTCACCTGCAAATTATACTGTAAGACAACAGCAGTGGAAAGCATGTTGAGGTGAAAGTCGAATAAAGAGTAGAGCTGGAAATGTACAAGGTACAAGTACTATGCTTGTGTACTTCTGATTTTCATCTAGCAGTAATTACACAGTAAAGCTGTTAACACCCAAAACCTGAATCAGCTGCAATCGTGAATTATCCATAAAACGTTAATTGCAAATGCTGTAAATAATGCAAGAAATATCTCCCGAAATGTGAATGCAGGTCTCACAAAACTTGAACACAATTCTCACAAAACGTGAACGCAAGTCTCACAAAACGTGAACGCAAGTCTCACAAAACGTGAACGCAGGTCTCACAAAACGTGAACGCAAGTCTCACAAAACATGAACGCAAGTCTCACAAAATGTGAATGCAAGTCTCACAAAACGTGAACGCAGGTCTCACAAAACGTGAACGCAAGTCTCACAAAAATGAACGCAAGTCTCACAAAATGTAATGCAAGTCTCACAAAACGTGAACGCAGGTCTCACAAAACATGAACGCAAGTTCTCACAAAAATGTGAATGCAAGTCTCACAAAACATGAACGCAAGTCTCACAAATGTGAACGCAAGTCCTCACAAAACATGAACGCAAGTCTCACAAAATGTGAATGCAAGTCTCACAAAACATGAACGCAAGTCTCACAAAATGTGAACGCAAGTCTCACAAACATGAACGCAAGTCTCACAAAATGTGAATGCAAGTCTCACAAAACGTGACGCAGGGTCTCACAAAACATGAACGCAAGTCTCTCAAAATGTGAACGCAAGTCTCACAAAACATGAACGCAAGTCTCACAAAATGTGAATGCAAGTCTCACAAAACATGAACGCAAGTCTCACAAAATGTGAACGCAAGTCTCACAAAACATGAACGCAAGTCTCACAAAATGTGAATGCAAGTCTCACAAAACGTGAACGCAGGTCTCACAAAACATGAACGCAAGTCTCTCAAAATGTGAACGCAAGTCTCACAAAACATGAACGCAAGTCTCACAAAATGTGAAAGCAGGGCTCACAAAATGTGAACGCAGGTGTCACAAAACGTGAACGCAGGCCTCACAAAACGTGAACGCAGGTCTCACAAAATTTGAATGCAAGTCTCACAAAACATCAATCAATCAATCAATTTTTTTTTTATATATAGCGCCAAATCACAACAAACAGTTGCCCCAAGGCGCTTTATATTGTAAGGCAAGGCCATACAATAATTATGTAAAACCCCAACGGTCAAAACGACCCCCTGTGAGCAAGCACTTGGCTACAGTGGGAAAGAAAAACTCCCTTTTAACAGGAAGAAACCTCCAGCAGAACCAGGCTCAGGGAGGGGCAGTCTTCTGCTGGGACTGGTTGGGGCTGAGGGAGAGAATCAGGAAAAAGACATGCTGTGGAGGGGAGCAGAGATCGATCACTAATGATTAAATGCAGTGGTGCATACAGAGTGGTGCATACAGAGCAAAAAGAGAAAGAAACAGTGCATCATGGGAACCCCCCAGCAGTCTACGTCTATAGCAGCATAACTAAGGGATGGTTCAGGGTCACCTGATCCAGCCCTAACTATAAGCTTTAGCAAAAAGGAAAGTTTTAAGCCTAATCTTAAAAGTAGAGAGGGTGTCTGTCTCCCTGATCTGAATTGGGAGCTGGTTCCACAGGAGAGGAGCCTGAAAGCTGAAGGCCTCCCATTCTACTCTTACAAACTCTAGGAACTACAAGTAAGCCTGCAGTCTGAGAGCGAAGCGCTCTATTGGGGTGATATGGTACTACGAGGTCCCTAAGATAAGATGGGACCTGATTATTCAAACCTTATAAGTAAGAAGAAGAATTTTAAATTCTATTCTAGAATTACAGGAAGCCAATGAAGAGAGGCCAATATGGGTGAGATATGCTCTCTCCTTCTAGTCCCCGTTAGTACTCTAGCTGCAGCATTTTGAATTAACTGAAGGCTTTTTAGGGAACTTTTAGGACAACCTGATAATAATGAATTACAATAGTCCAGCCTAGAGGAAATAAATGCATGAATTAGTTTTTCAGCATCACTCTGAGACAAGACCTTTCTAATTTTAGAGATATTGCGTAAATGCAAAAAAGCAGTCTTACATATTTGTTTAATATGCGCGTTGAATGACATATCCTGATCAAAAATGACTCCAAGATTTCTCACAGTATTACTAGAGGTCAGGGTAATGCCATCCAGAGTAAGGATCTGGTTAGACACCATGTTTCTAAGATTTGTGGGGCCAAGTACAATAACTTCAGTTTTATCTGAGTTTAAAAGCAGGAAATTAGAGGTCATCCATGTCTTTATGTCTGTAAGACAATCCTGCAGTTTAGCTAATTGGTGTGTGTCCTCTGACTTCATGGATAGATAAAGCTGGGTATCATCTGCGTAACAATGAAAATTTAAGCAATACCGTCTAATAATACTGCCTAAGGGGAAGCATGTATAAAGTGAATAAAATTGGTCCTAGCACAGAACCTTGTGGAACTCCATAATTAACTTTAGTCTGTGAAGAAGATTCCCCATTTACATGAACAAATTGTAATCTATTAGACAAATATGATTCAAACCACCGCAGCGCAGTGCCTTTAATACCTATGGCATGCTCTATCTCTGTAATAAATTTATGGTCAACAGTATCAAAAGCAGCACTGAGGTCTAACAGAACAAGCACAGAGATGAGTCCACTGTCCGAGGCCATAAGAAGATCATTTGTAACCTTCACTAATGCTGTTTCTGTACTATGATGAATTCTAAACCTGACTGAAACTCTTCAAATAGACCATTCCTCTGCAGATGATCAGTTAGCTGTTTTACAACTACCCTTTCAAGAATTTTGAGAGAAAAGGAAGGTTGGAGATTGGCCTATAATTAGCTAAGATAGCTGGGTCAAGTGATGGCTTTTTAAGTAATGGTTTAATTCTGCCACCTTAAAAGCCTGTGGTACATAGCCAACTAACAAAGATAGATTGATCATATTTAAGGATCGAAGCATTAAATAATGGTAGGGCTTCCTTGAGCAGCCTGGTAGGAATGGGGTCTAATAAACATGTTGATGGTTTGGATGAAGTAACTAATGAAAATAACTCAGACAGGACAATCGGAGAGAAAGAGTCTAACCGAATGCCGGCATCACTGAAAGCAGCCAAAGATAACGATACGTCTTTGGGATGGTTATGAGTAATTTTTTCTCTAATAGTTAAAATTTTGTTAGCAAAGAAAGTCATGAAGTCATTACTAGCTAAAGTTAATGGAATACTCAGCTCAATAGAGCTCTGACTCTTTGTCAGCCTGGCTACAGTGCTGAAAAGAAACCTGGGGTTGTTCTTATTTTCTTCATTAGTGATGAGTAGTAAGATGTCCTAGCTTTACGGAGGGCTTTTTTATAGAGCAACAGACTCTTTTTCCAGGCTAAGTGAAGATCTTCTAAATTAGTGAGATGCCATTTCCTCTCCAACTTACGGGTTATCTGCTTTAAGCTACGAGTTTGTGAGTTATACCACGGAGTCAGGCACTTCGATTTAAAGCTCTCTTTTTTAGAGGAGCTACAGCATCCAAAGTTGTCTTCAATGAGGATGTAAAACTATTGACGAGATACTCTATCTCACTTACAGAGTTTAGGTAGTAATGTAAATGTTATTAAGAAATGATCAGACAGAAGGGAGTTTTCAGGGAATACTGTTAAGTCTTCTATTTCCATACCATAAGTCAGAACAAGATCTAAGATATGATTAAAGTGGTGGGTGGACTCATTTACATTTTGAGCAAAGCCAATAGAGTCTAATAATAGATTAAATGCAGTGTTGAGGCTGTCATTCTCAGCATCTGTGTGGATGTTAAAATCGCCCACTATAATTATCTTATCTGAGCTAAGCACTAAGTCAGACAAAAACGCAAGTCTCACAAAATGTGAACGCGTCTCACAAAACATGAACGCAAGTCTCACAAAACGTGAACGCAAGTCTCACAAAACGTGAATGCAAGTCTCACAAAACATGAACGCAAGTCTCACAAAACGTGAATGCAGGTCTCACAAAACGTGAACGCAGGCCTCAAAAAACGTGAACGCAGGCCTCACAAAACATGATCGCAGGTCTCACAAAACATGATCGTATGCCTCACAAAAAGTGAACGCAGGCCCAACAAAACGTGAACGCAAGTCTCAAAAAAATGAGAATGCAAGTCTCAAAAAATGTGAACGCAGGCCTCACAAAACGTGAACGCAGGTCGCACAAAATGTGAACGCAGGTCTCACAAATCACAGAGTAAAAAGCATAACATACTACGCCAGTATGCTAGCCATATGAAAGGGAAAATAAGTGCGTGTTAAGTCTGGACTTGAAAGTCTCAACAGAATCTGACTGTTTTATTGACACAGGGAGAACATTCCACAGAACAGGTGCATGATAAGAGAAAGCTCTGTGACCCACAGACTTTATATTCACCCTAGGGACACAAAGTAGTCCTGCACCCTGAGAACACAAAGCTCGAGCTGGTACGTAGGGTTTAATTAGGTCAGTTAGGTAGGGAGGTGCTTGGTCTTGTTGAATTTGTGAGAATCTACTGAATCTACTGGTACCTTGTTTCTCATGTAACAATAAGAAATATACTCAAAACCTGGATTAATCTTTTTAGTCACATAGCACTACTATTATTCTGAACACGACTGTATAATAGGTGTACTTCAAGATGTTTACCCATTGCATTAGGGAATGTGTTTGGTAAGTATATTTACATTTTTTTTTGGGGGGGGGGGGGTTACTCTTGCATTCCTGGTGTCAGCCTCTCTATTTTTTTGACCCCCAGTATCTCTTGCATTCTCCAACCCACATTTCATAAGTACACATGTAGGGGCAGGACACTGTTGGAGCAGTCAGGTCATCCCAGCTTCCCCCCAAGCCACCTTGCATTTTAACTTCATGTTAGACACATGGGGCTTGGGGTGAGGGTGGGGACTTGGGCATGTTGGATACCAGGGAACTAAGAGTTGCCCAGTTTCCTGCTCTCCTACATCAGGATACCTACATCATTTCAATTGCAGCACCATTGGCATACATTCCAAATACAAACAATAACAATACAATGCATTGCCAGGTGGAGTGGTTAGTGGGGGCTCATGGCTTTGAGGGGTGGGGTTATACTCCCACTCATGACAAGGGGGTTAAAGGCACCTGTGGACTAGCCAGAGACCCTGGGTTATGTGTCTGGGGGTATTGGTTGTGAACCTTGGGACCCCCCCTTGTACTGGGGGTACTGTCAACTCACACCTCAGTGGGTGTTCTTGGTGTGGTTTGATGATGGGACCCTCTTGCTGGTTGGCACCTCTGTGATCCCTGTGGTTGATTCCTTATAGCTCGGGACATTGATATCATTCATGTAAGTGTCACCTCTCACAGGGTCTTTGGCGCAGTGTCCTGTGTTATTGCCATGGTTTCAGGTTCCCTACGTAGGTGTGGGGCTATGTGGTACTGCAACTCCTCACTACTAGATCCTCACCTGGGGAGAAAGGGCCAAAGAGGGTGTAGGTTTTCTTTGCAGTCAGTGACTCCAGCAGGTGATTTCACTGATTAACTCTTCCCATCTGCTCTAAGTGATGAAATCACCTGCTGGAGTCAGTGGCTGCAAAGAAAACCTACACGCTCTCTGCCCTTTCTGGAATATGTTGGACAACACTGGCCTTGTGGTTAACGTTGGGCTCGAGACCAGAGGCTCATTGGCTCAAACCCCTGCCAGACCAAAAAATCACTTGGGCAAGGGTTTTAATCCCCCAGTTGCTCCCAGTGTGCAGTTGAGCAGCTTGCATGGCAGCACCCTGACATCAGTGTGTGAGCATTGTGTGTGAATGGGTGACTGTGAGCCATCATTGTAAAGGGCTTTGAGCTTCTGATTCAGATGGAAAAGTACTATATAAATGCAGTTCATTTACCATTCCTCACAATCATTCATGACTCGAGTTATCATACAGCTCATTCAGGTACCACAATCTGCACATAGACTTATAGGTTTAACCCCCCCACACACATACATCCATGTAACGATTCGCGTTCACTCAATATAAGCTTTAACTAATGTAAAACTCTGCATATTTCTATGACTGATGCCATCATCAGCTATTCCAGCACTGAAATGCAACAGCAGTCAACAGGTTTGGCACTTGAGCAATGAAAATCATGAATAGATACATTTTTTGAGTAAAACCTGAAAAAAACTTAAATCAATCAGCAATTATTATAGGACAAAAACAGGTGTCAGATCTTGACTACAAAGGTTCCTAAACAAGTCCAAAAAGATCAAAATAGGCACTATGAATTTTATGAATCCTTTTATGTGAATCTTTCCCAAAATGTTGTGCATATAATTAAGACAACTTGTTACAAATCTTACAAGGTCTACAGGAAATAAATAAAGCCTTTGATTTTTACCAGCAGAACCCATGCACCTGTTTCTGGTTGTTGAGATGCATCTCCCGATCAGCCACCTCTCGACGCAGCCTGTCCACATCCTGACTGAGCTGCAGCTGGTCCTCTCTGTCATCAGATGCTTCATCCAGCTGCTTGGACAGATAGAAGTTCTGGCGGTTGAGCTCAGCATTCTCTTGGCTCAGTGTCATCAACTGTTCCTCAAGGTCTGTAATCACCTGCAAGAAGTCATCAGGACACTCAAATGCTAGAAAGTACAGTGAACCCCCAGAAATACCCCCAAACCCAGTAATAACTAACATTACAGCTACAGGCTGGCTCGTTGTTGCACAGTGCCCATTCTAAGTGCCCAATCTAAGTGCCCCTTACTGGCTGACCCCTCCTACTTCAGATTGCAATAGCAGAGCGACGTACTGAAACAGTGACCGAGTTTATGGCAGTGAGGACAAACAAGCAACACAGAGACAGCATTATTTTAAAAATTGTTTTTTGAAAGTTTAGAATAGATTGTGAATTGTTGAAGGATAAGAACTGCAATTTTGATGGAAATCTATTTTTTTCCAACACTCCTACTTAATATCAGATTAGATAACATGATAACCATTGCAAATATCTGATACAAACACTTGTGGCTCAATTTTTTTCCCTTTTTTTTTTGCACTCATAAATATTTTAATTCACCACTTATTAAAACAGAGGAAGTCCAAACTCTAAAATCCAACATCATTGTGTAAAGGATCTTACCACGTGGGCTCAGCAACACTTAAGATAAGATAAGATAAACTTTATTGATCTCACAGAGGAGAAATTCACATGTTACGTCAGGTCTTAAAAAACACACAAGATGGGTGCAAGTACAGGAAAATGTTCATCAAGCAGTGTGTGCAAAGATAAGCAATAATAATAATAATACTTGTAACAATACAATAAAATAAAAAAATGAGGTAGAAATAGAATATGTATGTATATATATACACACACATACACACATACATGCATATATATATATATATATATATATATATATATATATATATATATATATATATATATATATATATATATATATACGAGGTATCTTATAAAACTAACTGGCAGTTTTATAAAAAAAAACTATATGGATTTGATTGACATGCGATTACACCAATCACGCTTGAACCCTCGTGTGCATGCGTGAGTTTTTTCACGCGTCGGTGACGTGATTTCCCTGGCAGGCCTTGAGTGAGATGTGGTCCAGCCCTCTCGGCTGAATTCCTTTGTTTCACACGCTTCTCGAGACGGCGCGCGTTGCTTTATCAACATTTTTTCTGGACCTGTGAGGAATATCCGAGTGGACACTATTCGAGAAATTAAGCTGGTTTTCGGTGAAAAGTTTAACGGCTGATGAGAGATTATGGGGTGTTTCTGTTGGTGTAAGGACTTCCCACGGAGCGGGACGTCGTGCAGCACTTCCAGGCGCCGTCGTCGGCCTGTTACAAGCTGAAATCATCCTAATTTAAGGCTCTGTTGACCCAGGACGTCGTGAGAGAACAGAGAAGATTCAGAAGAGGCCGGCATGAGGACTTTATGCGGACATTCCACTGTTTAAGGACATTTTGTAATGAAAGACGTGCGCGCAAATTCGCCGAGTCGTTTCCGTGACGACTCAGCAAATCTGTGTGCACCGCGACAGGAAAAACACCTCCGTGTTGAAAACCATTTGTAAAATTCAGGCGGCTTTTGATGGCTTTCAACAAGTGAGTAACTGAGAAATTGTTTAACAGCTTGGGCATGTTCCAACTTGTCCGTTAAGGTTTCTAACGGAGGTGTTTTTCCTGTCGCGACCCCCCGCGGTCGGGTCCGGCCCGACATGCGACTCTGCCCGCACGTTCTTTCATTACAAAATGTCCGTTAACAATGGAATGTCCGAATAAACTCCTCATGCTGACTTCTTCTGAAAGTTCTCTGTTCTCTGACGACTTACTGGGTCAACAGAGCCTGAAATGTCGAAGTTTTCAACTTGAAACGGCGAGACGCTGCCGCCTCGAAGCGCAGATCGCCGTCAGGCGCCGTGGGCCGTCCTTACAGCGACACTACCAGACCAAAATCTCTCATCAGCCATTAAAATTTTTACCGAAAACCAGCTGAATTATCGAATGGTGTCCACTCAGTTGTGCCTTACAGTTTTGAAAAAATTGTGATCAAACAAAGCAGCAGTCTCTGAGCCATTCCTAAACAATGAAAAAACGACGAGAGGGTGGACCACTCCTCACTCAAAGACTGCCCACAGGCGAATGACGTAACCGACAGGCGTGAAAAAACTCTCGCATGCCCACGAGGGTTCAAGCATGTCTGATGTAATCACACGTGATTCAAATCCATATGGTTTTTGAAAAAAATAATGTCGGATACTTTTCTAATAGACCTCGTATATATATATATATATATATATATATATATATATATATATATATATATATATATATATATATATATATTGTTGTGTGGGCCGCTGAAAAGGAGGTACTGCTGGCCCACCACCACCAGATGGCGCCATGCTTGAAGTGCGGGCTTCAAGCACGAGAGGGCGTCGGAGCAACAGAGAGTGACAGTTGTCACTCATCATCAGCACCAGCTGTCACTCATCATCCACATCACCATAAAAGCCGGACTGCAACTCCACCTCCCCGCCAAGAAATCAGCTACCGTAAGAGGTAATTTCTCTGCTGACTTAAAACTGTGTCTTAATCTGAACTCTTTTGCAGCCGTTTTCCTGTGGTGTTTTCCTTATCTGTGGAATTGGCGTTTGGTGTGATCAGCAACGGCTTCGCTTCACACTCCAATCAGATAAGTGGTTAGATAGACAGAAGCTGCACGAGTGTGTGATTGGAGGTGGAGGTGCTCCCTCCCAAAAGAACACAGACTGTGGAATTACTGAGTGTGTGAACTCACACTCATCTACACTGTTTCTGTTCTCTGCCAGCAGTACCAGGTCTGATAGCTGGAGACGGTGGCCACCTGGGGATCCAGGACTTGGCGGCTCTGGTGTTCTTCAGATCCATTGGCGGTGAGGGCCGTGTGGGATCCGGCTCGGTTCTGGACGGACGTCTTCTATCCTCAAGCCTGCCCACACGTCACTCTACATATAATTGTCTGTATTACCAAAACTGTATTTGTCTGTATTCCGTTGTGCACTTCACAACATTAAATTGTTACTGTTTGGCTTATCCATTGCCCGTTCATTTAACGCCCCCTGTTGTGGGTCCGTGTTCCTACACTTTCACAACAGGATTTCTCGGCCAGCGTCATGGATCCCGAGGGGCGTCAACCATCGCTTGAACAGCCAATGGAAGAGCAAGGTGCACAGGCGTCAGCAGGAGGCGTGTTAGGTGAGCTGCAGCGAATCTTAACCGCTTTCACTGCTCGGTTGGACTTAGTCACCAAGCGGAATGTGATTCTCAATCAGAGGATGGAGGCCCTCACCGCCCAGATGGAAGTGCAGGCTCAGGGCGCTGCTGCAGCACCTCCTCCTGCTGACCGGAGGCCTGAAACAGACATTCCGCTGGTCGTTCAACGAACCCCCCCATCTTCCCCTGAAGCATACATAAGCCCTCCGGAGCCGTACGGAGGCTGTGTTGAGACGTGCGCGGACTTCTTAATGCAGTGCTCGCTCGTCTTTTCACAGCGTCCCGTCATGTACACGTCAGACGCTAGCCGGGTGGCTTACGTTATAAATTTGCTTCGAGGAGAGGCACACGCCTGGGCTACGGCGCTGTGGGAGCAGAATTCACGGCTCCTAACGACATACGCTGGGTTTGTGAGGGAGTTCCGACAGGTGTTCGACCACCCTCATAGAGGCGGGACCGCTTCAAGCGTGCTGCTGTCGATAAGACAGGGGTGTCGGAGCGCAGCTAAGTATGCAGTCGACTTCTGCATCGCAGCAGCGCGAGCCGGCTGGAATACTGTTGCGCTCCACGCTGCCTTTGTAAACGGACTGTCTCTGGTCCTTAAGGAGCACCTGGTGGCGAAGGACGAGCCGCGGGATTTAGACGGGCTTATCAACCTAGTTATACGGTTAGACAACCGATTAACAGAACACCGACAGGAACGAGACGAAGGGCGTGGTCAGGCACAAGCCGTCCCTCTTCCTCCCGGGTCCGAAAGGGAGCCGTCTTCCCTACGCTCCACAGCCAGGGCACTCCACGTGACGACAGCTCCCCCTGCTGATGTTGCTATGGAAACGAGCAGGGCCAAAAGGCGATCAGATCAGAGACAAAGGAGGCTGGTCAGTGGGGAGTGTTTTCACTGCAGCTCAACCGAGCACACGCAGAAAAACTGCCCCAAACGGTCAAAACAGCAGCACTCGTCCTTAGAGACTGGGCTAAGGGTGGGTCATAATACCCACGTGGGGAAACCCCGTAAATCTGCACGCATCCCAGTCACGATCCTGAGTGGGGATCTAACCCTTCACGCCCCAGCACTGGTGGACACAGGGTCGGAGGGGAATCTGCTGGACAGCAGATGGGCAAGGGAGGTTGGGCTCCCTCTAGTGGCTCTACCTTCACCTTTGAAGGTACGGGCACTAGATGGCACCCTTCTTCCATTAATCACACACCAGACACAGCCAGTGACTTTGGTGGTGTCTGGTAATCACAGGGAGGAGATTGTGTTTTATGTAACACCTTCTACCTCCCGTGTGATTTTGGGTTATCCTTAGATGATAAAGCACAATCCCCGGATTGATTGGCCGTCTGGGGTTGTGGCTCAGTGGAGTGAAACCTGCCACCGGGAATGTCTCGGATCCTCGGTTCAAATCCATCATGAACAACTCCTCTCACCCTCTGCACCGGACTGTCTGATAAGTCCACATTTCAAATTGTTTTTGGAAATCATGGACATTGCGTCCTCTGGACAAAAGAGGAAAAAGACCATCCAGATTGTTACCAGCGCAAAGTTCAAAAGCCAGCATCTGTGATGGCATATGGGTGTGTTAGTGCCCGTGGCATGGGCAACTTACACATCTGTGATGGCACCATCAATGCTAAAAGGTACATCCAGGTTTTGGAGCAACACATGCTGCCATCCAAGCAACGTCTTTTTCAGGGACGTCCCTACTTATTTCAGCAAGACAATGCCAAGCCACATTCTGCACGTGTTACAACAGCGTGGCTTTGTAGTAAAAGAGTGCAGGTACTAGACTGGCCTGCCTGCAGTCCAGACCTGTCACTCACTGAAAATGTGTGGCGCATTATGAAGCGCAAAATACGACAACAGAGACCACGGACTGATGAACAACTGAAGTCGTACATCAAGCAAGAATGGGAAAGAATTCCACCTACAAAGCTTCAACAATTAGTGTCCTCAGTTCCAAAACACTTATTGAGTGTTGTTAGAAGGAAAGGTGATGTAACACAGTGGGAAACATACCACTGTCCCAGCTTTTTTGAAACATGTTGCAGGCATCCATTTCAAAATGAGCAAATATTTGCACAAAAACAACAAAGTTTATCAGTTTGAACATTAAATATCTCGTCTTTGTGGTGTATTCAGTTGAATATAGGTTGAAGAGGATTTGCAAATCATTGTATTCTGGTTTTATTTACATTTTACACAACGTCCCAACTTCATTGGAATTGGGGTTGTACATTGACGCAATACAGCAAGGCAAATCAAGTCTAGGAGTATGTACCAGTGCTGTAATTTGCAGCATTAACAACACCACAGAACTGCTTTGGATCCTGGATGGCAACCACACAGGCAGACAACCAGCCCATACCCACACCTCTAAAATAACCATCTCTCTATGGCAGCCAGGTGAAACATGAACATCCCAGTGGCTTTCTGCAGCTACTGGGTTCCTCAACACTCAGGCACCTGTGTGCTGGATCACACACAGAGAAAGACGCCAGATGGACAAAATGTCTAACCTGACGCTCCCTCACAATGCAAGTAATACCCCTCATCTTAGTGTCCCTAAGTAACTGCTAGTAACAAAGTCATTCCAGAAGTACCCAAGGATACTCTGAAGAGACCTAGTCCCAAAGTCCTCCAGTCGTTGCTTTAGGTCACTGGTTAGAATCCAAGTCTCACAACCACACAGCAAGACAGGCAGCACCAAGACCCAAGAGACTTGAACCTTCATTTTCCTGTAAAGATAGCAGCACCAAACATCTCTGTCCAGTGACCTTATGACTCCATAAGCTCACCCCAGGCCTCTCTTGACCTCAAAGGCCAAGGACCCAGAGAGATGTATGTCATTGCTGAATACAGCAAGAACAAAAACAAACAATCTTGGCAATCAGCAGAAACAAACAGTACATGAGTGATTTTTGTCTTTTGAGTTCACAAATTAACCCAGTCCTCAAGTGGTCAAGCCCCAGTATCTAGGAGCTGGAAGACAACCCCATATCCAAAAAGATGGAAAATGCAATTAAAAAAAAAAAAGTGATCCTTACATTTACTTTGACTTCTGATTCATTGTGGACAGTATTCATTGAAGATATTTCATGTTTTGTGTGGTCAACTTCATTTTCTTTATTAATGTACTTCCATTCCTGCATTTAAGGCCTGGAAGACATTCCAAGCAAAGTTGGGATAGGGCAATTTACTGATCGCAATGAGGCAAAAATAAATAAATAATAATAATCATGTCAGTAGGTTATTGTAATCATGATTTGGAACAACAGGAAGAGCCATGAAAGAGTGAAAGTGAGGAGCAAACATGGGCAGAAGATCTGCAGTTTTTCAACAAATGCATGATAAAATTACAGAAATGCTGAAAAACTTTACAGGCCACAGAACTTGTTGTCTTTGTGATTCTGGGTGGTTAAGTAATATGGGCATGTGAACATGGCAGCTGATCTGGTTTGACTGATTAAAAAATGCTTTAAAAATCTGAGCATGTTATACAATACCTATATTGATAAAAAGCTAATAACATCACCTCTTACACATCAACATGTGAGACTGTATATTCATAGTTTTGGAGTTATCATGTCTGAAAGAATGTGGATCCACTTACTGAGACACTTACTCAGATTCTCCTATGATTATGAGCCATTTTTGTTTTGTGTGTGTAGTGAAGACTTTCAGCTTTAATTCATGGTCAGATTACTGAGGCAGGCATCTGTTAGGACCAAGTAATTGGTGAAAGATCAGTGGTGAGACATCAGGGCCAACAAAGCCCTCTGTGTTGGCCTAGATCGGGTGATGTTGAACTACATTGAAGAACTGGTTGAGGATACACCTGTGGTTACTGTGAAACACTAATTTGAAGTCATATAAGCTTTGCACGTGATCTTTTATTTGGTGGCCACGAGGGACAAGACAGTGCAGGTTTTCCTTGCAACCAATCACCTCAACAGGTGGGTTTACTGATGAGCTTCACCCCTGAACTTAAAACACCTGATCATCAATGACATCATCTGGGGCCTCATGTACAAAGGTTGCATACATACAAAAACGTGGCATACGTCCGTCTCCACTCCAACGTTTAGACGTATCAAAAGTGAAATGACCATGGTGCAGTGCATCACGCAAAAATCCTGGTTGGCGTACACACATTTGTACAGCTGCTGCTCCACTGGTGACATGTAGACATGATGCTGGGAAACTGTTAATAGTGTGAAAACATGAAGTCATCAGAGTCATGTGCACATCAGAGACATAATGCACAAAGTGATGGGTAAAAAGGCACTAACAGTGGCTGGGTTAGCGGTGTTATAGGACCTTGCAAATGATGCAATCTGACGTGAGCGTGTACTCAGGGAATGTGAGTATTTACTTGCAAATGACGATAATTGGCTCATAAACTGATTTCAATTACCAAGGCCACTGTTACTGGAGTTGCGCACAGAACTGTGGTCGGCGCAGAGCACAATACAGCGAGGAATCAGAATCAGAATTTCTTTATTGTCCCGTAAAGGGAAATTAGTGTTGCAGCAGGAGCACACAAAACACAAGGTACACAAAGACAATAATATAACAATATTAACAGTGAAAATAAGACCCAATTAAAAATCTAAAATCAAACATAATAAAAACAATACCCATACACATACAATGTCAAATATTCAATCCAGAATCCATGCCAAAACAAAGTACTGCAAAAGTGCAATATGTGTATGTGCAAATAAGCAATAGTAGTGCAAAATAAACAAGAGCATCAAAGGCTAATTGCCATTAAGTAATGAAATTGCACTGGGGATAAACGAGACCTGAAATCTTTTAGTCCTCCTCATAGGAGCCCTAAAACGACGGCCTGAGGGCAGAAGCGCAAACTCTTTTTTCAGTGGGTGATTAGGACAATCCAGAATAGCATTAGCCTTTCTCAGGACCTGTCTGTTATAAATAGACATTACCCCAGCCTGCTGACTTCCTGAGATTTTTCCAGCAGTTTTAACAAGACTGCAGAGACGACTCTTATTGGAACAATTCAAATTTCCAAACCATGCAACAATACAAACAGTCAAAACAGATGCAATAAAACTTCTATACAACATAGTGATGTGATGTATTACTGATTCAGAAAGAATTCATTCATGATTATGTGTCAAACGTAAGTCGTGGGTGTTTCAGTGCCCCTTCTTGTCTACCATGGGAGGAATACCATTTCAAACACCAATAACAAATCCCGGCACTGTTTACAGGGCTCAAATAATTCAATTTGTATTAGGGAAACAAAACTCCAAAATGTAATTTAGCTACATTCAGGTCAGGTCTGGAAGCATGTACTTCTGAAGTGCTTTACCCTCTGGGGTCAACTGAAACATGGACACATCCAACTCTGTTTTTCTTCATGTTTCTATTAACAGATCATTGAATGAATTTCACAGACTTCATTTGACTGCTTCCTGAAACTAAAGAATATTTCAATCCCTGTCTACAACAGGGACTATGCACCTCATAGACTATGCACCTCATAGACTGTGTACATTGTAAACTATGCACCTCATAGACTATGCACCTCGTAGACTATGTACCTTGTAGACTGTGCACCTCGTAGACTATGCACCTCGTAGACTATGTACCTCGTAGACTGTGCACCTCGTAGACTATGCACCTCGTAGACTGTGCACCTTGTAGACTATGCACCTCATAGACTGTGCACCTTGTAGACTATGCACCTTGTAGACTATACACCTCATAGACTATGCACCTCGTAGACTATGCACCTCATAGACTATGCACCTCATAGACTATGCACCTCGTAGACTATGTACCTTGTAGACTGTGCACCTCATAGACTATGTACCTTGTAGACTGTGCACCTCATAGACTGTGCACCTCGTAGACCATGCACCTTGTAGACTATGCACCTCATAGACTATGCACCTCATAGACTGTGTACCTCATAGACTGTGCAGCTCGTAGACCGTGTACCTTGTAGACTATGTACCTCATAGACTATGCACCTGGTAGACTATGTACCTAGTAGACTGTGCAACCAATGTGCACCTCATATACTATGCACCTCATAGACTGTGTACATTGTAAACTATGTACCTCGTAGACTATGCACCTCATAGACTGTGTACCTCGTAAACTATGTACCTCGTAGACTATGCACCTCATAGACTGTGTACATTGTAAACTATGTACCTCGTAGACTATGCACCTCATAGACTGTGTACCTCGTAAACTATGTACCTCGTAGACTATGTACCTTGTAGACTATGCACCTCGTAGACTATGTACCTTGTAGACTGTGCACCTCATAGACTATGCACCTCGTAGACTATGTACCTCATAGACTGTGCACCTCATAGACTATGCACCTCGTAGACTATGTACCTTGTAGACTGTGCACCTCGTAGACTATGTACCTTGTAGACTGTGCACCTCCTAGACTGTGCACCTCGTAGACTATGCACCTCATAGACTATGTACCTTGTAGACTGTGCACCTCATAGACTGTGCACCTCGTAGACTATGCACCTCATAGACTATGTACCTTGTAGACTGTGCACCTCAGACTATGTACCTCATAGACTGTGCAGCTCGTAGACCGTGTACCTTGTAGACTATGTACCTCATAGACTATGCACCTCGTAGACTATGTACCTAGTAGACTGTGCACCGACTGTGCACCTCATATATTATGCACCTCATAGACTGTGTACATTGTAAACTATGTACCTCGTAGACTATGCACCTCATAGACTGTGTACCTCGTAAACTATGTACCTCGTAGACTATGCACCTCATAGACTGTGTACATTGTAAACTATGTACCTTGTAGACTATGCACCTCATAGACTATGTACCTTGTAGACTATGCACCTCGTAGACTATGTACCTTGTAGACTGTGCACCTCGTAGACTGTGCACCTCATAGACTGTGCACCTCATAGACTGTGCACCTTGTAGACTATGCACCTCATAGACTATGTACCTTGTAGACTGTGCACCTCATAGACTGTGCACCTCGTAGACTATGTACCCTGTAGACTATGCACCTCATAGACTATGCACCTCGTAGACTATGTACCTTGTAGACTGTG
This sequence comes from Thalassophryne amazonica, assembly GCF_902500255.1. Classification (NCBI taxonomy): domain Eukaryota; kingdom Metazoa; phylum Chordata; class Actinopteri; order Batrachoidiformes; family Batrachoididae; genus Thalassophryne; species Thalassophryne amazonica. Next base: position 10,233,202 of record NC_047107.1, on the reverse strand, counting down.
CACCTCGTAGACTATGTACCTCATACACTATGTACCTCATAGACTGTGCAGCTCGTAGACCGTGTACCTTGTAGACTATGTACCTCATAGATTATGCACATCGTAGACTATGTACCTAGTAGACTGTGCACCTACTGTGCACCTCATATACTATGTACCTCATAGACTGTGTACCTTCACCTCCAGCTCACAGACTCACTTTCTTCATGTCACTGTTCACATTTTTTAACTTCCTCTGGTGCTTTCGCTGTTGCATCTCTGCTCCTCATGTATTTCTGTGACTGTATGTCCTGTTCATGAGCACTCGGGCTTCTGGTTTTCCTTGTTTATCGAATAAGGCACTATTTACTGTACACAGCCCCTCATCAGAGCTTTGAACCAGAATTTTTTTCCAACTGGTTTGTTGTGAACAGAAATGATATATTAGTGTTTCCAGTTTTGGGAACACCCCAAAATTGATGTTCCTGAACAGATTAGAACAAAAAATGTTGTTTCCAAAACAATTAATAATGTTCCATGTCAGCTGTGTATCATTGAAAACACTGTATATGCCAGACCTGCATGCGTACGCTGTAACGCTCTCACAAAAAAAGAAGACAGTTCTGTAGCAGACAACAGAAGGGGCACACTGATGAAAATAAAGGCTTTTAAGAGAAAGAGGATCCACGCTGATCACTTGAAATAGACTTATTGCACATTTAAAGCAAAGCAGCGTGTTTTGACTGTTTCAAATATTAAAACCATTCACACACTGAGTAAATATGAAGTTTTAATCTGACCTGCTACATCATTCTTGTCAGATTCATCATCACATCATAAAACTGTTTTGGAAGACGGCGTCTGGGAAATACTTTAATACCTTATCATGAAAATGAATGAAGTGTATTAATTTTCATGCAGCATTTTTAAAGTCCCTCATTGCTGTGCTCAATTTATTCATAACAGCGCTCAGGCCATCTGTAGTCTTGAAAATAAATCCTACCATGACAAAAAAAAAAAAAAAAAAAAAAAAAGGTCCCTCGATGTTTGTCAGCTCTGGATGTATTTCTCAGTGTGAAACACATGATGCCTGCACTTTGTTCCACCAACAACAACCAAAATAACAGGAAGTGAACCATACCAGGTCATTGTAAAGAGAAACCTTTTCAATAACAAAAGAATAATGGTATTAACCAGTTACCATTATTTTAAAATAATCATTCTGTTCCAGAAGATAAAAAATATGTAAAGTTTCTGGTTTTCGTAGTTGTTCCATGAACTGGTTCAAAGCCTTGCCCCTCACTCCACTACACTTTTACTGTTATGCTAATGACACTAAACTCTACATGCCAATTAATACAAATAATTTCATCAAAAATTATGACTGTAGAGGATTGGCTGGCCTCACTTGAAAACTGAATGGCCTATAATTTCTTATTTTGAATTTAGAGAAGATTGGGGTGATTGTTGTTTATCCTCTAAGACACAGATACAAATATGATCAGTTAACAATATCACTGGATTCATGTGTCATTCATTCATCAGGAAGAAAGAGATCTTGGGGTGATCTTTGATCTGACAGTGTCAATCGCCCTCTATATTAGCATTCACAAACCCAGCCTTTTCTCCCACCTCCTATTCTGAGGGGAGGGTGCCAAATGGCACTGCTAGGGATATTGTGTCGTACAAATATGGAATAATAAAAGAAATGTAACAGAGAGATCATCATCTTTGCAAACTTTTAAAAGAAAACTGCCTTTACATTTAATTCATGAAGCTTAGTTTAGTTTTTTAAGTCTTTAATTTGTTCTTTTTTTATTGTTTATTTTTTTATTTGTATGCATGCATAAAACTTCTGACTTTGAGAAAGTCATCATGCAAGCTTGAGCAGAAAGCTCCGTTTACACATAGACGGTAAGAGCACCCGGAAGCGTCCCGGAAGAGTTTTTGGCTCCTCCGGGCCGTCTTAGGGATCAAACGCCATTGTTAGTGCCAGCGCTAGGGGGTGTAGCTTAGTTCAGGCTTCACTGGGAATCATCGAAAAAATTATTCAACATGTCGAATAATTCCAGGAGTGCTCCCGGAGAATTCGCGTGACGACAGAGACAACGTGAACAATGGCGTTTGATACTTTTTAATCGCTGTTTCATCCGTATGCCATATGCTGCATTCAAAACCCAAGGAAGGTCAAAGATTATGACCTCAAGCTCAGGGAAAAATGTCCGGAATGCTGTGCTGGGCTGGAACTTTCACTTGGAAACTCATGAAGAAATTGAGGAACTCAAGGAATCAGAGTTGACATCACAGCCATGGCAGCCACATTTGATTCTTTAAATGTTTTTTTTTAACAAGACAGTGTTGTATGTAATATAGTCATATTCTGTGTAAAATTAGTTACGTCACCAGCACCACACATCAGCAAAAACATATTTGAAGATTTCCCTGAGCCCAAAAGATGCTAGCCTGTCACAACAAAACTAGGATCCATATTTGTCTCTGAGATAATCTCCTGTTTCAGTGCTTTCATCTATGTACAATGACAGTAAACACCCTTATTATTATTATTATTATCATCACCTTTGTTCCTAGAATCAGCAGTTATGTTTAACGTGGGTACATTTGGATTATATGTTAATTTCACACTCTAAACAACAGGATTCCAGCGCTGATCCCAGCCCCGTGAGGCTTGGACAGCTAAATATTGTCTGCCACAGTCTATGGTCAGGACCGTGGACAGCTCCTTGGACAGGAATGTACAGCAGCCACCTTCATATAACAACATATACAACTGATTCTCATTCCATATCACATCCCGTCCAATTCTGTGAAAGTGAAGAGAATATTGTAACACCGGAGTGACCTGTCATGGTAACATGTTTGCAGATTGTCACTTTAAACAGAATGGTGCTGATTATGTCACAAACACTGCACACATCCCGTGATAAAACCATTCTCAATCCACGTTCCTTTCCATGTTGGTAAATGTTCAGTAAATGTCATTTTCAGCTCAAATGGGTGTAAGTAAGCCCCTTTGGCTTCTGATTTGTTTCACTTGAAGTTGCCACAGGAGATCCAAGGTGGATCTACATGTTGATTTAGCACAGGTTTTACACCAGATGCCCTTTCTGATGCACCTCCATATTACATGGAGAACCAACAGGGTTATTTGTCTTATGCTGTGCACACCTGCAAGTGGCTGACTGGATTTCATTTTTCACTTACACACACACACACACACACACACACACACACACACACACACACACACACACACACACACACACACACACACACACACACACACATACACACACACACACACACACACACACACACACACACACACACACACACACACACACACACACACACACACATACACACACACACATACAACCCCAATTCCAATGAAGTTTGGACATTGTGTAAAATGTAAATTAAAAACAGAATACAATGATTTGCAAATCCTGTTCAACCAATATCCAATTGAATACACCACAAAGACAATATATTTAATGTACAAACTGATACACTTTTTTGTTTTTGTGCAAATATTTGCTCATTTTGAACTGGATGCCTGCAACATGTTCCAAAAAAGCTGAGGCAGTGGTATGTTTACCACTGTGTTACATCATCTTTCCTTCTAACAACACTCAATAAAGTGTTTGTGAACTGAGGACACTAATTGTTGAAGCTTTGTAGGTGGAATTCTTTCCCATTCTTGCTTGATGTACGACTTCAGTTGTTCAACAGTCCGGGGTCCCCGTTGTCGTATTTTGCACTTCATAATGCGCCACACATTTTCAATGGGTGACAGGTCTGGACTGCAGGCAGGCCAGTCTAGTACCTGCACTCTTTACTATGAAGCCACTCTGTTGTAACACATGCAGAATGTGGCTTGGCGTTGTCTTACTGAAAGAAGCAGGGACGTCCCTGAAAAAGACGCTGCTTGGATGGCAGCATGTGTTGCTCCAAAACCTGGATGTACCTTTCAGCATTGATGGTGCCATCACAGATGTGGAAGTGTAACACACCCCCATACCATCACAAATGCTGGCTATTGAACTTTTCCTCTTTTGTCCGGAGGACACAGCGTCCAAGATTTCCAAAAACAATTTAAAATGTGGACTCATCAGACCACAGCACACTTTTCCATTTTGTGTCTGTCCATTTCAAATGAGTTCGGGCCCAGAGAAGGCGGCGGTGTTTCTGGATGTTGTTGATGTATGGCTTTCGCTTTGCATGGTACAGTTTTAACTTGCACTTGTAGATGTAGCGACGAACTGTGTTAACTGACAATGGTTTTCGTAAGTGTTCCTGAGCCCACATGGTAAGATCCTTTACACAATGATGTTGGTTTTTAATGCAGTGCCGCCTGAGGGATCAAAGGTCACGGGCATTCGATGTTGGTTTTCTGCATTGCCGCTTACGTGTAGAAGGTTCTCCAGATTCTCTGAATCTTCTGATTATATTATGGACTGTAGATGATGGAATCCCTAATTTCCTTGCAACTGAATGTTGAGAAACATTGTTCTTGAACCAGTTGTTCGTAGAACAACTGACCAGCTTTTTACTCTCACAAGGATCCTAAAGGGGGCCTGAGAGTATGCCCATCCACTCTACATGTGTTTTGTAGACTTGGAGAAGGCATTTGATCAGGTACCCCGGGAGATAGTATGAGAGGTGCTGCCAGAGTATGGACTGAGGGGATCCCTTCTCAGGGCCATCTGATCTCTGTACTCACAAAGCTAGAGCTGTGTTCGGGTGCTCAGCAGTAAGTCAGGCTCATTTGCGGTGGGGGCTGGCCACTGCCAGGGCTGCGCCTTGTCATCAATCCTGTTTGTGATATTCATGGACAAGATATCGAGGTGTAGTCGGGGGGAGGAGGGTTTCCAGTTTGGTGGGCTCAGGGTCTCATCGCTGCTTTTTGCAGATGATGTGGTCCTGTTGGCTTCATTGGCTGGTGACCTCCAACACTCACTGGATTGGTTCACAGCTGAGTGTGAAGCAGCTGGGATGAGGATCATCCCCTCTAAATCTGAGACCATGGTTCTCAGCAGGAAACTGATGCATTGCCTACTCCGGGTAGGGACTGTTGTCTTGCCCCAAGTGAAGGAGTTCAAGTACCTCATGGTCTTGTTCACAAGTGAGGGGACAATGGAGAGTGAGATTGGCCAGAGAATCGCGTAGCACGGGTGGTGTTGCATTCACTCTACCATACTTTTGTGATGAAAAGGGAGCTGAGCCAAAAGGCGAAGCTCTCAATCTACTGGTCAATCTTCGTTCCTACTCTCACCTCTGGTCATGAGGGTTGAGTCATGACCAAAAGAACTAGACTGCGGGTACAAGTGGTCGTAACTGGCTTCCTTAAGAGGGTGACTGGTGTCTCCCTTAGAGATAGGGTGAGAAGTTCGGTCATCAGTGGGGAGCTCAGAGTAGAGCCACTGGTCCTTCACATTGAAAGGAGTCAGCTGAGGTGGTTCGGGCATCTGGTAAGGATGCCTCCTGGGCACTTCCCTAGTGAGGTGTTCCATGCACGTCCATGTTCCCTGGGAGGAGACCCCAGGGAAGACCCTATCTCCACACTGGCCTGGGAACACCTCAGGATCCCCCAGTCAGAGGTGGTCAAGCTGACATGGGAAAGGGAGATCTGTGGTCCCCTGCTAGAGCTGTTGCCCCCGCGACCCAATCCCAGATAAGTGGTTGAAGATGAGTGAGTGACCATGCCCATGGACGTAAACAATGAATTAATGAAATGGCATGAAATAAATAAAATAATAAATTAAATTATTTAAAATAATAGAACACCCCCTACCCCCATGCATGCAGTGACCAGAGGTCAGGCCAGCGAAGTTCATGGCTGCTGAGGGCCACCTGCCTGGTGCAGCTCTGACCCACACAGATCTGACCTGCATCGCCGTGGCTTGTAGAGGAGTGGATATTCTACATGGCATGATATGTGTTCTCCAGCTTGGAGTTGTGATGGCACAGTGGTCAGGTGCAACATGAACAAATCGCCTTAGTGTAGGGGCGTGAGCCGTGATCATCTGACGGTTTCAGTTCCTTATAACAGAAATTACAACAAAATAAATAAATGGAATGACGAATCCACTTGATGGATCACATGATGGATGTGTGCCACAGATATTTTACATGACATGTGCGCTTTCTGAAAAGGAACCAGTGGGGGTGCATGTATGGCACAAGCTGGGCATGCCAGCAGGATTTGACGTAACTGACCATGGTGAATATCCCTCAAACGCAGTCTGGCCAGCCATCACACTGCACCTCGACTGCCCTGCAAGCTTGCCACCTAGACCGCACCTTGATTGTGGTGTCATGTGCACTACATTCAAGCTGGCCTTGCGAATGGGCCCGGATGTTGTAAGTGTACTGCGACTTCTGTTGGAAGTCTTTGGACTGCACATTGATTAACTTTGGCTGAGTGTGGGTCGAATGGGATATTCGGCCAGGATTCGATGTGGCTGAACATTTCATACGGCCCCTCGACCGCAGTCTGAATGGTCGGACTTGCCTACCAACTTGCAGTATGAATGCTGCAACTTCAGTGGAATGGCGATACGATTCAATTGGGTTTCCAATGTAAGCGCAACATGAATGTGGTGTGTATGTGCTGTGGCCAAACGGATGTGCCTACTGCAGTGAGACTGCTGTAAGAGGCATTCGGGTCCAGTCTGAATTTGCATGACTGTCATCTAAATAGTCCTTTGGGTTCAATTCAGCCTCATTCATGCTATGTGTGAAAGGGCCTTAATGCTGGTTTAAAAGGCTGACAAGCAACTCTCAACAAAGTCTTATCCCTGCTTCACAATGACAGAAAAGAACTGATTACTGATGGCTTCTGCTGTGTGATGGGCTTGAACTCTGACTTTATATTTTCAAATATATATTCAAACAGAAGTGCAGAGGAGTGTTAACACACAGAAAACTAATATTATGCAAGTAATGAATGTTTATGAGTTCAATGGTAAGAATATTTCATGAGGTCACAGAATGAAATATTCGTTCCATTGAATGAATGTAAAAACATTCATTGTTTTATATAACGGCGAAAACAGATCCTTGTCATTTGATATTTTATTAATTTATAAAGAACAGAAAAGGGACTTACATTTTGGTGTGCATCACTGGTGCTTGACATCAACAGTCCAACACAAACTTTAAATAGGAGTCCAAAATTGTTGTCAGTCAGTTCAAAAGCAATTCTGATGATGTAGTCCATGATGCCGTGCACTGACTTCGTGCACAGACTGCTGTATGCTCAGTCCAGCAAAAAAATTGTGTCATATGGAAATATGAAAGTATCATTCATCCAGGCGTACCCTGAGTTGAATGGTAATTCCATTGCTTAATGAAAACATTCATTATTTGTTTTATATGACATCTAAATAGATCTACCATATTTCTGTGATTAATAGCCCAGGCAAATAGTTTTTTCAAACTGTGTGCAGACCCGGCGCCTAAATGAGCCAGGCTCTTATTCAAGACCAGTGATTCTATACTTCCTTTTTCTAACATCACCAGGAGAAGGAGTCGCTCCCTCAGGAGTCAAATTACTGGTATATTGTACGTCATCACATACACTGGAGCAGGAGGCTGCCATTTGGAGCCTTGACTGCTCACACAGATAATCAGCCAGGGAGACGTCTGGTGGCTAACATAAGTCATCCAGCCTTTAAACAAGACCAGCACTTATTTAAGACAAGCGTTTATTATTTTCCAGCAGAGTTTTGAGGAAGGTGTTATGGCATATATTGTTGCAGGGCATATATTGCCGCCACAGTAATATATGCAGATGTTCAAAGGCACGGCACCTAATGCTTCCGGCAGATATCGTCCCAAGTGACAATATATACTGACAATCAAGGCACATATCGTTGCTGGTCATCAAAGCAAGAAGTAAAACTTGATGTTTAACTATGAATTGTTTTTTTTCTCTCTGTCTCACACACACACACAATCACTTGCACTCATTACGTCCGTCAAGAATAAAATCAAATCATCAGCATTTATTTATTTATTTAATATGCTGCTTAAATTCAGCAGGTGGTGTCGTCTGATCTGAGGTCGTAACCCAAAGGTATTGTTTTTATTTGGGTTTTTTTTTGTAAGTTCCCCCTGGTGGTGCTCATGGTGCTCTTGTGAGGGCAAGGTGGTGGGGGAAGCCTGCGGGAGGCTGCAGGCAACACCATCACAAGAGACCATTGCGCCTTGACTGCTAACCCATGACGCGGGAAGCCGGTGCACGAAGGTCTAAAAAGTAGGCTTCCCATGATGCGCACCGGGTTTGGTTCTGGTGTTTTATCACTCTGAGCGCATGAAAAGTGTCACATTTATTTTCTTGCAAGCCTTCTCAACAGCGCCAGGAGTTTTCGCGATCAGTGTGCACAGGATCAAGGAAGATGGTTTGATGGTTCAATTAAGTGTTGTATTTTGTTGTGTACGTGAAGACAAGGATGATTCAGGAGGCTGCCGGCGGAACAATCACACGGGGATTTACACTGCGCCCACAGTTCTTGCGCTGATCCACAGATTTACGTGCGAATCCAACCAGCTCTCTCTTTTACTCTTTGATTGACACACGATTGACACACGATATGAAATAACAATGACAGTATACATACATATATTTCCTGAGGATGTCATGAAAAGAACAGCCTTATTTTCATCATGGTCCCCATGACAACACAGAAAAATCAAAGATAAAAACAAAACAAAACAAAAAACATAAATACTTAAAAACGGCTACAAAGCCATCTATACACAAATTAATAAAATACAAAATTATTAAACTACAAAATTATTATGACTATCTCTGTCTCTGTCACTCATTCACTCACTCACTCACTCACACACACACACAACTGCTGTGGCATATCATGACATTATGGTCCAATACTCATGGCACATATTGTCGCTGGTGCAGTGGATTGTATGTAGTAACACATTTGGCACATATGGTCCCTGGTGACAATAAAGGAAATGTATAATGAAGATAATTATTGGTTGCATCCCTAAGGACCCCTTCACACCAGAGCACAAATGCTGTATGAATCACAAGAATTAGAAAAACAAACAGAGTGCAATCAGCTGTTGACCTGGCCAGATTGAAAGGAACAGGACTCCATGGGTTTGATGGTTTCCTGTACAAAGTGTCGGTGGCCCAGAGCTGTGCTACACCTCACATGGCTCTGAAACGCACCGACCCACCCACCTGACCAGCCTGTTTTCACTTTTTTGTGTGTTTTCTAGAAAACAAATAATAAGGATATATAAAAATAGAAACAGTCAATTGGACGAGAGATCTGTGCATTTCAGAGATGCGTGGCAAGTCGCACGGCTCTGACACACACTGACGCTGACGCAGCACCTGTGATCACAGTATAACGCCCAGATTGTGCATGTAATCACACAACCATTGACAGTCATCTGAATTCATCTGAATGTTCATGTCATGACTATTAGACCCTGTCCACACGGCCGCAGTGCGCATCAACGCATCACGGAGACGCTCTGATGCACAGCGCATGCGATGGCAATATAATGTCTGGATTGTGCATATAATCACACATCTATTAGTCCACCTCATGTGTCAGAGGATTCATCTGAATTATCATGTCATCATGGCTGTTAGACCCTGTCCACACGGCCGCAGTGCGCATCAACGCATCACTGTTCACATCTAGTGCACATGATGATTGTGACGTTGCGCTTTGCAGTATTTCCTCTGTGCACCAAACAGGATGTGAGGGTGGGGGTGGGGTGTGTCCAGCTCATCAGTGGCACAATTGGGAATATGCCAAAGCAATCAGACCGCTCCAAATGCTAGTAGGTTGCTATTTCGGATGCCAGTTCGAATGCTATTCACAGTACAACCACTGTATGAATATTCCCTGGTTCGATTGCAGCATGACAGTAGGGTGCATGCTCTCTGCATTTGTGCTGGCCTGCCAATTTGGTGTATATCCCTAAGTGCCACATGAATGTTATGCGAGGAATTCGAATGCAGCTCGAATGCAGCACGACTTGCACGAATGTCATTCAAAGGTCACTTCATACGGCATTCCTGCAATTCGTGTTGCAGGTCGACGTACACGAATGATGTTCGACTGTCCATTCCTATAGCAGTACAAATGCAGTACAAATGACTCCACCACCATTCGCATGTTTTCCAGCACAAGTGACACACATATATGCCGACTGTTGTAGGAATGCTCTACGAGGTGTTTAAGTGCAGTTCGAATGCAGCAGGACTTGCATGAATGCTGTACGAATGTCAGTGAATTCTAGTGTAATGGGGGTTTAAACAATACACTGCATGGGTGGAAAAACCGGTTAATATATGAAATTATTCAGCTCATATTTTAATAAATACCAAATGAGCTGTGTATTCCTGGAAACAACCAAAGAGCAAAAAAGTAAGCAGCTTACCGCACAACTGTCCCTCAAGGCATCAAACTTGCGTTGTATCTCATCTCTGTGTGCCTAGCAGACATGAAAAAGACAAGTGGACAAGTTTCACTGCCTGGAATCTGCAACATCACAGGAGACGGAAAGGTCTCAAATACTGCTCTGCTCCTTTCTCCCTCACTCTGAGAACAGTGATCTCCTCCTCAGCCTCTGCAGTGGTCTCCTCCAGCTCAGTCTTGGCCTGCTGCAGTTGGCTCTCCAGAGCATGGCGAGCTGCCTGCATGTTGGTGATTTGGGATTCACGCTCCTGCAGTGACAACGTCAGCTCTGTTACCTGGTGCTTAATCTCTAATTTCTGTTCTTCATGCTCCAGGCCAATCTAAAAAAAAAAGACAAAAAAGAAAGAAGCAGGACAGAAAGGACCTATCCAATAGGAATAAGAAGGATAAGGTGATTCCTAGAAACACATAACCTTCAATCAATACTCAATTTTGAGCTGCAACCATCAACAGAAATGGGCTTGAACTATGTGTTGGGGAAAGCCAAAGGCCTGCAGATTTGGAATCAAATCTATCACTTCAACAGGTCATTTCACACATGAATTCCTACCTTCTACTGCACCATGTGACAATCATTAAAGTCACCTTGTAGAGTATATGGTGTCAATGATAACATGGAGACTGGCACTATGGTATGACACAGTCTGTACTATATTCACTCACCTCCCGAAGCCTTGTTTCCAGCTCCATCACACGGCTCTTACTGCCTTGCTCCTGCTGACTTATCTTTTCCAGATGCTCCTCCAGTTTGGCATTCTGGGCCTCCAATTTCCCAGCCTGAGACTCCAAGTAGAACTTCTGCTGGCGAAGCTCTGAGATCATCTCCTCCTGCGCTTTCCTATCAAGCCAACACATCCACATGAAAACACACAAAAGTGACCACCTTAATGCAAAAATAAATGTTGAGATGATTTGACGATGGTTTTTATTTTGGAGGTGGGGGCAGTCTCCTCTAGTGGTTACTGGTTTTTTTGTTTGTTTTTTTGGAACATCCCTCCTGTGTTGGTTTTTATCTCTGTGTACTCACCTTATTTTATTATTTATTTATTTATCTTATTATCAGCCCAGCACGAAATATATATTAATCTGTTGGTTTGTGATATTGTAACGAAAGCACCACATTTTCGTCAGGGCAGCACAAATTCATTCTAATACATTCTGTGATGGCTGCATAAAATTAAAAGTGAAGCGGGGGGGGGGGGGGGTCAGGGTGGTTAAGGTTAGGGTTGGGGGTAGGAGTAGGGCTAGTAATAGTGATTTAAAAAAAACCCTGTCATGAAAATTTGAGTCATTTCGTGCCAGGAGCATGAAAAAAACATGAGGCTGGGCTGTTTATTATCCACAGATCCCATCAATTTCATGACATTACAGAAGAAGATACCCACTCCCGCTTCTGGCTGGAGCCGGACCTCAGACAGAGAGAAAAACAGAATCACGTGGCAGAAAGACAACAAATAAGGTATAATTTGTCAGCATTAAGCAACACGAAAAACAAAAGAAATACTAAGCTGATTGCTGCCCACCAGTCTTGTATAAAGTACCTCAAAGAGATACTTGAGTGTACGTACAAGTATCTTTGGTAAGAGTTAAAATCTCTTTTAAAAACATTACTTGAGTAAAAGTCTTAAAGTATCTGACACTTACTGTACTTAAGTAAACATAAACATATCATATAAAATGTACTTTAAGTAAACGTATTGAGCAAAAGTAAAATGCAAAACCAGTGGAGAGTGAAACAGCAACACAAAAAGAAAGCCAGTGTGGTGTCTGGAGAAACCAGGAGGGGGCCTCAGCCCCTATAAAAGAGTTAAGGATCCACCTCTGGCAGAGCAGTTGGTGTTGGTGACGAGATGAGTGAGCAACAGGTGGATGTATATAGCTGTAAATAAAGTTGCCGTTTTTTATCTTGGAAGACCCACACACACTTTTCTGATAAACACAACAGCCAGGCTCTTGTGAATTACAACAGTCGTTTATAGCTACACAGTTGTGACAAATTTAAGGAAAAGTAAAAAAAAAAAAATTGCAAGCATCACCACCACCAACCACTGTAAAACTACCAAACACAGCGCTCTTTGCACTCTCAAACACAAAACACGGAGTGGCTTTTATGCGGTGCAGCTTTTACGCAGCGCTTCTCTGTGAAAAATTTGAGTAAAATAAATAAAACAACGGCCAGTTTTGTTGGTACTGAAGTTTACCCCTTAAGTGAGTGTTAACTCCAATTGTGCGCTGGACTCCAGCGTATGTGTGTGTGCGTGTATGGAGTGTGCAGATGGCCCCCTTTTCACCCTCCACAGTCTGCTCTTCCTCAGCGGGGGTGCAGATTCAACCTGTTGTATGGCTTACTTTCACCTCTACAAACAGGCATTGTCCAATCAAACTTCTTCTAATTTTATATTGTAGTAACGAGTTGCAAAGATGGTTAAGGGAAATGTATCGGTGTAAAAGTATACATTTTATTGAGGAAATGTAGTGGAGTAAAAGAGAGTCGCCAGAAATGTAAATAACAAAGTAACGTACAGATATGTCACAATTCTACTTAAGTATGGCAAAAAAAGTATTTCTACTTTATTACATTACAACACTGCCAGACACTAGCTCTAAGCTTCACTAAAAGAAGCAGACTTTAGATAAAGTTGAGGCCATGACCCGCTCCATTTCCTAATAAAATGAATTTAAAAGGGTAGGAAGCATAGTAACATACTATGCCAGTATGCTAGCCATACAAAAAGGGAAAATAAGTGTGTCTTAAGTCTGGACTTGAAAATCTCTACAGAATCTGACTGTTTTATTGATGCAGGGAGATCATTCCACAGAATAGGGGCACAACAAGAGAAAGTTTTTATCTCCTAATGACGTCTCCTTATGATGAGGTTTGAATTGTGAGTCACAAAATCATGACAAAAATCACAAAATTATTAACTTCGTGAAAATAGCTTGCAAAAAGATCATTCTTATGTGAAATTTTCTCAGGAATTCAATTTTGCAGTGCAAAATACAAAATCTCTAACCAGTTAAGTGCTACATTTTATGTGCCGACGCGGGTTGAGGAGCGGACCTGCGTCTGACTGAACCCAGCGCTAAATAACCAGAAAGCGGTTCCAAAAACAAAACAATTTTATTTTTCCCCTCTTGTGCAATAATTGTGTACAACATAAAATATGGTTTGTCTGGCGGAGTGAAGGACGGCGCGCTCTCCAGCGCCCAAAGGGATCAAAGCCTCGGCGCTTCTGGACCCAGACTCACCGCCAAACACCCCCCAGGTGGACACGACAAACTGACTCTGTGAAGGATAGAAGAGGTGAGGTAAGTCAACAGCTACAACTAATATCCCTCAAAAGCACACACTATCAGCAACACATTCAGGTCTGAATTTAAGCTTTATGTAAATGAGCAGCTTCTCACAACAGGTGGAGGATCATCAGTCCGCACGCCACGGCCGTGAGAAGCGAGCTGCACAATTCTCATCAATGTTCAAATATACTGCGTAACGAAATACCAAATTAATATTAACACTTATTCAGACAATCAATCACCTCTGATGTGTGCTGACAGCATGTGTCCCTCACCCGTCCTCCTTCACAGGCACGATGTGTCAAACCCAGGCGCGGTCCTCAGCGTCTCACAAACGAACGTCACAAGGTCGAGTTCCCGGCAATTCTGCTTGAATCACTCATGGCTTAAATGCAGAACGCCATCTCATTATCCGCTTCAGCTGAAAGTCTTTAAGTCTGCACGTGAGCATCATCCACAGGTGCTGCGAGTCATTAGGCCTGCACGTGGACATCCTCCACAAGTGCAGCCAATAATGTTGATGAGGGTGAAGGATTCTTCTGCCAGCACCTTCTCCACAGACAAAAACCAGTTTGCATACCACCTGGAGAGCAAAGAAAAGAAAACAACACAAAAACATCCAGACAAACCCCCCAACACACAACACTACAAGCCTTAACTTACAGATACTTTTATGAAGCTTTAACAATTTTATATGTGAAAATAACAGAAATAGCACTCAATAAATGATATTTAATATGCTTTCATCATTTGCAGATGAAGTAGTCTTCAAACATAACCTACCAGAGTTCACATTCAGCACACAGAAGGTCAGTCAAGTCTAAGAACAGCCAGGGTTTGCTGATACAAGATCTGCAATTTATGTGATCTAGACACCTTTGCTGCATCTACTTTGTTTTCAGATAAATTATCAACATTTGCAGTGTTCAGCTTACTGTACCCTTCTTCACCATACCACTTGACCATCACGGAGTTAATAATTTTGTGATTTTGCTCTGTAGTCATCTGAGAGTAAGTGCCAGCAGGCCGGCCACAACCCTGAGAGCTTTAGTTATCTTTCTTGGGCATGAAAAATTCACATTAAAGTCACCTAAAATAAAGAAAAAACATACTTTAAAATTTAGGTTGATGATGAATTCATAACTGTAGATGCTTAATTAGGTCTCTTATCTGTAAACAGTGCCAACAGGACACACATCCAAGCTTAACTGGAAGTAATGTTTAGTAATATAGTCTATTCCACTTCTAAAACCACAAGAATATGCTGCAAAAATAAAAATCCCATTTGTTTCCGGTCAAACATATGTTCATATTAATGATACCTCCATGTAACACACACACACACATATATATATATATATATATATATATATATATATATATATATATATATATATATATATATATATACAGTGAGGAAAATGAGTATTTGAACACCCTGCAATTTTGCAAGTTCTCCCACTTAGAAATCATGGAGGGGTCTGAAATTTTCATCTTAGGTGCATGTCCACTGTGAGAGACATAATCTAAAAAAAAAATCTGGAAATCACAATGTATGATTTTTTAAATAATTTATTTGTATGTTACTGCTGCAAGTAAGTATTTGAACACCTACCAACCAGCAAGAATTCTGGTTCTCACAGACCTGTTAATTTTTCTTTAAGAAGCCCTCTTATTCTGCACTCTTTACCTGTATTAATTGCACCTGTTTGAACTTGTTACCTGTATAAAAGACACCTGTTCACACACTCAATCACACTCCAACCTGTCCACCATAGCCAAGACCAAAGAGCTGTCTAAGGACACCAGGGACAAAACTGTAAACCTGCACAAGGCTGGGATGGACTACAGGACAACAGGCAAGCAGCTTGGTAGAAGACAACAACTGTTACGATTATTTATTAGAAAGTGGAAGAAACACAAGATCAATCAATCAATCAATTTTTTTATATAGCGCCAAATCACAACAAACAGTTGCCCCAAGGCGCTTTATATTGTTTATACTGTCAATCTCCCTCAGTCTGGGATTCCATGCAAGATCTCACTTTGTGGGGTAAGGATGATTCTGAGAAAGCTCAGAACTACACAGGAGGACCTGGTCAATGACCTGAAGAGAGCTGGGACCACAGTCACAAAGATTACATTAGTAACACATGATGCTGTGATGGTTTAAAATCCTGCAGGGCAGCAAGGTCCCCCTGCTCAAGCCAGCACATGTCCAGGCCCGTTTGAAGTTCACCAGTGACCATCTGGTTGATCCAGAGGAGGCATAGGAGAAAGTCATGTGGTCAGATGAGACCAGAATAGAGTTTTTTGGAATCAACTCCGCTTACCATGTTTAGAGGATGAGAACAACCCCAAGAAAACCATCCCAATTGTGAAGCATGAGGGTGGAAACATCATACTCTGGGGGTGCTCTTCTGCAAAGGGGACAGGACGACTGCACCGTATTGAAGGGAGGATGGATGGGGTCATGTATTGCGAGATTTTGGCAAACAACCTCCTTCCCTCAGTTTAGAGCATTGAAGATGGGTCATGGCTGGGTCTTCCAGCATGACAATGACCCCAAACACACAGCCAGGGCAACTAAGGAGGGGCTCCGTAAGAAGCATTTCAAGGTCCTGGAGTGGCCTGGCCAGTGTCCAGACCTGAACTCAATAGAAAATCTTTGGAGGGAGCTGAAACTCCAAACCTGAAAGATCTAGAGAAGATCTGTATGGAGAAGTGGACCAAAATCCCTGCTGCAGTGTGTGCAAACCTGGTGACAAACTACAGGAAACGTTTCACCTCTGCAATTGCAAACAAAGGCTACTGTACCAAATATTAACATTGATTTTCACAGGTGTTCAAATACGTATTTGCAGCAGTAACATACAAATAAATTATTTAAAAAATCATACATTGTGATTTCCGGATTTTTTTTTTTTTTTTTTTTTTAGATTATGTCTCTCACAGTGGATGTGCACCTAAGATGAAAAGTTCAGACCCCTCCATGATTTCTAAGTGGGAGAACCTGCAAAATTGCAGGGTGTTCAAATACTTATTTTCCTCACTGTGTGTGTGTATATAACAAGTTAAGGAGTCCAGCTTCAAAGTTGAAGGGATTGCATTTTTTTTTTTGCAACATCACATATTTTTGTCATATGTCTTAAATTTAAGGGTTATGGATTTTGCTTATTGTACAGTATCAGTGGATTGATTGCACAGGACCCACTGATTAATTTGGTATGCAGTTTGTAAATCTAGCTTTAAAAACACCAACACCATAGTAAAATAAGTTTCATATCTTAGCTAAAGCATTTTTAATTGGAAAAACACAAAAAAACTAGCACTTAGATCAGATTTAGACATTGCTGGACATGTCTAAATATGAAAGAAAGCAGGTAGTTTTACCTTAGAAAACAACAACAAACACTAAGAAGGACCATTTTTTATTTTTATGAAATTTATTATGATTTTTTTTTTTTTTGCACATTTGTCACAAAGTTGTGACTCTGAAATGCTCTTATTCTGTTAAATCTGCTCCTTGTACACTTCATTTGGCTTTACTTCCTGTCCATGGGCATTTAGGCTTCTGATTAAATTTGCATGCTCATTTCATCCTTCACTGAGTCACACACTTTTTAACATTTCACAGCCCCTCACTCCAGTACCTTTGATGACTATTTTCAAACCCTATGCCTGCTCATCTGGTTAATGTGGTTACTGATTTCCCATATGGACAGTGTTGACTCACGAACTGCCCTCCTGCTCTGTTCCCACCTACAGACTGTTTCATCCAACAGCATGTTCCTACACATACACTTCTGCTGTTCAACCTGCTGCAACTCAGTGTGCTGAAGTCAACAATTTTAACAACTGTAAATAAATCTACAGAACTTTTCCAGTCAACATGTTTCTGTGTTCTGGGATCCCACATTGTGCTTATCCCATTACAGTATGATCTGTCCATGTCGGACTCTGTGGACAGTGATCTAGACAGAGGAGCACTGTTTTTGTAAGCTCATAAATCAACATGCAAGAACAGTTAACTTGTTAATCTCTGAAGAAATTCAAAGTTTGCAGTCATCACCGGAAACTATCCTTGATCAACTTCAAATTAAAGTGGGACTGGCCAGCAGACTTCTTGGTCCGACGACCCCAAGCCTCTGCAAGGCCTTGCAGCAGCACTGGTAGATGCACTGGCAGTTCTGTGAGGAGGTCCAGTGTCCACTTTGAACCATGCTTTGAACATTTTGTGAGCTATGATGGAGAGCCAGACAACCGTAAGCCTTTCTGGTCTCAGTGTGCTATGAGTTTTAGCCTCCAGCCCAGGTCTTTTCTAACCGATGTCTCCTGAGCGCCTTGGGGCAACTGTTTGTTGTGATTTGGCGCTATATAAGAAAAAAGTTGATTGATTGATTGATTGAGTGGCCTTTAAATTAACTCACCTCACCAGCTGCACAAAGGTGTGGGCAATGGTGAAATGGGACAGGCAGTCTCCCATCTGCTGGCCAATACAGGCAATCTCAGATGCAATGAGGAAAGTTTATGAGTGAGGTGCTCCTGGTAGAGACATGTTCAGGAGCCTGCTGTCTCTGTGACAGGATACCAGTAGCATGATAGATTAATGCTCTCTGCTTCCTGACTCTAGCAGCAGACATCAGGTGGGACATGGCTGCCCTCTGGGATACCTTCATGAACAGTCTTTCTGAAAATATTGAACACCATCTACTCCCACTGGACACTGCACTGGTCACAAACATAAACTGGTGTCTACAGAATCACAAGAATGAGAACTTGAGAATTTTGTCTGGATGTTGGATTTTTCTCCTCCAGTATCAACATCTCCTATTGCACTAACAAAGCTACCTCTTCCTGTCTCCTCAGCTGCTCCTGTGTAAATTATGTAAATGATCCCAGCTCTCCCCAGATGAGAAGTGATGCCATGACTGTGGAGCTTCAGGACATTTCATTTCAGACTGTCTGCTCAACAGCAGAGCTCACCAAGAGAAGGAGGATGTCTGTTGAAAAGCTCTACTCCAAAGTCCTCCACCATCAAACCCATCAGCACGGCCTCTCTCCACACCCCTTCTGGGCCCATTGAGCTGGGAGTCCTCTTCTACTTAGGAAAAGATGAAAATTTCACCTGGCTAACCAGCTAGAATCTCTACTTATCAAAACACTGTGAACACAGTTTCAGTACATTTTTCATCTCAGAATTCTCTTGTTCTGGGTTAGACTATACTTGCACAATCATCATACAGCATGGTCATCAGATAAAAAGTGTCAAATGGTCCAACTGATGTAACTCCAGGTGCCTAAACTCATCTATTGTGAGATCAAGCAGTGAGCAGTTCCAACCCAAGATCACACTGGGGTTCCCACCTAGACCCAAGACCTTGAGGAGGCCTTTAATAAGATTGAGTATGAGAACTATTAAGCAACATGATGACACAATTAGCAATATGCCAAAGGACAATCGCTACATTTATATGAGAGATTCCAATGAGAATGCAGTCATTTTGATTGATGAATTCATAGGTATTATTTATATGGTGATAATAGTTAGGTTGTTACATTTATGTGTTGCAGTTTGTGGTACTGCCTCCAATTTTATTTTAACAATGGGTCCATGTTATTCTGTTTCTGCTGATCGGTCTGTAGCTGGAGAGATACTATCCAAATAAAGAGAGCAGCAGAATTGCAACCCCATTTCCAACGAAGTTGTGACGTTGTGTAAAATGTAAATAAAAACAGAATACAATGATTTGCAAATCTTCTTCAACCTATATTCAATTGAACACACCACAAAGACAAGTTATTTAATGTTCAAACTGATAAACTTTGTTTTTGTGCAAATATTTGCTCATTTTGAAATGGATAACTGCAACACATCTCAAAAAAGCTGGGACAGTGGTATGTTTACCACTGTGTTACATCACCTTTGCTTCTAATAACACTCAATAAGCATTTGGAAACTGAGGACACTAATTGTGAGTGTCATGACTGGGTATAAAAGGAGCATCCCCAAAAGGCTCAGCCGTTCACAAGCAAAGATGGGGCAAGGATCACCACTTTGTAAACAACTGCGTGAAAAAAATAGTCCAACAGTTTAAGAACAATGTTTCTCACGTTCAATTGGAAGGAATTTAGGGATTCCATCATCTACAGTCTATAATATAATCAGAAGATTCAGAGAATCTGGAGAACGTTCTACACGCAAGCAGTAAGGCCGAAAACCAACACTGAATGGCCATGACCTTCAATCCCACAGGCGGCCCTGCATTAAAAACCGACATCATTGTGTAAAAGATCTTACCACGTGGGCTCAGGAACACTTCAGAAAACCATTGTCAGTTAACACAGTTCGTCGCTACATCTACAAGTGCAAATTAAAACTCAACCATGCAAAGTGAAAGCCATACATCA
Organism: Thalassophryne amazonica; assembly: GCF_902500255.1. Classification (NCBI taxonomy): domain Eukaryota; kingdom Metazoa; phylum Chordata; class Actinopteri; order Batrachoidiformes; family Batrachoididae; genus Thalassophryne; species Thalassophryne amazonica. Next base: position 10,213,025 of record NC_047107.1, on the reverse strand, counting down.
ACAACATTCAGAAACACCGCCACCTTCTCTGGGTCTGAACTCATTTGGACAGATGCAAAGTGGAAAAGTGTGCTGTGGTCTGATGAGTCCACATTTCAAATTGTTTTTGGAAATCATGGACGGCGTGTCCTCCGAACAAAAGAGGAGAAAGACCATCCAGATTGTTACTAGCACAAAGTTCAAAAGCCAGCATTTGTGATGGTATAGGGGTCGCCTTGGCGTCGTTTATGGGCATCTCTCCCAGTCACTGGTTCAGATATGTTGATGACACATGGGTTAAAATCAAGCAATGGGAAGTGGAGGCCTTTACAGAGCACATGAACTCGGTGGACTCCAATATCAAGTTCACATGTGAGGATGCCATAAACAACCATTTAGCCTTCTTGGACTGTGATGTTACGATTGGAGAGAACAGGCAGCTCCAGACAGCGGTTTACAGAAAACCCATTCACACTGACCAATATCTGCTCTTTGGCTCAAACCACCCTCTTGAACACAAGCTCGTGGTCAATCAATCAATCAATCAAATTGTTTCTTATATAGCGCCAAATCACAACAAACAGTTGCCCCAAGGCGCTCCACATTGCAAGGCAAGGCCATACAACAATCATGAAAAACCCCAACGGTCAAAACGACCCCCTATGAGCAAGCACTTGGCCACAGTGGGAAGGAAAAACTCCCTTTTAACAGGAAGAAACCTCCAGCAGAACCAGGCTCAGGGAGGGGCAGTCTTCTGCTGAGACTGGTTGGGGCTGAGGGAAAGAACCAGGAAAAAGAGATCGATCACTAATGATTAAATGCAGAGTGATGCATACGGAGCAAAAAGAGAAGAAACAGTGCATCATGGGAACCCTCCCACAGTCTACGTCTAAAGCAACATAACCAAGGGATGGTCCAGGGTCACCCGATCCAGCCCTAACTATAAGCCTTAGCGAAAAGGAAAGTTTTAAGCCTAATCTTAAAAGTAGAGAGGGTATCTGTCTCCCTGATCTGAATTGGGAGCTGGTTCCACAGGAGAGGAGCCTGAAAGCTGAAGGCTCTGCCTCCCATTCTACTCTTACAAACCCTAGGAACTACAAGTAAGCCCGCAGTCTGAGAGCGAAGCGCTCTAATGGGGTAATATGGTACTACGAGGTCCCTAAGATAAGATGGGACCTGATTATTCAAAACCTTATAAGTAAGAAGAAGAAATTTAAATTCTATTCTAGCATTAACAGGAAGCCAATGAAGGGAGGCCAACACGGGTGAGATATGCTCTCTCCTTCTAGTCCCCGTCAGTACTCTAGCTGCAGCATTCTGAACCAACTGAAGGCTTTTTAGGGAACTTTTAGGACAACCTGATAATAATGAATTACAATAGTCCAGCCTAGAGGAAATAAATGCATGAATTAGTTTTTCAGCATCACTCTGAGACAAGACCTTTCTGATTTTAGAGATATTGCGTAAATGCAAAAAGGCAGTCCTACATATTTGTTTAATATGCGCTTTGAATGACATATCCTGATCAAAAATAACTCCAAGATTTCTCACAGTATTACCAGAGATCAGGGAAATGCCATCCAGAGTAACGATCTGGTTAGACACCATGCTTCTAAGATTTGTGGGGCCAAGTACAATAACTTCAGTTTTATCTGAGTTTAAAAGCAGGAAATTAGAGGTCATCCATGTCTTTATGTCTGTAAGACAATCCTGCAGTTTAGCTAATTGGTGTGTATCCTCTGGCTTCATGGATAGATAAAGCTGGGTATCATCTGCGTAACAATGAAAATTTAAGCAATACCGTCTAATAATACTGCCCAAGGGAAGCATGTATAAAGTGAATAAAATTGGTCCTAGCACAGAACCTTGTGGAACTCCATAATTAACTTAGTCTGTGAAGAAGATTCCCCATTTACATGAACAAACTGTAATCTATTAGACAAATATGATTCAAACCACCGCAGCGCAATGCCTTTATACCTATGACATGCTCTAATCTCTGTAATAAAATTTTATGGTCAACAGTATCAAAAGCAGCACTGAGGTCCAACAGAACAAGCACAGAGATAAGTCCACTGTCCGAAGCCATAAGAAGATCATTTGTAACCTTCACTAATGCTGTTTCTGTACTATGATGAATTCTAAAACCTGACTGAAACTCTTCAAATAGACCATTCCTCTGCAGGTGATCAGTTAGCTGTTTTACAACTACCCTCTCAAGAATCTTTGAGAGAAAAGGAAGGTTGGAGATTGGCCTATAATTAGCTAAGATAGCTGGGTCAAGTGAATGACTTTTTAAGTAATGGTTTAATTACTGCCACCTTAAGGCCTGTGGTACATAACCAACTAACAAAGATAGATTGATCATATTTAAGATTGAAGCATTAAATAATGGTAGGACTTCCTTGAGCAGCCTGGCAGGAATGGGGTCTAATAAGCATGTTGATGGTTTGGATGAAGTAACTAATGAAAATAACTCAGACAGAACAATCGGAGAGAAAGAGTCTAACCAAATACCGGCATCACTGAAAGCAGCCAAAGATAACGATACATCTTTGGGATGGTTATGAGTAATTTTTTCTCTAATAGTCAAAATTTTGTTAGCAAAGAAAGTCATGAAGTCATTACTATTTAAAGTTAATGGAATACTCAGCTCAATAGAGCTCTGACTCTTTGTCAGCCTGGCTACAGTGCTGAAAAGAAACCTGGGGTTGTTCTTATTTTCTTCAATTAGTGATGAGTAGAAAGATGTCCTAGCTTCACGAAGGGCTTTCTTATAGAGCAACAAACTCTTTTTCCAGGCTAAGTGAAGATCTTCTAAATTAGTGAGACGCCATTTCCTCTCCAACTTACGGGTTATCTGCTTTAAGCTACGAGTTTGTGAGTTATACCACGGAGTCAGACACTTCTGATTTAAAGCTCTCTTTTTCAGAGGAGCTACAGCATCCAAAGTTGTCTTCAATAAGGATGTAAAACTATTGACAAGATACTCTAACTCCCTTACAGAGTTTAGGTAGCTACTCTGCTCTGTGTTGGTATATGACATTAGAGAACATAAAGAAGGAATCATATCCTTAAACCTAGTTACAGCGCTTTCTGAAAGACTTCTAGTGTAATGAAACTTATTCCCCACTGCAGGGTAGTCCATCAGGGTAAATGTAAATGTTATTAAAAAATGATCAGACAAAAGGGAGTTTTCAGGGAATACTGTTAAGTCTTCTATTTCCATACCATAAGTCAGAACAAGATCTAAAATATGATTAAAGTGGTGGGTGGACTCATTTACTTTTTGAGCAAAGCCGATAGAGTCTAATAATAGATTAAATGCAGTGTTGAGGCTGTCATTCGCAGCATCTGTGTGGATGTTAAAATCGCCCACTATAATTATCTTATCTGAGCTAAGCACTAAGTCAGACAAAAGGTCTGAAAATTCACAGAGAAACTCACAGTAACGACCAGGTGGACGATAGATAATAACAAATATAACTGTTTTTTGGGACTTCCAATTTGGATGGACAAGACTAAGAGACAAGCTTTCAAATGAATTAAAGCTCTGTCTAGGTTTTTGATTAATTAATAAGCTGGAATGGAAGATTGCTGCTAATCCTCTGCCCCGGCCCGTGCTACGAGCATTCTGACAGTTAGTGTGACTCGGGGGTGTTGACTCATTTAAACTAACATATTCATCCTGCTGTAACCAAGTTTCTGTTAGGCAGAATAAATCAATACGTTGATCAATTATTATATCATTTACCAACAGGGACTTAGAAGAAAGAGACCTAATGTTTAATAGACCACATTTAACTGTTTTAGTCTGTGGTGCAATTGAAGGTGCTATATTATTTTTTCTTTTGAATTTTTATGCTTAAATAGATTTTGCTAGTTATTGGTGGTCTGGGAGCAGGCACCGTCTCTACGGGGATGGGGTAATAAGGGGATGGCAGGGGGAGAGAAGCTGCAGAGAGGTGTATAAGACCACAGCTCTGCCTCCTGGTCCCAACGCTAGACAGTCACAGTTTGGAGGATCCCAAAAAATTGGCCAGATTTCTAGAAATGAGAGCTGCTCCCTCTAAAGTGGGATGGATGCCGTCTCTCCTAACAAGACCAGGTTTTCCCCAGAAGCTTTGCCAATTATCAATGAAGCCCACCTCATTTTTTGGACACCACTCAGACAGCCAGCAATTCAAGGAGAACATGCGGCTAAACATGTTACTCCCGGTCTGATTGGGGAGGGGCCCAGAGAAAACAACAGAGTCCGACATTGTTTTTGCAAAGTTACACACCGATTCAATGTTAATTTTAGTGACCTCCGATTGGCGTAACCGAGTGTCATTACTGCCGACGTGAATTACAATCTTACCAAATTTACGCTTAGCCTTAGCCAGCAATTTCAAATGTCCTTCGATGTCGCCTGCTCTGGCCCCCGGAAGACAATTGACAATGGTTGCTGGTGTCGCTAACTTCACATTTCTCAAAACAGAGTCGCCAATAACCAGAGTTTGATCCTCGGCGAGTGTATCGTCGAGTGGGGAAAAACGGTTAGAGATGTGAACGGGTTGACGGTGTACACGGCGCTTCTGTTTAGGGCTACGCTTCCTCCTCACAGTCACCCAGTCAGCCTGCCTTCCCGACTGCACGGGGTCTGCCAGGGGGGAACTAACGGCGGCTAAGCTACTGTGGTCCGCACCGACTACAGGGGCCTGGCTAGCTGTAGAATTTTCCACGGTGCGGAGCCGAGCCTCCAATTCGCCCAGCCTGGCCTCCAAAGCTACGAATAAGCTGCACTTACTACAAGTACCGTTACTGCTAAAAGAGGCCGAGGAATAACTAAACATTTCACACCCAGAGCAGAAAAGTACGGGAGAGACAGGAGAAGCCGCCATGCTAAAACGGCTAAGAGCTAGTAGCTACGCTAAGCTAGCGGATTCCCAAACAGGGAATCCGACACTAGACAGGCTGTGGAGCAGCACAGGTAACGCACGACAACAGTGCTAAAAAATAAAATAAAATAAAAATAAAAATCCACTGGACAGGCTGTGGAGCAGCACAGGCAACGCACGACAACAGTGCTAAAACAAAATAAAAATCCACTAGACAGGCTGTGGAGCAGCACAGGTAACGCACGACAACAGTGCTAAATAAAAATCCACTGGACAGGCTGTGGAGCAGCACAGGTAACGCACGACAACAGTGCTAAAAAAAAAATAAATAAAATAAAATAAAAATAAAAATCCACTGGACAGGCTGTGGAGCAGCACAGGTAACGCACGACAACGGTGCCAAAACAAACAAAAAACCACTAGACAGGCTGTGGAGCAGCACAGGTAACGCACGACAACAGTGGTAAAAAATAAATAAAAATCCACTGGACAGGCTGCGGAGCAGCACAGGTAACGCACGACAACAGTGGTAAAAAATAAATAAAAATCCACTGGACAGGCTGTGGAGCAGCACAGGTAACGCACGACAACAGTGCTAAAAAATAAAATAAAAATCCACTGGACAGGCTGTGGAGCAGCACAGGAATCTTCAACATAGAGCCCTACAGGTGCCCACAACTACAGAGGGAAGGGCTAAAGAACAACAACATGTCCGGAAAGCCCTCACAGTATGTGGGTACCCACGATGGTCCCTGGATAAAGTGCAGAAGTCCTAAAGAACAAAGAGACCAGACAGACAGGAGATGGAGCCAAGAAGAAGAGGAGTGTCTCTCCCTTATTTAGCAGGAGTAGGGGAAAAACTACAGAAGATCTTCAGACAGCACAAAATCCCAGTTTACTTTAAACCTGTTAACACCTTGAGACAGAAATTAGTACACCCCAAGGACATGATCCCTAGTTACAAACAGAGCAATGTAGTGTATTCTATCAGATGTCAGGAAAACTGTAACTACATAGGCGAGACTAAGCAGCCGTTGCACAAAAGGCTATGCCAGCATCGCAGAGAGGGTGCCGGTGGACCTCAGTCTGCAGTTCATCTCCACCTTAAAGACACTAACCACACATTTGAGGACAAGTAAGTTAAAATCTTAGCCAGAGAAAAGAAATGGTTTGAGAGAGGAGTGAAGGAGGCATTGTATGTGAAACAGTTTAAACCCAGCCTTAACCGGTGAGGGGGTCTGAGACAAGCTTTTTCCCCTGTTTACAATGGGATACTCAGGTCTAAGCAGTTTCAGTCTTTTGTTCATGGTAATGAGTCATTCACGTCATCAGGAGAGTCATCAGGAGAACCGTCAAGAGAGGCATCTGTCCCATCGTGAGGAGGGACAGCTGCCCTGTCATTAGGAGGGTGCTAACTAGAGCACAATATGTGCTAATTGGAGCAATTGTTTAGTCACTAGCCAATAGCAGTCTGCCTCTCTGTGGGAGGGGTCTGGTAAGGTTTAATAGTCCAGCTTTTGTAGCTTCTGTTATTCTTCTCTACAAGAGTCAAGACAGAAGTCAGACTACCAGAGCAAGAATTTTAGGTGAGGAAGCTTCTGCGATTTGAAGCCAGTCCAGTCGAAGATTCAAGCTTCTCTACTATGGAAACCACCTGGACAACTGAGAGCCTTCACAGAAAAAAGGTATGGTGGTGTGTTAGTGCCCATGGCATTGGCAACTTACACATCTGTGATGGCACCATCAGTGCTTAAAGGTACATCCAGGTTTTGGAGCAACACATGCTGCCATCCAAGCAACGTCTTTTTCAGGGACGTCCGTCTTATTTCAGCAAGACAATGCCAAGTCACATTCTGACCAGTTAACACTTAGCCTAGGCTTGTGTGTCATACATCACACTGACAAAGTGAGGAACCTTGGGGTAATTTTTGATCCTACATTGTCCTTTGATCTACACATTAGAAGTATTACGAGGACTGCTTTCTTCCACCTGTGAAATGTAGTGAAGATTCGTCCCATCCTGTGTATGGCTGATGTTGAGACCCTGATCCATGCATTTATCTCTTCTAGATTAGACGACTGCAATGTTCTATTTTCTGGTTTACCGCAGTCCAGCATTAGGGCTCCAACTCATTCAAAATGCTGCAGCCAGACTTTTGACATGAAGCAGAAAATTACATCCATTACACCCATTTTGGCATCCCTTCACTGGCTTCCTGTCCCAGTGAGATCAGATTTTAAGGTTCTCCTACGTCTCTAAAATTGTTCATGTACTGGCACCTCCCTACCTAGTTGACCTAATTAAACCTTACCTACCGGCCTGGGCTTTACGTTCTCAGGGTGCAGGACTACTTTGTGTCCCTAAGATGAATAAGAAGTCTGCGGGTCAGAGAGCTTTCTCTTCTCGTGCCCCTGTTCTGTGGAATGGTCTCCCTGTGTTAATAAAACAGTCAGATTCTGTGGAGACTTTCAAGTCTAGACTTAAGATGCACTTATTTTCCCTTTCCCTAGCATACTGACATAGTATAGTTCTACGCTTTTTACTCTTTTAATTCATTTTATTAGTAAACGGAGCGTGCCGCGTACTAAACTTTACCTAAATTTGTGAAACTTAGGGCTTGTGGCCGGCGATCACCTTAGTATTTCCTGTTTTTCTTGTTGTTTAATGCTGACAAATTATACTGCATTTTTTGTCTTTCTGATGCCTTGATTCTGTTTTTTTCTCTCTGTTTAAGGTGCAGCTCCATACAGAGATGGGTGTGGTATTTGTGCTGGAGACCCTCCTGTCCTGTGCACCAACAGCATTTCCTGTATATTCATTTTTTGAATTGTTCTGTAATTTATGTCTGTAGCATGGCCCAAGCAGAGGGTCACCCCTTTGAGCCTGGTCTGCTTTAGGTTTCTTCCTCAGAGTTTTTCCTTACCACTGCTGCTCTGGGGGTTAGTAAGGTTAGACCTTACTTGTGTGAAGCACCTTGAGGCAACTCTGTTGTGATTTGGCGCTATATAATTGAAAATAAATTGAAATTGAAAAAAGTTGTACTACAACACTTTCTCTGCATCAGTCCTATGATTGGGCCAAAACTTACTTTCAGGAACCTCCACATCAAAAGGTCAATCAATCAATCAACTTTTTTCTTATATAGCGCCAAATCACAACAAACAGTTGCCCCAAGGCGCTCCATATTGCAAGGCAAGGCCATACAATAACCATGAAAAACCCCAACGGTCAAAACGACCCCCTATGAGCAAGCACTTGGCCACAGTGGGAAGGAAAAACTCCCTTTTAACAGGAAGAAACCTCCAGCAGAACCAGGCTCAGGGAGGGGCAGTCTTCTGCTGAGACTGGTTGGGGCTGAGGGAAAGAACCAGGAAAAAGACATGCCGAGAAGGGGGGCAGAGGTCGATCACTAATGATTAAATGCAGAGTGATGCATACGGAGCAAAAAAAGAAAGAAACAGTGCATCATGGGAACCCCCCCACAGTCTACGTCTAAAGCAACATAACCAAGGGATGGTCCAGGGTCACCCGATCCAGCCCTAACTATAAGCCTTAGCGAAAAGGAAAGTTTTAAGCCTAATCTTAAAAGTAGAGAGGGTATCTGTCTCCCTGATCTGAATTGGGAGCTGGTTCCACAGGAGAGGAGCCTGAAAGCTGAAGGCTCTGCCTCCCATTCTACTCTTACAAACCCTAGGAACTACAAGTAAGCCCGCAGTCTGAGAGCGAAGCGCTCTATTGGGGTGATATGGTACTACGAGGTCCCTAAGATAAGATGGGACCTGATTATTCAAAACCTTATAAGTAAGAAGAAGAATTTTAAATTCTATTCTAGAATTAACAGGAAGCCAATGAAGAGAGGCCAACACGGGTGAGATATGCTCTCTCCTGCTAGTCCCCGTCAGCACTCTAGCTGCAGCATTCTGAACCAACTGAAGGCTTTTTAGGGAACTTTTAGGACAACCTGATAATAATGAATTACAATAGTCCAGCCTAGAGGAAATAAATGCATGAATTAGTTTTTCAGCATCACTCTGAGACAAGACCTTTCTAATTTTAGAGATATTGCGTAAATGCAAAAAGGCAGTCCTACATATTTGTTTAATATGCACTTTGAATGACATATCCTGATCAAAAATAACTCCAAGATTTCTCACAGTATTACTAGAGATCAGGGAAATGCCATCCAGAGTAAGGATCTGGTTAGACACCATGTTTCTAAGATTTGTCGGGCCAAGTACAATAACTTCAGTTTTATCTGAGTTTAAAAGCAGGAAATTAGAGGTCATCCATGTCTTTATGTCTGTAAGACAATCCTGTAGGTCACCTGTACTCCCACTCTGTACTTGAGTTCCAGTGCCTAGTTCATGATATCCTTTGTGATTGGCTTTATGTGTTTGCATTTGTCTATTGAGATCATTTTTGAATCATTTGGATGAATAAGTTAAATGTGTAAGACTAGGGCTGTTAAACCACTGTTTTTTTAAGGCTGAGAAATGTCAGTGTTACTAGTCCACAGTCCCTTTCCTACATTTTGTGTTCTATCCAGACAGGACTGGGATTAATCTGGCAAAGATCAAACATGGTGCTGAATTGGCCAACCCGTGAAGCTCATAAGGAATTACAGTGATTTCTTGGCTTTGTAAATTTCTTTTGCAGGTTCATTCACAGTTGTCATAATTTGGCCGCCCTGTTACACCAGCTTACTTTTATAAATTCCATTTCTTACATTGCAGTACATCACCTTGATATAGTCCACACTTGGTGCTGATTTGTGCCATTGCCTTGGACTTGGCCTCCAGTGATGTCCACAGTCCCACTGACTTCTTGATCAAGATTATCAATGTACTTTTAGCCTTGTATAGTGCCAAGCACTCCAGTATCCAAGTGTGAGGCATTGGGTTATAGGCAGGGCTTTGCACCAAAGATTTTCCCCAACTGTTTTTTTCTGAACAGAAACTGTGTTTAACATTTCCAGTTTTGGGTTCCATTCCAAAGTGAACATTCCAGAACTGGTTAGAATAAAAAAATACAGTTCCCAAACCAGTTTAAAATGTTCTGTGTCAGTGGTGGGACACTGAAAACACTGTATATTTCAGGACTGTATCGTTTTGTGTTCTCTCCAATGTTTTATTTGGGAGCGCTTGTAACGCTTCCGAAAAATGGAGAAGACAATGGTGCAGACTGGAGCAGGCAGAAGAAGATAGAACTTTTGAAAACGGGACACTGAGTAAAATAAAGCCTTTTAAGAGAAAGAGGGTCCATGCTGATCACCTAAAATAGACTTATTGTGTATTTAAAGTGAAGCAGTGTGTTTCTTGTATTTTTAAAAGACACAGTGCTGTGTTCTGCTGTGCTCACAGAGAATGAGCAACAAAATCTAAAGTCATCACACAACCATAACCACGATAACCTCTAACCATAACAATGACCCCTAACCCTAACCATAACAAGGCTGTGCAACGTATGAATATTATCAATTCCGCTGAGACAACTCTCACAAAAGTAAATGATCTTCTCCTTGCAATAGATTCTGACACCACGATGACAGGGTTGTCATCAGGATTTTTTTCAGCATAATGGGATGGAAAAATCACCTTAAAGAGCTAGGGGTTCGGGGGATGCTTAGCCCCCCCCCCCCCACACACACACACACACACACACACGAAGCATTTGCATTATGGGCTTAAAAAGGGCCCTCTTTAGACAAAAGAAGAGAACATCTCTGTGCTTCAAAATGTGAGGAAAGTGTCTCCAAAAACTCCACCAATTTGAAGTTGAAGCTGCAAAGGAGACTTTCATCTATTCAAATGTCCTGAGGGTCCAACTCACCTGTCGTCTCTGCAAACTCACACTTGCTGCTATGCTTCTAAGGGCCCTTTCACCCATAGTGTGAAGTTTGGAAGAAGTGTACACTTAGTGCACATGACGCAGGAGTCATGTGAAAACCATGTGATGTCGTCCCTGCCTCCAACACCTTGTACACCTGCTACAACTATTTGCGTACATAAGCACCTGAAAGACAAACTGTGCGCTGTGTGAACCCATCGCGCCCTCTCGCAGCAGGTGTTGGTCACATTCCAGGTGACACACACAAACATCTAACACCGCTCGCATGGCACTTAGGAAATGTGTGGCCAGTCGCACTCTTGGCATGATAACAAGTTCCCCATGAGTGTGATTTTGTAAACACACACACTGACACGTGGGTGTGTGCGCTCCACTCACGGGAGGCGTGGCTTCCGACAGAAGCAGCTGTGGTGATCTGTCATGCTGGACATTTCAGCTACACAACACCTACTGTGTTTGGACAGACATGGACTAACAACTGTCCACTGTGAGGCACGTGTGTCTGACTGCTGTATTTACACTCAAAAATATAAATGCAACACTTTTGGTTTTGCTCCCATTTTGTATGAGATGAACTCAAAGATCTAAAACTTTTTCCACATATACAATAGCACCATTTCCCTCAAATATTGTTCACCAACCAGTCTAAATCTGTGATAGTGAGCACTTCTCCTTTGCTGAGATAATCCATCCCACCTCACAGGTGTGCCATATCAAGATGCTGATTAGACACCATGATTAGTGCACAGGTGTGCCTTAGACTGCCCACAATAAAAGGCCACTCTGAAAGGTGCAGTTTTGTTTTATTGGGGGGGATACCAGTCAGTATCTGGTGTAACCACCATTTGCCTTATGCAGTGCAACACATCTCCTTCGCATAGAGTTAATCAGGTTGTCAATTGTGGCCTGTGGAATGTTGGTCCACTCCTCTTCAATGGCTGTGCGAAGTTGCTGGATATTGGCAGGAACTGGTACACGCTGTCGTATACGCCGGTCCAGAGCATCCCAAACATGCTCAGTGGGTGACATGTCCGGTGAGTATGCCGGCCATGCAAGAACTGGGACATTTTCAGCTTCCAAGAATTGTGTACAGATCCTTGCAACATGGGGTCGTGCATTATCCTGCTGCAACATGAGGTGATGTTCTTGGATGTATGGCACAACAATGGGCCTCAGGATCTCGTCACGGTATCTCTGTGCACTCAAAATGCCATCAATGAAATGCACCTGTGTTCTTCGTCCATAACAGACGCCTGCCCATACCATAACCCCACCGCCACCATGGGCCACTCGATCCACAACACTGACATCAGAAAACCGCTCACCCACACGACGCCACACTCACTGTCTGCCATCTGCCCCGAACAGTGTGAACCGGGATTCATCCGTGAAGAGAACACCTCTCCAACGTGCCAAACGCCAGCGAATGTGAGCATTTGCCCACTCAAGTCGGTTACGACGACGAACTGGAGTCAGGTCGAGACCCCGATGAGGACGACGAGCATGCAGATGAGCTTCCCTGAGACGGTTTCTGACAGTTTGTGCAGAAATTCTTTGGTTATGCAAACCGATTGTTTCAGCAGCTGTCTGAATGGTTGGTCTCAGACGATCTTGGAGGTGAACATGCTGGATGTGGAGGTCCTGGGCTGGTGTGGTTACACGTGGTCTGCGGTTGTGAGGCTGGTTGGATGTACTGCCAAATTCTCTGAAACGCCTTTGGAGATGGCTTATGGTAGAGAAATGAACATTCAATACACGAGCAACAGCTCTGGTTGACATTCCCGCTGTCAGCATGCCAATTGCATGCTCCCTCAAATCTTGCGACATCTGTGGCATTGTGCTGTGTGATAAAACTGCACCTTTCAGAGTGGCCTTTTATTGTGGGCAGTCTAAGGCACACCTGTGCACTAATCATGGTGTCTAATCAGAATCTTGGTATGGCACACCTGTGAGGTGGGATGGATTATCTCAGCAAAGGAGAAGTGCTCACTATCACAGATTTAGACTGGTTTGTGAACAATATTTGAGGGAAATGGTGATATTGTGTATGTGGAAAAAGTTTTAGATCTTTGAGTTCATCTCATACAAAATGGGAGCAAAACCAAAAGTGTTGCGTTTATATTTTTTTTGAGTATATGTGGACATAAATGAAAACGTATATCACTGTGGTGGTGACAAGCTGTGTGTCTGTGCTGCGGCATGCCATCCACAAGACATACATGTTGGGCAGGACACGCGCGCGGCCGACTGGACTCACCTGACCAGTAGATGGGGACATCAGAGCACACTGCATAGAGCACACTACAGTCATTTTATGACTGTATGTCTGTGACGATGGGTCAACACCAGAGGAACAGAATGGATCATATTTGTATTGCTCGTTTGATAAATGTGTTGTTTTTATATGGTGTGTGATTTAATTTTTTTTTGTAATACTTCCATGTCCTTCCTGATATGAGGCGGCTTCCCACATCTTTCAAAGTACAGCTCTGTAGCTCAGTGGTAAAGTCTCTGACTGGGGATCAGAGGTTTTGAAACCTGCAAGTTCGCATCCCAGGTGGTGTGGGTTTTTTCTTTTTTTTATTATTCCACATCAGCAGCACAATGTTGTCCCACAGGTACTGGCTGGTTTTTCTTGTTTTTATTTATTCCATATAAGCAGCACCATGTGCTGCACCTGGCACTGTTCCTGCTCGACGGACACCGGTGCGCGCACAATCTCTTGCACGGGTTCGTGCACGCCTGCCTGATGGCACGTTTCGTGTGCTAATTTCGAACTGTTTCGCGTTGTTTCGTCGCTTTTGTCCAAACGCCGTCCAAACTTCACACTATGTGTGAAGGGGCCATAATTAAAGGCTCATTAAACAGCAACCACTTTATTATAGGAAAAAAATGTTTCCTTATTTTAACATTAAATAAATGAATCATTAAACATGTCCATGAAGTCAAAGTTCAATAAAAAAGACATTTACACAGGTAGAAGAAGCCCCGCCCCTATTTTGCATAATTTTAAAACATTCACAATTACTAGAATAGTGAAATTCCTATTTTAGTAATCTGTCCTGATTACAACATTAAAAGCAATCAAAGGGTCAACAAGGATGTAATTTAATGTTGAAATTACTAAATTAAAAAATGATTTAATCATGATATTTATGTCACATTAAGACATTCTAATGAATAAACGCACTGCAGTCATTGTTACATCATCTCCTGTTGTGTTTATAATAAATATTTATATTTATTTATTGTGCATTTTTTTCCTGGTTGAAATGCAGATAGATATGAAGGAATCGACCAGACATAAAAATGTACACATCACTTTTCATGTTATTTTGTAAAATAAATGTCTAGTGTTCATTCTCATGTTAATCAAGAAATCATCTCACCTGAAACAACAACAACAGACAAATTGTGGTTTTAATTTACAGACAAATATCAAAGATTTCTAAAGAATCTTCTTTTTATAACTTAAAACTATTTTAATTACAAGTTATTTAATGTAAGAAAAATAACATAAGAATTTTCTTTAATAAACTTGTGTGTATAAAGGAGCAGCAGGCAATAGTGCCTCCCCAGTCTACCCTATTGTGCAGTGCTCAGTGCGCAGCTCACTGCAAGGAGAACTTTAGCGACTGCAGAACTTTAACAGCTGCAGAAGAACTTTTCCCCCAGCGCTCGGTGCACGGCACACTGCAGGAGAACTTTAGTGGCTGTACGAGAACTTTTCACTCAAGAACTTTTCCAATAGCTCTGCCACACCAGAGAACCTTCATGCGCTGTCCCACGGAAAAGGCACGTTATGAGGAATGTAAAAAACAATTCTTTTTTCTTGCCTGGAATAAAAGACGATAGTCCGGTAGGGACTTTAACCAGCAGAAAAGTGAGTCACGTTTGACATCTTTAAATGGCTTTGACTGAGGCTGATGAAAATATGATCATTTTCCCGTTACACACCCTCACCATAGATCACCGTATTCTACTCAATAGGTTGGAGAATCATTTTGGGATTACTGGGAATGCCCTTGCATGGATCACATCATATCTAACCAATCCTTCTCACTGTGTCTTGTACAATAACACTACCTCTAACCTTAGTAACATGAAATTTGGGGTTTCACAGGGGTCTCCCTTTGTATAGTACCCATTGGGCACATATTGTGGCATTTTGGGGTTACCTTTCATTGCTATGCTGATGATACTCAGTTATACATGCAAATAACTACTGGTAATCTCATACAGATAAAATCCTTAGAGGATTGTCTTGTATCAGTGAAAAGCTGGATGTCTAGCAATTTCCTACTTTTGAACTCAGACAAGACTGAAATGATGGTTCTGGTTCTTGGTCCAGCGAAACATCTGCATCAATTTGACAAGCTAACACTTAACCTAGGCTCATGTGCCATACATCACACTGACAAAGTGAGGAACCTTGGGATGACTGTTGATCCTACATTGTCCTTTGACCTACACATTAGGGATATTACGAGAAATGCTTTCTTCCACCTGTGAAATATAGCGAAGATTCATCCCATCCTGTGTATGGCTGATGCTGAGACCCTGATTCATGCATTTGTTTCTTCTAGATTGTACTCTTGCAATGTTCTATTTTCTGGTTGACTGCGGTCCAGCATTAAAGGTCTCAATTGGTTCAAAATGCTGCTGCCAGACACTTGACAGAAACCAGAAATTTTGACCACATTGCACTTATTGTGGCATCTCTTCGCTGGCTTCCTGTCTCTGTGAGGTCAGATTTTAAGGTTCTGCTGTTAACCTATAAAATTATTCACAGACTGGCACCTCCCACTTTAGCTGACCTAATTAAACCCTATGTACCAGCCCAGGCTCTGCATTCTCATGGCGCAGGGCTACTTTGTGTCCCTAGGGTGAATAAAACGTCTGTGGGTCACAGAGCTTTCTCTTATCGTGCCCCTGTTTTGTGGAATGATCTCCCTGCATCAATAAAACAGTCAGATTCTGTAGAGACTTTCAAGTCCAGACTTAAGACATATTTATTCTACCTTTCATATGGCTAGCATAATGGCATAGTATGGTACTATGCTTCCTTCCCTTTTGCTATGCCTTTGTTTACTTTTTAAATTAAGCAGGTTAGTCCCATTGAGACTGAGACGTCTTTTGCAAGGGAGACCTGGACAATTATAAAGTTTCCAATTCACCCAACCTGCATGTATTTAAATGTGGGAGGAAACCGGAGCACCCAGAGGAAACCCACACAAACACAGAGAGAACATGCAAACTCCACACAGAAAGGCCACAGTGGGAATAGATCCCATGACCTTCTTGCTGTGAGGCAACTGCTAACCACTAAGCCACCATGCTGCCTATCCTTTTAAAATTAATTTTATTAGTAAACAGAGTGGGTCTTGGCCTCAACTTTATCTAAAGTCTGGGTCTGTTAGTGAACCTTAGGGCTAGTGGCCAGCGATCACCTTAGTATTTCTTCTGCCGTTGCTTAATGCTGACAAATTATACCTTAAGTGTAGCTTTTCTGGCTGACTGATTCTGTTTTCTTTTTCTCTCTGTCCGACATGCGGCTGGATCCATGTGCTAGATTGGATGATTTCTGTGGCAGATGTAAGACAAACTCTGCTGTAGTAACATATCCAGTGAATGACTCGATGACCCTTTCTCCCAACGGTGGACTGGACACCTCCATGGACTCTTGTCAATTGTTGTTGAGTTGTGTTCTGTATTGTAAACCTTTTCGGTAGAATGGCCTAACCAGTGGCTCACTTCTTTGAGTCTGGTCTGCTTGAGGTTTCTTCCTCAGTATCATCAGAGGGAGTTTTTCCTTACCACTGTTGCCTGTGTGCTTGCTCTAGGGGTTGATAAGGTTGGACCTTACTTGGGTGAAGCACCTTTAGGCAGCTTTGGTGTGATTTGGCGCCACATAAACTACATTCAGTAAACTGGAAAATAAATTGAATTAATTTCCTAATACTAATTTCGTACTAATTACTTGTGAGTGCTGGAAAGTGAAATCATTCAACAATCAAGGGAGGGACTGTGAGACTGTGAGGGCTTAAATAACTGGTGTTGTAATTAGTGCAACAAGACATGGGTGTTGGAGAAGGTACAGGAAGGGGGCGTGACCGAGGAAGACAAAGGTAAGTGCAAGAGAGTGAAAGCAGGAAGACACAGCGTAAAGTAATGAAAGAAACAAAGACACGTGAGCAAGTGCAAGAGCGGGAGTGAAATGAAAATACAAAGCAGACAGAGTCACAGTGAGAGACAGAGACACATAGCAGGTGCAGGGCTGTGGAGTAAGAATGTATTTGGGCGGGCGTGAAGGAAACAGAACAATGAACAGAGCTAAAACAGAATCATAAATAAACCAGACCTGACAGAACTAAGAAGATGCCCGTAAACAAGGAAATCAATTATCTTAAACAAAACTATAACCAGAGTGAGACAGATGAAAATATAACAGTGAATGCAATGATCAAAGGTGCATTGACGGCATATACTAAGACAAAATAATGAGCAGAATGACAACAACCAGTGACTACAAAATAGTGCAATAAATAAAAGGACTTTACAGATAAATAATAAATGGAACATAATAAGAGATAAATAATGACCAATACCTGTGACAAAAGCAAAACACCAACAATGTGATGAACCGAACTGTAGACCAAAGCATAAATGAACAGAAGCAAACTAGGTGTTGTGTGGGCCGCTGAAGAGGAGGTACTGCTGGTCCACCACCAGAGGGCGCCCTGCCTGAATGCGGGCTTCAGGCACGAGAGGGCGCTGCCGCCTCGTGGGAACAGCTGGGAGTGACACCTGTCACTCATCATCTCTTGACAGCTGTCACCTATCTCCACCTCATCTCCACCTCGCTGCCGAGATATCGTCTATCTACGAGGTAATCTCTCAGCCATATTCTGTGCCTACCGCACTAATTCTGTATTGTTTGCAGGCATAGCTGTTTCTCCACTTACAGCTGAAGGCTGGGTTCGAAGCTGGTGACAGAGTGACGATCTTCACTCCCCACGCTGAACTGTGATAAGTAGTGATTCAGGCGCTGCTGTTTTTCTGCGTTCCTCTTTCGGAGGTGGAGGTGTTTTGCCCACCATAAAGGAACTGTTGCTGACTGTGTTACTGGGTGTGCACACACCCACACCTAACTGTTTCTGCTTCCTGCCAGCAGTACCAGATCCGACAGCCGGAGACGGTGGCCACCTGGGGACTTGGCGGCTCCAGTATCCTCCGGGTTCGGTGGCAGTGGAAATCGTGTGGGATCCGGTTCTTCTCTGGACAGACGTCTTCTATCCTCGAGCCTGCCCACACGTCACCTTTGTACATTTGACTCTATCCAAATTCTGTATTTGTCTATATTTCGTTGTGCACATTTCACAGCAGTAAAGTGTTGTATTTTGGCTCATCTATTGTCCGTTCATTTACGCCCCCTGTTGTGGGTCCGTGTCACTACACTTTCCCAACACTAGGACTGAAGTGACTAAGTGAACATGAATGACAAATACCAGGATAACAGAAACAAAACAAATGATAACATAAACCTGACGAGACATGGATAAACACACCGAAGGCGGAGAATACAGACGAGGACAAGGCGAACTAATAACAGATGGCCCTAAAGGGCCAGATCCTGACACTTCCTAAAACCATTCACACACTGAGCAAGTATAAAGTCTTAATCTGACGTGCTATGTTGTTTGAGTCAGATTCATCTTCACAGCATGATGAGAATACAATCATGTTTTGGAAGACGATGTCTGGGAAAAAACTTTCTCCACTATTCCATATCATGGAAATTACTGAAGAAACGCAGTGTTTTAAAAGAGGCCCTCAGTGTTTCAACAAGAAACAGTCAACAAGAAGAAAATAAGTTATTTTAAAAGTTGAAATATATTCCCGCAGGGACAGCCACCTGACATATCTTCAGCCTTCTGCTCGTGACAAAATTAAATCCCATTGGATCCACCAAGACAAAAAAAGCATAATAAAAACCTGAATAAATGCAGTGTTTCTAAATAAGTCCTTCGATGTTTGTCTACTCTGGGTGCATATCTAAGCATTTTCTCTCGCCAACAACATCCAAAATAAAGAACAGGCGGATGTAACATCACAGAGTCTGTCTTCTTCCTTTGAATTTATTGGTGGGCTGCAAACCAACATGGTGCATTATTTTAAATAAACGGTTCTGTTCCGGAACATAAACAAATATAAATTTCTGGTTTCATTTTCATTCCTAGCAAAATACTTAAAGTTTCTGTTTTTTGTTTTTATTCCACAAGTCGGTTCAAAGCCTTGGTTATAGGATTCCAGGCTGTTTTCAGGTTGGTCTTCAAGCTCTGGTTTACTGTTCTGTCAACCAGTAGCTGGGGCTTTGACCCCCTGGTATCATTTCCAGTGCCCTCCAGCTGGACAGTGTGGTGGCAGAATTACTATATTTGGAACAACAGATTGGAGATTCAAACCCTGGTCAGGTACAACCAGTAAGGATCCCCAGGCTAGACCCCCAGTGCTACTCCCCCAGCCTGCCTCAGAACAAGAGCAAGAGACAAAGCCATACTGTATCAGATGTCGCCCAGGTTAACAAGGTCTGCATCAGTTGCTGAGGAACCAGGACACACTGATGGGAAATGAGCTACTGGAAGAAGATATACATGGACAAGCACTGACAACATGAAACTGATGGAGTGCTACTATGACCATAGACCCAGCAGCCTATCCCAGCAGTCATAGGGTGTGAGGCGGGGTACAACCTGGACAGCACGCCAGTTTGCCGCAGGGCCACAAATACACAACCAAACACATTCACATCCACATGCACACCTACGGACAATTTAAAGCTTCCAATCTACTTTACCTGCATGTCTTTGAGATGTAGGAGGAAGTTGGAGCACCCAGATGGAACTCACACAGACACAGGGAGAACATGCAAACTCCACACAGACAGGCCACAGGTGGGAATCAATCCCATGACCTTCTTGCTGTGAGGCAACAGTGCTAACCACTAAGCCATCGTGCTGCCTCAGCATGGTACTGAGCAGTGTGAACACAAAGAGCAGACTTTGGTAGGAAAGAGTAGTGTTAAGGAAGTGGTTGATACCCAAATACCTGCTATGACAGATGCATCTACTGAGCTGAGGATGAAGCTTGTGGCCAGACTAAAGCAGACAACAACACTACCAAGCGTATGACTCCCTCGGCTCACTGACAAAGTACCATCAAAATAGATGCTTGCAGACATTAACAGAACTCTACTCATCATTTCCACTACAAGCATACAGAAACCAATGATCTCATATAACCCACTGCCACGGTAATCCTTGACACACTTGGGCACATGAGTCAACACATGAGCACAGCTCAGAAGAGCAGTGGAAACATTACCAGAGGGTAGTCCAAGCAGTACACCAGGACTCGAAGACCAGACCTACCTGAGTACAGCGTGGACTGCCTACAGGAAGACCTATGAGTCAGTGCCTCACACACACACATATATATATATATATATATATATATATATATATATATATATATATATATATATATATATATATATATATATATATATATATATACACAAGGCTAACAGTGCACTGATATCCTTCATCAGAAACTCAGTGGGACTGTGGAAGCCATCACTGCAGGCCAACTCCAAGGCAATCACACAAGTCACCAACAAGCGCAGAATATGTTCCCGCTGCTGTGCAGGCAGGGCTCTTAACATGGTGACATCCGGGTCTCTATAGAAAATGTACAGGCGATGCCACGTGGGTTTTGTCCAGTATATATACACACAGTATATAGATTGTACCTAATTTTGTGTAACTCATGCCCCTGTTTGAAAAATTTCTTTGCCTTTCGTCCACCTCTTGACAGTACAGTGGACACTCTAATCCTAATGATCAGCAATGAGTCGTCTTTATATTTTGAAAATAGAAGCATCCAGCGCTCACATCCGTACTTACATGTTTTTGTGGGTGTAAATGCTGCTGTTGGCTGCCAGTTTGTTGGCCTCAGACAGCTCTGCTATTCTTTGCTCCAGGCTGTTCATCTTAGAGTCCATGGCATTAATAGTCTTTAACAAAAAAAACAAGTATGCATAGTATCACTTATTTTGTAATTGTGATGAGATATGGCTCATTCTTTTGATATTTGAAATAATCAACTCAGTTAAAAAAAATGTACAGCACCTGTCAAACGTTTGGACATACATTCCTATTCAATAGAAAGGGACAGCGTGCCCCAACTTTTGACTGGTGGAGGACGTCAGTGTGATAAACGCTGCAATAAACTGTGAAAAGTGTCACTGCCAGTGTGGTCGGCTCCTACCGCCTTCTGTTCGCTGATGATGCTGCACTTCTCCTGCACCTCCTCCTCATATTTGACCTGACTGGACTCCAGCATCTCCTTATCAGCCATGTCCGCCTTCATCTGGGCCTCCAGCACCTGCTCAACGCCACCCAGCCCACAGAAGCATAACAGGCTTACAGTCTCACCAAGCAGTGAATGGATGGTGTAACGCTGACAAGCCACTCAATCGGCAAGACCGTTAATCAGCGTGGCCGTTAATCAGTGTGGCCGTTAGCCGAGTGGCCATTAATCATGGCACAAAGCACTTCCAGAGCACATATAGTGCTTCATCAGACACTGAAGAGTTCTGAAACTTCACCTTTATTTTGTCTTCATGGAGCTTCTCTTTCTGCTTCAGGTGGGTCTCTAAGCGTTGGGCTGTGGCCTGGGTCTCACGCAGGTTCTCCTCCAGCTCCTGGAAAAAGAAAAGAAAGAGAAATGCAACAAAAAGAAATGTGAGTTTTCAAAAATGATAATATCAGGAGTCATAGTCACAGGCCAAAGCATTTTGAGATGTGGATCCTCCTCCCTGATTATCAGTTCCAGGCTTTGTGCCATTGTGGGCACTTATGGAACCACCTACACAGCACCGGCTCATCAGCTACTCATTTTGCACACACTTGTCTAGTTTTTGTTGTTGTTGTTGTTTTTATTTCTGGACAGACAGATCACCAGATGTACAGCCCAAACTGTCAAATTTAGAACATTTAATCAATCAATCAATTTCAATCAATTTTTTTATATAGCGCCAAATCACAACAAACAGTTGCCCCAAGGCGCTTTATATTGTAAGGCAAGGCCATACAATAATTATGTAAAACCCCAACGGTCAAAACGACCCCCTGTGAGCAAGCACTTGGCTACAGTGGGAAGGAAAAACTCCCTTTTAACAGGAAGAAACCTCCAGCAGAACCAGGCTCAGGGAGGGGCAGTCTTCTGCTGGGACTGGTTGGGGCTGAGGGAGAGAACCAGGAAAAAAACATGCTGTGGAGGGGAGCAGAGATCGATCACTAATGATTAAATGCAGAGTGCTGCATACAGAGCAAAAAGAGAAAGAAACAGTGCATCATGGGAACCCCCCCAGCAGTCTCCGTCTATAGCAGCATAACTAAGGGATGGTTCAGGGTCACCTGATCCAGCCCTAACTATAAGCTTTAGCAAAAAGGAAAGTTTTAAGCCTAATCTTAAAAGTAGAGAGGGTGTCTGTCTCCCTGATCTGAATTGGGAGCTGGTTCCACAGGAGAGGAGCCTGAAAGCTGAAGGCTCTGCCTCCCATTCTACTCTTACAAACCCTAGGAACTACAAGTAAGCCTGCAGTCTGAGAGCGAAGCGCTCTATTGGGGTGATATGGTACTACGAGGTCCCTAAGATAAGATGGGACCTGATTATTCAAAACCTTATAAGTAAGAAGAAGAATTTTAAATTCTATTCTAGAATTAACAGGAAGCCAATGAAGAGAGGCCAATATGGGTGAGATATGCTCTCTCCTAGTCCCCATCAGTACTCTAGCTGCAGCATTTTGAATTAACTGAAGGCTTTTTAGGGAACTTTTAGGACAACCTGATAATAATGAATTACAATAGTCCAGCCTAGAGGAAATAAATGCATGAATTAGTTTTTCAGCATCACTCTGAGACAAGACCTTTCTGATTTTAGAGATATTGCGTAAATGCAAAAAAGCAGTCCTACATATTTGTTTAATACGCGCTTTGAATGACATATCCTGATCAAAAATGACTCCAAGATTTCTCACAGTATTACTAGAGGTCAGGGTAATGCCATCCACAGTAAGGATCTGGTTAGACACCATGTTTCTAAGATTTGTGGGGCCAAGTACAATAACTTCAGTTTTATCTGAGTTTAAAAGCAGGAAATTAGAGGTCATCCATGTCTTTATGTCTGTAAGACAATCCTGCAGTTTAGCTAATTGGTGTGTGTCCTCTGGCTTCATGGATAGATAAAGCTGGGTATCATCTGCGTAACAATGAAAATTTAAGCAATACCGTCTAATAATACTGCCTAAGGGAAGCATGTATAAAGTGAATAAAATTGGTCCTAGCACAGAACCTTGTGGAACTCCATAATTAACTTTAGTCTGTGAAGAAGATTCCCCATTTACATGAACAAATTGTAATCTATTAGACAAATATGATTCAAACCACCGCAGCGCAGTGCCTTTAATACCTATGGCATGCTCTAATCTCTGTAATAAAATTTTATGGTCAACAGTATCAAAAGCAGCACTGAGGTCTAACAGAACAAGCACAGAGATGAGTCCACTGTCCGAGGCCATAAGAAGATCATTTGTAACCTTCACTAATGCTGTTTCTGTACTATGATGAATTCTGAAACCTGACTGAAACTCTTCAAATAGACCATTCCTCTGCAGATGATCAGTTAGCTGTTTTACAACTACCCTTTCAAGAATTTTTGAGAGAAAAGGAAGGTTGGAGATTGGCCTATAATTAGCTAAGATAGCTGGGTCAAGTGATGGCTTTTTAAGTAATGGTTTAATTACTGCCACCTTAAAAGCCTGTGGTACATAGCCAACTAACAAAGATAGATTGATCATATTTAAGATCGAAGCATTAAATAATGGTAGGGCTTCCTTGAGCAGCCTGGTAGGAATGGGGTCTAATAAACATGTTGATGGTTTGGATGAAGTAACTAATGAAAATAACTCAGACAGAACAATCGGAGAGAAAGAGTCTAACCAAATACCGGCATCACTGAAAGCAGCCAAAGATAACGATACGTCTTTGGGATGGTTATGAGTAATTTTTTCTCTAATAGTTAAAATTTTGTTAGCAAAGAAAGTCATGAAGTCATTACTAGTTAAAGTTAATGGAATACTCAGCTCAATAGAGCTCTGACTCTTTGTCAGCCTGGCTACAGTGCTGAAAAGAAACCTGGGGTTGTTCTTATTTTCTTCAATTAGTGATGAGTAGAAAGATGTCCTAGCTTTACGGAGGGCTTTTTTATAGAGCAACAGACTCTTTTTCCAGGCTAAGTGAAGATCTGCCAGGTTTGTGGGATCCTCAACCAGGAAAAATTCCCACATGCAACAAATGTTTTGTGCGTTTTATTTTTAATAATACTGTTTAATAATGTGCTGTACGCAATGCTATCTTTTCTTTTGACAGGTTCTTGTTTCATTCTGTTCGGGTGTCCCAAAAAAATATGCAACATTTTATCAGCAAAGAAAATGGTCAAAGCATATGTCTAGTAAATAAATTTATGGCTGGATAGAAAGCTGAAAGGTTGAAGTTTTTCATACCAATGTCAATATTGGCCCTGCATTTTGTCAGTCTAGCATAAAGTCACTGCACCTGTTTGACACTCTTGGTCTGGTGCCAAAACTCAATAATTTTTGTTCGCTGTAGTTTGGTTAATCTTGGCATTTTCCTGAGCCTTGCTTGGCATCAACATAAACTTAAGGGTCTCTGCAAGTAAAAAAGAAACATAAGTGATTAAGTGTGTAGCATTTAAGGGTCAAACCAAGTGTTTTAAATGTTGTATATTTTTTGGGTCACCCTATATAATGACTTCTGATCACAGACGTTTGGCTTCTTGGAGGATTCAGTTTAAGTCTCACAGATTACCATCTGTTCAGTGCCCAAGATTTAATTTTGTCATACAGCTCCAAATCATAACGTACATCACCCCAAAGTATTACAAACGAGCGAGATTTATCCACGCCATGAGCAAGCAGATTGGCAATAGCAGCAAAGAGGAAAAACTCCCTCTGGATTTTTTTTATTTATTTATTTACAGGAAGAAACTTCAACTAGACTCAGCAGGGAGACCAACTGCATTGGTCTCATTAAAATAAAAGAACAAGATGCCCCACTAGTATGTTAAGTTGGTCTATGGATAGATGTGTACAGTAGAGGTGACAATGAAGTCCAGACATTTTTTCTATAGCAAAAGACTAGTGTTCTTAAAGGCCCTTTCAAATTGAACGCTTGATCATTTTGATGTCTTCCCTTGTGTTGAATGCATTGGATGTGTTCAACGTGTTGGAACCAGCAACAGTGCGCACAGGGGGCGGAGATTTCTACATCACTATCTGGCTTTTCAAGGGCCATGAAACAACAATGGAAAATCACCATCTTGGATTCATGTCAGGAAAAAGCAAAACAGTCTGCCAGACATAACCACAATATTAAGAGAAAAAAAGCTGAAGAACGAGTGATGGATGTCACCCTGCTTTTTTCAGCAACTGTTCGGAGTGACACCGAGCCAAGAGGGGACTGATCAGACGGGAGGACCAATCACACAGGAGCTGGAGTTCAGGCCACCAAGCAGATACACTCAAAGTGAAATCCTTCACTTTTGTATATATATACACACACACAGTTTGAGAAATGGAGCTTCTGCAAATTTGATTGAGGTGAGAATAAAATGTGACGTTGTGCACCGATAAAGAGTTATCAGCTAACACCAGCTTAGCCTTGGCTTTAGCTGCAGAATCACTGAGTCAAGCTGAGTGAATTTTTATATTTGCAAATTGTTCAATCTATTTTTATTTTTACCAAATAAAGCTACACAGTTTGTCATTGTTACTGCTGTGACTTTGTTACATTTAAAGAAATATATTTCTTTACTTGTCCCACATCAGGAAAATTTCAACATTTGCTGTGCAGAGAACCTTGTAAATACAGATTCACTTCAGAACTTCCAGTGAACTGAACACCAAAACCTGAAGACCAGAAGGAAGAAGAGAACATCTCTGATCTTCAAAATGTGAGGAAAGTGTCTCCAAAAACTCCACCAAGAGAACAAAGCTGTGGAGGAGACCTTCATTTGGTTAAATGTCCTGACAGTCCAGCTCACCTGTCATCTCTGAAACCAACACCTGCTGCTATGCTTCTAAATAAAACAAAAAGGCTCTTTGAAGAGCAACTTTTTTATTACTTGAAAAAGCTGTTTTCTTTTACATTTTAGCATTAAATGAATCATTAAACATGTCCATGATGTCAAAGTTCAGTCAATAAGACACTTGCACAGGTAGAAGAAGCCCTGTCCCTATTGTGCACAATCTCAAAGCATTCACAATCACTAGAATCAGGGGCACCAAAAAGGGGAGAATAAGGAAAAGAATTCTAGGGGCCCATGACTGACAGGACCCCTACTACAATTGTAATACTGATTATTGATTAAATAATATGACACTCAGTAATAAACTTCTAATCACACATATATTTTATTTGCAATGTATTGGTAATACTAAATCT
Organism: Thalassophryne amazonica; assembly: GCF_902500255.1. Taxonomy (NCBI): domain Eukaryota; kingdom Metazoa; phylum Chordata; class Actinopteri; order Batrachoidiformes; family Batrachoididae; genus Thalassophryne; species Thalassophryne amazonica. The sequence continues at coordinate 10,186,731 of NC_047107.1, read as the reverse complement.
ATTTGTTTTAGAAACATTTCTCAGAGCTCACTGCCCTTCTGTATTGATATAAAATGCTGGTTCAGTCAGACAGCTGCAGAGTGTTTTCACAGTCAGCAAGTGGAGAGGAGCAAACCTCAGAGCACACTCATCTCTTAACCATAGTACAGAGGCTGATCAGGTGTATTAAGTTGTTGAATGAAAACTTTTTTCCAGAACAGAAAGAAGCTCACGAACTGCTGCAGGCGGCTCACCCTCTTCTTCTAATCTCCACTTAAAAGTGCTTTTAACCCAACTCAGTGCACTACTGCCACCAACTATTTGGTAGGGAGCACTGCAAGCAGCTGCAGACAAAACAAAACCACATAGACCTCCCACAATGCCACACATGAGATATTCTATAATCACGTCTTTCAAAAGGGACAGGCTGAGCCAGTAACATCGGGAAGCAAAAAAAAAAAAAAAACAACAAAGAAAAGAAAAGAAAAAAGTTCAGACAGGAGAAAGATGCGAAGGGTTGACTTGACAGTGTATCACCCAGTTGTGTTGAATTAATCAGTTATTATGGAGACAAAACATGAAAGAATAAAAAATGATTCAGAAATTTTAAAAAAGTCTGTATTTCTTTCAGAATGATTTTATTGCTTTAATACAATCAGCTAGCACTAAAATATAATGTTTGGTCAGTACTTCTGGACTCTCACCCCTCTGCTTTGCAGTAGGAACAGAGAACATTTTGGATGACTGTTCTCAATCCAATCAGAGAAACGTTTACATTTTCTAAAATCAATCGGAAGATTAAATAGCAACAACTAGCCTCATATATGTATTTTTGTCAGTCTAGAGTATCAGTCTTTCAGCAAATAATTGAATCTAAATTAATTTCATTGTACACTCAACAAAAATATAAATGCAACACTTTTGGTTTTGCTCCCATTTTGTATGAGATGAACTCAAAGATCAATCAATCAATCAATCAATTTTTTTATATAGCGCCAAATCACAACAAACAGTTGCCCCAAGGCGCTTTATATTGTAAGGCAAGGCCATACAATAATTATGTAAAACCCCAACGGTCAAAACGACCCCCTGTGAGCAAGCACTTGGCTACAGTGGGAAGGAAAAACTCCCTTTTAACAGGAAGAAACCTCCAGCAGAACCAGGCTCAGGGAGGGGCAGTCTTCTGCTGGGACTGGTTGGGGCTGAGGGAGACCAAAAGATCTAAAACTTCTTCCACATACACAATATCACCATTTCCCTCAAATTTTGTTCACAAACCAGTCTAAATCTGTGATAGTGAGCACTTCTCCTTTGCTGAGATAATCCATCCCACCTCACAGGTGTGCCATATCAAGATGCAATAACAATCGGTTTGCATAACCAAAGAATTTCTGCACAAACTGTCAGAAACCATCTCAGGGAAGCTCATCTGCATGCTCATCATCCTCATCGGGGTCTCGACCTGACTCCAGTTCGTCGTCGTAACCGACTTGAGTGGGCAAATGCTCACATTCCCTGGCATTTGGCACGTTGGAGAGGTGTTCTCTTCACGGATGAATCCTGGTTCACACTGTCCCCGGCAGATAGCAGACAGCGTGTGTGGCGTCGTGTGGGTGAGCGGTTTTCTGATGTCAATGTTGTGGATCGAGTGGCCCATGGTGGCGGTGGGGTTATGGTATGGGTAGGCGTCTGTTATGGACGAAGAACACAGGTGCATTTTATTGATGGCATTTTGAATGTACAGAGATACCGTGACGAGATCCTGAGGCCCATTGTTGTGCCATACATCCAAGAACATCACCTCATGTTGCAGCAGGATGATGCACGGCCCCATGTTGCAAGGACCTGTACACAATTCTTGGAAGCTGAAAATGTCCCAGTTCTTGCATGGCCGGCATACTCACCGGACATGTCACCCATTGAGCATGTTTGGGATGCTCTGGACCGGCATATACGACGGCGTGTACCAGTTCCTGCCAATATCCAGCAACTTCACACAGCCATTGAAGAGGAGTGGACCAACATTCCACAGGCCACAATTGACAACCTGATCAACTCTATGCGAAGGAGATGTGTTGCACTGCATGAGGGAAATGGTGGTCACACCAGATACTGACTGGTATCCCCCCCCCCAATAAAACAAAACTGCACCTTTCAGAGTGGCCTTTTATTGTGGGCAGTCTAAGGCACACCTGTGCACTAATCATGGTGTCTAATCAGCATCTTGGTATGGCACACCTGTGAGGTGGGATGGATTATCTCAGCAAAGGAGAAGTGCTCACTATCACAGATTTAGACTGGTTTGTGAACAATATTTGAGGGAAATGGTGATATTGTGTATGTGGAAAAAGTTTTAGATCTTTGAGTTCATCTCATACAAAATGGGAGCAAAACCAAAAGTGTTGCATTTATATTTTTGTTGAGTGTATAACACATACCGTTCAGATAAACAACACAAGCATGTCACCCACATACAATGTAAAATGTAACACTCACTGCAACAAATGCATCCAATTACATAACTGTACTAATCCATTCAGCAGGGCAAGGTCCACCCACCTGGGGGTCAGCCAAGCGCAGGCTTAAAATGTAGGCGGGGCGCAATGTCGGGGCTCTTGGTTGCAACGCTTGCTCCAAGACCCCAGAACTGTCATAGTGACTCTGTTCATTCAGTGAAGCCATCTTTTCAATACAACATCTGGTTATTGGGGGGAAAAAAATGAAACTAACATCAAAGGTACTTGGAAGCTTTCAAATGAAATCATTAAGACATTTCCAGCTTATTTTTACACAAATAATGACAAAATTGTTCAAGACGCTAATGCTACTACTGATATGGCGCTCTCAGCACAGCAAGCCGCCTCCCAGCTGCTGACCAGAGACTCACTGGCAGCTACAAATGAATGACGGCTCAGTGCACACCCTGTATCACATTAGAAACACAGAGACCACAGCCAGGACAGGTATATTAATAAGTACAACTCTACCTACATACACAATTACATAACACAGACACAGAGTGACACATTGGTGTGTGTGTGCTGGACTGACAGGGGGCATGTCCACAGACAGCAGCAGCTGTTGAGATCTTAGGTTCTGGACGTCATGGCTGGTGAACACATACCTTGTTTTGAAGGACATGACCAAACAACTACCCACTGTGATGCGCATGTGTCTGTTTGTTGTCCTCACATACATAAAAACATATATTGCCGTTGCGACGGGCTGCAGCAAGTGAGCACACTGCACGCACATTGCCAGGCTGCCCCGTCATGATGTCATCCAGCTGTAGGATTTGTTCATGTTTGCCATCCCAAGTCCAGGCTGTGTTTGAGTTTGGTCTGTTTGTTATGTCTTTGTCAGCTGTCATGTGTAGGCGAGTATATTTCTTCCTCCCTTCTGCCTCATGTGTGTGATGCTGTGCCCCTGTTAGGTGTGAGTGTGTTTGTCTCATCATTTAAAGGGGCAGTCTCTAGTGTTTGTCTCTACAGTGAAAACTAAAGTCTGGATTTTGCCTTTTTGTACTGTTGGAACAGTTTATAATAGTATTGCTAACTTAGTTCTTATGGCTGTTGTGTAGCATTTGCATTTTGTGGAGTTACACTTTTATCAGCAGTCCCATCCTGTCTGTTCTGTTCTTTGGGTTTTTCTGCATTATGTTTGACATGTCTTTTATTGTTATGTAGATTTTACTCTCTTTGTACTCATACAGTAGTGTTCAGAATAATAGTAGTGCTATGTGACTAAAAAGATTAATCCAGGTTTTAAGTATATTTCTTATTGTTACATGGGAAACAAGGTACCAGTAGATTCAGTAGATTCTCACAAATCCAACAAGACCAAGCATTCATGATATGCACAGTCTTAAGGCTATGAAATTGGGCTATTAGTAAAAAAGTAGAAAAGGGGGTGTTCACAATAATAGTAGTGTGGTATTCAGTCAGTGAGTTTGTCAATTTTGTGGAACACACAGGTGTGAATCAGGTGTCCCCTATTTAAGGATGAAGCCAGCACCTGAAAGCCTGAGGAAAATGGGACGTTTAAGACATTGTTCAGAAGAACAGCGTAGTTTGATTAAAAAGTTGATTGGAGAGGGGAAAACTTATACACAGGTGCAAAAAATTATAGGCTGTTCATCTACAATGATCTCCAATGCTTTAAAATGGACACACACACACACAAAAAAAACAGAGATGCGTGGAAGAAAATGGAAAACAACCATCAAAATGGATAGAAGAATAACCAGAATGGCAAAGGCTCACCCACTGATCAGCACCAGGATGATCAAAGACAGTCTGGAGTTACCTGTAAGTGCTGTGACAGTTAGAAGATGCCTGTATGAAGCTAATTTATTTGCAAGAATCCCCCGCAAAGTCCCTCTGTTAAATAAAAGAAATGTGTAGAAGAGGTTACAATTAGCCAAGGAACACATCAACTGGCCTAAAGAGAAATGGAGGAATATTTTGTGGACTGATGAGAGTAAAATTGTTCTTTTTGGGTCCAAGGGCCGCAGACAGTTTGTGAGACGACCCCCAAACTCTGAATTCAAGCCACAGTTCACAGTGAAGACAGTGAAGCATGGTGGTGCAAGCATCATGATATGGGCATGTTTCTCCTACTATGGTGTTGGGCCTATATATCGCATACCAGGTATTATGGATCAGTTTGGATATGTCAAAATACTTGAAGAGGTCATGTTGCCTTATGCTGAAGAGGACATGCCCTTGAAATGGGTGTTTCAACAAGACAGTGACCCCAAGCACACTAGTAAACGAGCAAAATCTTGGTTCCAAACCAACAAAATTAATGCCTCGCAGATGTGAAGAAATCATGAAAAACTGTGGTTATACAATTAAATACTAGTTTCGTGATTCACAGGATTGCTAAAAAAGCAGTTTGAACATAACAGTTTTGAGTTTGTAGCATCAACAGCAGATGCTACTATTATTGTGAACACCCCCTTTTCTACTTTATTTTACTAATAGCCCAATTTCATAGCCTTAAGAGTGTGCATATCATGAATGCTTGGTCTTGTTGGATTTGTGAGAATCTACTGAATCAACTAATACCTTGTTTCCCATGTAACAACAAGAAATATACTCAAAACCTGGATTAATGTTTTTAGTCACATAGCACTACTATTAATCTGAACACTACTGTATGTGATGTTTGGGTTCCTCATTTATGCCTCTTGTTTTCTTTGATGGTCTATTTATGCATTGTGGTTTCTTTCTAGTGTCTTTGGTTATTCTATGTTAAATATTTGTTTTCTCTTAAATGCTTAGTTGGTTATGGGTTATGTTTTTGTGTAATTTAGTCTTGAGGATCCCCTGGCCCCATGTGGTTATTCTAAGGGCCCAGTCCCACTGGGGAGAGGATTAATTGCGCATGAATTGAGTAAAATTTCGAGCGTTTGTTGTAGTCCGCAACAAAATTGGCCTGAAATGACACATCCTCAGTATGCATTACGGATATATTAATAATGTATAGCGAATATATGCGTATAACAAACAATCACAGATGTATAACGCATGTATTGAGGAAACAGATCGGACGCATTGCGATTGTCACAGAAGTATTACAGATGTATTGTGAATGCATTGCACACGTGATGCGGGAACAGCAGTTGAATTGCACATGCGCGGCATCTGCATTGCGGTCATAAAAGAGGCGCACTCAGGCCTTTCGGCATCACTATTCACACCAACACCACAGCCTTTGGAGCAATTGCTGGACTTGGACAAGTTGATTGGTAATGTAATGATCATAGAGTTAATGTTCATGTTGTCATGCAAGGGTTAACTGTTCATGAGTTTGGGGAGCAGGGGTGAACCCGCTCGGGGTTGTGAGACGGTGTTTTCTTTTTCCAAAAAGAGATAGTTCCACATGAGTTGCAGCTGTAACAGCAACTGTTCCTTTTGTTGGGTGTGAAATAAATGTTCTGAAAGAGAACCGACGACCACGGCTGACTTCTCTGCAGCTGGGGTTTTACAGTATGTTGTTGGCAGCACTACGTCTTTGGGGATCCATAACTACATCTGTACGTCTCCACAGCTGGACTGGCACTGACTAGTACTTTGGGTTTACAAGACTAGTACTTTGAGTTTACGTGACGTGTTTGTTATGCATTCACTAATTGTCCGCAGATGCAAAGCTGACATAATACAAACACTTTATCCGTGGCCAATCTGTACGCATTCACTACAATTTATTTTAGTCCGTGATGTGGACATGATAGGCACACTATATATCCATTTTACACACTGTCCCAGTCCACTGCCAAGCCGCAATACACCGTCAGTTGTGGATATCAGCGGATAATGACGGATATACAGCGCATAGATTGAGTATGTTTTGAGTATGTGGATGTAGAGAGGTGACACTACTACAGAGACTATACACCTCTGCAGAGAGGTGTGTAGTCTTACACACCTCTCTGCAGCTTCTCTCCCCCTGCCATCCCCTCATTACCCCATCCCCGTAGAGACGGTGCCTGCTCCCAGACTACCAATAACCAGTAAAAATCTATTTAAGCATAAAAATTCAAAAAGAAAAAATAATATAACACCTTCAACTGCACCACAGACTAAAACAGTTAAATGTGGTCTATTAAACATTAGGTCTCTCTCTTCTAAGTCCCTGTTGGTAAATGATATAATAATTGATCAACATATTGATTTATTCTGCCTTACAGAAACCTGGTTACAGCAGGATGAATATGTTAGTTTAAATGAGTCAACACCCCCGAGTCACACTAACTGTAAGAATGCTCGTAGCACAAGCCGAGGGGGAGGATTAGCAGTAATCTCCCACTCCAGCTTATTAATTAATCAAAAACCCAGACAGAGCTTTAATTCATTTGAAAGCGTGTCTCTTAGTCTTGTCCATCCAAATTGGAAGTCCCAAAAACCAGTTTTATTTGTTATTATCTATCGTCCACCTGGTCCTTACTGTGAGTTTCTCTGTGAATTTTCAGACCTTTTGTCTGACTTAGTGCTTAGCTCAGATAAGATAATTATAGTGGGCAATTTTAACATCCACACAGATGCTGAGAATGACAGCCTCAACACTGCATTTAATCTATTATTAGACTCTATTGGCTTTGCTCAAAATGTAAATGAGTCCACCCACCACTTTAATCATATCTTAGATCTTGTTCTGACTTATGGTATGGAAATTGAGGACTTAAAAGTATTCCCTGAAAACCCCCTTCTGTCTGATCATTTCTTAATAACATTTACATTTACTCTGATGGACTACCCAGCAGTGGGGAATAAGTTTCATTACACTAGAAGTCTTTCAGAAAGCGCTGTAACTAGGTTTAAGGATATGATTCCTTCTTTATGTTCTCTAATGCCATATACCAACACAGTGCAGAGTAGCTACCTAAACTCTGTAAGTGAGATAGAGTATCTCGTCAATAGTTTTACATCCTCATTGAAGACAACTTTGGATGCTGTAGCTCCTCTGAAAAAGAGAGCTTTAAATCAGAAGTGCCTGACTCCATGGTATAACTCACAAACTTGCAGCTTAAAGCAGATAACCCGTAAGTTGGAGAGGAAATGGCGTCCCACTAATTTAGAAGATCTTCACTTAGCCTGGAAAAAGAGTCTGTTGCTCTATAAAAAAGCCCTCCGTAAAGCTAGGACATCTTACTACTCATCACTAATTGAAGAAAATAAGAACAACCCCAGGTTTTTTTTCAGCACTGTAGCCAGGCTGACAAAGAGTCAGAGCTCTACTGAGCCGAGTATTCCTTTAACTTTAACTAGTAATGACTTCATGACTTTCTTTGCTAATAAAATTTTAACTATTAGAGAAAAAATTACTCATAACCATCCCAAAGACGTATCGTTATCTTTGGCTGCTTTCAGTGATGCTGGTATTTGGTTAGACTCTTTCTCTCCGATTGTTCTGTCTGAGTTATTTTCATTAGTTACTTCCTCCAAACCATCAACATGTCTATTAGACCCCATTCCTACCAGGCTGCTCAAGGAAGCCCTACCATTAATTAATGCTTCGATCTTAAATATGATCAATCTATCATTATTAGTTGGCTATGTACCACAGGCTTTTAAGGTGGCAGTAATTAAACCATTACTTAAAAAGCCATCACTTGATCCAGCTATCTTAGCTAATTACAGGCCAATCTCCAACCTTCCTTTTCTCTCAAAAATTCTTGAAAGGGTAGTTGTAAAACAGCTAACTGATCATCTGCAGAGGAATGGTCTTCACAGACTAAGGTTAATTATGGAGTTCCACAAGGTTCTGTGCTAGGACCAATTTTATTCACTTTATACATGCTTCCCTTAGGTAGTATTATTAGACGGTATTGCTTAAATTTTCATTGTTACGCAGATGATACCCAGCTTTATCTATCCATGAAGCCAGAGGACACACACCAATTAGCTAAACTGCAGGATTGTCTTACAGACATAAAGACATGGATGACCTCTAATTTCCTGCTTTTAAACTCAGATAAAACTGAAGTTATTGTACTTGGCCCCACAAATCTTAGAAACATGGTGTCTAACCAGATCCTTACTCTGGATGGCATTACCCTGACCTCTAGTAATACTGTGAGAAATCTTGGAGTCATTTTTGATCAGGATATGTCATTCAAAGCGCATATTAAACAAATATGTAGGACTGCTTTTTTGTATTTACGCAATATCTCTAAAATCAGAAAGGTCTTGTCTCAGAGTGATGTTGAAAAACTAATTCATGCATTTATTTCCTCTAGGCTGGACTATTGTAATTCATTATTATCAGGTTGTCCTAAAAGTTCCCTAAAAAGCCTTCAGTTAATTCAAAATGCTGCAGCTAGAGTACTGACGGGGACTAGAAGGAGAGAGCATATCTCACCCATATTGGCCTCTCTTCATTGGCTTCCTGTTAATTCTAGAATAGAATTTAAAATTCTTCTTCTTACTTATAAGGTTTTGAATAATCAGGTCCCATCTTATCTTAGGGACCTCGTAGTACCATATCACCCCAATAGAGCGCTTCGCTCTCAGACTGCAGGCTTACTTGTAGTTCCTAGGGTTTGTAAGAGTAGAATGGGAGGTAGCTTTCAGGCTCCTCTCCTGTGGAACCAGCTCCCAATTCAGATCAGGGAGACAGACACCCTCTCTACTTTTAAGATTAGGCTTAAAACTTTCCTTTTTGCTAAAGCTTATAGTTAGGGCTGGATCAGGTGACCCTGAACCATCCCTTAGTTATGCTGCTATAGATGTAGACTGCTGGGGGGTTCCCATGATGCACTGTTTTTCTCTTTTTGCTCTGTATGCACCACTCTGCATTTAATCATTAGTGATCGATCTCTGCTCCCCTCCACAGCATGTCTTTTTCCTGGTTCTCTCCCTCAGCCCCAACCAGTCCCAGCAGAAGACTGCCCCTCCCTGAGCCTGGTTCTGCTGGAGGTTTCTTCCTGTTAAAAGGGAGTTTTTCCTTCCCACTGTAGCCAAGTGCTTGCTCACAGGGCGTTGTTTTGACCGTTGGGGTTTTACATAATTATTGTATGGCCTTGCCTTACAATATAAAGCGCCTTGGGGCAACCGTTTGTTGTGATTTGGCGCTATATTAAAAAAATTGATTGATTGATTGATTGATTTATAATTGATTTGATTTGATTTGATGTATTAAGTAGGTGGATGTCATCTGCAAAAAAAAATTTGTGCAGATCAAAAATCCTGGCATGGAAAAACGTGCCTTTGTGGATAATTGTGGGCATGTGCGGATGTCAGCCGATTCATACAAGCATGTTTCATGGATATTGCGGATGTTTAGTGATTATGAGCCAATTTTTTGCGCAATCCATACGCAAATCTTCCTAAACACTAGTGGGACCGGGCCTTAAGTTCTTCACATCTTGATTAGCTTTGATTATTTGTACCTGTGTTTTCTGAGTCTGCCTTATTTATACCATGCCCTGATTGCCTTTCCTTGGTGGGTCCATTGCCTTAAGGTGCGGTTACACATAATGACGACAAGTTACAAATGCCACGAAGTACACATTCTTGGCTGCTGATCACGAATGTGATAAATTGGGGCAGATGCGTCAGGTGTCCTCAGGAACTGCTGCAACCTGTTACCACACGTTACGATTAATGGCACGTGTTGCTGGAGAATTATTAGGAACCATTACGCACGGTCAAGAATAAGTTTCTGCGTTGTTGCACACTATCACGCGTAACAGTGCATCGTTAAGTTCTGTTACGTTGTGAATGAGGCGAATTGTCTCCACACACACACCCATATTCATCCACCAGCTGCTGAGCAATTCAGATCGCTCCAGTTTGCTCCACAGCAAAAGAAGTGCATGCTTAGTTGGGCTCTGTTCCATGGACTGGTGCAGAGGAGGAGGAGACAGAGAGAGCCAGGTGTGTGGCTTCACGTGGCTCTCGTCTCGCTTGTTTTCCCAAACATCAGGCACATGCAGCAGGTGGAATAACCTGCAGGAGCGCGCTGAGTAGCATTGGAACGAAACTTTTAGCCGACTTGGCTTCACTGTCTTTCAGCATACTGCAGCAATAAAACTGAATGCGGTGCAGCAGGGTTTAATTGTGCGCACGTCAGAGAAGAACACTGTCATGCTCTATTAAAATCAAGATGGATCAACATGCTCAGTTGCAACCTCCATGACATGAGGCGAAACGAGGGTGGTGCGTGACATTCGTGGAAGGTTTTTTGACAGCCAAAAACATGCTCCATGAAAATCACGAATATCACGCACCAACACGCACTATTAAGAAACCTATTCAGATGCAATAAGTCACATTAAGAATGTCAGGAATGTGCCAAGAATGATGCAAATATGACATTTGTAACGCATCTTGCCTATGTGTAAACGCAGCATTACTGTTAGAGGGTTTGAGAGTCTTGTCATGTCTTCCAAGTCTGGTTTGTAAGTACTGTGTTCTGTTTATTTCCTCTGTGACAAATTGTATTTTTGTCAGCATTTGGTATCCTGGGTCCTCCACCAAGTTGTCTGTTTGGTTTTGTTTGTTCTCACTTTGAGCTGTAATAAATCATCTGGATTTTTGACACACATCCTACTGAGTCAGTCTGCTTGCACCTGGGGTTCTAAATCTGTTTAGCTCCTGGTCACCAACCCTGACAGCCCCAGGAGAAACAGACCGTCAGATCACAACGCACAGGGCGATCTGAATGGCACATTACCCATGTGAGTTCTGCTCCACATGACGCAGTGTCTGTCCTGCGGTGTGCCGTCCACAGGGCACGCATGTCGGGCCAGACACGCACGCGGTGTTGGACACACATGCTGTGCCGGCTTGCCATATGGACATGGTAGGCCAGCAGATGTGGACATGATAAGAGAGCACTGCTCAATTCATGTCATTTCATGACCGTATGTCTATGACCATGGGTCATCTACAGAGGAACAGACCGTTCATACTTGTATTTTCCGCTTGATAAGAGGGATTCAATAAAATGTTTTTATGGTGTGTGTGTTTTTTTAATACGTTTGTCTCCTTGTTGATGTCAGGCCTTGCATTCACCTTTTATAGGACAGCAATGGCAGCGCAGTGGAAAAGTTTCTGTCTGTTAATCAGAGCTTTTGCAAATTGCAGGTTCGAATCCCGTAGATTACATATATTTTTTTTTTTTTTTTTTGCCACAGCAGCTGGAGTGTCGTTCTACCTGCTCCAGCTGCTCGCACTGTGTTCCCGCTGTGACTGTTTTGTGCAGCAGGATCACTCATGCCTGCCCATCCACGTGTCCTTCCCAATGTTGGCTCAGTGTTTTTGTGGTTTGCTGTTTCATGCTGTTTCACCGTAATTCCCCCACATTCATACTATGTGTGAAGGGGCCATAATTATTGGACAAATTGCAGAAGTGTGGTACCAAGGGATTGGCATATGAGTGGATAGCAAGTTATTTACACAATAGGTATCAGTATGTTCATTCATGTGGGATAAATTCTGAAATTTTGAAGATCACCCGTGGGGTGCCCCAGGGTTCAGTCTTTGGTCTGTTGTTGTTTCTTTTATATATTAATGATATATGTTTGGTTTCTAAGTCTCTGACTTGTATTTTGTTTGCTGATGATACAAATGTGTTTTGTAGTGGAGATCATTTTGGACAGCTTTTGCACATGAAGGAGAAGGAATTACAGAAATTTAAACAATGGTTTGAATGAAAGCCTCATTTTGGTCAAACTAAGTGTATTATATTTGGAAATAAGCCCAGGGATATAAGCAGAAATTTATTATTACATGATAGTGAAATTGAAGTTGTAACTGAAAAAAAATTCTTGGGGCTTTTATTGATGACAAATTATTAAGATGGAAAACACAAAATGCCCACAAGCCATTGGAATTCTGTATAAACCACAAGACTTCCTCTCTTAAGGGCCCCTTCACATAGAACACAAAAGATGCAGAAACCAGAATCTGCAAATCAAAAATGAAATGGGAAACCACAAAACATTCCACCTGCTGTCGGGAGAGACGCACGGTCAGACAGACATGAATGATACTGCGGCGACAATATCGTGCACGCTTATGTTCACGCACACGAACACAGTGTGAGTGCGTGGAAAGTGGCGCACACAGCAGCGGAGCAAAAAAATAATAAAACACCACAATTTATAAATCTTAATTCCTGTTATAAAGTGCGGACGTAGACTCCGCCTAGACGTACACCAGGAAGTAATGAAATGACGTGGATTAATGTTCACCCTTTTATGTTTTACATGAAATACCTGATGCGCCCCTCTCATGAAGACATCAGCCGGGCTCCCGTCTCATGAGGAGTCAGCTCCCGTGTCATGAACGCATCAGCTGGCATGGTGTGTCCAGCGCGCAGTGATCTGCTGGTGACCACATTGCAAATGTGACGTGTTTTAATTATTATAATGTGGGGAAATCCTGCAGTGACATGCACCTCGTGGTGATTTTCTGCATGGCACGATATTTACCAGTGTTGCGGTGCGCTGACGCAGCGGTCAGCTGAAGCGATATATCCTTTAATTTATTTCAACGTAAGGACAGCAAGCCAACGTCTGTGCCTCAGGGCGATGTTATGCCAGGTCATATCTGACAAATCAGTACAGGTGTTTCACAAATGAATAAGCTCATGCCTTTACCCTTATTAGTTTTATTTAATCTCCACTCTTTCTATCATGTCAACACACGCAGGGTACTCACTGTTTTTCGGCTGCCAGTGTGCACGAATAGTTGTAGTGACAGCTGTACAAGGTGTTTGAGGCAGCTGCGGTTTTTCACGAATGTCATTTGCCTCCTCCTTCGTGTGCCATTCTGCCTCAGTCATGTTATGTGTGAAGGGGCCCTAACGTGTTAATTACTTTATATATAACATAGAACGTGTCAAAGAAAATAAGTTTTTAAGGTGTCATTATTGATGAAAAAATTAATTTGTAAAGCTCATATTTAGCATATTCAAATGAAGGTATCAAAGAGTGTTGCAGTATTAATTAAAGCAAAGTATGTTCTTGATGGCACAGCACTACATACTTTGTATTGTTCATTGGCTGCACCCTACCTGACTTACTGCGCTGAAGTTTGGGGCAATAATTATAAAACTATATTGCAACCATTATTCATTCTTCAAAAAAGAGCATTAAGAACAATTCATAATGCAGGTTATCGAGACCACACCAACCCATTGTTCATTAAATCTCAAATATTAAAACTTCACGATATGATTTTGCTCAAGACTGTTCAATTAATGTACAAAGTGAAAAATAAACAAATGCCAAGAATATTTCTATTTAAGAATATTTTACTGAGAGAGAGGGAAAATATAATTTATGGGAATTGTATCATTTTAAAATTGCTGGCACTCGGACAACAAGGAAAGGTTTCTGTTTCTCCATGTGTGGCCCTAGAATATGGAATAACCTGATGGAGGAACAAACAATGTCCAAATATCGATCAGTTTAAAAATCAAAATAAAGACATGATGTTTTCAAGATGGAAGAAGGATGAGTTTTGTGTGTAGCCAAATTGTAATTGTAAATTTGTTTGGTAGCATTTGGATTGTGTCATTTAAGTTGAAGAGATTGAAGTGGTTGAAAATGGGAGTGGGAATAGTTAAGGTTTTTTTTCCACTCCTTTCTGACAACTAGATAATTTTACTTTTGGTTAAAGGGGTAGGCATTAAAAACATTTGCTTCTGCCTATACCCTTTCAGGCACACGGATGCATTGTCAATCCATTTTCTTATTCGTTGTAAGTTTTGTTTGTTGTTGTTTTGGACTCTGTGTGTGTGTGTGTGTGTGTGTGTGTGTGTGTGTGTGTGTGTGTGTGTGTGTGTGTGTGTGTGTGTGTGTGTGTGTGTGTGTGTGTGTGTGTGTGTGTGTGTGTGTGTGTGTGTGTGTGTTGCTGAATAAATTCATTCATTCATTCATTCATTCATATCATGCATTACTTGTTCCATATATGATCTATTGCATTGAGGTTTAGGGAAACACATACAAAACTAATACAAACCCAATATTTTTGTGACAGAAGAAAGCTGTAAAAATGATCAGTAACAAACCCATCATGAGCCAACGAACCCATGATTTGTCTGTTTACATACTTTAAAATTCTGGGACTTGGTTGATTATATCACAATACAAATCATATATAAAGTTTAAAACAATCTTTTGTCTCAACATATGCAGGATCTGTTTGTTTGTTTGTTTGTTTGTTTGTAACGATGATGGCAGATGGATCACATCCATCTGCCATCATCGTTATGATGTGACAACATGACAGCGCACAGAAACCAAACACTGAAAACTGGTCTGGAGTCTATAATAATATGCAGACATGTGAAGACAAAAACACAATCATAAGTGTTTCCAGCTCTTAAAGTCGACTGATCCAGCTGTGAACAGCTGCCATCGTCATTTAAAAAAACCTCCTTCCCACCTGACACAACTTATCTCATAAGGTGAAATGTTTGAAAGTGCCTAATACAGTTGTGCTCAAACGTTTACATACCCTGGCAGAATTTTTGATTTTTTTGCCTATTTTTCAGGGAATATGAATGATGACACAAAAACTTTTTTTTTCACTCATGGTTAGTGGTTGTGTCAAGCCATTTATTGTCAAACAACTCCATTTACTTTTTAAAATCATAATGACAGCAGAAACTAATCAAGTGATCCTGATCAAAGGTTTACATACCGTGATGATTTTGGCCAGATAACATGCACACAAGTTGACATAAACGGGTTTGAATGGCTACAAAAGGTTGCCATCCTCACCTGTGATCTGTTTGCTTGTAATCTGTGTGTGTGTGTGTGTGTGTGTGTGTGTGTGTGTGTGTGTGTGTGTGTGTGTGTGTGTGTGTGTGTGTGTGTGTGTGTGTGTGTGTGTGTGTGTGTGTGTGTGTGTGTAATAGGGCAGTGAGTTTCTGGGCTCCTGACAGACCCTTGCATCTTTCATTCAGTGCTGCACTGACGTTTCTGGTTTATGAGTGATAGGGAAAGCAAAAGAATTAAAAAAAAAAGTTAAGTGAACTGTGTAAAACAGGAAAGGGATATAAAAAGATATCTAAGAGACTGAGAATGCCAATCAGCAGTGTTCAACTCTAATTAAGAAGTGGAAAATGAGGGATTCTGTTGGAACCAAGCCACGGTCAGGTAGACCAACAAAAACCTCAGCAACAACTGCCAGGAAAATTGCTCGGGATTCAACGAAAAAACACACAAATAACTTAAACTGAAATACAGGACTCTGGAAAAAAAAGTGGTGTGGCTGTTTCAAGATGCACAATAAGGAGACACTTGAAGAAAAATGGGTTGCATGGTCAAATCGCCAGAAGAAAGTCATTGCTATGCAAATTCCACGAAGTATCCTGCTTACAATACGCCAAACAACACAGAGAACAAAGTCATTTGGAGTCATGAGACCAAAATTGAATGTTTTGGGCACAACCATAAACGTTACATTTGGAGAGGACTAAAGGCCTATGATGAAAGGTACACCCTTCCTACTGTGAAGCACCGAGGTGGATTGCTAATGTTTTGGGGATGTGTAAGCTACAAGGCACAGGAAACGTGTTCACAATTGATGGCAGGATGGATTCAGCATGTTATCAAAAAATAGTGGAGGAAAATTTGCACTCATCAGCCCAGAAGCTGTGCATGGGATGTACTTGGATGTTCCAGCATGACAACAATCCAAAACAAAAGGCCAAGGCAACCTGTCATTGGCTACAGCAGGATAAAGTGAAGGTTCTAGAGTGGCCATCTCAGTCTCCTGACCTCAATATCATTGAGCCACTCTGGAGAGATCTGAAACGTGCAGTTTATGAAAGACAGCCCAGCAATTTACACAAACTGGAGGCTTTTTGCCAAGAAGAATGGGCAGCTTTATCATCATAGAAAATAAAGAGCCTCATCAACAACTACCACAACAGACTCCAAGCTGTCGACAATGTTAAAGGGGCAATACATGGTATTAAGAACTGGGGTATGTAAACTTTTGATCAGGGTCATTTGGGTAGTTTCTGTTGTCATTATGATTTAAAAAGAGTAAACACAGTTGTTTGACAATAAATGGCTTCACACAAACCACTAACCATTAGTGAAAAAAGTTTTTGTGCTATCAATCATATTCTCTGAAGAATGGCCAAAAAAATCAAAAACTCTCAGAGTATGTAAAATCTGAGCACAACTGTCATGTATGCAGTAGGCTTCAATACCCAAATTCTACTGTGATTTTTTTTGTTTTGTTTTTATTATTTTTTTTTAGCTTTTCAAAATAACTCATTGACAGCCCTAAAAATAACACATTACAAATGCTTCTTCCAAACATACACTCATCGGCCACTTCATTAGATACACTATGTCATGACAGCCTGCTGAAACGTGTATCGCAGTGGCGTGTTGAGAGGTGATGTTCTTCATGGCACAATGTGTGTTCTCCAGCTGTGAGTTGTTGATGACACAGCGGTCAGCTGGTCCATCATGGACATGGCAGCCATCTAGTCGTGCATGCTGCGCTAGACAGCAATCACACTCCGGCCACCATTCAAGCCTTCACCATCTCAGCAGCACCTTCACAATGTTGGATCATGGTGTGTGTGCGGGGGGGGGGGGGGGGAGCGGGGGAGGCGACACACTCGCATGCTGTTTGTCTTGCTTGAGGACAGACACAACGCACTGACTGTCCTTTGAGCTTTTGAACACCTGGATTGCTGCTCAAAAGTGGTTGCCTGCTCTCTACTTTTGTGCTGGGCAAAGGGTGGGACAAATTGGTACTCGCACAGGATTTGCCGTCACTTGGCTGTTGGTGTGAAGGCTGCCTCAATCGCACCATTCGGCCAGGGTTTGACGTGGCTGATGTTTGAGGCAGCTCCAGTTTTTCATGAGTGGCATTTGAATCCTCCTTCGTGTCCCATTCGGCCTCAATTGTGTTATGTGTGAAGGGGCCATGGGGAATGTTTCCATCACCTTATTGAATCTATGCCACAAAGAATTAAAGCAGTTCTGAAGGCAAAAGGGGGTCCAACCCAGTGTCGCAGACTGAACGGTCCACCCCAAGAAGTCGGTCCGCCTTTTGCATTTGCACATGTGTCATTTTGGACCACAGCAGCGTATCTGAGACAGAGTCTCTTCACTCAAAACAATCAAATGGATTAATGGGATTATTAACCATCAGATGATAAAGGTAAAACCTCTTAAATCATTTTAAAGTCGGTTGCAAGGAGAAACAAGGCCATTTTAAGCAGAAACTCAGTAAAATTCCATGGCGCTTTGAAATAAGGGGGGGACCGTTGGCAACACCAGTAATAACAAGGCGTACCTAATAAAGTGGACAATGAGTGTACAGTTTAACAAAATTAAGTTTTTCCTCAAAGAAAAATTTTTCTCAAAGAAAACGTTCACTTCAGCAAGGACAGATCACTAAAGAAACGGTTTTTCTAATTGTCATCATCTGTACTAAAGACATAAAGCAGGTTACCAGAATCTTATCGGCCATCTGCTGAATCTGCTGAGCTTTAGTCTGGATTTCATCCTTCAGTTTATTCTCACGGCGCTCAACAATCTCCAGTCTCTTCACCTGGTTTTCCAGAGTCTTCCTCCCATCCTGAAAACAAAGTGCAAAAGTAATGGCTTCACATACACATCTGTTAACTGTTATAAACTATTGTTCCCACCCAGTAGTGAAACAGTGGGTCAAATAATCCAGAGACACAAAAACTCTGCTTTGCCAGCAATGCAGCACATTTCATGTGGATGTCAATCACACCTTGGTCACATTAGCTAGAAGAGACAGAGGCAGAGGGACCAGCTGCCCACTCATTTAATCCAAGTAGCCCAGAAACGCCCATCATGCCACAAACACAAACTGCTTGTTGTCCTCATTTGCAGTTCGTCTGACCAATGGGTTAAACGTAAAACCATTTCAAACAAGGAACGATTCTTATTCACTTAGCTTGATGGTGATGCACTCTACCTTATTAAATGTCCCAGAGTGTGTTAGCACACCCAATGAGATGTTTGTGTGTTTGAGCACCTTCGTCATTTCTACTCTCTCACTGTACTGTTTTATTTAACTGATGCCAATCAAATCATCTATATGTCTTATGCAAAATCGAGAC
This sequence comes from Thalassophryne amazonica, assembly GCF_902500255.1. NCBI lineage: Eukaryota > Metazoa > Chordata > Actinopteri > Batrachoidiformes > Batrachoididae > Thalassophryne > Thalassophryne amazonica. Next base: position 10,168,167 of record NC_047107.1, on the reverse strand, counting down.
ACCATTTTAGAAAAACCTCAGAACACCAAGTGAAAATAAAATTGCAACAACTTCGTCAGAAAAGCCGAATGAAACAAGTCAATTATTCAGACCAAATGTAAATATAGTATGAAGCTCTACATTAGTGAACATGGCCTCCATGCAAAATCAGAGTTTGTAATCTGTAGAGGTAAAATGTGCAACAGCAGTTCCTCCAAGAACTCATTTATTTTCTGAACCCCCTTAGCCCCTTAATTAAGAGTTGGTGGGGGGTGGAGGTCATGAGGTGAGAGGCAGGGTTCACCATGGACAGGACACCAGTCTACTGCGGAGTTGACATACAGTAGTGTTCAGAATAATAGTAGTGCTATGTGACTAAAAACATTAATCCAGGTTTTGAGTATATTTCTTATTGTTACATGGGAAACAAGGTACCAGTAGATTCAGTAGATTCTCACAAATCCAACAAGACCAAGCATTCATGATATGCACACTCTTAAGGCTATGAAATTGGGCTATTAGTAAAAAAAAAAAGTAGAAAAGGGGGTGTTCACAATAATAGTAGCATCTGCTGTTGATGCTACAAACTCAAAACTATTATGTTCAAACTGCTTTTTTAGCAATCCTATGAATCACTAAACTAGTATTTAGTTGTATAACCACAGTTTTTCATGATTTCTTCACATCTGAGAGGCATTAATTTTGTTGGTTTGGAACCAAGATTTTGCTGGTTTACTAGTGTGCTTGCGGTCATTGTCTTGATGAAACACCCATTTCAAGGGCATGTCCTCTTCAGCATAAGGCAACATGACCTCTTCAAATATTTTGACATATCCAAACTGATCCATGATACCTGGTATGGAATATATAGGTCCAACACCATAGTAGGAGAAACATTCCCATATCATGATGCTTGCACCACCATGCTTCACTGTCTTCACTGTGAACTGTGGCTTGAATTCAGAGTTTGGGGGTCATCTCACAAACTGTCTGTGGCCCTTGGACCCAAAAAGAACAGTTTTACTCTCATCAGTCCACAAAATATTCCTCCATTTCTCTTTAGGCCAGTTGATGTGTTCTTTGGCAAATTGTAACCTCTTCTGCACGTCTTTTATTTAACAGAGGGACTTTGCGGGGGATTCTTGCAAATAAATTAGCTTCACACAGGCATCTTCTAACTGTCACAACACTTACAGGTAACTCCAGACTGTCTTTGATCATCCTGGAGCTGATCAGTGGGTGAGCCTTTGCCATTCTGGTTATTCTTCTATCCATTTTGATGGTTGTTTTCTGTTTTCTTCCACGCGTCTCTGGTTTTTTTGCCCATGTTAAAGCATTGGAGATCATTGTAGATGAACAGCCTATCATTTTTTGCACCTGCATATAAGTTTTCCCCTCTCCAATCAACTTTTTAATCAAACTATGCTGTTCTTCTGAACAATGTCTTGAACGTCCCATTTTCCTCAGGCTTTCAAAGAGAAAAGCATGTTCAACAGGTGCTGGCTTCATCCTTAAATAGGGGGACACCTGATTCACACCTGTTTGTTCCACTAAATTGACAAACTCACTGATTGAATGCCGCACTACTATTATTGTGAACACCCCCTTTTCTACTTTTTTTTTACTAATAGCCCAATTTCATAGCCTTAAGAGTGTGCATATCATGAATGCTTGGTCTTGTTGGATTTGTGAGAATCTACTGAATCTACTGGTACCTTGTTTCCCATGTAACAATAAGAAATATACTCAAAACCTGGATTAATCTTTTTAGTCACATAGCACTGAACACTACTGTATGTAGACAGACAACACATTCATGCTCACATCTACAGTAAATTTACGCACAGATTCATTAAACCTGCATGGATCTGGAAGTGCAAGCACCCAGAGGGAACCCACACAAACACAGAGAGAACATGTCACCTTCAGTTGCATCTTTTGAAACAAATCTTAAAGCCTATTTATTTTCTGCTGTTAATCATTTTTTAATCATTTTTTTATTTCCTGGTTGTATATTTTACTTACATTTCATGTTCAATTTTATTTGTTCTTATGGATGTCTTATGTTTTATTGTGCTGTTTGATAATCTGTTATCCACAGCACTTGTACCTGAAACTCAGATATCTCACAGCATGTCGTGATTCAGCATCACGAAATATACATTAATCTATTGATTAGTGATATTGTTCGTAATGGGAGCATGAATTCATACATTCATACATTTCATGACAGCTGCATGAAATTAAAAGTAATGCGGGTGGGGGGGGTCTGGGGGGTTATGGTTAAGGTTAGGGGAAGGAGTAGGGTTAGGTTATGGTTAAGGTTAGGGTTAGGGTGAGGGGTACGGTTAGTAATAGTAAGTTAAAAAAAACCCAGTCACAAAAATTGTAATTATTTCGTGATGGAAACACGAAAAAAAAAGACTGGGTTGACCTGAAAGTGCTACATACAGTGCATCCAGAAAGTATTCATTGTGATTTTTCCAAATTTGGTTATGTTACAGCCTAATTCCAAAATGGAGTCAATTATTTTTTTCCCCTCAAAATTGTACTCACAACACCCCATAATGACAACATTTAAAAAGTTTTTTTTATTTTTTATTTTTTACAAAAATAAAAAACTAAACAATCACATGTACATACGTATTCACACCCTTTACTCAGTTTTTTGATTATGCTCTTTGGCAGAAATTACAGCCTCAAGTCTTCTTGAATATGATGCCACAACCTTGCTGCACCTATCTTTGGTTAGTTTTGTCCTTTCCTCTTTGCAGCACCTCTCAAGCTCCATCAGGTTGGATGTGGAGTGTCGGTGCACAGACATTTTCAGATCTCTCCAGAGATGTTCAATCAGATTCAGGTCTGGGCTCTGGCTGGGCCACTCAAGCACATTCAAAGAGTTGTCCTGAAGCCACTCCTTTGATATCTTGTCTGTGTGCTTTGGGTCATTGTCCTGCTGAAAGATGAATCGTCATCCCAGTCTGAGGTCAAGAGTGCTCTGGAGCAGGTTTTCATCCAGGATGTCTCTGTACATTGCTGCATTCATCTTTCCATCAATCCTGACTAGTCTCCCAGTTCCTGCCACTGAAAAACATCCCCACAGCATGATGCTGCCACAACCATGCTTCACTGTAAGCCTGGCTTCCTCCAAACATGGCACCTGATATTCATACCAAAGAGTTCAAGCTTTGTCTCATCAGACCAGAGAATTTTCTTTCTCATGGTCTCAGAGTCCTTCAGGTGCCTTATGGCAAACTCCAGGTGGGCTGCCATGTGCCTTTTACTACCATACAGGCCTGATTGATGGATTGCTGCACAGATGGTCGTCCTTCTGGAAGGTTCTCCACAGAAGAAAGCCAGAGCTCTGACAGAGTGACCATCGGGTTCTTGGTCACCTCCCTGATTAAGGCCCTTTTCCCACAATTGCTCAGTCCAATGAGGGTTGTATTGTCTGTGAACTTCAGGGACTCCACAGACTGGTGACTGGAGGTGCAGCTGTTGGTGTACATGGAGAAGAGTAGGGGAGAAAGAACGTTGCCTTGGGGGGATCCGGTACTGATGGACCAGGTGTCAGACACAACCCTAACCCTAACCCTAACCCTGCCTTCCCAGCTTCACATGCTGCCTGCTGTTAGACAGAAAGTCAGGGATCTAACTACAGGTGGAGTCAGGCATACCAAGCTGAGAGAGCTTGTCCTGCAGCAGGGCTGAGATGATTGTAATGAAAGCAGAGCTGAGGTCCACAAACAGAATCCTGGCGTAGCTTCCTGGGGAGTCCAGATGCTGGAGGATGACAGCATGGTCAACAGACCTCTTGGCTCTGTATGCAAACTGCAGGGGATCCAGAAGTTGGTCAGAGATGGTCTTGAGATGTGTGAGGACAAGGGGCTCGAAGGTCTTCGTCCCCACAGAGGTCAGGGTGAGGGTCTATAGTCATTAAGTCCTGTTGTTCTTTGTTTTTTGGGGATGGGGATGATGGTGGCAGTCTTGAAGCATGCTGGTACCTGGCATGTCTCCACTGCACTGTCAGCTGTGGGACCTTACATGTAGACAGGTGTGTGACTTTGCAATTCATGTCCAATCAACTGAATTTACCCCAGGTGGACTCAAATTAAGCTGTAGAAACATCTCAAGGATGATCAGTGGAAACAGGATGAACCTGAGTTCAATTTTGAGCTTCATGGCAAAGGCGGACAACAGTATGTGATTTCTTAGAGGTTTTTTGGTTGTTGTTGTTGTTGCTGTTCTAATACTTTTTCAAAAATATCCAAAACACAAAACTTTTTTCATATTGTCATTATCATCTATTTTCCAATAAGGTTGTAACATAATATGTGGAAAAAGTGAAGAGCTGTGAATACTTAGCAGATGCACCATAAATAAATGATTGCATGCAAACTCGACACAGAAGGAACCAGCTCGGAAGTGAACTGGGGACCTTCTCACTGTGAGGCAACACTGCTAACCACTGATAGTGGGGTGCCATAGCAAAATAACTGTGCATTTTGTGTCCTTATCCTTTCGAATCATGCAAGCACGAGTCTGCCTGGTAAAGAGTTGATTGTAAAATTTGTTTTAAATACCTGGCAAATAAAATTTATTTATAAAGTAAATTGTTCTCAATTACTGTAAAGATTATTTGTAGCATGTTAATATACTGTATTATTTTAAACAGAACACAAGATGTATAAACTAGATTAAAATTCTTGTGTTTGTACTAAAAACAAAAAAATGCTGTTATTTTTATGCATCAAACCTGTTAATGGCATCCTGTAATATACAGTAACTGTTCTTACAGTGATTAGTGATAATTTTATAATCCTATACTGGCAAGCTTTTGCAAGGTCTTTACTGTATGTATCAGTTTTTTACAGGGTGAGGTCCTTCTCTCATGTGCACTGTAAGCGGAACGACTGTCAATGAAGACATTCTGTGTGCTATAACGGAACTGAACTTTTTGGAAAATGCATCAAATGGTCATCCGTGTCTCACAGCAGTCACTACGCTTGGTCTGATCTCCAGAGTTTGGTCCTCCTTTGACAGGAGTGTATGTGTCTGTCCACATCCACTCGTGTTGTGCACACAAATTCATTTCCCTGCCAGAAAACATCTCACTTCTGAGTGCAGCATCAGGATAGCACAGTACCCACTGCTGGCACACTTAATTCAGATTACCTAAGTAGACTCTGGAAATGGACACATTTCCAGAAACTCATTTGTGCACTATTTAGACCATACATCACAGCATGTCAGCAGGAAGTCCAAAGTCTTCTTTCAAAGCTGCAAAAAAAGAAGGTTTGAGCTTAAGAGATGAGCTGGAAGTGCTCAGCAGACGCTGCAAGTAGATATATTTATGAAGTATTCGACTTTTCCATTGAATGATCACGTTCTTTACACTCTGCCTGACAAAGAACTGAGAAAATACAGACAATAAGAGAAAGGTGAGAAGACATATGTCCAAGGCAGTGCATGTTAGCGCTAGAAGTGTGAATGTACTTCAGTTTCACGGAGGCGTCTCCGCAGGCTGTCACTGGAGTCTTCCTTGTTTTGCAGCCGCTCCAGATCTCGTTCCACGCGTTCTTTGGAGACCCTGACACTCTGAAGGACATCTGTCGCCTCAGCACTGGCCTTCAGTGCCTGCAGGATTCCAAACATCGATTTAGTCAGTGGTTCACAAACCTTTGCTGCAAGGCACCCTGCTGAAGGTAAGGGTAGCAGGAGGTGGTAATAGTAGAATTCTTTTTTTTTTTTTCAAATATGCTTACATCCACTTCAGAGATTGTGCATTGTGTAATTTGGGAGATATTTCATATAGGAAGTGGGTGTCTACCATGACAAAAACTCCCCACCCCATGCAAAAAGTAAACTGCAATATATACTGTAATTTTAACAGCTTTCGAAATATTAGAATGTAATTCTTTTGACTTCATGATTAGTTTTGATGAACCCTGCATTGAAAACAACATTTAAGTTTATGATATATAATGCTCCTGACTTGGTAGTACTTGTTTTAGAGAAGTCACAAAAGCTAAATAAGTACTGATATTATTACAGTGATCATGCAATTAAACATGTAATTTCAAGTCACAGCATGGCAAGTTGTAGTAAATTAAGTGTCATGGCCAAACAAAAAACAAGACCTCAGGCTAAAGAATTTGATAAAACCTTTGACAATGGTTTATGTTTAAGTTTTTGAAGAGCATGGCCTCCTCCTAAGTTCTGTTATTCACACAGTGTGACTGAAATAAAACCTTTGACAATGGTTTATGTTTTTACAGTTTTTGAAGAGCATGGCCTCCTAATAAAGTTCTGTTATTCACTCAGTGTTACTGAAATAAAACCTTTGACAATGGCTTATGTTTATAAAGTTTTTGAAGAGCATGGCCTCCTCCTAAGTTCTGTTATTCACACAGTGTTACTGAAATAAAACCTTTGACAATGGTTTATGTTTTTACAGTTTTTGAAGAGCATGGACAAACTTTACACATAGCGGAATAGCCAGATAATTGAAAATAGACCATACTTTGTTACATTCAAGGGGTGGGGGGTTATTTTCAAGATATAGGATTCATTTTGATGCCAAAATGCTGGTATTAATATTGTGAATCATTTCCCAAGTGGATGTATTGAAATTCTGACTTGTGATTTTATCACCTCCTGCTAATAAGGTCATTCTGGAGATTCCCCAACTCTGACACTCACGTGCACATCTTTTGCTTTAAATCTCCACTAGAATGTTAATCATCAAATCAAAATAATTAAAGTGACAAATCACCTTGACAGTGGAATTATTAAAAGTGGCATCCATCATGTATCTTAATTTTTTATTTATTTCTCACACTATGTCCATGTTCTCAAGCATGATAATCTACAGTATTGCCAGATACAGCTGATGGTTTCCAGGCCAAAAGCTGTTCACAAACCACCAATAACACACAAAACAATATAACAATAGCATATTTGTTATCTAATATGTAAATATTATGTATATAATATTTGAATAAAATAAAAATAATTGCTTTAACTGTCCCGGTTGCTTGGTGTATTATGTAAAGTAATGCAGCTGAAGCAAAATCCTACAGCAACAAACCAATTTTGTGCAATAAGTCAAAATCATTTTCCTTAGAACACCCCCCCCCCCCCCCCAAAAAAAAGCATCTAACGCCGCCCATTCTGGGAACCACTGATTGACAATGTTTTTATTCCTCTGTGGTTGTGAAAGGAGTAATAAGTAAGTAATGTAACTATTTTAGTTACTTCACAGTAATATTACATTTAATTACTTTTGGAATACACTCCTAACAAATAGTTTAAACTGGACTTGACCTCACGACAATGATTACAGCCAAACATTTATGAAAAGTTCTTCAATATAACTTGAACTCAGATTGCACAGTCGCCTGTAGACAATGTCTGCTGCTCCCCAACACGTCCCAGTGTCCCTGTCTTTTCTACACCACAGCTACAACATTCCACATAATGTCACTGTCATGAAAGTGACCGATTTGCATGGAATAGAAGTTGCTAGATTTGTCACAGGAGGAGACAGATGTCACTGATGTCAACATTCCCACAATGCACAGATGTTTCCACCAAAAGTCCAGCACCCCAAGGTTCTACGAGCAACAGAAAGAGGAAGGGCGAGGACTGGTGAGTGTCAGAGCCACAATCCAAGATGAGACAAGGAGCATCGATACATCAAAAATATGGCCCCTGAAGATAAGTTGCTACAAGAGTGTCTCAGACAGCAGAATGATAAGGACCAGGAGGAGAAGACACCATCGAAGACAAGCCCCTCCGTGGCATATACCATCACAGTTAGAAGTGGCTAAAACCTTTGAGCATTGGGTTGGAGAAAGTTTTGCAGGAGATTAACTCAAAATAATTGTGCAATTGATGTGTGACATAGACAGCAGTATATAAATGAGCATTTTGCACGCATCCACGGCAGTGAGCAGGAAATGAAATTTAAAAGGTATTTGCAGGTATTTATTTGCCTTGTGCTTAGTTTCAGACAAATAGCTACATAACTAAATGTATTCCCTCACTGGCAATTAGAAAGAAATTTAAACATTGTTCCATCCAAGATATCTAAGCAAACTGGTGAATAATTATACTGCGTTCTGCTGGTGGAATGCACACAGACACCTCTGCACACAGGTCTATGCATTCCACCAAAAGAACGCAGTAACATGTTTGCTTAAATACCATGAATGGAACAATAACCAAATGTATGAAACAGGAGATTTTTATTGTTTGTTTTAATGTGCAGTGCATGAGTGTGTCGACATGCTGTGCATCCTGTGTGCACAGATGTGATGTTCTGCACATTCTCTGATATGCGCATGTGTGTGAGACACATCAATGGCAGTAATGATCATGAGATGCACTAAAATGTACTTTGTGCTCAGATTAGAGAAGAATTACCTGTTACACACAGAGACCTTTATTCTTACAGAAACAAGCACAAAGTAAACAGTTAAGTCTTTCAATATGCTTTTTTTTAATGTTTTTCAAATTGTGTAGATGAGGACTCAGCGAAGTGTATGAAGCTGGAACAGCATTCTTTTTAAGCACCTTAAGGTAATGCCAAGTTTTCAAAAACGCAAAATACAGATGCTGTCAGCATCTGCTAAATTTCATTTTGACCTTGATAAATCATGTTGCATGTGCAAATCTAAGGGCCCCTTCACACATAGTGTGAATAAGTACAACTCAGGGTGACTCACGGTGAAACGGCTTGTATGACCGAACCACGAATCGTCGCGCCAAGGGCAGGTGTGTAAGATCCCGGTGCGACGGTTCGTGCACGTGACGTTGTCTTTCGAGCAGGAACACAGTGTGAGCAGCTGTAGGTGCTCGCAATTTGTTCCATGGGACGAGGTGCGCCAAACTGTGCCGCTGCTGTGGATTAAATAAAAAAATAAAACCAGCTGGTACATGTGGCACTACATCGCACCGTTGCTGCGAAAAAAAAATAAATAAATTACATGCCACCCACAGGATTTGTACCTGCACTTTACTGATTGCCAGCCCAAAAATTTACCACTGAGCTACTGTCACTGGCCTACAAATGGTGCAGGAAAATGCCTGAAATCAACAAAGAGATGGATGTTTTTTAAAAAAAACACACACACAGCATTTCATTTAATCTTTCTTATCAAGTATGATCCGTCTGTTCCTCTGTAGATGACCCATGGTCACAGGCGTACAGTCGTGAAATGACATGAATGAGAAGCAGGGTGCTCTGATCTGATCATCTGCTGGCGCCGTGTCCAGCCAGCCCCACGCGTGTCCTGCCATGCGAGCGGTGTTAGATGTGCGTGTGTGTCACCTGGAATTTGGCAGACACAACACACTCTCACAACACAACACGTCTCACAACACACACTCTGTCTTTCAGCTGCTGGTGTTCACAAATAGTTGTAGCAACAGGTGTATGAGGCATTGGAGGCAGCTACGATTTTACACATTTTGCATATGATTCATGCTTCATTGTTTTCATTCGATCACATTCGCACTATGTGTGAAGGGGCCCCAAGATATTTGCATGTTCCCACGCACAATTTTGTGATAGTCAGGTGGGCAAACCTAGGACTGTACATTCATGAAGGCAAAGGAATTTGAAAGATGCAACCTTTAATATGTGCTGCTACTAAACTGGAATGCAGGGTTTTTTGTTTTTGTTTTGTTTTTTTGCAAGTGTCATAGTGTTTGCATATATTTTTACCCACACAAACCTTGAGTAAAAGGTAAGTGAACTGCATTTTTTAAAGCACTTTTCCATCTGAATCAGAAGCTCAAAGTGCTTTACAATGATGCCTCATATTCACCTATTCACACACATACACTCACACACCAACGTCAGGGTGCTGCCATGCATGGTGCTCACAAAATACCTGGAGCAACTTGGGAAGTAAGGACCTTGCCCAAGGGTCCTAAGTGGTTTTCCGGCCTGACAGGGGTCTGACTCAAGATCCTCTGGTCTACCACTAGACCATCACCTCTACAAATCAGACCCTTTGTCTCATTAAAATGTCCAAACTATGCTAAATCTTATGTCTGAGACATAATTCATACCAATTATTGAACATTTTTTTAAAAAGAAGTGTGTTCTACCTTGGCAAGCCTGTCTTGGAGATCCTGTATCTTTGTCTGCTGCTCAGCATTGGTCTGAAAAACAAGGTGCGGTCTTTGAAATACTTAAACATTTCTGAACACACATACAGATAAACCTCAGCCTCCTAATGTTAGAATTGATTAAGTTATTAAAATGACCTTCTCCAACTTGGAAATCAAGTCTTCTGCTTCAGCTTTGCCTTGCTCTTTGGCCTGTGATAAAAAAAAGAAAAAAAAAAACAGCATGGAATCTGTATAAATGTTCATAAACTACATAAACATAGCATACAAACACCACTCAACATTATGTCTTGTTCCTCTTTCTTCAGTTGCCTGGCACAGATGGAGCATGCACTTTTATTCTCTTAAACAGGAAGTGGCAATAGTGACAAATAACTTGTCAGTCAAGGATGCATGAAAACAGTACTCACTGCTCAAGAATCCTTCAAAATAAAGTGCAAATACCCAGATGAAAGAACCTAAACTATTATTCTTAATTGTCTTTGAGTTAACCAGTTGGCATTTATTACACTGGTCAACACAACTTTTCTTGCATAAAGTTTTTCATCAGATTTTGGGTCATTTGGGGGTGCTGAATCCGAATCTGGTGTTAGTTTTTGCCGAACACATCACGTTTTTGAGATATGAAAACATATTTCTCATATCCACAGCATGTCTTTTTCCTGATTCTTTCTTCCTGTTAAAAGGGAGTTTTCCTTCCCACTGTCGCCAAGTGCTTGCTCATAGGGGGTCGTTTTGACCGTTGGGTTTTTCTGTAATTATTGTATGGCTTTTGCCTTACAATATAAAGTGCCTTGGGGCAACTGTTTGTTGTGATTTGGCATTATATAAATAAAATTGATTTGATTTGATATCATGCAGTGAAGCAAAAGCTGCAGTCTCGCACACCTCTTCAGTGCCATAAACAATATTATGGCTCTTGTTCACATTTCGCAAACCTGGTTGGTTTAAAAACTATGCGTCTGAAGTTTAGTGGTGTCAAACTTGTGAGTAAATGAGCAACTTTTGCAACATCGAGCAATACGGAACATGATGATTGGAAAAAAATGTGATGTGATCAAAGAAATCTGAGCTCAGATTCAGAACCCCAAAATTATCCCAAATCAGTTTTTTTTTTTTTTTGACCAGTATTATCAGTTAATACACAAATACAGTGGATATAAATGTTAACCTTAAATGCCTGACCCACAAAATGTACATATCAGAAATTATATGTACAGCATTATAGGGTTAAGCAACAAGGTGTATATTGTTAAAAAAAAGACTTCTGTACATTTTGATTGCAGCGGAAGCTGGAAGTTGTCATTGCTCTGCTGTCATGCACATCAGAGGTGCACGACAGCTGCATCATCATGTATCTTCAAAGCACCACAGGATGTTCCCACTGCTGTGATGTCATAATGTCTTTCACCTTCTTGCATCAAGCACACTGACTCCAGTCAATTCACTCACTTTCTTTGGAAGCTCACAGGCTTGACTTTCAGGTTCATGATCAGCGTCATTGTGCACGGTACCTTCAGCACCCGGTGCTGGTAGTCAGTCGCCTTCCTCTTCAGTTCCTCACTGGCCTGCCGAGAATCTTTCAGCTCCGCTTCATACAGGTCACTACGGCGACGGGCAGCTGACAGGTCTTCTTCCAGCTGTCTGATGGAAACTCGCATCTCCTCCAGCTGAGCATGATATTCCTGCTCAAAGGCAATAAGGCAGAGACAAAAGTGTCATCTCTCACATTCTGCTGTTACGTTTGTGATCTCTGTGTTTCTGTCCCTTCCAGCATTACTTCATATGTGTTATAGTACTTATTGTGCGCTTTGTACTCCTCTTGTAATCTCTTCCACATTGCTAGTCTCCTCATGATACCTCCTCCATGTTATTCTCTTCATGCTTTTATTTTGGCAGTCCTGCTTTACTTCCTGGATACTCAGTTTCTGGTTTCACATTCATGCCTATTTCTCAAATTATTTGGATTAAACACTATTTGACCTTCACAATTCCAGTCAGGTGCTTGGCAGTAAGTCGGACTTGTTTCTGGTGGAGGTTGGCCTCCGCCAGGGCTGCGCCTTGTCACCAATCCTGTTTGTGATATTCATGGACAGGATATCAAGGTGTAGTCAGGGAGAGGAGAGTTTCCAGTTTGGTGGGCTCAGGTTCTCATCACTGCTTTTTGCAGATGATGTGGTCCTGTTGGCTCCATTGGCCAGTGACCTCCAACACTCACTGGATTGGTTCACAGCCAAGTGTGAAGCGGCTGGGATGAGGATTAGCACCTCTAAATCAGAGGCCATGGTTCTCAGCAGGAAACCTATGGATTGCCTTCCGAGTAGGGAATACGGCCTTGACCCAAGTGAAGGAATTCAAGAACATTGGGGTCTTGTTCACAAGTGAGGGGACAATGGAGCATGAGAATGGCTGGAGAATCTGCGTAGCAGGGGCAGTATTGTATTCGCTCTACAATACTGTTGTGACGAAATGGGAGCTGAGCCAAAAGGTCGAAGCTCTCGATCTACTGGTCAATCTTTGTCCCGACTCTCACCTATGGTCATGACTGGTGGGTCATGTCCAAAATAACTAGATTGTGGGTTCAAGCAGCTGAAATGGGCTTCCTCAGGGGGGTGGCTGGTGTCTCCCTTAGCGATAGTATGAGTAGTTCAGTCATCTGTGGGGAGCTCGGAGCAGAGTCGCTGCTCCTTCACGTTGAAAGGAGCCAGCTACGGTGGTTCGGGCATCTGGTAAGGATGCCTCCTGGGGGCCTCCCTAGGGAGGTGTTCCAGGCACATCCATCTGGGAGGAGACCCCGGGGAAGACCCAGGACTAGGTGGAGAGATTACGAGGTCTGTGAGAAAAGAAACGGACCTTTTTATTTTTTTCAAAACTATATGGATTTGTTTTTGAAAAAAAAAAAACTACATGGATTTGCTCCCCCTCTAGCTGCCACCTTATCGTGGTGGAGGAGTTTGCGTACCCGGATGATCCTAGGAGCTCTGTTGTCGGGGGCTTTGTGCTCCCTGTAGGGTCTCCCAAGGCAAACAGATCCTAGGTGACGGGTCAGACTAACGGCAGCTCAGAACCTCTATGACCAGTGAAAGATCAAGGACCGAGACGTTGCCCGGTATGGCGGAGCCGGGGTCGCACCCTGGAGCCAGGCCGGAGGTTGGGGCTCGCGCGCGAGCGCCTGGTGGTCGGGCCTTAGCCCATGGGGCCCGGCCGGGCTCAGCCCGAAGGAGCAATGTGGGCCCGCCCTCCTGTGGGTTCACCACCTGCAGAGGGGGCCATGGGGGTCGGGTGCAGAGAGGATTGGGTGGCGGCCGAGGGCGGGTGGCCCGGCGGCCCGGTCCATGCTCACAGCCCCTGGCTGTTGGGACGTGGAATGTCACCTCGCTGGGGGGCAAGGAGCCTGAGCTTGTGCGAGAGGTTGAGAGATACCGACTAGAGAGAGTCGGGCTCACCTCCACGCACAGCATGGGCTCTGGTACCCAACTCCTGGAGAGGGGCTGGATGCTTCATTTTTCTGGCATTGCCCACGGGGAGAGGCAGAGGGCTGGGGTTGCATTACTTATTGCTCCCCAGCTCAGTCGCCATGTGTTGGAGTTCACTCCGGTGAACGAGAGGGTCGCGTCCCTATGCCTTCGGGTCAGGGACAGGTCTCTCACCGTTATCTCGGCCTACGGGCCTGTCGCGGCGGCAATCCCTGAACCCGGTGGTGGACACCGGAAGTAAGGGATGCTGTCAAGCTGAAGAAGGAGTCCTACTTATCTTTGTTGGTAGGTGGGACCCCAGAGGCAGCTGACAGGTACCGGCAGGCCAAGCGTGCCGCAGCCCGTGCGGTCGCAGAGGCAAAAACTCGGGTCTGGGAGGAGTTCGGGGAGGCTATGGAGGAGGACTATCGGTCGGCCTCGAAGAGATTCTGGCAAACCGTCCGACGCCTCAGGAGGCGGAAGCAGCTCTCCACCGGCACTGTTTATGGTGCGGGTAGGGAGCTGTTGACCCTGACTGGGAATGTTGTTGGGCGGTGGAAGGAGTACTTCGAGGATCTCCTCAATCCCATCGTCACGTCTTCCGAAGAGGAGGCAGAGACTGGGGACCCAGAGGTGGACTCATCCATTACCCAGCAGAAGTCACCGAGGTGGTTAGAAAGCTCCTCGGTGGCAAGGCTCCTGGGGTGGATGAAATCCGTCCTGAGTACCTTAAGTCTCTGGATGTTGTGGGACTGTCTTGGCTGACATGCTTCTGCAACATCACGTGGCGATCGGGGACAGTGCCTCTGTGGATTGGCAGACCGGGGTGGTGGTCCCTCTGTTTAAGAAGGGGGACCGGAGGGTGTGTTCCAATTATAGGGGGATCACACTCCTCAGCCTCCCCGGTAAGGTCTATTCCAGAGTACTGGAGAGGAGAATTCGACTGATGGTCGAACCTTGGACTCAGGAGGAGCAGTGTGGTTTTTGTCCTGGTCGCAGCACACTGGACCAGCTCTACACGCTCCATCGGGTGCTCGATGGTTCATGGGAGTTCGCCCAACCAGACCACATGTGTTTTGTGGATCTGGAGAAGGCTTTCGACCGTGTCCCTCGGGGCACCCTGTGGGGAGTGCTCCGGGAGTACGGGGTCCGGGGTCCTTTGCTAAGGGCTATCCGGTCCCTGTACGACCGCAGCAGGAGCTTGGTTCGCATTGCCGGTAGTAAGTCAAACCTGTTTCCAGTGCACGTTGGCCTCCGCCAGAGCTGCCCTTTGTCACCGGTTCTGTTCATTATTTTTATGGACAGAATTTCTAGGCGCAGCCAGGGTGTAGAGGGGGTCTGGTTTGGGAACCACAGAATCTCGTCTCTGCTGTTTGCGGACTTTGTGGTTCTGTTGGCTTCGTCAAATCAGGACCTTCAGCGTGCACTGGGGTAGTTTGCAGCTGAGTGTGAGGCGTCCGGGATGAAAATCAGCACCTCCAAATCTGAGGCGATGGTTCTCGACCGGAAAAAGGTGCTTTGCCCTCTTCAGGTCAGTGGAGTGTCCTTGCCTCAAATGGAGGAGTTTAAGTATCTTGGGGTCTTGTTCACGAGTAAGGGACGGATGGAGTGTGAGATCGATAGATGGATCGGTGCAGCGTCTGCAGTGATGCGGTCGCTGTATCGGACCATCGTGGTGAAGAGAGAGCTGAGTAGGAGGGCAAAGGTCTCGATTTACCGATCGATCTACATTCCGATCCTCACCTATGGACATGAGATTTGGCTCATGACCGAAAGAACGAGATTGCGGGTACAAGCGGCCGAGATGAGTTTCCTCCGCATTGTTGCTGGGCGCTCCCTTAGAGATAGGGTGAGGAGCTCGGTCACTCGGGAGGAGCTCGGAGTTGAGCTGCTGTTCCTCCACGTCGAAAGGAGTTAGTTGAGGTGGCTCGGGCATCTTTTCCAGATGCCCCCTGGAAGCCTCGCTGGAGAGGTGCTCCGGGCACGTCCCATTGGGACGGCGGCTCGGGGCACGGCGCGCCGTCTGGCTCTGTGGGCAGTCCTTAAAGTGACAGTAACACTCCATAATCTCTCATCAGCCCTTAAAATTTTCACCGAAAACCGTCTGAATTTCTCGAATGGTGTCCACTCGGATCTGCCTCACAGTTTCTGAAAAAATTTTGATAAAGCAAAGCGCCAGTCTCTCAGCAAGTTTTCAGACAAAGGAATTCCGACGGGAGGGGTGGACCATTGCTCACTCAAAGCCTGCCCACAGGTGAATGACGCAACCGACAGGCGTGAAAAAACTCACGCATGCGCACGAGGGTTCAAGCTTGTCTGATGTAATCGCACGTGATTCAAATCCATATAGTTTTTGAAAAAAATAAAAAGCTTCATTTCTTTTCTCACAGATCTCGTATATCTCCACACTGGCCTGGGAACGCCTTGGGATCCACCAGTCAAACTTGGTCAATGTGGCATGGAAAAGGGAAATCTTGGGTCCCCTGCTGGTTTCCCCCGCAACCCGATCCCAGATAAGTGGTTGAGATAAGTGAGTGAGTGAGTGAGTGAGTGAGTGAGTGAGTGAGTGAGTGAGTGAGTGAGTGAGTGAGTGAGTGAGTGAGTGAGTGAGTGAGTGAGTGAGTGAGTGAGTGAGTGAATTCCAGGCAGTCCAGCACCAGATGGGACTTTGATTACAGTTTACTGACCTTCTGCTAATGTCATTGGATCGTCTTATTGCCACGGTCCTCATGGACACTGTTCTCTGTTTGAACTGACTGTGTACTGAACCCTTACCTATGTTACCAACCACGTCACCAGTAGAAGGTGTCACAATATATGCATTTGTACTGAACTGCACGGTACACACACGGTGTTTAGTGCACACAACTGTACGCAGACTAGCTAGGCTGATCATTTTTGGCTATTTTTATCTTTTTTTTACTTGTGCACCACTGAGAAGGGTTAGCACTTCAATTTGGTTGAACGCTGTTCAATGAAAATAAAATACGAGGTCTCTTAGATAATAAACCGACCCTTTTATTTTTTTTTTTAACTATATGGATTTGAATGACATGCGATTACACCAATCATGCTTGAACCCTCGTGCGCATGCGTGAGTTTTTTCACGCGTGTCGGTGACATCATTTCCCTGTGGGCAGGCCTTGAGTGAGATGTGGTCCCGCCCTCTCGGCTGAATTCCTTTGTTTCACACGCTGCTCGAGACGGCGGGCGTTGCTTTAGCAAAATTTTTTCTGGACCTGTGAGGAATATCCGAGTGGACACTATTCGAGAAATTAAGCTGGTTTTCTGTGAAAAGTTTAACGGCTGATGAGAGATTATGGGGTGTTTCTGTCGGTGTAAGGACTTCCCACGGAGCGGGACGTCCTGCAGCGCTTCCAGGCGCTGTCGTCGGCCTGTTTCGAGCTGAAAACATCCTAATTTAAGGCTTAATTCACCCAGGACATCGTGAGAGAACAGAGAAGATTCAGAAGAGGCCGGCATGAGGAATTTATGCGGACATTCCACTGTTTAAGGACATTTTTTAATGAAAGACGTACGCGCAAATTCGCCGAGTCGTTTCTGTGACGACTCGGCAAATCTGTGTGCGCTGCGACAGGAAAAACACCTCCGTGTTGAAAACCATTTGTAGAATTCAGGCGGCTTTTAATGGCTTTCAACAAGTGAGTAACTGAGAAATTGTTTAACAGCTTGGGCATGTTCCAACTTGCCCGTTAAGATTTCCAACGGAGGTATTTTTCCTGCCGCGACCCCCCGCGGTCGGGTCCGGCCCGACATGCGACTCTGCCCGCACGTTCTTTCATTACAAAATGACCGTTAACAATGGAATGTCCGAATAAACTCCTCATGCCGACTTCTTCTGAAAGTTCTCTGTTCTCTGACGACTTACTGCGTCAACAGAGCCTGAAATGTGGAAGTTTTCAACTTGAAACGGCGAGACGCTGCCACCTCGAAGCGCAGATCGCCGTCAGGCGCCGTGGACCGTCCTTAAAGCGACACTACCAGACCAAAATCTCTCATCAGCCGTTAAAATTTTTACCGAAAACCAGCTGAATTTATTGAATGGTGTCCACTCAGTTGTGCCTTACAGTTTTGAAAAAAAATTTATCAAACAAAGCAACAGTCTCTGAGCCATTCCTAAACAATGAAAAAAAATCGACGAGCGGGTGGACGACTCCTCACTCAAAGACTGCCCACAGGCGAATGACGTAACCGACAGGCGTGAAAAAACTCTCGCATGCCCACGAGGGTTCAAGCATGTCTGATGTAATCACACGTGATTCAAATCCATATGGTTTTTGAAAAAAATAATAAGGTCGGATACTTTTCTAATAGACCTCGTATTCTAATTCTGATTCTGATGAGTTTTTAGTTTTAGAGTTTACAGTATCGTAGTTTAGCTGAAAACAGTCCAGTTCAAAATTTTTAAAAATTCTATTTATATTTTTATGGCTATGAGTTCTTTCCCAGTCATAGAAAGACCAGCAAAAAGGTGTTAATTATTTAATGTTTCCAGTATGTTGTCACAATGACTGTCTACACATCAGTTTGGTTTAATTGAGCCTGTTTTGTGACTCATTTACAATTTATTGATTGACCTCAATTGTTTTACTTGTTCTTTGTTCTCTCAATAATAATAAAATTACAATATGGGATGGAATTTTGTCATGTAGTCACTTTTTTGAAGGATTGTGTTTTGCCTGTATGTGTGTGTGTGTGTGTGTGTGTGTGTGTGTGTGTGTGTGTGTGGTGTGTGTGTGTGTGTGTGTGTGTGTGTGTGTGTGTGTGTGTGTGTGTGTGTGTGTGTGTTTGTCATGGATTACACAGCAAAATTATAGCCATAAATTATTCAAATTTCATAATGTAGCGTTTGACACAGACACAAAGTCCATGGACTAATTACTCCACCTGCTCATTTGTAAGTGCCTCTGTATGTTTTCATTCATTTTTAAGATGAAAACATCATTCCATATTGTGTAGCCCGAACAGAAATGTGGTGTTATTCCATATAGTGCCATCAGGTGGCGTTTTCATTCAAACCTGTCACAATTTGACAGTTTAGTCAACTTACAACTGAATCTTCGAGCATGGTCATTTAAAATTTCTAAGTTCCAACTTAACCCAACTCCACTGACCTAAACGGGAATGATAATAGGACTTTTCTCATTTTATAACCCCAAATCAGAAAAAGTTGGAACAATATGAAAAATGCAAATAAAAAAATTTAAATAAAAAAAACGCAGTGACTTACAACATAATTTCAATTCTGTTCGTTGCAGACAACATGAACTCAAGATAATTCATGTTTTGTGTGGCCAACTTCATTTCATTTGTTAATATAAATACATCACTTCCTGCATTAAAGTCTTACAGCACATTCCAAAAAAGTTGGATGGGGGGCAGTTTATTCTAAATATAAAGATTAAATCATCACTTTTACAGCCAGTTTTTTCTAGACAAGTCAGGGGATGGATACCTAAACATTTCAAGTCACTGAATATGTCTTGGACATTCATTTAGCTCACGTCAGCTCAAGTCTGGGAGCATGTGCTGGTGATGTGTTTCACTACATCCACAACACCACGGAACTGTGTAGGTTCCTGGGTGGCCACCGCCTTAGGCAGACAGCCAGTTCACGCTCACATATTGAAAATAACCATCTATCTGCAGTAGCCAGTAGAAATGTGTGCATCCCTTTAGCCATCTCCAGGGCTGTTAGGATTAGTCTTAGAAGAACCCAAAATGGCACACTGGTAAGGTTTATTGGCAGGTACAGTGCAGTGTCTTTTTCCTGGTTCTCTCCCTCAGCCCCAACCAGTCCCAGCAGAAGACTGTCCCTCCCTGAGCCTGGTTCTGCTGGAGGTTTCTTCCTGTTAAAAGGGAGTTTTTCCTTCCCACTGTAGCCAAGTGCTTGCTCACAGGGGGTCGTTTTGACCGTTGGGGTTTTACATAATTATTGTATGGCCTTGCCTTACAATATAAAGCGCCTTGGGGCAACTGTTTGTTGTGATTTGGCGCTATATAAAAAAATTGATTGATTGATTGATAAGCATCCAAAACAGGGTGTCAGTCCAAATAGCTCTAAGTGAAGTAGATGTGGGTGGCGAGTCAAAGGTTGAGTCAGGAGGGAGAAGACAAGATGGAGGAAAACTGGAATGAGGAGTGGGGAAACACAATTTACATATTCTGACGGCATCAAAACACCATCTGAAATGATGCTGATTGAGGTTATTGAGCTCTGAGAGCCATTGATTACAGCAAAGCCTGTCGACATGTTGTGGGACCTCCACCTCCATTGGACACCGGCCAGGACGGCAAAGGAAATGTTGACATGTAATAACATGTATGTGCCACACATTCATCATATGCAGTGAATGTGAACAGCACACATCAAACCGAAAGCACCGTGTGCCGCTGCGCCTCTTCGTGGTCTCTTGCGCAGTAATGTGTCATAGCGCATGTCAGGCACGGAGCTGAACGGATCTCACGGATGTAATATGCATATTCAACTCTTACAAGTTTTGAACTCAACTTTACAACTCACCTCAACTTGTAAAGTTGAGTTCAACATCTAAAACTTGTAAGAGCTCTTTATGTTAAAGAGAGGTCTGAAATGGACATAACTAAACCACAGCTGCAATGTTTTAGAGTGCTGATGCTTAGTTCAGGGAAAATAATGGACTCTTTGTCCTCAACTCCTTCAATTTTTGAGATACGGTGGGTTTTTGGATCCAGATGTGCGCTGAGCATGCAGCAGGCGGACCACAATGCTGTTTTTAACTGGTTGTGTTCAACACTGCACGACGTGCACACGCAGCTGCTTTAACCTCCACTCAGAGTGCGAGTTCACTGTGACTGCATCGAAAGTAATGCAGTTATCACTTTAAAAACAAGTCGTCATGACACAAAATCACATGTATGTAAACTTTGCCATTAATAAGGGATTCACATGCAAGCTGAAATTGCGGGGGGCAGTCGGTACGGATCGCACCTTAACTATAATACCTTACACCATGACTTGTGCAGGTTCACCCTGCACTAGGGATGGGTATCGAGAACTGGTTCCTTTTGGGTATCGTAAAGAAATGATTCGATCCACCGACATCAATAACCTTTTTGCTTAACGATTCCCTTATCGGTCCTTCAGAGTGGCCGTTGCTTTTGGGGGGTGTTTGTCAGGAAAATTATAATTTCTGTACATTGATTACAGACCCTGCAGCGGGTCTGTAATCAACTTTTCTGCAGCGTGGCTTTGCTTTGAACCTTGAACCAATCGAAGCAGTGATTCGCAGATCGAAGCAGTGATTTGCAGATTGAAGCAGTGCTTCGATCCGCTGCTTTGTTGATTCATTGTTTTATTTCGCTTTATCTTAATTTTTCCCTGCAAAACCCTAAAGAGCATATGTCTGTGAGTAATATTTACCTTTTTAATGTCAAACCAACCTGTTATGGTCTTCTGAAACAGCTGATGTATTTTATAACTTAAAAATGAGACCGATGCTAACATGTTAGCATGTCTATGGGGTTTTCAATGTTAAAGTTAGCATTAAGCTGTTCACATCTCAGCACGTTTGTGTGGATTTGTTTACTATATCATAATTAATGGCTCAGCATTCGTTGTTGTAAAAGAGTCAAATTGTATTTTTTTTTTTTTTTTTTTTTATTCATATACTAATAATAATGGCAACAACAACAGTAATTGTAATAATAACTCATAGTAACTAATAATGCTAGAATACAATTTTAGAGAAAGAGACAAAAAGAACCTGATGAAACTAAACACAACAGAAAAGATAAAACCAAGTAACAATGAAAATAAATAAATAAAGAAATAAAGAAATAAATAAGTGTTTCCTGTGAACACCTAGTGACTCTTACACCTCCACTTCATCCTTGTTTTATTTAAGTTTAATGACAACTTGTTTTGGTCAGACATTATTACCTCCGCCAAGGAGGTTATGTGTTCGGTTGCGTTTGTTTGTTTGTCTGTCTGTCAGCAGAATAACTCAAAAGGTTTTGAACGGATTTTGATGAAATTTTGTGGAGTGGTTGGAAATGACAAGAGGAACAAGTGATTAAATTTTAGTGGTGATCCGGATCGATCCGGATCACGATGCTAACACATTAGCATGTCTATGGCATTTTCAATGTTAAAAGTTAGCATTAAGCAGTTGCAGCTATCATCACGTTCGGGTGCATTTGTTTTCAAATTGTAATATTTCTTAAATTTATTTTTGTTGAAATTCTCTGGAGTGGTTGGAAATGACAAGAGGAACAAGTGATTAAATTGTAGTGGTGATCCGGATCACAATCCAGATCCTGATGCTAACGCGTTAGCGTGTCTGTGGCATTTTCAATGTTAAAAGTTAGCATTAAGCGGTTGCAGCTGTCATCACGTTCGGGTGCATTTGTTTTCAAATTGTAATATTTCTTAAATTTATTTTTGTTTATATATTAATAATCTAATGATTACCTCCACCAAGGAGGTTATGTTTTCGGTC
Source organism: Thalassophryne amazonica (assembly GCF_902500255.1). NCBI lineage: Eukaryota > Metazoa > Chordata > Actinopteri > Batrachoidiformes > Batrachoididae > Thalassophryne > Thalassophryne amazonica. The sequence continues at coordinate 10,146,092 of NC_047107.1, read as the reverse complement.
GAATTTGTTTGTTTGTCTGTCTGTTTGTCAGCAGGATAACTCAAAAGGTTTTGAACGGATTTTGATGAAATTTTGTGGAGTGGTTGGAAATGACAAGAGGAACAAGTGATTAAATTTTAGTGGTGATCTGGATCACGATCCGGATCCCGATGCTAACGCATTAGCATGTCTATGGCATTTTCAATGTTAAAAGTTAGCATTAAGCAGTTGCAGCTGTCATCACGTTCAGTTGCATTTGTTTTCAAATTGTAATATTTCTTAAATTTATTTTTGTTTATATATTAATAATCTAATGATTATTATATACAAATTTAGAGAAAGAGACAAAAAGAAATAGATCACTGTGCAGCTAATTTTTTTAGTTTCTCACAATGTATATTTATGATTTTGTAAAGTAATTCCAGTATATTTAAACTGGAAATCGCAATTTTCCATTAGACCAATGTAAATAAGTACTTTGAATGAAGTGCACTTTCACTTTTTTCAGTGTAGAAAACTGCTGCATCCTAGTAAGAGCAAAATACTACTGGAATGAATTTGAATAAGGAAAGTTGTTTTTTTTTTCTCACTAAATGGATGCTGCACTCACTGCAGTTTGTCTGGAATAGTCCCAGATTGCATTTCAGAGCTTCTAGAATTCAAACATTTTTGTGTGGGTTGTGTTTGGGGGTAATTTTGGGTTTCAGCTTTTTTTGTTTTTCACCACTTTCATCCCTGAATATGTCAATTGTGAGTCACTTTTGTGTGGATTAAAGTCACTAACTGGGACTCCTGTCTTGTTGGGAGAAAGAAACAAGAACCATCCTCCATTCTGTTCACACAGCTCCAAACGCTGCGCGGCTCTCTGCTGAGTCAAGTTAGAACGATAGAGTTCAGTCGGAATTAATAACTTCAAAGCAAAACACTGTTTAAATCAAATGACACCTCTTTCCAAACGTTGTAATACAAACAAACTGCAATCCATCAAGATGTTTTTTCCTCCCAAAATGAGACGTCCTGCCCTGACGTGCAGCGCACTGGTTGAACTCAGCTCAGAGGTACGGAGAGACATTCATGCCAAAATGTCTGAAAGGAAATGCCTTTGACAAAACTACAGATTTAATTTATTTTTATTTATGTCCAGAGATCAGTATCCAGTGACCAATTTAAAATGTTGTTGACATAGAAAACCTGTAAAGCCTACTTTGAGTACACAGAAAATTCACAAGAGGTATCGATAAGGGAATCGATAAGGAATCGGATAAAAAAGCGGAATCCGTAATGGCATTGATATTGATAAAATGTTATCGATACATCGATACCCATCCCTACCCTGCACTCTCATGTTCCTGTGTTTTTGCCTTCCTGTTACAGACCTTGCCATCCAGTATTCCTGATTTTGGATTGATCGTTTTGGATGGATTGCTCAGTATGAGAACTTTCTCTTACTGAACTTATGCCTGTTTTCGGATAACCCCCTGCTCCCTCCTTTAAAGAGACTGTTACTTGTTTGGACTGATCGCTCGTGTGTCTGTTAAAAACCAAGTCTGTATTTTGTTTGGACAATAAACATGTTTTTACTTGTCTTTTGTTGTTGTTCTCTGCGTTGGGGTCCACTGCAAAACTAAATATAAAACTCAAAAAGTGGTTGACAAAGTGACAAGATTTGTGTCGAGATTATTCTTTGATCAAGAAAGAAACTAAGCTTAAAGTTTTAAACTTTAAAACAAACCTTAGAGCCTGATTTTCTTAAAAAAATATATATAAATCAGCTATTAGACCTGGCAAACTGGTTGCCACTGTGTTTGTAACCTGAAATCTAGGCTGGAGATGGGCTGACCTCAATTTCATCTCTGAGGGTAAAATTCTTCTTTTTGACATGAAGTTGTAACTGAAGATGCAATATACAAAAAGTTACACAGTCTCTCCAATCACCACAGAATATAACTCCTTCAGAGTTAACACATGTGTCTTGGTGGCCATTGACCATAGACTTATGCAGTTTGTATTTATTAATGATTGTTGGACAATAAATATTTACGTAAATCCATCACCTGTCTCGTCTAAAGAAAACTGTTTGTAAAACACATGATTTAATTCATGCATTTCAAATTGCTAGCAGCATTTATAACTGGTGGACTGTGTAAAAATTGGCTGGAAATGTGTGTGTGTGTGTGTGTGTGTGTGTGTGTGTGGTATTGGGGTATTGTCCAGAGACAAAATAAAAATGATGTCCCTTCTCCAAGTACTTATGGGCCTGATTGTGTGTCCTCACCATGAAACTGAAACTTGAGTTTGCGCTGCTGAATAAAAATGATCAGACTCACGGCAGACGTGTCTTACATGCAGGGGCAGGTGCCACGCTGCCTGACTGATATAATGTTTATGCCCACAACACAACCATACTAACGAGGTGGCTTTCTCCCAAATCCTCTGGTTTGCACAGGGATTTGTGACTAGACACGGCCATAATGAACTGATCTAGTGTCAGTAGACCATGCACATAGGTGCCAAGATAGGGCCCAGAGACAATCCTGAAGGAGATTTTCCCAATGCACTTCACCATTCTTAGTGCAAACTTGCACTCTCTACTTTCAAACTGCACTGCATGTACCACCAACATTTTTCATTGCAAATTTTCTGTCATGAAGGTTGATGGCCCTGTTTCTGACAGGAATCCATCCTTCATCATGTATCATTCCTGTACTCTGTGGAACGATCCAGGATCCTGTATCTGAGAGCAGCATGAACTGAGGCCCCCTCATCACGACAGCCTGCCCACTGCATCACCCGCTCTCACTCCGAGCTATATCATTCTCGTCACTATGGCAACCATTGCACATGTGCTTGTAACAGGCTGTAGCGTAGGCTGAGGAAAAACAGGCTGCTTTTCTATGCCATGTAAGAAAAACGAGGCATAACGCAGAGGAAATTAATTTCAGCCTTTCACTCTGTTGTGTCATCTGCTGCTCTTGTCACAGTTTAATTCCCCCTTAGTCAGCATGGCTTAAACCATACACATAAACACAGCTTGAATGCACACAAGCACATCAACTTACCTCACACAGGACACATTTGGGCTGAAGCATAAAAGCTGTGACTAACTCGACAATTACCTTAATGAACTGAAGGAGTTCCACGGAGTGATTTGACCCCAGAGACACATGTGATACAGACAACGCCTGTGTGTGTGTGTGTGTGTGTGTCTATGTGTGTGTGTGTGCATGTGCATGCATGAGTGTGTGCGTGTGTGTGTGTGCATGAGTGTGTGTGCGTGCATGAGTGTTTGTGTGTGTGCATGCATGAGTGTGAGTGTGTGTGCGTGCATGAGTGTGTGTGTGAATGTGTGTGTGCGTGCATGAGTGTGTGTGTATGTGTGCGCGTGTGTGTATGTGTATATGTGCACTTGTGTGCGTTGGGTGATGTGTGTGTGCATGCATGAGCGTGTGTGTGCATGTGTGTGCGCGTGTGTGCGCGTATGTGTGCACGTGTGTGTGTGTGTGTGAATGTGTGTGCGTGCATGAGTGTGGTGTGTGCATGTGTGCACATGTGTGCGTGTGTGAATGTGTGTGTGCATGTGTGTGCATGCATGAGCGTGTGTGTGTGCGCGTGTGTGGTGCGTGCATGTGTGAGGGTGCACGAGTGTGTGTGAGTGTGTGTGCGCGCAGGTGTGGTGTGTCTGCGAGTATTGCGTGTGCACGTCTGTCTGGCCATCCACAGGGACAACCCACAATATAGGTAAAGAGGTGGAGTATGACCAAACACAATGACCCAACACAATGACCAACACAATGACCAACACATGTATGACCTGTGCAGGACAAATGCAGCCCAAACATCCCCCCCGTTTTAAAAAATTACTGACAGTTCAGTGTTTATTAAATCATATTTTGGTGGGGTTGAGCGCTGGTTGTCATAACAGTTTTGCTTTGGTGTGGCATTAAAAATTATGACCCATTTATTTCCTCTGATCATGTATTAACTGGACTTAACGTCATCAAGCTGCACTACCTGCCACAAATGCTAATTCAAATACTGACACACACGTCTTATACGATACGTTTGGTGAATTAACCACACAACAACTGGCCTCCACAGCAGCAGCCTGCAGCCAATAGCTTCTGACCGACCACAGTGACAACATACAAGCACTCAAGCTGCCTTTGTTACACAGTGAATGTGATAGTGAACATGATGACAATCTCTGAAAGCAAGATATACGTATTTCAATAATATCTTTGATCCTACATGTATTTTAACCTAAATTGTTTTTATTTCTTTCACTTGCTTGAACAGAGTACTTCACCAGTACTTTCAAAGTGGTGCGACAGGTGTCTGGTAAGAGATCAAGTCGGAGATTGCCTGTTGGGCTGAAATATGGTGGGAACCTTCAGTGTCCCATGGTCACTACAGTAGCCATGAAAGCCCAACAGGACCCTTGACATGAGATGGCTGATGGGGCTCTGGTGAAACTCTGGCTTGTCACCCAACAGCTGTGAAGGTAGATGAAGGTCCTCAGACCCAATCGTCTGGGATTTCCCAGCCATCGGACCAGGCTGAAGATCTGTCCAAGGACCATGTGTTTGTTGGCATGCAACAACATTCCCATGTTAAAAAAAAAAAACATGCACAGCGTTGCTACATCAACCCTGAATGTAAACTTTCGAGTCCACACTGCACACCCACAAGGGTTTCTGTAATCGGCAAAGAGTGACAGGGGTGGGATTGTGAATCTGGTAGTCCTTAGTCCTGGACTTGGCACAGAAGCGGCAGATATGTGATTCAGTTCATCAGACCATTGAAAGAAGCAGGAGGATTTTTTCAGTCACTACATCTTGACTGAGCAGCCACATTTAGGATCCGCTCTGCTCACCCTGTAAACAGCTAAGGGGGCTAGAAAAGGTACTCCAAATGTAGACTGCTTCACCTTAATCTGTCTGTATTACCATATGTAGAGGGTCACCAGCTCTGCAGTAGAAAACAAAAAAGACGTTATAAAATTGGTACATAGAACATACAAAACTTGATGGACAACAAAAAGTGGGGCCGTCCAGAAAGATGAACAGCTCATATCTTGAAAACTCCAGAAAATATATCTTGACACAGTCATCTTGAGTGAAACAAGAAGACCAAGCAAAGGTCAGCTATGGGAGGAGCAAGCAGGCTACACTTCCTTCTGGAAAGGTCTTCCTGAGGAGAAACAACAAATCCAAGACATTTGTTTCACCACCAAGAACTCTCTCCTTCCAAAACTGACTGAACTCCGAGTGGGTGTCAGTGAACAACTGATGGCACTCCATCTTCAACTTGCATGCAACGTCATGCTACCATTATCCGTGCATATGCACCAGCACTTGATGCCACCCTTGAAGAGAAGGATGCCTTTTACACCAAGCTGGATGCTATTCAACCTGCAAGTCCAGCACCCGACAAGATAATCCTCCTTGGCAACTTCAATGCCGATGTCAGAAAAGATCACCAGCTCTGGAACATAACCATTGACACAAACAGAATAGGTAAGTACAACGTTAGCAGTACCCTGCTTTTCACAAAGTGCTCTAAACATGATCTCATCATTATCAACACAATCTTCAGGCAATGGGGAAAGTTCAGTCTCCTGGCAACATCGTCGCTCAAAGAATTCGCACCTGCTCAGTTACATCATCTGAAAGTGTGATCAGAAAGATGTCCTGTCCACTAAGACAATAACTGTTTCAAATAACTTTTGGACAGATCATTGTCTGATCTGCTCCAGGATCCAGCTAAACATCTGCCGCAAGAGGAGGCCTGGACACTGCAAAACTGGGTTCAACAATGCCAAGCTCGAAGACCCAGAAACAAAAGCAGAGTTTCAACAGTGCCTGATGAAAGAACTCCCCACAAAGTACTCTGTCTTGGCTACTAAGTATTGGAAGAAGCTCAAGACAACCATAACAACAGCTTGCCAAGAAACACTCAGACACCAAAAGAGACAGCAAGCAGGACTGGTTTGATGAGACCAGGTCCTCCAGTGACTCACTGACAAAAGCAAAAAGTTTTCCTCGACCTCCAGATAGATCTTAGTTCACAAGAGTAAAAATCTAGACTACAGCAAAGGACAAGCGGGACTCACAAACTGAAAAATCAGTGGTGGACCAGCAAGGGTGCTGAAATCCATGCCGTCGCTGACAGATTTTTTTAATACCACCAAAGCAATCTATGTGCCTATACCCAAGGACAAGTACCTCTCTGAAGCAAGAATGGCTTGAGCCTGCTGAAGATCAGAGATGATATCAGTGCTCAATGGAAAGAACATCTTGAAGTCCTCTTGAACATTAACCCAGTCATGGAGGAGGACGAAGTGCTCAGCCACTTACCAACACAAGACATTGTTGAAGAACTTAGCTGAGCCCCAACCCTTGAAGAAACTCTCTTCACCCTTAAAGGCATGAAAAACAACAAATCACCCAGGGAATACAACATTCCCATTGAGGTCTTTAAACAAGGAGGTCCCTTTCTCCAACGCCATCTGCACCAACTCATTGTCAGAATCTGAATTTAAGAGGAAATACCCACAGACCTAAAAGATTCAATGATTGTCACTATCTACAAGTGGAAAGTACACAAGTCTGGCTGTGGAAACCATTGTGGTTCCTTGCTGTCTATTGCAGATAAGGTTCTTGCATGGACTGCCAACAAACAACTGAGACCACTAGAACAAAACAACCTTCCTGTAACCCAGAATGGCTTCCAACCTTCAAGAGGGACAACAGACATAATCTTCACTGTCTGCCAATTGCAAGCAAAGTGTCAAAAAAAAAAAAAAAAAACACCAACCATTGTACCTTGCCTTCAATGATTTAATGAAGGCATTTGACAGCATGTCACACCCACGTCTGTGGACGATTCTGAGTAAAACGCACCGTCCAGAGAAATTCATCAAAATCCTGAGGCTTCACCATGATGAAATGTCCACCACAATTCTGGTCAATTGCACAAAAACTGAAGCCTTCAATGTTCAATCAGGTGTAAAGCAGGACTGCATCATCACCCCTACCCTCTTCATCTTTGTGGCGACAAGCTTCCAATTGATCAAGAACAAGGTGCCACCATTAATTGACATCATGTACAGAAACAGATGAAAAGCTCTTCATTCTGAGACAGCCAAGAGGCAAGAAGAAAGTCACTTCCCCACTGGACTTCCAATATGAGCATGACAGCAGCGTGTCATCCTTTATGGAAGAAGGTCTTCAGAAATCCTTGAAACCTTCAGTGAAGCCAGATCCTGTACCAGCCTCCACCCAATGTGGTCAATCCAAAGCTCCCTGCTGTGAAACAGCATGGACAGGTCCTAGAGAACATGACCCACATTTCATACCTGAGCAACCATGTGTCATCAAACACTGACATCAATGACGAGATCCGACACCAATCCAAAGGTGAAGGAGCTGCTTTTGGCTGACTATGCACCCTTATTTTCAACAAACAGAGACCTCTGGCATCTCACAAGACTCCTCGTATACAATGCCATCATCATGCCAACTGGGGTATGGATCTGAGACCTAGACCACCTACTGCCACCACCTGAAGACCCTCAAGCAATTCCACCAACGTTGCCTGAGGAGTATCCTCTACATCAGGTAGGAAAACTACTACACCAACATCAACGTTCTGGCTGAAGCCAAGCTCCAGAGCATAGAGTGTGTCATCATCAACAACCAGCTTCGGTGGGTGTGTCAAGTTGTTTGGATGGATGACAGCTCATTTCCCAAGCAGATCTTCTACTCTCAGCTGAGCAAAGGAAAACAATCCAAAGGAAGGCAGAAGAAATGTAACAAGGACATTTTGAAGCACAACCTGAAGAACTGCTCCATCAAATGGAAGACCTGGGAAGAATACACAAGGGAATGAGCCAGCTGGTGAGTAATGATCCACACTGGAGTAGAAGTCTTTGAAAAAATGAGATCAACACAGAGATCCTGACCAGCAGAAACTTTCCGCAGCAACCATGTGCAGGCAGCATCTGTAAGAAAGGGTGCACATCAAGACTGGGCCTGTCCAGTCATGTCTGTTTCCACCATCGTGTCCAGGAATCAATGAGACTATCTTCCTTACCAACAAAGATAGCAACAAGGATGAGTCATGAATTGCTTTTGTTGAACCAACTGAATGTCAAAAGCCCTCAAAGATTGAATCCAAACACCTTCAAGTTACCTAAAAATAACCTTCCTCTCTTCAACACAGGAACTCCTGTCAGGCATTGTTGCAACCAATAAAAGAAAAGTCAGTGTGTATGAACAAACCTCAAAAGGTTTTTTGGAACAATACCAGAGGAACACCACCCCAGCTACTGGTCAGCAGCGCAATCATCCAGGACTCTGAGACCAGACAGCCAATGTGAGCATGGCATGGACTGAGTATAAGAAGCCCTATGGTTCAATGCTCCATGTATAGATACCGGAGGACTATACAAATTCAAGCAGGGCTTGTATAACAATAGAGGTGAACTCCCCGGGTCGTAACACAATTGATAATCAGGTATGACATATTCCTCTCTGCTGTGCTGCATAGGCCTGAACACCGTCATCTATCATCGCACAGACTGGATATGGATACAGGTTCAGGGGTTGGGTGACCATTAGCAAAGTCCTCTACATCAGTGTTCAGCTTGGGACTCTGGTGAGGGCAGTCACATCTCCTCCTCTCTCCTCTATCTCTGCTCCAACCTTCAAAATCCCTACTTCACCAGACTGTGAATTCTTCAAACTATATTTGGATTAACCATGGAATTGATCAGCTGGTCTCTGAATGCTATTGACACCATTTTTTCAACAAGGAAATCAGGGCTGGGGGACCTTGCGTGCCCAGATGGAACCCACCCTGCGGGCTATGTTCTCGATGCCTGGGAAAAGTGGCGTGTCATGTGCTTGGTACCACTCTCTGTGGAGGACATTGAAGAATTATTTATATTTTGTTTTATTGTCGGAGGGCCGGTGCTTATTGGTTTATGTGCTGCCCTGACCTACCGGAGAATTGGCAAGACAGCTGCTACCAGAACCACAACCCCTCACCTGTCTGTCATGATTAAAGAGTTGGGCAAGGCGATACAGTCTCAGACTGCATTAACCCTTGAGCTCATACGTAAGTAGGAAAACATCTCGGAGCAAATGTACACCTTTCAAAGGAAGATGTCGAAGACCAGGGAATACTCATAAATTGGATTTGGTCGGTCAGAGGAGCTGTAAATGTGTTTCTCTGCTTAACCCTAAACACGGCAGGCTTATCAGCCTCTGAAGGTCAAAACGCCCCGCTGTTTTCCTCCAGAAGAATCTCTATGGCATTGGTGAACCATTCGGCTGCCCCAGACATTATGCACACACTGACAGAAACTGATACAAACTCATCTGACTGATACAAACTCATCTCATCTCCTCACATGCCTCTCAAACCATCCACAGTATGTGAGGAGAAGATCGTTTTGCCAAGATGTGTCTGACATAGCTGTCTGCAGCGGGGGGGTCCACAGGGAAACAGTTCTGGCTCCATTATTTTTCACCCTCTCCACTGTAGACGTCACACACAGCTCATCCCAGTGCTACATGCTGATGTTCTATGATGACTCTGCAATCATAGGCCTCATTTCAGAGGAGGATGAGAGTACAGAGTACAGAGAAATGACACTGGACTTTGTAGACTGGTGTCTACGGAACAAACTGGAGCTCAATGCAGGAAAAACTAAAGAGCTGGTTTTGTGTTTCTGCAGTAATAAACACTTCCCACCAGTGAGCATCCTGGGAAAGACACTGAGATGGTGTCATCTTACAAATACCTGGGTGTTCATTGAACAATAAGCTGGCCTGGTCAAACAGTGCACCTGCACTTTATAAGAAGGGCCAAAGCAGGCTGTACCTGCTGATGACACTCAGGTCTTTAAGGGGGTGTTAAGGGGGCATTCCTAAAGAAATTTTACAGTACTGTGGTGAGATCAGCAATTTTCTGTGGTGTAGTTTGCTGAGGCAGCAGCATCTCTGCTGCAGGACAGGGAGGAGTCTGGGCAAACTGATTAAGGAGGCCAGTGCTGTCCTGAGGAGCTAGAAGAGGATAACAGCTCTAGCTATTATCCCATGTTGAGGAATGTGCACTACCCTATGCAAGGTACTCTGACAGCAATGAACAGTTCTGTCAATGACAGGTTGCTCCACCCAGTGTGTGTGAAGGAGAGGCACCATAGGTCCTTTCTTCCTGCTGCTGTCAGACTGCACAATCAGCACTGTCCCAGCAGGACTACACAGCACACTTGAACTGTCTTAATGACAGCATTTCATTACTATGTGCAATAACTGTGTTCTCATATGTGCAATACCTGTGTGTTCTTGTATGTGCAATTGTGTGTGCTTAATTGTGTCTTAAGTGTGTCTAACGTGTCTGAAGCATTGTATGCAACTTTTTTTGAGTACTTGCTGTTATCAGTTTTTTATTTTCTAATTTCTGCTGTCACTTTGATGGTTGTAACAATGCAAATTCCCCCACTCTGGGACAATAAAGAATTATCTTTGTCTTAACCAAGCTCATTGACACATATAACATCCTAACCATATAGCGTACCAGTCACTGAACACTGCTCGAGTCATAAGCTCCCCACATTCATTCACAGAAGGTTGCTGGACATCATTCCCAGCCTATATACAGGTATTGTGAGTACCAGCGATCATTTGGGATGTGTTATGGTTCTGGCACAATTCAGTGCGTGCATGGACTGGGTGTTGAGTAGAGCAGTTCAACATTGTGTACAACACTGTGATCTTTGTGGAATCAATGCATGCCCTGATTAAAGAACTTGAGAAGCTGAGTAAATAATCAGAGTCTCTGGGATTGTGATTGCTGTGGATCAAAACTTTGACTACATCTGAGTACTCACACTTGTCATGTTGGAACATCTAAGTACATACCATGCACAGCTCTGGGCTGATGAGTGCAAATTTTCCTCCACTATTTTTTGATAACATGCTGCATTCATCCTGCCATCAATTTTGAACAAGTTTTCCTGTGCCTTGTAGCTTACACATCCCCAAAACATTAGCAATCCACCTCTGTGCTTCACAGTAGGAAGGGTGTACCTTTCATCACAGGCCTTGTTGAGTCCTCTCCAAATGTATCATTTATGGTTGTGCCCAAACGTTCAGTTTGGATCATTGTCATGTTGGAACATGACAACGCAGGTTCTGGACTGATGTGTGCAAATTTTCCTCCAGTATTTTCTGATAACTCTGCATGCTGCATTCATCCTGGCATCAATTTTGACCAAGTTTCCTGTGCCATTGTAGCTCACACATCACTAAACATCAGCGATCCACCTCCGTGCTTCACAGTAAGAAGGGTGTACCTTCATCATAGGCTTGATGAATTCTCTACAATGTAACATTTATGGGTGTGGCAATAAAGTTCAATTTTGGTCTCATCACTCCAAATGACTTTTCAATTTTCCTGGCACCTTGTTGCTGAAGTTTTTGTTGGCTTACCTGACCATGGTTTGGTTCCAACAAAATCCCTCATTTTCCACTTTTTTGAACACTGCTGATGGCCATCCTCAGTCCCTTTTATATCTTTTTATATCCCTTTCCTGTTTTATACAGTTCATTTACCTTTTCTATGACTCATAAACCAGAAACGTCAGTGCCGCACTGGATGAAAAAAGCAAGGGTCTGTCAGGAGCCCAGAAACTCACTGACCTTTTATACACATACACTGATTACAAGACAAGCAAACAGGTCACAGGTGAGGATGGTTACCTTTTGTAAACCCGTTTGTGTCAACTTGTATGTAAACCTTTATCAGGGTCATTTGGCTAGTTTCTGTTGTCACTGTGAAAAATGGCCAAAAAAATCTGAAATTCTGCCAGAGTATGTAAACATTTGAGCACAACTGTATGTTAGCATTCTTTTTTTTAGTGTCGCAGAAAAAAATAACTTTTTATGACATGTGGGTATCCACGTAGGCATCATCTGTGAAGATCTGGATCAAAAGGACAGGTAAGACAACAGTGGTGTATTAAGGCAGCCCAGTCTCACGTTTTTTTTTTTGTTTGTTTTTTGTTTTTTTTTTTTCATGGTCCCGTGACGAAATGAGTCAAATTTTCGTGACGGGGCGTGACTCACTATTCCTAACCCTACTCCTACTCCGACCATAACCTTAACCATAACCTAATCTTACTCTTTCCCCCCACCCTAACCATATGCCCCCACTTCACTTTTAATTTCGTGGAGCCATCAAAGAATGAATTACAATGAATTTGTGCTGCTGTGAAGAAAATGAGGCACTTTTCGTCACAATATCACGAACCAATAGATTTATGTATATTTGTGCTGCTGGATCACGACTTGCCGTGAGACCAGGTTGATTAAGGTATTCATATGCAGGGTAAAACCAGGATTTTAAAAGGTGAGGAAATGCCCCTGATTATCTTTCATGGCACACCTCTGATTATTAAAAACTAAATACTTCTTCTCTGTTGTGTGGGCCGCCAGAAGAGGAAGTACTGCTGGCCCACCACCAGAGGGCGCCCTGGCCGAATGTGCGGGGCTTCAGGCATGAGAGGGCGCTGCCTCCACGGACACAGCGGGGGGTGACAGCTGTCACTTATTATCTCTTGACAGCCGTCACCCATCTACACTTCATCATCTCACTCCATAAAACCCGGACGTCATCTCCACTCATTGCCGAGATATCGGCGACCTGTTAAGGTAACATTCTCAGCCTTGATCTGTGCCGTACTGACTTTGTTTAGTAAACTCGTTTTTGCAGCTGTTTTCCTGCGGAGTGTTTATCTGGAGATTGGCGTTACCGGCGACAGCTTCGCTTTACACCCCCACAAGTGTTGAGACAGGAGCTGCACGAGTGTGTGTTAGAGGTGGAGGTGGACTCTCCATCATTGGCGGCTCCAGTATTCTCCAGGTTTCGGTGGCGGAGGAAATCGTGTGGTTCTGGTTCTTCTCAGGACAGACGTCTTCTATCCTCGAGCCTGCCCACACCGTCACCCTTGTGATTGACTGTTTGCAAATTTCACATTCCTCTGTTGTTGGTTGTGCTCATTCACAACAGTAAAGTGTTCATATTCGACTCTTTCATTGTCTGTTCATTACGCCCCCTGTTGTGGGTCCGTGTAACTACACTTTCCCAACAGGATATCTCGGCCAGCATCATGGATCCTGAGGGGCGTCACCCATCTGTTGAACAGCCAATGGAAAAGCAGGGTGCACGGGCTTCTGCAGGAGGCGTGCTCGGTGAGTTGCAGCAAATCCTCACCGCCTTTACTGCTTCGGCTGGATCTGATGACCGAGCAAACGTCATCCTTAATCGCAGGATGGAGGCTCTCACCACAACAGGTGGAAGCGCGCGCTCAGGGCGCTGCTGCGGCTCCTCCTCCTGCCAACCCAGTGCCGGATATAAACGTTCACTGGTCGTAACGAACCCCCCCACCATCCCCTGAAGCATACATAGTCCCCCAGAGCCGTACGGGGGTTGTGTGGAGACGTGCGCGGACTTTCTGATGCAGTGTTCGCTCGTCTTTGCACAACGGCCCGTAATGTACGCGTCTGACGCCAGCAGGGTGGCTTGTGTAATTAACTTGCTTCGTGGTGAGGCACGCGCTTGGGCTACAGCGCTTTGGGAGCAAAGCTCACGGCTCCTTACCACTTATACTGGGTTTGTGAGGGAGTTCAGAACAGTGTTTGATCACCCTAACAGAGGAGAGACTGCTTCAACAGTGCTGCTGTCAATGCGACAGGGGCGCCGGAGCGCAGCTGAATATGCAGTCGACTTCCGCATTGCGGCCTGCGAGGTCCGGCTGGAATAACGTTGCGCTCCGCGCCGCTTTCGTAAACGGACTGTCATAGGTCCTGAAGGAGCACCCTGGTAGCGAATGAAGAACCGCGGGATTTAGATGGCTTATCGATCTCGTTATATGGTTAGACAATCGGGAGGAACGCCGTCGGGAGCGAGACAAAGGACGTGGCCGGCACGCGCCGTCCCTTCTCCCTTCCGGGTTCGAAAAGGTTTCCGCCCTCCACACGCTCCACAGCCTCAACGCTCCTGTGGCTACAGCTCCCCCTGCTGACGAAGCTATGGCACGAGCAGGGCCACTTTAGACCACTAACAGACAGAGGAGGCTGGCCCGCGGGGAGTGCTTTATCTGCGGTTCAAATGAGCATATGCAGAGAGACTGCCCCAAGCGGTTAAACACCAACGCCGCCCCTAGAAACTGGGCTAAGGGTGGGCCAAGACATTCACGTGGGACACACACATATTTCCACATGACTCCCAGTTACGATCCTGAGCGGGGAGTTAACCCTTCAAGCCCCAGCACTGGTGGACACGGGGTCAGAAGGGAATCTGCTGGACAACAGATGGGCAAGGGAGGTAGGGCTCCCTCTGGTGGCGCTTCCTTTGCCATTGCAGGTGCGGGCACTAGATGGCACCCTTCTTACTTTAATCACGCACAAGACAACCTGTAACTCTGGTGGTGTCCGGAAATCATCGGGAGGAGATCGAGTTTTTTGTGACTCCCTCTACCTCCCACGTGATTTTGGGTTTCCCGTGGATGTTGAAACACAATCCCCGGATTGATTGGCTGTCCGGGGGTGTGGTTCAGTGGAGCGAAACCTGCCATCGGAGGTGTTTAGGATCCTCGGTTCCTCCCGGTTTACAGGCTAAGGAGGAGGTCAAAGCCCCACCCAATCTGACGGTGGTGCCGGTGGAGTACCACGATCTTGCTGACGTCTTCAGCAAAGATCTGGCACTCACCCTCCCCCCGCACCGTCCTTACGATTGTGCCATTGATTTGATTCTGGGCGTGGAGTTCCCATCCAGCAGGCTGTACAATCTCTCACGTCCTGAGCGCGAATCAATGGAGACCTACATCCGGGACTCTTTAGCTGCCGGGCTGATCCGGAACTCCACCTCCCCAATGGGTGCAGGTTTCTTTTTTTGTGGGCAAGAAAGATGGCGGACTCCGTCCATGCATTGATTACAGGGGGCTGAATGAGATTACGGTTCGCAACCGATACCCGTTGCCGTTGTTAGATTCCGTGTTCACCCCCCTGCATGGAGCCAAAATCTTTACAAAGTTGGATCTTAGGAATGCGTATCACCTGGTTCGGATCCGGAAGGGAGACGAGTGGAAGACGGCATTTAACACCCCCTTAGGTCACTTTCAGTACCTGGTCATCCCGTTCGGCCTCACCAATGCCCCCGCGATGTTCCAAGCTTTGGTTAACGACGTCTTGCGGGACTTCCTGCACCGATTCGTCTTCGTATATCTGGACGATATACTCATCTTTTCTCCGGATCCTGAGACTCATGTCCAGCATGTATGTCAGGTTCTGCAGCCGTTGTTGGAGAACCAGTTGTTTGTGAAGGTCGAGAAGTGCAAGTTTCACCATGCTTCTTTGTCCTTCCTGGGGTTTATCATCTCCTCTAACTCCGTCACCCTGATCCGGCCAAGGTTGCAGCGGTGAGAGATTGGCCCCAACCAACAAGCCGTAGGAAGCTGCAACAGTTCCTCGGCTTTGCAAATTTCTATAGGAGGTTCATTAAGGGCTACAGTCAGGTAGTTAGCCCCCTGACAGCCCTGACCTCTCCAAAAGTCCCCTACACCTGGTCGGATCGGTGCGAAGCCGCATTCAAGGAGTTGAAACGACTGTTCTCTACTGCGCCAGTTCTGGTGCAGCCCGACCCTAGCCGCCAGTTTGTGGTTGAAGTGGACGCCTCTGAATCAGGGATAGGAGCCGTGCTATCCCAGAGCGGAGAGACCGATAAGGTTCTTCAGCCGTGTGCCTACTTTTCTCGCAGGTTGACCCCGGCTGAACGGAACTATGACGTCGGCAATCGAGAACTCTTTGTGGTGAAAGAGGCTCTTGAGGAGTGGAGACACCTGTTGGAGGGAGCGTCTGTGCCGTTCACAGTTTTCACTGACCATCGGAACCTGGAGTATATCAGGACCGCCAAGCGGCTGAACCCAAGGCAAGCCCGCTGGTCACTGTTCTTCGGGCGTTTTGACTTCAGGATCACCTATCGCCCCGGGACCAAGAACCAGAGATCGGATGCCTTGTCCCGGGTACACGAAGATGAAGTCAAAACTGCGCTGTCAGATCCACCGGAGCCCATCCTTCCAGAGTCCACTATCGTGGCCACCCTCACCTGGGACGTGGAGAAGACCATCCGGGAGGCCCTGGCATGGAGCCCGGACCCGGGAACTGGACCGAAGGACAGACTATATGTCCCACCAGAGGCCAGGGCTGCGGTCCTAGACTTCTGTCACGGTTCCAAGCTCTCCTGTCATCCAGGGGTGCGAAGGACCGTGGCAGTTGTCCGGCAGCGCTTCTGGTGGGCGTCTATGGAGGCCGATGTCCGGGAGTACATCCAGGCCTGCAACACCTGCGCCAGGGGCAAGGCTGACCACAGGAGGTCCCAAGGACTGCTCCAACCGCTTCCTGTGCCTTATCGCCCCTGGTCCCACATCGGCCTGGATTTTGTCACGGGCCTCCCACCGTCCCAGGGCAACACCACCATCCTCTCAATAGTGGACCGATTCTCCAAGGTGGCCCACTTCGTGGCCCTCCCGAAGCTCCCTACGGCCCAGGAGACAGCGGACCTCCTGGTCCACCACGTCGTCCGTCTGCATGGGATACCTACTGACGTTGTCTCGGATCGTGGTCCCCAGTTTTCCTCTCAAGTCTGGAGGAGTTTCTGCAGAGAACTGGGGGCCACCGTGAGCCTCTCGTCTGGGTACCACCCACAGATGAACGGATAGGCAGAACGGGCCAACCAGGACTTGGAACAGACCCTCCGCTGTGTGACATCCGCGCACCCGACGGCCTGGAGTAACCACCTGGCCTGGATCGAGTATGCACATAACAGCCAGGTGTCTTCTGCCACCGGCCTCTCCCCGTTTGAGGTGTGTTTGGGGTACCAGCCCCCATTATTTCCCGTGGTGGAGGGAGAGGTCGGTGTGCCCTCAGTCCGGGCCCACCTTCGGAGGTGCCGTTGGGTGTGGCGCACCGCCCGTTCTGCCTTGTTGAAGGCCCGGACGAGGGCCAAGGCCCATGCAGACCGCCGGCGGTCCCCAGCCCCTGCATACCAGCCCGGGCAGGAGGTGTGGTTGTCAACGAAGGACATCCCGCTTCAAGTGGAATCCCCGAAACTGATGGACAGGTTCATCGGACCATTCAGAATCCTCAAGGTCCTCAGCCCTGCCGCAGTGAAGCTCCAACTCCCAGCTTCACTGCGGATCCACCCGGTATTCCATGTCTCCAGGATCAAACCACACCACACCTCACCCCTCTGTGCTCCCGGTCCGGCGCCGCCTCCTGCCCGGATCATTGACGGGGAGCCGGCCTGGACAGTGCGCCGGCTCCTGGACGTCCGTCGAATGGGCCGGGGGTTCCAATATCTGGTGGACTGGGAGGGGTATGGACCTGAAGAACGCTCCTGGGTGAAGAGGAGCTTCATCCTGGATCCGGCCCTCCTGGCCAATTTCTACCACTGACACCCCGATAAACCTGGTCGGGCGCCAGGAGGCGCCCATTGAGGGGGGGTTCCTGTTGTGTGGGCCGCCAGAAGAGGAGGTACTGCTGGCCCACCACCAGGGGGCGCCCTGCCTGAAGTGCGGGCTTCAGGCACGAGAGGGCGCTGCCGCCACGGACACAGCCGGGGGTGACAGCTGTCACTCATTATCTCTTGACAGCTGTCACCCATCTACACTTCATCATCTCACTCCATAAAACCCGGACGTCATCTCCACCTCATTGCCGAGATATCGTCGACCTGTTATGGTAACATTCTCAGCCTTGATCTGTGCCGTACTGACTTTGTTTAGTAAACTCGTTTTTGCAGCTGTTTTCCTGCTGAGTGTTTTATCTGGAGATTGGCGTGACCGGCGACAGCTTCGCTTTACACCCCCACCAGATAAGTGTTGAGACAGGAGCTGCACGAGTGTGTGTTAGAGGTGGAGGTGGACTCTCCATCATTGTTGTTACTGGGTGTGCACACACCCATATCTTATTGTCTCTGCTCCTTGCCAGCAGTACCAGATCCGACATTCGGAGACGGTGGCCACCTGGGGACTCGGGACTTGGCGGCTCCAGTATTCTCTAGGTTCGGTGGCGGAGGAAATCGTGTGGTTCCGGTTCTTCTCAGGACAGACGTCTTCTATCTCATGCCTGCCCACACACAAAATTTCACATTCCTCTGTGTTGTGGTTGTGCTCATTCACAACAGTAAAGTGTTCATATTCGACTCTTTCATTGTCCGTTCATTTACGCCCCCTGTTGTGGGTCCGTGTCACTACACTTTCCCAACATTCTCTGCTTGTTGGGGGTTGTGAATTCTTGCAATTTATTAGAAAAATTTAATTAAAATAATAATTTAAGGACCAAGCAGAATTTGCTCCATAATGCATTCCTCTATCAGTGTAATAAATGGTTTACACCTCTTATCAGCCAATGAAAAAACGCACGTGATTACCCCGAGAAAAGAACATGGCAGTGTATCTGGAGAGTGTAGGTGCTGGATTTCAGTCATGATTCCATTAAATTTGAAGAACTGCAGAAGAATTGGTGAATTCACATTTTAGTTCTGCTGTGCTCCAAGGTTCTCCAAGGTAACATGCAGCCAGTCTCATGTTTTTTTTGTACTCCTGTCATGAAATGAGTCACCTCCACCCCCCGATGTCACCCCACATTTTGTGTTCCCATCATGAAATAAATTTGTGCTCCCGTGACGGTATCACGAATCACACATTGTGCTTTTTGTGATGCAGTCATGAAATGGGGTGTGACTGGATTGTTATATGATGCTAATCAAAACCGGAAAGTCACAATCACAGGCGCCTCCTCAAAATATCTACAGTTTATTTACACAAACAGTTTATTTCCTCAGCATTTTTATATTTTCCTTCAGTGCTCAAATTAACAGTTTCCAACTTTCTCTTCTTACAACTGCTTCCTTTGTAACAATCTAATTAAATTCATTCTTGGTCAGACAAGTTTATACACAAACAAACAACCAAATTAATTCTGAAATTTTTACTTTGTGGCACACGACACTGTCCGTTAATTAAAGTGTTATTATTAGCAGTTTGCGGCATTTTTTTTTTTTCAAAGGTTATAAATGATTTAGCCTGATGTTGCCTGTTTTTATATTTATTTATTGGATAAACATGCTTCAAAAATACCATTTGTTTTTGACCATTTAAGATCATCAGTAATTTCTCAGACAGATGAGGGCTCTGTTGCTGTGATGTCACGAGAGTAGAGATGGTTCATCCACCCAGTTTCTGCACCTGCTCACTCCAATCAAACATTCAGTCATAGGGTGTGAGGCAGGGTTCAGCCTGGACACGACATGGGTCAAGGTTTCAGGTTTTTTTCTGTACAAATCAGAAACCAGAATTCACTCAGTGAGAACACCAATGACGAAAGAACAAACTACTTATTGACAAATCGAAGGAGAACATGAACACAGGCTGAATCTTGGGGGGGGAAGCAAGACAAGTTCTCCGTCTGCAGACCTCGTGTCACAAAATGTAGGTGTTTTCTAATTCAGTGCTTTGATATTTTCATGGCTACTGAATTTTGACTTTTTAGAACATGATGTTACATTTGTATGGCTAATAGGTAACTACAGGGAATAATGAGTGGCATCAGTTTGAGAGATTTTTGTGTCCATCCACTGAGGTTTTTATTTTGAGGTGACAACTGAACAGCATTAAAGGCCAAAAGGATGTGAAGTCTCATTGAAATAGTGAAATACAAGTTGAAAAAAAGGTCATCTGGGACTGAATGGTACATTTAGGAAAATCCTTCTGAAACAAAATCCATTTCAGCCAACTTTAATAAATTTTTGAAACAACAAATTTAAATTTTTAAAACTGAAAAGCCTAAATAAGTTTTGCTGAATATAAAGGAACAGGACATGGAGGATACAGCCCACTGAAGACAACAGAGTGATGAATCACTGTTGATCAATGGGCGTCTTCTGAGTCTGACAGGTCTTCAAAGGTGGTCTATTCTAATTCCGTGCACATGGTGTTGTCACAGTCAATGCATTCAGACAGCTCGGTGCAAAATAATCACTGCTTCTGCAAGTACAGACTCTGGTGTTGCATTGGGATTTCTTATAAGAACTGTTGATTTGTTGCATGACCTCTGGAGGAGCCCTGTGTTAAGGATTATATATATATATGTTATCACTGTTAAACATTTGTACCTTTTGTCTTCTTTCTGATGAGAACGGTGTTGCTGTTTGCACTTAACCCCGAGAATGTACGTGTTATTCAACCTTGTTTTAGCATGCTGGGGTCAATCTGAACTGGGAATGAGGAGCTGGATGTACTTATTATTATTATTACACAACTTGTTTTCGTAGCCGCTAACGACTGGGAGTAAAAGAACTGAAGGTTGAATTTTGACTGATTGTGATGTGATGCTTAGTGTTCCAGGCAGATGCAGAACAGCTGATAACTGCGAACGAGATGTGCTGACCTTCGACGATAAGAGTAAAAGAAAAAACTGTTTTATGCTTACAGCTGTACTTATTGACGTGTGTGTTTATTACGGGAAGAAACTTGTCTTGCGTCATTCCCCCACCCTTAGGACACGTTTTTGTTTATGTGATGAGGGATTCACTAATAAAAAGAGCGAAGCGCAGGCCAGACTTTAGTGTAGCCTTGGTGTACAGCCTGACTGCACTCCGCGCGTAAAATTTGACTTTCTGTCTCACTGGTGGTTCTTGACTCTGTTTGTCTTGTTAAAGGGTTTAAAAATGTTTGGAGGAGAAAATACCCAACATTGACTGGGGGCTACGTCCGGGAGCTCAACAACACCGGAGGTGTCCAGCGGAGGTCGCCAAGTCCAGACGTAAATCCTTGGCCAAGGTCCGATCGATTGATCGTGTCTGCAATTGTCGACCACCGTTGGCATCATCTGGTTGACGAGATTTTCCCGAAGAAGACAGACAGGAAGTCGAGTCAGTGAGTAGAATTTCTTTGTAAATAGTACTGAGTGAGTGGTGATCAGATCACATAAACAGTTAAATTCCGCAAGCGATGATACAGAATCGTCTGTTAATGCAAAGCAGTTAAACTCTGTAAGGAGGGTGCGGACTCCTCTGTTTATATACGCGTACCGGTAGGGGATAAAAGTGATCACATAAAATAGTTAAACTCCGTAAGCGATGATACAGAATCGTCTGTTAATGAAACACAGTTAAACTCTGTAAGGAGGGCGGACTCCTCTACGGTTGCGAGGGACGCACGTAGTTAAATTCCGGAAGGAGGATACGGACTCCTCTGTTTTAATACGTAAAGGAAATCCCGGGTAGAAATACGTGCACTGTAAAAAAGCAGTTAAATCTGGCAGGGACGGCGGAGTCCCCTAATGCAGGACATTAGTTAAATTTCACGGGAGGGCGAGCTCCCCTGGCATAAGAATACGCGTACGATTATTAAAAGTGTTTCTATGTGTAAATAGTTTTGTGTAAGTGTAAATAACTGTGTGAAAGTGTAATACTTTGGACAACGTTAGTGACAACCGTGCGTGTGGAAGCAGAGGCAAGTGATTCCGCTTCCTACGGGGAGGTGAAAGGAATCAACCACACGACGGCAAATTAATTGTCACATCCAAAGAAAGTGTGAAAACTTCAGATTTAGAACACCCTAGGTGTGCCCCCGTCTGAAGTCCAAATTATAACAAGGGATAATAAAAATGGGGGGTAAGACGTCTAAAAAGAAGGAACATTTATCAACTGACGACTGAAATTTATGGAAGCAAAAAATCCAAAAGCAACAAAGAAATTGGAGACCTGGATAAATAAACATGACTTTGACGGACGACTGAACCTGATCAGTATACAGAAGCTGAAGAAGGAGTTAGAACAGCAACATAAAGGTGATGAGAAAAAGATGCAGAAAGTAGGGGCAGATTTAGTGGCATTTTGGGAGGAGGAAGCAGAGAACAGACGGAAGGGAGCAGAGAAGCGACAATTAGAGAAAGCAAGGAAAAAGAAAGCTGTAGGTAAGGCAGAAGAAGATGTGATAATTCAGCACAGAGAACCAGAACAGCCTCAGCAACCACCGCCGGCTGGATCGTCGGTGACAACAACACCTTTATCTCCTCTACCAGAGGATGACGATGTACCGCCACCACAGTATGATTTAGCAGTAAAACCTAAGGTAAAAAGTGAAAAACCAAAAAACCAGAAAAACCACAAACACGCAGTCAAGCGAAAGTGCCCACAGCCCCTCCCATGGTGGAACATAGTGATCAGGGAGGTGCCTATCCTATGATAGAAGTACCAAATCCTCGTGCAGGAACAGCAGGACAGCGATCAACCATGCTCGTATATCGAACATGGAATGCTGATGATATCAAAGCAGCAGTCGACATGATACCATCGCCACATGTCGATATTGAGGGATTTATGCAGGATATAGAAAACATTAGAAATTCTTACCACCTTAGTGGACCTGAAGTCCAACAGGTGTGGATGAAAGCATGTGGCCCTAAATGGAGTCAGATACGCGGAGACTGGAATCCTGCAGACCAACAAGGCGTACCACTGACACATGATGATCTAGTCTTAGAAACAAGAGTGGAAGCTATGATTACACGGGCAAAAGGGTGTTAGGACCAAAATAAATTACACTGAAATTACCAGGACAACTCAGAAAGAAGGAGAACCATGGACAGAGTTTAGATGCAGATTTGAGAGTGTATTTAGAGTCCATAGTGGCATATTGCCAGGAACACCAGTGTATGAAAACAAATTGAAAAATATTTCACCTGTGAAGCTGACAATGACCGATTTGATTCATGATGGCAACTCAACAGCTGTCATAACAGTAACAGGTGCCACTGAAGACGTTTTAAAATTGAGATTCACAGGTATGCCATTACATGTGTCACTTTGTAAACCATATTTGACAGAATGGCAAGAATTGGGACTGACAGTCATAACAGCCTTGTCAGCCACTGATTGGAGCAGAGTTGGACCACGAACAGAGTTCAGTCCATCAACTAAATTGTATAAAGTGCCAGTTAATGTCTCATTGGTGCTGACAGCTGGAACACACATTGATGTGTCCACTTCACAATCCTGAGTGTTTCAGTTGAGTCCTGAAGAGGATGATCTTCTCTCTTCTGTACCATCAGGATTGTGGACAACAGGTCCTTCAGACGTAGGACTGATAAAAAATGCACAACCTGTAGTTATAAGACCAAAAACAGAATACAGACCATGTGTAAGACAGTATCCATTGAAACCTGATGCAATTGAAGGAATCAGGCCAGTAATAGAGAATTTATTAACAGCAGGAGTAATAGTGCCATGTCCAGATTCACCATGTAACACACCCATATTTCCTGTAAAAAAGGCTCCGCCCTCAGTGTGGTGGAGAATGATTCAAGATCTGCAGGCAGTAAATGCTGCTGTGATTAAAAGAGCACCATGTGTTCCAGATCCACACACCTTGTTAAATTCGCTGAGACCAAATTCTAATAGTTTCTCAGTAATTGACATAAGTAATGCATTTTTCTCTGTGCCAGTACACCCAGATAGTCAATTCTGGTTTGCTTTTACCTTTAAAGGACCGAACATTACACCAGATTACCGCAGGGTTACGCAGAAAGTCCAACTATTTATTCCACCGGCAGATAGCCAACTATTAGTGTATGTCGATGACATTTGATTGCCTCTGACACACGAGAAAACTGCATAACTGACACAGTAGCATTATTATGTTTCTTATTTGATAATGGCCACAAAGTGAGTAAAAACAAAGTTCAGTTGTGTAGGGATAAAGTAAAATATTTAGGACATGAATTATCAGCCACAGGGCGTACTATCTGTCTGACAGGAAGGAAGCAATTTTGCACGCTCCAAAACCACAAACCAAAAAGCAGATGATGTCATTTCTTGGACTGACTAATTACTGCAGGGCATGGATTCCCTGCTATGCAGAATTGACTAGTCCACTTTCTGATTTGATGTACAAGGATGATATTTCAATGTCAACCGTGTTGGAATGGAACAAAGATGCTGAGGAAGCCTTTGTAAAAGTAAAACAAACATTAGTGTCATCCACAGTTTTGGCACTACCAGATTATAGTAAACCATTCTCAAACAGATTGTAAGAATAAGTTCATGACTAGTGTTTTGGTTCAAGTGTATGGCTCAAAATTGAGGCCAGTTGCCTACTACTCATCTAAATTGGATGCAGTAGCAAGTGCTTTACCACCATGAGTACAGGCTGTTGTTGCAGCCTCTATGGCTGTTCAAAGTAGCAGTAATGTTGTTCTATTCCATCAGTTGACACTGAAAGTTCCACATGCAGTCTCTGCATTCTGTTGCAGACAAACATGAGCCTTTTGTCCCCAGCAAGACATCTTTCGTGTATGTCCTTGCTATTATCACAGCCACACCTTACGGTAGAGCGCTGTACAACATTGAATCCATCCACATTGATACCCTTACCTGAGGATGGTGAGCCGCACAATTGTCTTGATGTAGCTACGGTCTGTACGAAAGCACGCCCAGACCTCCAGGACACACCCATCCCAAACAGTACAATTGTGTATGTGGATGGTTCTTCCACTAAAAACGCTTATGGACAAACACAATCTGGATATGCTGTTGTCACAAATTCAGAAGTATTGGATTCTGCTTCATTGCCATCCTCATTTTCAGCACAAGCAGCTGAATTAGTTGCTTTAACTGCAGCTTGCTATCTGTTTAAAGGTACGGCTGTATCAATTTATACAGACAGCCAGTACGCTTTTAGCACAGTACATGTGTTTGCAAAACTGTGGGAAGAGCGTGGAATGGTGACATCATCTGGAAAGCCAGTGACTCATGCCACTCTCTTAACTGCACTACTGAAGGCTATGAAATTGCCTAAACAAATTGCTATATGCAAATGTGCGGCTCACACCAAAGGCTCTGACAGTATTTCAAAAGGAAATGATTTTGCTGACAGAGCAGCAAAAGAGGCAGCAGCAGCTTCTTCTATTTTTGTTGTACAGGAAACTACTCCAGATTTGCATTTAGGTCATACACTGCTTGCTGACATGCAACAGCAGGCAACTGACAGAGAAAACAATGTGGATAGCTAAAGGAGCTACGTATGCAAATGATTTGTACGTATGACCACAAAAGAAACCCATATGCCAAAAAATGTTTAAATGGGCAGCTATTATGAGCCATGGCGTGACGCATGTCTCATCAGGGGGTATGATATCGCAATTGCAATCTATTTTTTGTCTTTATGGGTTCGATGCATATGCAAAACAGCATTGTAGAGCATGCATGATATGTGCAAAACACAACTCACAAGGCAATTTGAGACCCCAAAGAGGCAAATTTCCAACACCACAATATCCCTTTCAAGTGATTCATATGGATTATATACAGCTGAGTAAACATGAAGGGAAGGAATTTTGTTAGTCATAATTGATGCCTTCTCAAAATGGGTAGAATTGTTCCCTACAAAAGCTCCATTGGCCAGTTGCCTCCAACACTCACTGGATTGGTTCACAGCCAAGTGTGAAGCGGCTGGGATGAGGATTAGCACCTCTAAATCAGAGGCCATGGTTCTCAGCAGGAAACCTATGGATTGCCTTCCGAGTAGGGAATACGGCCTTGACCCAAGTGAAGGAATTCAAGAACATTGGGGTCTTGTTCACAAGTGAGGGGACAATGGAGCATGAGAATGGCTGGAGAATCTGCGTAGCAGGGGCAGTATTGTATTCGCTCTACAATACTGTTGTGACGAAATGGGAGCTGAGCCAAAAGGTCGAAGCTCTCGATCTACTGGTCAATCTTTGTCCCGACTCTCCCTATGGTCATGACTGGTGGGTCATGTCCAAAATAACTAGATTGTGGGTTCAAGCAGCTGAAATGGGCTTCCTCAGGGGGGTGGCTGGTGTCTCCCTTAGCGATAGTATGAGTAGTTCAGTCATCTGTGGGGAGCTCGGAGCAGAGTCGCTGCTCCTTCACGTTGAAAGGAGCCAGCTACGGTGGTTCGGGCATCTGGTAAGGATGCCTCCTGGGGGCCTCCCTAGGGAGGTGTTCCAGGCACATCCATCTGGGAGGAGACCCCGGGGAAGACCCAGGACTAGGTGGAGAGATTACGAGGTCTGTGAGAAAAGAAACGGACCTTTTTTTTTTTCAAAACTATATGGATTTGTTTTTGAAAAAAAAAAACTACATGGATTTGCTCCCCCTCTAGCTGCCACCTTATCGTGGTGGAGGAGTTTGCGTACCCGGATGATCCTAGGAGCTCTGTTGTCGGGGGCTTGGTGCCCCTGTAGGGTCTCCCAGCAAACAGATCCTAGGTGACGGGTCAGACTAACGGCAGCTCAGAACCTCTATGACCATGAAAGATCAGGACCGAGACGTTGCCCGTATGGCGAGCCGGGGGTCGCACCCTGGAGCCAGGCCGGAGGTTGGGGCTCGCGCGCGAGCGCCTGTGGTCGGGCCTTAGCCCATGGCCCGGCCGGGCTCAGCCCGAAGGAGCAATGTGGGCCCGCCCTCCTGTGGGTTCACCACCTGCAGAGGGGCCATGGGGGTCGGGTGCAGAGAGGATTGGGTGGCGGCCGAGGGCGGGTGCCCGGCGGCCCGGTCCATGCTCACAGCCCCTGGCTGTTGGGACGTGGAATGTCACCTCGCTGGGGGCAAGGAGCCTGAGCTTGTGCGAGAGGTTGAGAGATACCGACTAGAGAGAGTCGGGCTCACCTCCACGCACAGCATGGGCTCTGGTACCCAACTCCTGGAGAGGGGGCTGGATGCTTCATTTTTCTGGCATTGCCCACGGGGAGAGGCAGAGGGCTGGGGTTGCATTACTTATTGCTCCCCAGCTCAGTCGCCATGTGTTGGAGTTCACTCCGTGAACGAGAGGGTCGCGTCCCTAGGCCTTCGGGGTCAGGGACAGGTCTCTCACCGTTATCTCGGCCTACGGGCCTGTCGCGGCGGCAATCCCTGAACCCGGTGGTGGACACCGGAAGTAAGGGAGCTGTCAAGCTGAAGAAGGAGTCCTACTTATCTTTGTTGGTAGGTGGGACCCCAGAGGCAGCTGACAGGTACCGGCAGGCCAAGCGTGCCGCAGCCCGTGCGGTCGCAGAGGGCAAAAACTCGGGTCTGGGAGGAGTTCGGGGAGGCTATGGAGGAGGACTATCGGTCGCCTCGAGAGATTCTGGCAAACCGTCCGACGCCTCAGGAGGCGGAAGCAGCTCTCCACCGGCACTGTTTATGGTGCGGGTAGGGAGCTGTTGACCCTGACTGGGAATGTTGTTGGGCGGTGGAAGGAGTACTTCGAGGATCTCCTCAATCCCATCGTCACGTCTTCCGAAGAGGAGGCAGAGACTGGGGACCCAGAGGTGGACTCATCCATTACCCAGCAGAAGTCACCGAGGTGGTTAGAAAGCTCCTCGGTGGCAAGGCTCCTGGGGTGGATGAAATCCGTCCTGAGTACCTTAAGTCTCTGGATGTTGTGGGACTGTCTTGGCTGACATGCTTCTGCAACATCACGTGGCGATCGGGGACAGTGCCTCTGTGGATTGGCAGACCGGGGTGGTGGTCCCTCTGTTTAAGAAGGGGGACCGGAGGGTGTGTTCCAATTATAGGGGGATCACACTCCTCAGCCTCCCCGGTAAGGTCTATTCCAGAGTACTGGAGAGGAGAATTCGACTGATGGTCGAACCTTGGACTCAGGAGGAGCAGTGTGGTTTTGTCCTGGTCGCAGCACACTGGACCAGCTCTACACGCTCCATCGGGTGCTCGATGGTTCATGGGAGTTCGCCCAACCAGACCACATGTGTTTTGTGGATCTGGAGAAGGCTTTCGACCGTGTCCCTCGGGGCACCCTGTGGGGAGTGCTCCGGAGTACGGGGTCCGGGGTCCTTTGCTAAGGGCTATCCGGTCCCTGTACGACCGCAGCAGGAGCCTTGGTTCGCATTGCCGGTAGTAAGTCAAACCTGTTTCCAGTGCACGTTGGCCTCCGCCAGAGCTGCCCTTTGTCACCGGTTCTGTTCATTATTTTTATGGACAGAATTTCTAGGCGCAGCCAGGGTGTAGAGGGGGTCTGGTTTGGGAACCACAGAATCTCGTCTCTGCTGTTTGCGGACTTTGTGGTTCTGTTGGCTTCGTCAAATCAGGACCTTCAGCGTGCACTGGGGTAGTTTGCAGCTGAGTGTGAGGCGTCCGGGATGAAAATCAGCACCTCCAAATCTGAGGCGATGGTTCTCGACCGGAAAAAGGTGCTTTGCCCTCTTCAGGTCAGTGGAGTGTCCTTGCCTCAAATGGAGGAGTTTAAGTATCTTGGGTCTTGTTCACGAGTAAGGGACGGATGGAGTGTGAGATCGATAGATGGATCGGTGCAGCGTCTGCAGTGATGCGGTCGCTGTATCGGACCATCGTGGTGAAGAGAGAGCTGAGTAGGAGGGCAAAGGTCTCGATTTACCGATCGATCTACATTCCGATCCTCACCTATGGACATGAGATTTGGCTCATGACCGAAAGAACGAGATTGCGGGTACAAGCGGCCGAGATGAGTTTCCTCCGCATTGTTGCTGGGCGCTCCCTTAGAGATAGGGTGAGGAGCTCGGTCACTCGGGAGGAGCTCGGAGTTGAGCTGCTGTTCCTCCACGTCGAAAGGAGTTAGTTGAGGTGGCTCGGGCATCTTTTCCAGATGCCCCCTGGAAGCCTCGCTGGAGAGGTGCTCCGGGCACGTCCCATTGGGACGGCGGCTCGGGGCACGGCGCGCCGTCTGGCTCTGTGGGCAGTCCTTAAAGTGACAGTAACACTCCATAATCTCTCATCAGCCCTTAAAATTTTCACCGAAAACCGTCTGAATTTCTCGAATGGTGTCCACTCGGATCTGCCTCACAGTTTCTGAAAAAATTTTGATAAAGCAAAGCGCCAGTCTCTCAGCAAGTTTTCAGACAAAGGAATTCCGACGGGAGGGGTGGACCATTGCTCACTCAAAGCCTGCCCACAGGTGAATGACGCAACCGACAGGCGTGAAAAAACTCACGCATGCGCACGAGGGTTCAAGCTTGTCTGATGTAATCGCACGTGATTCAAATCCATATAGTTTTTGAAAAAAATAAAAAGCTTCATTTCTTTTCTCACAGATCTCGTATATCTCCACACTGGCCTGGGAACGCCTTGGGATCCACCAGTCAAACTTGGTCAATGTGGCATGGAAAAGGGAAATCTTGGGTCCCCTGCTGGTTTCCCCCGCAACCCGATCCCAGATAAGTGGTTGAGATAAGTGAGTGAGTGAGTGAGTGAGTGAGTGAGTGAGTGAGTGAGTGAGTGAGTGAGTGAGTGAGTGAGTGAGTGAGTGAGTGAGTGAGTGAGTGAGTGAGTGAGTGAGTGAGTGAATTCCAGGCAGTCCAGCACCAGATGGGACTTTGATTACAGTTTACTGACCTTCTGCTAATGTCATTGGATCGTCTTATTGCCACGGTCCTCATGGACACTGTTCTCTGTTTGAACTGACTGTGTACTGAACCCTTACCTATGTTACCAACCACGTCACCAGTAGAAGGTGTCACAATATATGCATTTGTACTGAACTGCACGGTACACACACGGTGTTTAGTGCACACAACTGTACGCAGACTAGCTAGGCTGATCATTTTTGGCTATTTTTATCTTTTTTTTACTTGTGCACCACTGAGAAGGGTTAGCACTTCAATTTGGTTGAACGCTGTTCAATGAAAATAAAATACGAGGTCTCTTAGATAATAAACCGACCCTTTTATTTTTTTTTTTTAACTATATGGATTTGAATGACATGCGATTACACCAATCATGCTTGAACCCTCGTGCGCATGCGTGAGTTTTTTCACGCGTGTCGGTGACATCATTTCCCTGTGGGCAGGCCTTGAGTGAGATGTGGTCCCGCCCTCTCGGCTGAATTCCTTTGTTTCACACGCTGCTCGAGACGGCGGGCGTTGCTTTAGCAAAATTTTTTCTGGACCTGTGAGGAATATCCGAGTGGACACTATTCGAGAAATTAAGCTGGTTTTCTGTGAAAAGTTTAACGGCTGATGAGAGATTATGGGGTGTTTCTGTCGGTGTAAGGACTTCCCACGGAGCGGGACGTCCTGCAGCGCTTCCAGGCGCTGTCGTCGGCCTGTTTCGAGCTGAAAACATCCTAATTAAGGCTTAATTCACCCAGGACATCGTGAGAGAACAGAGAAGATTCAGAAGAGGCCGGCATGAGGAATTTATGCGGACATTCCACTGTTTAAGGGACATTTTTTAATGAAAGACGTACGCGCAAATTCGCCGAGTCGTTTCTGTGACGACTCGGCAAATCTGTGTGCGCTGCGACAGGAAAAACACCTCCGTGTTGAAAACCATTTGTAGAATTCAGGCGGCTTTTAATGGCTTTCAACAAGTGAGTAACTGAGAAATTGTTTAACAGCTTGGGCATGTTCCAACTTGCCCGTTAAGATTTCCAACGGAGGTATTTTCCTGCCGCGACCCCCCGCGGTCGGGTCCGGCCCGACATGCGACTCTGCCCGCACGTTCTTTCATTACAAAATGACCGTTAACAATGGAATGTCCGAATAAACTCCTCATGCCGACTTCTTCTGAAAGTTCTCTGTTCTCTGACGACTTACTGCGTCAACAGAGCCTGAAATGTGGAAGTTTTCAACTTGAAACGGCGAGACGCTGCCACCTCGAAGCGCAGATCGCCGTCAGGCGCCGTGGACCGTCCTTAAAGCGACACTACCAGACCAAAATCTCTCATCAGCCGTTAAAATTTTTACCGAAAACCAGCTGAATTTATTGAATGGTGTCCACTCAGTTGTGCCTTACAGTTTTGAAAAAAAATTTATCAAACAAAGCAACAGTCTCTGAGCCATTCCTAAACAATGAAAAAAAATCGACGAGCGGGTGGACGACTCCTCACTCAAAGACTGCCCACAGGCGAATGACGTAACCGACAGGCGTGAAAAAACTCTCGCATGCCCACGAGGGTTCAAGCATGTCTGATGTAATCACACGTGATTCAAATCCATATGGTTTTTGAAAAAAATAATAAGGTCGGATACTTTTCTAATAGACCTCGTATTCTAATTCTGATTCTGATGAGTTTTTAGTTTTAGAGTTTACAGTATCGTAGTTTAGCTGAAAACAGTCCAGTTCAAAATTTTTAAAAATTCTATTTATATTTTTATGGCTATGAGTTCTTTCCCAGTCATAGAAAGACCAGCAAAAAGGTGTTAATTATTTAATGTTTCCAGTATGTTGTCACAATGACTGTCTACACATCAGTTTGGTTTAATTGAGCCTGTTTTGTGACTCATTTACAATTTATTGATTGACCTCAATTGTTTTACTTGTTCTTTGTTCTCTCAATAATAATAAAATTACAATATGGGATGGAATTTTGTCATGTAGTCACTTTTTTGAAGGATTGTGTTTTGCCTGTATGTGTGTGTGTGTGTGTGTGTGTGTGTGTGTGTGTGTGTGTGTGTGTGTGTGTGTGTGTGTGTGTGTGTGTGTGTGTGTGTGTGTGTGTGTGTGTGTGTGTGTGTTTGTCATGGATTACACAGCAAAATTATAGCCATAAATTATTCAAATTTCATAATGTAGCGTTTGACACAGACACAAAGTCCATGGACTAATTACTCCACCTGCTCATTTGTAAGTGCCTCTGTATGTTTTCATTCATTTTTAAGATGAAAACATCATTCCATATTGTGTAGCCCGAACAGAAATGTGGTGTTATTCCATATAGTGCCATCAGGTGGCGTTTTCATTCAAACCTGTCACAATTTGACAGTTTAGTCAACTTACAACTGAATCTTCGAGCATGGTCATTTAAAATTTCTAAGTTCCAACTTAACCCAACTCCACTGACCTAAACGGGAATGATAATAGGACTTTTCTCATTTTATAACCCCAAATCAGAAAAAGTTGGAACAATATGAAAAATGCAAATAAAAAAATTTAAATAAAAAAAACGCAGTGACTTACAACATAATTTCAATTCTGTTTCGTTGCAGACAACATGAACTCAAGATAATTCATGTTTTGTGTGGCCAACTTCATTTCATTTGTTAATATAAATACATCACTTCCTGCATTAAAGTCTTACAGCACATTCCAAAAAAGTTGGGATGGGGGGCAGTTTATTCTAAATATAAAGATTAAATCATCACTTTTACAGCCAGTTTTTTCTAGACAAGTCAGGGGATGGATACCTAAACATTTCAAGTCACTGAATATGTCTTGGACATTCATTTAGCTCACGTCAGCTCAAGTCTGGGAGCATGTGCTGGTGATGTGTTTCACTACATCCACAACACCACGGAACTGTGTAGGTTCCTGGGTGGCCACCGCCTTAGGCAGACAGCCAGTTCACGCTCACATATTGAAAATAACCATCTATCTGCAGTAGCCAGTAGAAATGTGTGCATCCCTTTAGCCATCTCCAGGGCTGTTAGGATTAGTCTTAGAAGAACCCAAAATGGCACACTGGTAAGGTTTATTGGCAGGTACAGTGCAGTGTCTTTTTCCTGGTTCTCTCCCTCAGCCCCAACCAGTCCCAGCAGAAGACTGTCCCTCCCTGAGCCTGGTTCTGCTGGAGGTTTCTTCCTGTTAAAAGGGAGTTTTTCCTTCCCACTGTAGCCAAGTGCTTGCTCACAGGGGGTCGTTTTGACCGTTGGGGTTTTACATAATTATTGTATGGCCTTGCCTTACAATATAAAGCGCCTTGGGGCAACTGTTTGTTGTGATTTGGCGCTATATAAAAAAATTGATTGATTGATTGATAAGCATCCAAAACAGGGTGTCAGTCCAAATAGCTCTAAGTGAAGTAGATGTGGGTGGCGAGTCAAAGGTTGAGTCAGGAGGGAGAAGACAAGATGGAGGAAAACTGGAATGAGGAGTGGGGAAACACAATTTACATATTCTGACGGCATCAAAACACCATCTGAAATGATGCTGATTGAGGTTATTGAGCTCTGAGAGCCATTGATTACAGCAAAGCCTGTCGACATGTTGTGGGACCTCCACCTCCATTGGACACCGGCCAGGGACGGCAAAGGAAATGTTGACATGTAATAACATGTATGTGCCACACATTCATCATATGCAGTGAATGTGAACAGCACACAATCAAACCGAAAGCACCGTGTGCCGCTGCGCCTCTTCGTGGTCTCTTGCGCAGTAATGTGTCATAGCGCATGTCAGGCACGGAGCTGAACGGATCTCACGGATGTAATATGCATATTCAACTCTTACAAGTTTTGAACTCAACTTTACAACTCACCTCAACTTGTAAAGTTGAGTTCAACATCTAAAACTTGTAAGAGCTCTTTATGTTAAAGAGAGGTCTGAAATGGACATAACTAAACCACAGCTGCAATGTTTTAGAGTGCTGATGCTTAGTTCAGGGAAAATAATGGACTCTTTGTCCTCAACTCCTTCAATTTTTGAGATACGGTGGGTTTTTGGATCCAGATGTGCGCTGAGCATGCAGCAGGCGGACCACAATGCTGTTTTTAACTGGTTGTGTTCAACACTGCACGACGTGCACACGCAGCTGCTTTAACCTCCACTCAGAGTGCGAGTTCACTGTGACTGCATCGAAAGTAATGCAGTTATCACTTTAAAAACAAGTCGTCATGACACAAAATCACATGTATGTAAACTTTGCCATTAATAAGGGATTCACATGCAAGCTGAAATTGCGGGGGGCAGTCGGTACGGATCGCACCTTAACTATAATACCTTACACCATGACTTGTGCAGGTTCACCCTGCACTAGGGATGGGTATCGAGAACTGGTTCCTTTTGGGTATCGTAAAGAAATGATTCGATCCACCGACATCAATAACCTTTTTGCTTAACGATTCCCTTATCGGTCCTTCAGAGTGGCCGTTGCTTTTGGGGGGTGTTTGTCAGGAAAATTATAATTTCTGTACATTGATTACAGACCCTGCAGCGGGTCTGTAATCAACTTTTCTGCAGCGTGGCTTTGCTTTGAACCTTGAACCAATCGAAGCAGTGATTCGCAGATCGAAGCAGTGATTTGCAGATTGAAGCAGTGCTTCGATCCGCTGCTTTGTTGATTCATTGTTTTATTTCGCTTTATCTTAATTTTTCCCTGCAAAACCCTAAAGAGCATATGTCTGTGAGTAATATTACCTTTTTAATGTCAAACCAACCTGTTATGGTCTTCTGAAACAGCTGATGTATTTTATAACTTAAAAATGAGACCGATGCTAACATGTTAGCATGTCTATGGGGTTTTCAATGTTAAAGTTAGCATTAAGCTGTTCACATCTCAGCACGTTTGTGTGGATTTGTTTACTATATCATAATTAATGGCTCAGCATTCGTTGTTGTAAAAGAGTCAAATTGTATTTTTTTTTTTTTTTTTTTTATTCATATACTAATAATAATGGCAACAACAACAGTAATTGTAATAATAACTCATAGTAACTAATAATGCTAGAATACAATTTTAGAGAAAGAGACAAAAAGAACCTGATGAAACTAAACACAACAGAAAAGATAAAACCAAGTAACAATGAAAATAAATAAATAAAGAAATAAAGAAATAAATAAGTGTTTCCTGTGAACACCTAGTGACTCTTACACCTCCACTTCATCCTTGTTTTATTTAAGTTTAATGACAACTTGTTTTGGTCAGACATTATTACCTCCGCCAAGGAGGTTATGTGTTCGGTTGCGTTTGTTTGTTTGTCTGTCTGTCAGCAGAATAACTCAAAAGGTTTTGAACGGATTTTGATGAAATTTTGTGGAGTGGTTGGAAATGACAAGAGGAACAAGTGATTAAATTTTAGTGGTGATCCGGATCGATCCGGATCACGATGCTAACACATTAGCATGTCTATGGCATTTTCAATGTTAAAAGTTAGCATTAAGCAGTTGCAGCTATCATCACGTTCGGGTGCATTTGTTTTCAAATTGTAATATTTCTTAAATTTATTTTTGTTGAAATTCTCTGGAGTGGTTGGAAATGACAAGAGGAACAAGTGATTAAATTGTAGTGGTGATCCGGATCACAATCCAGATCCTGATGCTAACGCGTTAGCGTGTCTGTGGCATTTTCAATGTTAAAAGTTAGCATTAAGCGGTTGCAGCTGTCATCCACGTTCGGGTGCATTTGTTTTCAAATTGTAATATTTCTTAAATTTATTTTTGTTTATATATTAATAATCTAATGATTACCTCCACCAAGGAGGTTATGTTTTCGGTCGAAATTTGTTTGTTTGTCGTGTCTGTTTGTCAGCAGGATAACTCAAAAGGTTTTGAACGGATTTTGATGAAATTTTGTGGAGTGGTTGGAAATGACAAGAGGAACACGTGATTAAATTTAGTGGTGATCTGGATCACGATCCGGATCCCGTTGCTAACGCATTAGCATGTCTATGGCATTTTCAATGTTAAAAGTTAGCATTAAGCAGTTGCAGCTGTCATCACGTTCAGTTGCATTTGTTTTCAAATTGTAATATTTCTTAAATTTATTTTGTTTATATATAATAATCTAATGATTATTATATACAAATTTAGAGAAAGAGACAAAAAGAAATAGATCACTGTGCAGCTAATTTTTTTAGTTTCTCACAATGTAATTTATGATTTTGTAAAGTAATTCCAGTATATTTAAACTGGAAATCGCAATTTCCATTAGACCAATGTAAATAAGTACTTTGAATGAAGTGCACTTTCACTTTTTTCAGTGTAGAAAACTGCTGCATCCTAGTAAGAGCAAAATACTACTGGAATGAATTTGAATAAGGAAAGTTGTTTTTTTTTTCTCACTAAATGGATGCTGCACTCACTGCAGTTTGTCTGGAATAGTCCCAGATTGCATTTCAGAGCTTCTAGAATTCAAACATTTTTGTGTGGGTTGTGTTTGGGGGTAATTTTGGGTTTCAGCTTTTTTTGTTTTTCACCACTTTCATCCCTGAATATGTCAATTGTGAGTCACTTTTGTGTGGATTAAAGTCACTAACTGGGACTCCTGTCTTGTTGGGAGAAAGAAACAAGAACCATCCTCCATTCTGTTCACACAGCTCCAAACGCTGCGCGGCTCTCTGCTGAGTCAAGTTAGAACGATAGAGTTCAGTCGGAATTAATAACTTCAAAGCAAAACACTGTTTAAATCAAATGACACCTCTTTCCAAACGTTGTAATACAAACAAACTGCAATCCATCAAGATGTTTTTTCCTCCCAAAATGAGACGTCCTGCCCTGACGTGCAGCAGCTGGTTGAACTCAGCTCAGAGGTACGGAGAGACATTCATGCCAAAATGTCTGAAAGGAAATGCCTTTGACAAAAACTACAGATTTAATTTATTTTTATTTATGTCCAGAGATCAAGTATCCAGTGACCAATTTAAAATGTTGTTGACATAGAAAACCTGTAAAGCCTACTTTGAGTACACAGAAAATTCACAAGAGGTATCGATAAGGGAATCGATAAGGAATCGGATAAAAAAGCGGAATCCGTAATGGCATTGATATTGATAAAATGTTATCGATACATCGATACCCATCCCTACCCTGCACTCTCATGTTCCTGTGTTTTTGCCTTCACTGTGTACAGACCTTGCCATCCAGTATTCCTGATTTTGGATTGATCGTTTTGGATGGATTGCTCAGTATGAGAACTTTCTCTTACTGAACTTATGCCTGTTTTCGGATAACCCCCTGCTCCCTCCTTTAAAGAGACTGTTACTTGTTTGGACTGATCGCTCGTGTGTCTGTTAAAAACCAAGTCTGTATTTTGTTTGGACAATAAACATGTTTTTACTTGTCTTTTGTTGTTGTTCTCTGCGTTGGGGTCCACTGCAAAACTAAATATAAAACTCAAAAAGTGGTTGACAAAGTGACAAGATTTGTGTCGAGATTATTCTTTGATCAAGAAAGAAACTAAGCTTAAAGTTTAAACTTTAAAACAAACCTTAGAGCCTGATTTTCTTAAAAAAATATATATAAATCAGCTATTAGACCTGGCAAACTGGTTGCCACTGTGTTTGTAACCTGAAATCTAGGCTGGAGATGGGCTGACCTCATTTCATCTCTGAGGGTAAAATTCTTCTTTTGACATGAAGTTGAACTGAAGATGCAATATACAAAAAAGTTACACAGTCTCTCCATCACCACAGAATATAACTCCTTCAGAGTTAACACATGTGTCTTGGTGGCCATTGACCATAGACTTATGCAGTTTGTATTTATTAATGATTGTTGGACAATAAATATTTACGTAAATCCATCACCTGTCTCGTCTAAAGAAAACTGTTTGTAAAACACATGATTTAATTCATGCATTTCAAATTGCTAGCAGCATTTATAACTGGTGGACTGTGTAAAAATTGGCTGGAAGTGTGTGTGTGTGTGTGTGTGTGTGTGTGTGTGGTATTGGGGTATTGTCCAGAGACAAAATAAAAATGATGTCCCTTCTCCAAGTACTTATGGGCCTGATTGTGTGTCCTCACCATGAAACTGAAAACTTGAGTTTGCGCTGCTGAATAAAAATGATCAGACTCACGGCAGACGTGTCTTACATGCAGGGGCAGGTGCCACGCTGCCTGACTGATATAATGTTATGCCCACAACACAACCATGACTAACGAGGTGGCTTTCTCCAAATCCTCTGGTTTGCACAGGGATTTGTGACTAGACACGGCCATAATAGAACTGATCTAGGTGTCATAGACCATGCAGCATAGGTGCCAAGATAGGGCCCAGAGACAATCCTGAAAGGAGATTTTCCCAATGCACTTCATCCATTCTTAGTGCAAACTTGCACTCTCTACTTTCAAACTGCACGTGCATGTACCACCAACATTTTTTCATTGCAAATTTTCTTGTCATGAAGGTTGATGCCTGTTTCTGACAGGAATCCATCCTTCATCATGTATCATTCCTGTACTCTGTGGAACGATCCAGGATCCTGTATCTGAAGCAGCATGAACTGAGGCCCCCTCATCACGACAGCCTGCCCACTGCATCACCACGCTCTTCACTCCGAGCTATATCATTCTCGTCACTATGGCAACCATTGCACAATGTGCTTGGTAACAGGCTGTAGCGTAGGCTGAGGAAAAACAGGCTGCTTTTCTATGACCATGTAAAGAAAAACGAGGCATAACGCAGAGGAAATTAATTTCAGCCTTTCACTCTGTTGTGTTCATCTGCTGCTCTTGTCACAGTTTAATTCCCCCTTAGTCAGCATGTGCTTAAACATACACATAAACACAGCTTGAATGCACACAAGCACATCAACTTACCTCACACAGGACACATTTGGGCTGAAGCATGAAAAGCTGTGACTAACTCGACAATTACCTTAATGAACTGAAGGAGTTCCACGGAGTGATTTGACCCCAGAGACACATGTGATACAGACAACGCCTGTGTGTGTGTGTGTGTGTGTGTCTATGTGTGTGTGTGTGCATGTGCATGCATGAGTGTGTGCGTGTGTGTGTGTGCATGAGTGTGTGTGCGTGCATGAGTGTTTGTGTGTGTGTGTGCATGCATGAGTGTGAGTGTGTGTGCGTGCATGAGTGTGTGTGTGAATGTGTGTGTGCGTGCATGAGTGTGTGTGTATGTGTGCGCGTGTGTGTATGTGTATATGTGCACTTGTGTGCGTGTGTGAATGTGTGTGTGCATGCATGAGCGTGTGTGTGCATGTGTGTGCGCGTGTGTGCGCGTATGTGTGCACGTGTGTGTGTGTGTGTGAATGTGTGTGCGTGCATGAGTGTGTGTGTGCATGTGTGCACATGTGTGCGTGTGTGAATGTGTGTGTGCATGTGTGTGCATGCATGAGCGTGTGTGTGTGCGCGTGTGTGGGTGCGTGCATGTGTGAGGGTGCACGAGTGTGTGTGAGTGTGTGTGCGCGCAGGTGTGTGTGTCTGCGCGTATGTGCGTGTGCACGTCTGTCTGGCCATCCACAGGGACAACCCACATATAGGTAAAGAGGTGGAGTATGACCAACACAATGACCAACACAATGACCAACACAATGACCAACACAATGTATGACCTGTGCAGGACAAATGCAGCCCAAACATCCCCCCGTTTTAAAAAATTACTGACAGTTCAGGTGTTTATTAAATCATATTTTGGGGGGTTGAGCGCTGGTTGTCATAACAGTTTTGCTTTGGTGTGGCCATTAAAAATTATGACCCATTTATTTCCTCTGATCATGTATTAACTGGACTTAACGTCATCAAGCTGCACTACCTGCCACAAATGCTAATTCAAATACTGACACACACGTCTTATACGATACGTTTGGTGAATTAACCACACAACAACTGGCCTCCACAGCAGCAGCTGCAGCCAATAGCTTCTGACCGACCACAGTGACAACATACAAGCACTCAAGCTGCCTTTGTTACACAGTGAATGTGATAGTGAACATGATGACAATCTCTGAAAGACAAGATATACGTATTTCAATAATATCTTTGATCCTACATGTATTTTAACCTAAATTGTTTTTATTTCTTTCACTTGCTTGAACAGAGTACTTCACCAGTACTTTCAAAGTGGTGCGACAGGTGTCTGGGTAAGAGATCAAGTCGGAGATTGCCTGTTGGGCTGAAATATGGTGGGAACCTTCAGTGTCCCATGGTCACTACAGTAGCCATGAAAGCCCAACAGGACCCCTTGACATGAGATGGCTGATGGGGCTCTGGTGAAACTCTGGCTTGTCACCCAACAGCTGTGAAGGTAGATGAAGGTCCTCAGACCCCAATCGTCTGGGATTTCCCAGCCATCGGACCAGGCTGAAGATCTGTCAAGGACCATGTGTTTGTTGGCATGCAACAACATTCCCATGTTAAAAAAAAAAACATGCACAGGCGTTGCTACATCAACCCTGAATGTAAACTTTCGAGTCCACACTGCACACCCACAAGGGTTTCTGTAATCGGCAAAGAGTGACAGGGGTGGGATTGTGAATCTGGTAGTCCTTAGTCTGGACTTGGCACAGAAGCGGCAGATATGTGATTCAGTCATCAGACCATTGAAAGAAGCAGGAGGATTTTTCAGTCACTACATCTGTGACTGAGCAGCCACATTTAGGATCCGCTCTGCTCACCCTGAACAGCAAGGGGGCTAGAAAAGGTACTCCAAATGTAGACTGCTTCACCTTAATCTGTCTGTATTACCATATGTAGAGGGTCACCAGCTCTGCAGTAGAAAAACAAAAAGACGTTATAAAATTTGGTACATAGAACATACAAAACTTGATGGACAACAAAAAGTGGGGCCGTCCAGAAAGATGAACAGCTCATATCTTGAAAACTCCAGAAAATATATCTTGACACAGTCATCTTGAGTGAAACAAGAAGACCAAGCAAAGGTCAGCTATGGGAGGAGCAAGCAGGCTACACTTCCTTCTGGAAAGGTCTTCCTGAGGAGAAACAACAAATCCAAGACATTTGTTTCACCACCAAGAACTCTCTCCTTCCAAAAC
Source organism: Thalassophryne amazonica (assembly GCF_902500255.1). Taxonomy (NCBI): domain Eukaryota; kingdom Metazoa; phylum Chordata; class Actinopteri; order Batrachoidiformes; family Batrachoididae; genus Thalassophryne; species Thalassophryne amazonica. Next base: position 10,105,597 of record NC_047107.1, on the reverse strand, counting down.
TGACTGAACTCCGAGTGGGTGTCAGTGAACAACTGATGGCACTCCATCTTCAACTTGCATGCAACGTCATGCTACCATTATCCGTGCATATGCACCAGCACTTGATGCCACCCTTGAAGAGAAGGATGCCTTTTACACCAAGCTGGATGCTATTCAACCTGCAAGTCCAGCACCCGACAAGATAATCCTCCTTGGCAACTTCAATGCCGATGTCAGAAAAGATCACCAGCTCTGGAACATAACCATTGACACAAACAGAATAGGTAAGTACAACGTTAGCAGTACCCTGCTTTTCACAAAGTGCTCTAAACATGATCTCATCATTATCAACACAATCTTCAGGCAATGGGGAAAGTTCAGTCTCCTGGCAACATCGTCGCTCAAAGAATTCGCACCTGCTCAGTTACATCATCTGAAAGTGTGATCAGAAAGATGTCCTGTCCACTAAGACAATAACTGTTTCAAATAACTTTTGGACAGATCATTGTCTGATCTGCTCCAGGATCCAGCTAAACATCTGCCGCAAGAGGAGGCCTGGACACTGCAAAACTGGGTTCAACAATGCCAAGCTCGAAGACCCAGAAACAAAAGCAGAGTTTCAACAGTGCCTGATGAAAGAACTCCCCCACAAAGTACTCTGTCTTGGCTACTAAGTATTGGAAGAAGCTCAAGACAACCATAACAACAGCTTGCCAAGAAACACTCAGACACCAAAAGAGACAGCAAGCAGGACTGGTTTGATGAGACCAGGTCCCTCCAGTGACTCACTGACAAAAGCAAAAAGTTTTCCTCGACCTCCAGATAGATCTTAGTTCACAAGAGTAAAAATCTAGACTACAGCAAAGGACAAGCGGGACTCACAAACTGAAAAATCAGTGGTGGACCAGCAAGGGTGCTGAAATCCATGCCGTCGCTGACAGATTTTTTTAATACCACCAAAGCAATCTATGTGCCTATACCCAAGGACAAGTACCTCTCTGAAGCAAGAATGGCTTGAGCCTGCTGAAGATCAGAGATGATATCAGTGCTCAATGGAAAGAACATCTTGAAGTCCTCTTGAACATTAACCCAGTCATGGAGGAGGACGAAGTGCTCAGCCACTTACCAACACAAGACATTGTTGAAGAACTTAGCTGAGCCCCAACCCTTGAAGAAACTCTCTTCACCCTTAAAGGCATGAAAAACAACAAATCACCCAGGGAATACAACATTCCCATTGAGGTCTTTAAACAAGGAGGTCCCTTTCTCCAACGCCATCTGCACCAACTCATTGTCAGAATCTGAATTTAAGAGGAAATACCCACAGACCTAAAAGATTCAATGATTGTCACTATCTACAAGTGGAAAGTACACAAGTCTGGCTGTGGAAACCATTGTGGTTCCTTGCTGTCTATTGCAGATAAGGTTCTTGCATGGACTGCCAACAAACAACTGAGACCACTAGAACAAAACAACCTTCCTGTAACCCAGAATGGCTTCCAACCTTCAAGAGGGACAACAGACATAATCTTCACTGTCTGCCAATTGCAAGCAAAGTGTCAAAAAAAAAAAAAAAAAAACACCAACCATTGTACCTTGCCTTCAATGATTTAATGAAGGCATTTGACAGCATGTCACACCCACGTCTGTGGACGATTCTGAGTAAAACGCACCGTCCAGAGAAATTCATCAAAATCCTGAGGCTTCACCATGATGAAATGTCCACCACAATTCTGGTCAATTGCACAAAAACTGAAGCCTTCAATGTTCAATCAGGTGTAAAGCAGGACTGCATCATCACCCCTACCCTCTTCATCTTTGTGGCGACAAGCTTCCAATTGATCAAGAACAAGGTGCCACCATTAATTGACATCATGTACAGAACAGATGAAAAGCTCTTCATTCTGAGACAGCCAAGAGGCAAGAAGAAAGTCACTTCCCCACTGGACTTCCAATATGAGCATGACAGCAGCGTGTCATCCTTTATGGAAGAAGGTCTTCAGAAATCCTTGAAACCTTCAGTGAAGCCAGATCCTGTACCAGCCTCCACCCAATGTGGTCAATCCAAAGCTCCCTGCTGTGAAACAGCATGGACAGGTCCTAGAGAACATGACCCACATTTCATACCTGAGCAACCATGTGTCATCAAACACTGACATCAATGACGAGATCCGACACCAATCCAAAGGTGAAGGAGCTGCTTTTGGCTGACTATGCACCCTTATTTTCAACAACAGAGACCTCTGGCATCTCACAAGACTCCTCGTATACAATGCCATCATCATGCCAACTGGGGTATGGATCTGAGACCTAGACCACCTACTGCCACCACCTGAAGACCCTCAAGCAATTCCACCAACGTTGCCTGAGGAGTATCCTCTACATCAGGTAGGAAAACTACTACACCAACATCAACGTTCTGGCTGAAGCCAAGCTCCAGAGCATAGAGTGTGTCATCATCAACAACCAGCTTCGGTGGGTGTGTCAAGTTGTTTGGATGGATGACAGCTCATTTCCCAAGCAGATCTTCTACTCTCAGCTGAGCAAAGGAAAACAATCCAAAGGAAGGCAGAAGAAATGTAACAAGGACATTTTGAAGCACAACCTGAAGAACTGCTCCATCAAATGGAAGACCTGGGAAGAATACACAAGGGAATGAGCCAGCTGGTGAGTAATGATCCACACTGGAGTAGAAGTCTTTGAAAAAAATGAGATCAACACAGAGATCCTGACCAGCAGAAACTTTCCGCAGCAACCATGTGCAGGCAGCATCTGTAAGAAAGGGTGCACATCAAGACTGGGCCTGTCCAGTCATGTCTGTTTCCACCATCGTGTCCAGGAATCAATGAGACTATCTTCCTTACCAACAAAAGATAGCAACAAGGATGAGTCATGAATTGCTTTTGTTGAACCAACTGAATGTCAAAAGCCCTCAAAGATTGAATCCAAACACCTTCAAGTTACCTAAAAATAACCTTCCTCTCTTCAACACAGGAACTCCTGTCAGGCATTGTTGCAACCAATAAAAGAAAAGTCAGTGTGTATGAACAAACCTCAAAAGGTTTTTTGGAACAATACCAGAGGAACACCACCCCAGCTACTGGTCAGCAGCGCAATCATCCAGGACTCTGAGACCAGACAGCCCAATGTGAGCATGGCATGGACTGAGTATAAGAAGCCCTATGGTTCAATGCTCCATGTATAGATACCGGAGGACTATACAAATTCAAGCAGGGCTTGTATAACAATAGAGGTGAACTCCCGGGTCGTAACACAATTGATAATCAGGTATGACATATTCCTCTCTGCTGTGCTGCATAGGCCTGAACACCGTCATCTATCATCGCACAGACTGGATATGGATACAGGTTCAGGGGTTGGGTGACCATTAGCAAAGTCCTCTACATCAGTGTTCAGCTTGGGACTCTGGTGAGGGCAGTCACATCTCCTCCTCTCTCCTCTATCTCTGCTCCAACCTTCAAAATCCCTACTTCACCAGACTGTGAATTCTTCAAACTATATTTGGATTAACCATGGAATTGATCAGCTGGTCTCTGAATGCTATTGACACCATTTTTTCAACAAGGAAATCAGGGCTGGGGGACCTTGCGTGCCCAGATGGAACCCACCCTGCGGGCTATGTTCTCGATGCCTGGGAAAAGTGGCGTGTCATGTGCTTGGTACCACTCTCTGTGGAGGACATTGAAGAATTATTTATATTTGGTTTTATTGTCGGAGGGCCGGTGCTTATTGGTTTATGTGCTGCCCTGACCTACCGGAGAATTGGCAAGACAGCTGCTACCAGAACCACAACCCCTCACCTGTCTGTCATGATTAAAGAGTTGGGCAAGGCGATACAGTCTCAGACTGCATTAACCCTTGAGCTCATACGTAAGTAGGAAAACATCTCGGAGCAAATGTACACCTTTCAAAGGAAGATGTCGAAGACCAGGGAATACTCATAAATTGGATTTGGTCGGTCAGAGGAGCTGTAAATGTGTTTCTCTGCTTAACCCTAAACACGGCAGGCTTATCAGCCTCTGAAGGTCAAAACGCCCCGCTGTTTTCCTCCAGAAGAATCTCTATGGCATTGGTGAACCATTCGGCTGCCCCAGACATTATGCACACACTGACAGAAACTGATACAAACTCATCTGACTGATACAAACTCATCTCATCTCCTCACATGCCTCTCAAACCATCCACAGTATGTGAGGAGAAGATCGTTTTGCCAAGATGTGTCTGACATAGCTGTCTGCAGCGGGGGGGTCCACAGGGAACAGTTCTGGCTCCATTATTTTTCACCCTCTCCACTGTAGACGTCACACACAGCTCATCCCAGTGCTACATGCTGATGTTCTATGATGACTCTGCAATCATAGGCCTCATTTCAGAGGAGGATGAGAGTACAGAGTACAGAGAAATGACACTGGACTTTGTAGACTGGTGTCTACGGAACAAACTGGAGCTCAATGCAGGAAAAACTAAAGAGCTGGTTTTGTGTTTCTGCAGTAATAAACACTTCCCACCAGTGAGCATCCTGGGAAAGACACTGAGATGGTGTCATCTTACAAATACCTGGGTGTTCATTGAACAATAAGCTGGCCTGGTCAAACAGTGCACCTGCACTTTATAAGAAGGGCCAAAGCAGGCTGTACCTGCTGATGACACTCAGGTCTTTAAGGGGGTGTTAAGGGGGCATTCCTAAAGAAATTTTACAGTACTGTGGTGAGATCAGCAATTTTCTGTGGTGTAGTTTGCTGAGGCAGCAGCATCTCTGCTGCAGACAGGAGGAGTCTGGGCAAACTGATTAAGGAGGCCAGTGCTGTCCTGAGGAGCTAGAAGAGGATAACAGCTCTAGCTATTATCCATGTTGAGGAATGTGCACTACCCTATGCAAGGTACTCTGACAGCAATGAACAGTTCTGTCAATGACAGGTTGCTCCACCCAGTGTGTGTGAAGGAGAGGCACCATAGGTCCTTTCTTCCTGCTGCTGTCAGACTGCACAATCAGCACTGTCCCAGCAGACTACACAGCACACTTGAACTGTCTTAATGACAGCATTTCATTACTATGTGCAATAACTGTGTTCTCATATGTGCAATACCTGTGTGTTCTTGTATGTGCAATTGTGTGTGCTTAATTGTGTCTTAAGTGTGTCTAACGTGTCTGAAGCATTGTATGCAACTTTTTTTGAGTACTTGCTGTTATCAGTTTTTTATTTTTCTTAATTTCTGCTGTCACTTTGATGGTGTAACAATGCAAATTCCCCCACTCTGGGACAATAAAGAATTATCTTTTGTCTTAACCAAGCTCATTGACACAAATAACATCCTAACCATATAGCGTACCAGTCACTGAACACTGCTCGAGTCATAAGCTCCCCACATTCATTCACAGAAGGTTGCTGGACATCATTCCCAGCCTATATACAGGTATTGTGAGTACCAGCGATCATTTGGGATGTGTTATGGTTCTGGCACAATTCAGTGCGTGCATGGACTGGGTGTTGAGTAGAGCAGTTCAACATTGTGTACAACACTGTGATCTTTGTGGAATCAATGCATGCCCTGATTAAAGAACTTGAGAAGCTGAGTAAATAATCAGAGTCTCTGGGATTGTGATTGCTGTGGATCAAAACTTTGACTACATCTGAGTACTCACACTTGTCATGTTGGAACATCTAAGTACATCCCATGCACAGCTTCTGGGCTGATGAGTGCAAATTTTCCTCCACTATTTTTTGATAACATGCTGCATTCATCCTGCCATCAATTTTGAACAAGTTTCCTGTGCCTTGTAGCTTACACATCCCCAAAACATTAGCAATCCACCTCTGTGCTTCACAGTAGGAAGGGTGTACCTTTCATCACAGGCCTTGTTGAGTCCTCTCCAAATGTATCATTTATGGTTGTGCCCAAAACGTTCAGTTTTGGATCATTGTCATGTTGGAACATGACAACGCAGGTTCTGGACTGATGTGTGCAAATTTTCCTCCAGTATTTTCTGATAACTCTGCATGCTGCATTCATCCTGGCATCAATTTTGACCAAGTTTCCTGTGCCATTGTAGCTCACACATCCACTAAACATCAGCGATCCACCTCCGTGCTTCACAGTAAGAAGGGTGTACCTTTCATCATAGGCCTTGATGACTTCTCTACAAATGTAACATTTATGGTTGTGGCCATAAAGTTCAATTTTGGTCTCATCACTCCAAATGACTTTTCAATTTTCCTGGCACTTGTTGCTGAAGTTTTTGTTGGCTTACCTGACCATGGTTTGGTTCCAACAAAATCCCTCATTTTCCACTTTTTTGAACACTGCTGATGGCCATCCTCAGTCCCTTTTATATCTTTTTATATCCCTTTCCTGTTTTATACAGTTCATTTACCTTTTCTATGACTCATAAACCAGAAACGTCAGTGCCGCACTGGATGAAAAAAGCAAGGGTCTGTCAGGAGCCCAGAAACTCACTGACCTTTTATACACATACACTGATTACAAGACAAGCAAACAGGTCACAGGTGAGGATGGTTACCTTTTGTAAACCCGTTTGTGTCAACTTGTATGTAAACCTTTGATCAGGGTCATTTGGCTAGTTTCTGTTGTCACTGTGAAAAATGGCCAAAAAAATCTGAAATTCTGCCAGAGTATGTAAACATTTGAGCACAACTGTATGTTAGCATTCTTTTTTTTAGTGTCGCAGAAAAAAATAACTTTTTATGACATGTGGGTATCCACGTAGGCATCATCTGTGAAGATCTGGATCAAAAGGACAGGTAAGACAACAGTGGTGTATTAAGGCAGCCCAGTCTCACGTTTTTTTTTTGTTTGTTTTTTGTTTTTTTTTCATGGTCCCGTGACGAAATGAGTCAAATTTTCGTGACGGGGCGTGACTCACTATTCCTAACCCTACTCCTACTCCCGACCATAACCTTAACCATAACCTAATCTTACTCTTTCCCCCCACCCTAACCATATGCCCCCCACTTCACTTTTAATTTCGTGGAGCCATCAAAGAATGAATTACAATGAATTTGTGCTGCTGTGAAGAAAATGAGGCACTTTTCGTCACAATATCACGAACCAATAGATTTATGTATATTTTGTGCTGCTGGATCACGACTTGCCGTGAGACCAGGTTGATTAAGGTATTCATATGCAGGGTAAAACCCAGGATTTAAAAGGTGAGGAAATGCCCTGATTATCTTTCATGGCACACCTCTGATTATTAAAAACTAAATACTTCTTCTCTGTTGTGTGGGCCGCCAGAAGAGGAAGTACTGCTGGCCCACCACCAGAGGGCGCCCTGGCCGAAGTGCGGGCTTCAGGCATGAGAGGGCGCTGCCTCCACGGACACAGCGGGGGGTGACAGCTGTCACTTATTATCTCTTGACAGCCGTCACCCATCTACACTTCATCATCTCACTCCATAAAACCCGGACGTCATCTCCACCTCATTGCCGAGATATCGGCGACCTGTTAAGGTAACATTCTCAGCCTTGATCTGTGCCGTACTGACTTTGTTTAGTAAACTCGTTTTTGCAGCTGTTTTCCTGCGGAGTGTTTTATCTGGAGATTGGCGTTACCGGCGACAGCTTCGCTTTACACCCCCACAAGTGTTGAGACAGGAGCTGCACGAGTGTGTGTTAGAGGTGGAGGTGGACTCTCCATCATTGGCGGCTCCAGTATTCTCCAGGTTCGGTGGCGGAGGAAATCGTGTGGTTCTGGTTCTTCTCAGGACAGACGTCTTCTATCCTCGAGCCTGCCCACACGTCACCCTTGTGATTGACTGTTTGCAAAATTTCACATTCCTCTGTGTTGTGGTTGTGCTCATTCACAACAGTAAAGTGTTCATATTCGACTCTTTCATTGTCTGTTCATTTACGCCCCCTGTTGTGGGTCCGTGTAACTACACTTTCCCAACAGGATATCTCGGCCAGCATCATGGATCCTGAGGGGCGTCACCCATCTGTTGAACAGCCAATGGAAAAGCAGGGTGCACGGGCTTCTGCAGGAGGCGTGCTCGGTGAGTTGCAGCAAATCCTCACCGCCTTTACTGCTCGGCTGGATCTGATGACCGAGCAAAACGTCATCCTTAATCGCAGGATGGAGGCTCTCACCACACAGGTGGAAGCGCGCGCTCAGGGCGCTGCTGCGGCTCCTCCTCCTGCCAACCCAGTGCCGGATATAAACGTTCCACTGGTCGTTCAACGAACCCCCCCACCATCCCCTGAAGCATACATAAGTCCCCCAGAGCCGTACGGGGGTTGTGTGGAGACGTGCGCGGACTTTCTGATGCAGTGTTCGCTCGTCTTTGCACAACGGCCCGTAATGTACGCGTCTGACGCCAGCAGGGTGGCTTGTGTAATTAACTTGCTTCGTGGTGAGGCACGCGCTTGGGCTACAGCGCTTTGGGAGCAAAGCTCACGGCTCCTTACCACTTATACTGGGTTTGTGAGGGAGTTCAGAACAGTGTTTGATCACCCTAACAGAGGAGAGACTGCTTCAACAGTGCTGCTGTCAATGCGACAGGGGCGCCGGAGCGCAGCTGAATATGCAGTCGACTTCCGCATTGCGGCTGCGAGGTCCGGCTGGAATAACGTTGCGCTCCGCGCCGCTTTCGTAAACGGACTGTCATAGGTCCTGAAGGAGCACCTGGTAGCGAATGAAGAACCGCGGGATTTAGATGGGCTTATCGATCTCGTTATATGGTTAGACAATCGGGAGGAACGCCGTCGGGAGCGAGACAAAGGACGTGGCCGGGCACGCGCCGTCCCTCTCCCTTCCGGGTTCGAAAAGGTTCCGCCCTCCACACGCTCCACAGCCTCAACGCTCCGTGTGGCTACAGCTCCCCCTGCTGACGAAGCTATGGACACGAGCAGGGCCACATTTAGACCACCTAACAGACAGAGGAGGCTGGCCCGCGGGGAGTGCTTTATCTGCGGTTCAAATGAGCATATGCAGAGAGACTGCCCCAAGCGGTTAAACACCAACGCCGCCCCTAGAAACTGGGCTAAGGGTGGGCCAAGACATTCACGTGGGACACACACATATTTCCACATGACTCCCAGTTACGATCCTGAGCGGGGAGTTAACCCTTCAAGCCCCAGCACTGGTGGACACGGGGTCAGAAGGGAATCTGCTGGACAACAGATGGGCAAGGGAGGTAGGGCTCCCTCTGGTGGCGCTTCCTTTGCCATTGCAGGTGCGGGCACTAGATGGCACCCTTCTTACTTTAATCACGCACAAGACAACCTGTAACTCTGGTGGTGTCCGGAAATCATCGGGAGGAGATCGAGTTTTTTGTGACTCCCTCTACCTCCCACGTGATTTTGGGTTTCCCGTGGATGTTGAAACACAATCCCCGGATTGATTGGCTGTCCGGGGTGGTGGTTCAGTGGAGCGAAACCTGCCATCGGAGGTGTTTAGGATCCTCGGTTCCTCCCGGTTTACAGGCTAAGGAGGAGGTCAAAGCCCCACCCAATCTGACGGTGGTGCCGGTGGAGTACCACGATCTTGCTGACGTCTTCAGCAAAGATCTGGCACTCACCCTCCCCCCGCACCGTCCTTACGATTGTGCCATTGATTTGATTCTGGGCGTGGAGTTCCCATCCAGCAGGCTGTACAATCTCTCACGTCCTGAGCGCGAATCAATGGAGACCTACATCCGGGACTCTTTAGCTGCCGGGCTGATCCGGAACTCCACCTCCCCAATGGGTGCAGGTTTCTTTTTTTGTGGGCAAGAAAGATGGCGGACTCCGTCCATGCATTGATTACAGGGGGCTGAATGAGATTACGGTTCGCAACCGATACCCGTTGCCGTTGTTAGATTCCGTGTTCACCCCCCTGCATGGAGCCAAAATCTTTACAAAGTTGGATCTTAGGAATGCGTATCACCTGGTTCGGATCCGGAAGGGAGACGAGTGGAAGACGGCATTTAACACCCCCTTAGGTCACTTTCAGTACCTGGTCATCCCGTTCGGCCTCACCAATGCCCCCGCGATGTTCCAAGCTTTGGTTAACGACGTCTTGCGGGACTTCCTGCACCGATTCGTCTTCGTATATCTGGACGATATACTCATCTTTTCTCCGGATCCTGAGACTCATGTCCAGCATGTATGTCAGGTTCTGCAGCCGTTGTTGGAGAACCAGTTGTTTGTGAAGGTCGAGAAGTGCAAGTTTCACCATGCTTCTTTGTCCTTCCTGGGGTTTATCATCTCCTCTAACTCCGTCACCCCTGATCCGGCCAAGGTTGCAGCGGTGAGAGATTGGCCCCAACCAACAAGCCGTAGGAAGCTGCAACAGTTCCTCGGCTTTGCAAATTTCTATAGGAGGTTCATTAAGGGCTACAGTCAGGTAGTTAGCCCCCTGACAGCCCTGACCTCTCCAAAAGTCCCCTACACCTGGTCGGATCGGTGCGAAGCCGCATTCAAGGAGTTGAAACGACTGTTCTCTACTGCGCCAGTTCTGGTGCAGCCCGACCCTAGCCGCCAGTTTGTGGTTGAAGTGGACGCCTCTGAATCAGGGATAGGAGCCGTGCTATCCCAGAGCGGAGAGACCGATAAGGTTCTTCAGCCGTGTGCCTACTTTTCTCGCAGGTTGACCCCGGCTGAACGGAACTATGACGTCGGCAATCGAGAACTCTTTGTGGTGAAAGAGGCTCTTGAGGAGTGGAGACACCTGTTGGAGGGAGCGTCTGTGCCGTTCACAGTTTTCACTGACCATCGGAACCTGGAGTATATCAGGACCGCCAAGCGGCTGAACCCAAGGCAAGCCCGCTGGTCACTGTTCTTCGGGCGTTTTGACTTCAGGATCACCTATCGCCCCGGGACCAAGAACCAGAGATCGGATGCCTTGTCCCGGGTACACGAAGATGAAGTCAAAACTGCGCTGTCAGATCCACCGGAGCCCATCCTTCCAGAGTCCACTATCGTGGCCACCCTCACCTGGGACGTGGAGAAGACCATCCGGGAGGCCCTGGCATGGAGCCCGGACCCGGGAACTGGACCGAAGGACAGACTATATGTCCCACCAGAGGCCAGGGCTGCGGTCCTAGACTTCTGTCACGGTTCCAAGCTCTCCTGTCATCCAGGGGTGCGAAGGACCGTGGCAGTTGTCCGGCAGCGCTTCTGGTGGGCGTCTATGGAGGCCGATGTCCGGGAGTACATCCAGGCCTGCAACACCTGCGCCAGGGGCAAGGCTGACCACAGGAGGTCCCAAGGACTGCTCCAACCGCTTCCTGTGCCTTATCGCCCCTGGTCCCACATCGGCCTGGATTTTAGTCACGGGCCTCCCACCGTCCCAGGGCAACACCACCATCCTCTCAATAGTGGACCGATTCTCCAAGGTGGCCCACTTCGTGGCCCTCCCGAAGCTCCCTACGGCCCAGGAGACAGCGGACCTCCTGGTCCACCACGTCGTCCGTCTGCATGGGATACCTACTGACGTTGTCTCGGATCGTGGTCCCCAGTTTTCCTCTCAAGTCTGGAGGAGTTTCTGCAGAGAACTGGGGGCCACCGTGAGCCTCTCGTCTGGGTACCACCCACAGATGAACGGATAGGCAGAACGGGCCAACCAGGACTTGGAACAGACCCTCCGCTGTGTGACATCCGCGCACCCGACGGCCTGGAGTAACCACCTGGCCTGGATCGAGTATGCACATAACAGCCAGGTGTCTTCTGCCACCGGCCTCTCCCCGTTTGAGGTGTGTTTGGGGTACCAGCCCCCATTATTTCCCGTGGTGGAGGGAGAGGTCGGTGTGCCCTCAGTCCGGGCCCACCTTCGGAGGTGCCGTTGGGTGTGGCGCACCGCCCGTTCTGCCTTGTTGAAGGCCCGGACGAGGGCCAAGGCCCATGCAGACCGCCGGCGGTCCCCAGCCCCTGCATACCAGCCCGGGCAGGAGGTGTGGTTGTCAACGAAGGACATCCCGCTTCAAGTGGAATCCCCGAAACTGATGGACAGGTTCATCGGACCATTCAGAATCCTCAAGGTCCTCAGCCCTGCCGCAGTGAAGCTCCAACTCCCAGCTTCACTGCGGATCCACCCGGTATTCCATGTCTCCAGGATCAAACCACACCACACCTCACCCCTCTGTGCTCCCGGTCCGGCGCCGCCTCCTGCCCGGATCATTGACGGGGAGCCGGCCTGGACAGTGCGCCGGCTCCTGGACGTCCGTCGAATGGGCCGGGGGTTCCAATATCTGGTGGACTGGGAGGGGTATGGACCTGAAGAACGCTCCTGGGTGAAGAGGAGCTTCATCCTGGATCCGGCCCTCCTGGCCAATTTCTACCACTGACACCCCGATAAACCTGGTCGGGCGCCAGGAGGCGCCCATTGAGGGGGGGTTCCTGTTGTGTGGGCCACCAGAAGAGGAGGTACTGCTGGCCCACCACCAGAGGGCGCCCTGCCTGAAGTGCGGGCTTCAGGCACGAGAGGGCGCTGCCGCCACGGACACAGCCGGGGGTGACAGCTGTCACTCATTATCTCTTGACAGCTGTCACCCATCTACACTTCATCATCTCACTCCATAAAACCCGGACGTCATCTCCACCTCATTGCCGAGATATCGTCGACCTGTTATGGTAACATTCTCAGCCTTGATCTGTGCCGTACTGACTTTGTTTAGTAAACTCGTTTTTGCAGCTGTTTTCCTGCTGAGTGTTTTATCTGGAGATTGGCGTGACCGGCGACAGCTTCGCTTTACACCCCCACCAGATAAGTGTTGAGACAGGAGCTGCACGAGTGTGTGTTAGAGGTGGAGGTGGACTCTCCATCATTGTTGTTACTGGGTGTGCACACACCCATATCTTATTGTCTCTGCTCCTTGCCAGCAGTACCAGATCCGACATTCGGAGACGGTGGCCACCTGGGGACTCGGGACTTGGCGGCTCCAGTATTCTCTAGGTTCGGTGGCGGAGGAAATCGTGTGGTTCCGGTTCTTCTCAGGACAGACGTCTTCTATCCTCATGCCTGCCCACACACAAAATTTCACATTCCTCTGTGTTGTGGTTGTGCTCATTCACAACAGTAAAGTGTTCATATTCGACTCTTTCATTGTCCGTTCATTTACGCCCCCTGTTGTGGGTCCGTGTCACTACACTTTCCCAACATTCTCTGCTTGTTGGGGGTTGTGAATTCTTGCAATTTATTAGAAAAATTTAATTAAAATAATAATTTAAGGACCAAGCAGAATTTGCTCCATAATGCATTCCTCTATCAGTGTAATAAATGGTTTACACCTCTTATCAGCCAATGAAAAAACGCACGTGATTACCCCGAGAAAAGAACATGGCAGTGTATCTGGAGAGTGTAGGTGCTGGATTTCAGTCATGATTCCATTAAATTTGAAGAACTGCAGAAGAATTGGTGAATTCACATTTTAGTTCTGCTGTGCTCCAAGGTTCTCCAAGGTAACATGCAGCCAGTCTCATGTTTTTTTTGTACTCCTGTCATGAAATGAGTCACCTCCACCCCCCGATGTCACCCCACATTTTGTGTTCCCATCATGAAATAAATTTGTGCTCCCGTGACGGTATCACGAATCACACATTGTGCTTTTTGTGATGCAGTCATGAAATGGGGTGTGACTGGATTGTTATATGATGCTAATCAAAACCGGAAAGTCACAATCACAGGCGCCTCCTCAAAATATCTACAGTTTATTTACACAAACAGTTTATTTCCTCAGCATTTTTATATTTTCCTTCAGTGCTCAAATTAACAGTTTCCAACTTTCTCTTCTTACAACTGCTTCCTTTGTAACAATCTAATTAAATTCATTCTTGGTCAGACAAGTTTATACACAAACAAACAACCAAATTAATTCTGAAATTTTTACTTTGTGGCACACGACACTGTCCGTTAATTAAAGTGTTATTATTAGCAGTTTGCGGCATTTTTTTTTTTTCAAAGGTTATAAATGATTTAGCCTGATGTTGCCTGTTTTTATATTTATTTATTGGATTAAACATGCTTCAAAAATACCATTTGTTTTTGACCATTTAAGATCATCAGTAATTTCTCAGACAGATGAGGGCTCTGTTGCTGTGATGTCACAGAGAGTAGAGATGGTTCATCCACCCAGTTTCTGCACCTGCTCACTCCAATCAAACATTCAGTCATAGGGTGTGAGGCAGGGTTCAGCCTGGACACGACATGGGTCAAGGTTTCAGGTTTTTTTCTGTACAAATCAGAAACCAGAATTCACTCAGTGAGAACACCAATGACGAAAGAACAAACTACTTATTGACAAATCGAAGGAGAACATGAACACAGGCTGAATCTTGGGGGGGGAAGCAAAGACAAGTTCTCCGTCTGCAGACCTCGTGTCACAAAATGTAGGTGTTTTCTAATTCAGTGCTTTGATATTTTCATGGCTACTGAATTTTGACTTTTTAGAACATGATGTTACATTTGTATGGCTAATAGGTAACTACAGGGAATAATGAGTGGCATCAGTGTTTGAGAGATTTTTGTGTCCATCCACTGAGGTTTTTATTTTGAGGTGACAACTGAACAGCATTAAAGGCCAAAAGGATGTGAAGTCTCATTGAAATAGTGAAATACAAGTTGAAAAAAAGGTCATCTGGGACTGAATGGTACATTTAGGAAAATCCTTCTGAAACAAAATCCATTTCAGCCAACTTTTAATAAATTTTTGAAACAACAAATTTAAATTTTTAAAACTGAAAAGCCTAAATAAGTTTTGCTGAATATAAAGGAACAGGACATGGAGGATACAGCCCACTGAAGACAACAGAGTGATGAATCACTGTTGATCAATGGGCGTCTTCTGAGTCTGACAGGTCTTCAAAGGTGGTCTATTCTAATTCCGTGCACATGGTGTTGTCACAGTCAATGCATTCAGACAGCTCGGTGCAAAATAATCACTGCTTCTGCAAGTACAGACTCTGGTGTTGCATTGGGATTTCTTATAAGAACTGTTGATTTGTTGCATGACCTCTGGAGGAGCCCTGTGTTAAGGATGTTATATATATATATATGTTATCACTGTTAAACATTTGTACCTTTTGTCTTCTTTCTGATGAGAACGGTGTTGTGCTGTTTGCACTTAACCCCGAGAATGTACGTGTTATTCAACCTTGTTTTAGCATGCTGGGGTCAATCTGAACTGGGAATGAGGAGCTGGATGTACTTATTATTATTATTACACAACTTGTTTTCGTAGCCGCTAACGACTGGGAGTAAAAGAACTGAAGGTTGAATTTTGACTGATTGTGATGTGATGCTTAGTGTTCCAGGCAGATGCAGAACAGCTGATAACTGCGAACGAGATGTGCTGACCTTCGACGATAAGAGTAAAAGAAAGAAACTGTTTTATGCTTACAGCTGTACTTATTGACGTGTGTGTTTATGTTACGGGAAGAAACTTGTCTTGCGTCATTCCCCCACCCTTAGGACACGTTTTTGTTTATGTGATGAGGGATTCACTAATAAAAAGAGCGAAGCGCAGGCCAGACTTTAGTGTAGCCTTGGTGTACAGCCTGACTGCACTCCGCGCGTAAAATTTGACTTTCTGTCTCACTGGTGGTTCTTGACTCTGTTTGTCTTGTTAAAGGGTTTAAAAATGTTTGGAGGAGAAAATACCCAACATTGACTGGGGGCTACGTCCGGGAGCTCAACAACACCGGAGGTGTCCAGCGGAGGTCGCCAAGTCCAGACGTAAATCCTTGGCCAAGGTCCGATCGATTGATCGTGTCTGCAATTGTCGACCACCGTTGGCATCATCTGGTTGACGAGATTTTCCCGAAGAAGACAGACAGGAAGTCGAGTCAGTGAGTAGAATTTCTTTGTAAATAGTACTGAGTGAGTGGTGATCAGATCACATAAACAGTTAAATTCCGCAAGCGATGATACAGAATCGTCTGTTAATGCAAAGCAGTTAAACTCTGTAAGGAGGGTGCGGACTCCTCTGTTTATATACGCGTACCGGTAGGGGATAAAAGTGATCACATAAAATAGTTAAACTCCGTAAGCGATGATACAGAATCGTCTGTTAATGAAACACAGTTAAACTCTGTAAGGAGGGCGGACTCCTCTACGGTTGCGAGGGACGCACGTAGTTAAATTCCGGAAGGAGGATACGGACTCCTCTGTTTTAATACGTAAAGGAAATCCCGGGTAGAAATACGTGCACTGTAAAAAAGCAGTTAAATCTGGCAGGGACGGCGGAGTCCCCTAATGCAGGACATTAGTTAAATTTCACGGGAGGGCGAGCTCCCCTGGCATAAGAATACGCGTACGATTATTAAAAGTGTTTCTATGTGTAAATAGTGTTTTGTGTAAGTGTAAATAACTGTGTGAAAGTGTAATACTTTGGACAACGTTAGTGACAACCGTGCGTGTGGAAGCAGAGGCAAGTGATTCCGCTTCCTACGGGGAGGTGAAAGGAATCAACCACACGACGGCAAATTAATTGTCACATCCAAAGAAAGTGTGAAAACTTCAGATTTAGAACACCCTAGGTGTGCCCCCGTCTGAAGTCCAAATTATAACAAGGGATAATAAAAATGGGGGGTAAGACGTCTAAAAAGAAGGAAAATTTATCAACTGACGACTGGAAATTTATGGAAGCAAAAAATCCAAAAGCAACAAAGAAATTGGAGACCTGGATAAATAAACATGACTTTGACGGACGACTGAACCTGATCAGTATACAGAAGCTGAAGAAGGAGTTAGAACAGCAACATAAAGGTGATGAGAAAAAGATGCAGAAAGTAGGGGCAGATTTAGTGGCATTTTGGGAGGAGGAAGCAGAGAACAGACGGAAGGGAGCAGAGAAGCGACAATTAGAGAAAGCAAGGAAAAAGAAAGCTGTAGGTAAGGCAGAAGAAGATGTGATAATTCAGCACAGAGAACCAGAACAGCCTCAGCAACCACCGCCGGCTGGATCGTCGGTGACAACAACACCTTTATCTCCTCTACCAGAGGATGACGATGTACCGCCACCACAGTATGATTTAGCAGTAAAACCTAAGGTAAAAAGTGAAAAACCAGAAAAACCAGAAAAACCACAAACACGCAGTCAAGCGAAAGTGCCCACAGCCCCTCCCATGGTGGAACATAGTGATCAGGGAGGTGCCTATCCTATGATAGAAGTACCAAATCCTCGTGCAGGAACAGCAGGACAGCGATCAACCATGCTCGTATATCGAACATGGAATGCTGATGATATCAAAGCAGCAGTCGACATGATACCATCGCCACATGTCGATATTGAGGGATTTATGCAGGATATAGAAAACATTAGAAATTCTTACCACCTTAGTGGACCTGAAGTCCAACAGGTGTGGATGAAAGCATGTGGCCCTAAATGGAGTCAGATACGCGGAGACTGGAATCCTGCAGACCAACAAGGCGTACCACTGACACATGATGATCTAGTCTTAGAAACAAGAGTGGAAGCTATGATTACACGGGCAAAAGGTGTGTTAGGACCAAAAATAAATTACACTGAAATTACCAGGACAACTCAGAAAGAAGGAGAACCATGGATAGAGTTTAGATGCAGATTTGAGAGTGTATTTAGAGTCCATAGTGGCATATTGCCAGGAACACCAGTGTATGAAAACAAATTGAAAAATATTTCACCTGTGAAGCTGACAATGACCGATTTGATTCATGATGGCAACTCAACAGCTGTCATAACAGTAACAGGTGCCACTGAAGACGTTTTAAAATTGAGATTCACAGGTATGCCATTACATGTGTCACTTTGTAAACCATATTTGACAGAATGGCAAGAATTGGGACTGACAGTCATAACAGCCTTGTCAGCCACTGATTGGAGCAGAGTTGGACCACGAACAGAGTTCAGTCCATCAACTAAATTGTATAAAGTGCCAGTTAATGTCTCATTGGTGCTGACAGCTGGAACACACATTGATGTGTCCACTTCACAATCCTGAGTGTTTCAGTTGAGTCCTGAAGAGGATGATCTTCTCTCTTCTGTACCATCAGGATTGTGGACAACAGGTCCTTCAGACGTAGGACTGATAAAAAATGCACAACCTGTAGTTATAAGACCAAAAACAGAATACAGACCATGTGTAAGACAGTATCCATTGAAACCTGATGCAATTGAAGGAATCAGGCCAGTAATAGAGAATTTATTAACAGCAGGAGTAATAGTGCCATGTCCAGATTCACCATGTAACACACCCATATTTCCTGTAAAAAAGGCTCCGCCCTCAGTGGGGTGGAGAATGATTCAAGATCTGCAGGCAGTAAATGCTGCTGTGATTAAAAGAGCACCATGTGTTCCAGATCCACATACCTTGTTAAATTCGCTGAGACCAAATTCTAATAGTTTCTCAGTAATTGACATAAGTAATGCATTTTTCTCTGTGCCAGTACACCCAGATAGTCAATTCTGGTTTGCTTTTACCTTTAAAGGACAACGATATACATTCACCAGATTACCGCAGGGTTACGCAGAAAGTCCAACTATTTATTCCACCGGCAGATAGCCAACTATTAGTGTATGTCGATGACATTTGATTGCCTCTGACACACGAGAAAACTGCATAACTGACACAGTAGCATTATTATGTTTCTTATTTGATAATGGCCACAAAGTGAGTAAAAACAAAGTTCAGTTGTGTAGGGATAAAGTAAAATATTTAGGACATGAATTATCAGCCACAGGGCGTACTATCCTGTCTGACAGGAAGGAAGCAATTTTGCACGCTCCAAAACCACAAACCAAAAAGCAGATGATGTCATTTCTTGGACTGACTAATTACTGCAGGGCATGGATTCCCTGCTATGCAGAATTGACTAGTCCACTTTCTGATTTGATGTACAAGGATGATATTTCAATGTCAACCGTGTTGGAATGGAACAAAGATGCTGAGGAAGCCTTTGTAAAAGTAAAACAAACATTAGTGTCATCCACAGTTTTGGCACTACCAGATTATAGTAAACCATTTACTCAAACAGTTGTAAGAATAAGTTCATGACTAGTGTTTTGGTTCAAGTGTATGGCTCAAAATTGAGGCCAGTTGCCTACTACTCATCTAAATTGGATGCAGTAGCAAGTGCTTTACCACCATGCGTACAGGCTGTTGTTGCAGCCTCTATGGCTGTTCAAAGTAGCAGTAATGTTGTTCTATTCCATCAGTTGACACTGAAAGTTCCACATGCAGTCTCTGCACTTCTGTTGCAGACAAACATGAGCCTTTTGTCCCCAGCAAGACATCTTTCGTGTATGTCCTTGCTATTATCACAGCCACACCTTACGGTAGAGCGCTGTACAACATTGAATCCATCCACATTGATACCCTTACCTGAGGATGGTGAGCCGCACAATTGTCTTGATGTAGCTACGGTCTGTACGAAAGCACGCCCAGACCTCCAGGACACACCCATCCCAAACAGTACAATTGTGTATGTGGATGGTTCTTCCACTAAAAACGCTTATGGACAAACACAATCTGGATATGCTGTTGTCACAAATTCAGAAGTATTGGATTCTGCTTCATTGCCATCCTCATTTTCAGCACAAGCAGCTGAATTAGTTGCTTTAACTGCAGCTTGCTATCTGTTTAAAGGTACGGCTGTATCAATTTATACAGACAGCCAGTACGCTTTTAGCACAGTACATGTGTTTGCAAAACTGTGGGAAGAGCGTGGAATGGTGACATCATCTGGAAAGCCAGTGACTCATGCCACTCTCTTAACTGCACTACTGAAGGCTATGAAATTGCCTAAACAAATTGCTATATGCAAATGTGCGGCTCACACCAAAGGCTCTGACAGTATTTCAAAAGGAAATGATTTTGCTGACAGAGCAGCAAAAGAGGCAGCAGCAGCTTCTTCTATTTTTGTTGTACAGGAAACTACTCCAGATTTGCATTTAGGTCATACACTGCTTGCTGACATGCAACAGCAGGCAACTGACAGAGAAAAACAAATGTGGATAGCTAAAGGAGCTACGTATGCAAATGATTTGTACGTATGACCACAAAAGAAACCCATATTGCCAAAAAATATGTTTAAATGGGCAGCTATTATGAGCCATGGCGTGACGCATGTCTCATCAGGGGGTATGATATCGCAATTGCA
Organism: Thalassophryne amazonica; assembly: GCF_902500255.1. Lineage (NCBI taxonomy): Eukaryota > Metazoa > Chordata > Actinopteri > Batrachoidiformes > Batrachoididae > Thalassophryne > Thalassophryne amazonica. The sequence goes on along the minus strand of NC_047107.1, from coordinate 10,085,527 downwards.
ATCTATTTTTTGTCTTTATGGGTTCGATGCATATGCAAAACAGCATTGTAGAGCATGCATGATATGTGCAAAACACAACTCACAAGGCAATTTGAGACCCCAAAGAGGCAAATTTCCAACACCACAATATCCCTTTCAAGTGATTCATATGGATTATATACAGCTGAGTAAACATGAAGGGAAGGAATTTTGTTTAGTCATAATTGATGCCTTCTCAAAATGGGTAGAATTGTTCCCTACAAAACATGCAGATTCACTTACAGTGGCTAAAGCATTATGCAAAGACATCATCCCACGATGGAGCGCATTTTGTTAATACAATAGTGCAATACATAGGAGAAGCGCTACAGGTCAATCTCAAAAATCATTGTGCTTATCAACCACACAGTGCCGGATTAGTGGAAAGGACAAAGGGCACAATAAAAATAAGATTAAGGAAATGTATAGAAGAGACAAAACGAACCTGGATTGAATGTTGGACCTAGTAAAATTGTATATGAGAATAACACCAACACCATCAGGGTTAACACCATTTGAGATACTTTATGGACGACCATATCGTCTACCAATTTTGACATGGATACTAAAACAGCAGATGAGGAACAAACATTAGCAAATTTTATGAAAAAGACATTAACACAGAAAGAGATAACTTAAACACATTTACTGCCGAATAATTTTGATCTTCCACAGGACGGCCTTCCAGTAGTCTAGCCAGGAGACTGGGTGTTCATCAGAGTGATTAAGAGGAAGAACTGGTCCAGTCCTCGTTGGGAAGGTCTATACCAAGTGCTGTTAACAACACCAACTGCAGTAAAGATAGCGGAGAGATCAACGTGGATACATCACTGTAAGATACAGCGTGTGTTGGCGGCCTCCACAGTGTAAGGGGAAGTCTGGCTACAAAGGGAGTCTATTTAATTAGCAATAGATTGTCTCAATGCCAGTGAAGCAGGGAGATCCTTGCACTATTAGGTGAGGTGGTTAACAACACTGTATCCTAGCAATCATGACTGAACTACAGCAGACCCCGGAGCGGCGTGCTCAGCGCCGCCGCTGCCGGACTGTTGGTAGGGCAGCCGGTTGCGTTGTGATCTTAGTGTGTTTCGTGCTCCTCGGATTCCTGGCCTGGTGGTTGACCCAAGAATTGCAGCTCACTGTGGACCGAGCCAGAGAACAACGCAAGCAACGTCAGAAGAGGTTTATTCATAATGTGAATGAGACAGATGGACACCCTCATATATACCATACTAATATGTGGTACAGATATGTTCATTTATTGGCTATGGAATTATGTTACTAATTGTTATGTTTGTTCGCAAATACCTATATCCTCAACACACCCAGCTCTGACGGCTAAACCGTACCCTGCTAGGGTGACAGAATGTCTTATCATACGGATGCATAATCAAACTGTATTTCGGGGGCAGCAGTTCTCAGCAAATCTGATAAGATGTAACACCACTTGCCTCAGTGTAACCACTTATATGATAGGGATTTCAACAGAGGACGTACAAGCGTGCCCAAGTGCTGCTCCATTGACTAGACTGAAGGGAAACGCAAAATATCATCACGTTAAATTGTCATCACAACGGCCATTCCCAATTTGCTTTTACGGGACAGGGAATAAAAATGTAGGTAAAATTAAGAAACGTCTGTGTACCCAAACGTATGTTTTATCAAATAATTTAAGCCTAACCAAAACATAATATGTGGATGGTACTTATCTTCATCACATTGGACGGGGATGTAATTATACAGGCTTCTGTCCATGGGGAACGGATGAATCATGTGCTTATGTTAGTAAGTTTTTGCTACCACCTATAAATGGTACTCCGGTGTATGATGACATCTATTGGCTTTATGGTTCCAGACTGTACATGAGTCTCCCACCAAATTGGGGTGGTGTGTGTGCACCTACCCAGGTGACTGACCATACATATGTGGTAGGACCTCCACAGAGAAGAATGGCAGCACCAGACGGAGGAGATTGATATACCCAGATGTGTTACCACATAATCACGTGGGGCTCGGATGTACTAAAGGACCAAAAAAATTGTGGTCTGTAGGAGATAAAATAGCACATTCATTGTTCCCCTGGATAGGAGTGGAAAAAAAATTCATTAATGATTGAAACTCTGAATTATCGATTGGGTCTGTTCATGAATGTAACTAAAAAAAATAGTAGCAGCTCAAAACACTGAAATAGATGCTTTACGTACCATGGTGATGCAAAATCGCATGGTTTTAGACTTGCTTACTGGTTCACAGGGAGGAGTTTGTGTTCTGCTGAACACAACATGCTGTACTTTCATCCCAGACTCCATTCATTCAGTGGATATGCAGGACGCATTGGAAGAGCTGAATAAACTTCGTGATGCAATGCATAAAGACACCCTAGCCGTGAACCGGTGGAATCCCTGGTCCTGGTTGACTTCAGGACCATGTTGGCAGTTACTATTGAAAATGGTATCAAATACATTTGTACAGTGTAATCTGGCCTTCCAACAAACTATGCCAAAATATCAAGCATTGAAACAGTCAGACCTTAGTGGAGAAAACTGTAATGACTGTACTGAGAATTATGATGATATTGAAAAGCTCACAACTCCAGTTCAAGCTTGAACTGTTGACGTGATGAGTTAACACACTCTTAGCCTATGAAGCTTTAGCTGAAAAAGTAATAAGACAAGTGGTGTAGTCGAATAATACAGAAAAACGGTTCATTTATACCAGTCGGTAGGAGTGATGTATGGTGGTGGTGTGGTGATAACAGAATCTTTGACAGACTGCCACGAAATGTGTCAGGTTATTGTGCATTAATATCATTATTGTTACCCATGACCCCTGAAGACGTTACGACATATGCAGCCTCTCTTATTCCTGAAGATTGGCAGAAAGGCATAGCCAGACATAGAGTAAAAAGAGAGTGGAAAGGAGTAGGAAATCCAACATATATTGACGCAATAGGAGTCCCCAGAGGACTGACGAGCCTGACGAGTATAAACTGGTTGATCAAATAGCAGCTGGATTCGAATCTTCCATCTGTTGGTGGTGTTCAATTAATAAAAACGTGGACAGAATAAACTACATCCACTACAATGTGCAGAAATTAGGAAATTGGACTGAGGAAGGATTTAAGGCTGTCCATTCACAGTTAGAAGCCACGTCCCTTATGGCCTTCCAGAATCGTATTGCTCTGGATATGTTGTTGGCGGAGAAAGGAGGTGTTTGTGCCATGTTCGGAGAACAATGCTGCACATTCATTCCCAACAACACGGCTGCAGACGGCAGTCTCACTCAAGCCATTGACGGGCTGAGGACGTTGAACAGGAAGATGAAAGAGCACAGTGGAGTAAACACCGAAGGCTGGGATTGGTGGCTGGAAGGGATGGGAAGATGGAGGTCTTTGATTTCTTCACTATTAGTGTCTATAGCAGTATTTGCTGCAATTCTAACATTGTGTGGATGTTGTTGTATTCCATGTCTCCGAGGCCTTGTAAATAGAATGATAACCGCAGCAATAAGTCCAGGACCAGGAGGGGGACCAGCATCATATCCACTCCTGGGGCAAGACGACACCGAGGAGGACAATGACTCCCATGACCTGTACCCAGACCCATGGAAGTATGATGACCCAGACACCGATGATAGTGACAATGATGACATCACCTCTGGGGTGTAAGCCTATAGAACATATCATGATGAACCTCTTAGTGAAAATCTCAAAAAGAAGTGCTAAGCTAGGTGATAACTACTACTGTATGTTTAAAGGGTGATAAACAGGTGGGAAATGTTAAGGATTTTATATATATATATATATATATGTTATCACTGTTAAACATTTGTACCTTTTGTCTTCTTTCTGATGAGAACGGTGTTGTGCTGTTTGCACTTAACCCCGAGAATGTACGTGTTATTCAACCTTGTTTTAGCATGCTGAGGTCAATCTGAACTGGGAATGAGGAGCTGGATGTACTTATTATTATTATTACATAACTTGTTTTCGTAGCCGCTAACGACTGGGAGTAAAAGAACTGAAGGTTGAATTTTGACTGATTGTGATGTGATGCTTAGTGTTCCAGGCAGATGCAGAACAGCTGATAACTGCGAACGAGATGTGCTGACCTTCGACGATAAGAGTAAAAGAAAGAAACTGTTTTATGCTTACAGCTGTACTTATTGACGTGTGTGTTTATGTTACGGGAAGAAACTTGTCTTGCATCATTCCCCCACCCTTAGGACAAGTTTTTGTTTATGTGATGAGGGATTCACTAATAAAAAGAGCGAAGCGCAGGCCAGACTTTAGTGTAGCCTCGGTGTACAGCCTGACTGCACTCCGCGCGTAAAATTTGACTTTCTGTCTCACTGGTGTTTCTTGACTCTGTTTGTCTTGTTAAAGGGTTAAAAAATGTTTGGTGTAGAAAATACCCAACACCCTGATCCCCCTGGAGAAGCCTCCATGGGTCTCCATGGGTGGTGACATATTGCCCATCCTAGTTTGTCAACAACACGTTTCTACTTCTGCGATATGTTCACTTGTAAATAATACAGGAGCAGGAAGTATGTACAGCAGTGTTCAGAATAATAGTAGTTCTATGTGACTAAAAAGATAAATCCAGGTTTTGAGTATATTTCTTATTGTTACATGGGAAACAAGGTACCAGTAGATTCAGTAGATTCTCACAAATCCAACAAGACCAAGCATTCATGATATGCACACTCGTAAGGCTATGAAATTGGACTATTAGTAAAAAAAAGTAGAAAAGGGGGTGTTCACAATAATCGTAGTGTGGCATTCAGTCAGTGAGTTTGTCAATTTTGTGGAACAAACAGGTGTGAATCAGGTGTCCCCTATTTAAGGATGAAGCCAGCACCTGTTGAACATGCTTTTCTCTTTGAAAGCCTGAGGAAAATGGGATGTTCAAGACATTGATCAGAAGAACAGCGTAGTTTGATTAAAAAGTTGATTGGAGAGGGGAAAACTTATACGCAGGTGCAAAAAATTATAGGCTGTTCATCTACAATGATCTCTAATGCTTTAAAATGGACAAAAAAAAACAGAGACGCGTCGAAGAAAACGGAAAACAATCATCAAAATGGATAGAAGAATAACCAGAATGGCAAAGGCTCACCCATTGATCAGCTCCAGGATGATCAAAGACAGTCTGGAGTTACCTGTAAGTGCTGTGACAGTTAGAAGACGCCTGTGTGAAGCTAATTTATTTGCAAGAATCCCCCGCAAAGTCCCTCTGTTAAATAAAAGACATGTGCAGAAGAGGTTACAATTTGCCAAAGAACACATCAACTGGCCTAAAGAGAAATGGAGGAATATTTTGTGGACTGATGAGAGTAAAATTGTTCTTTTTTGGGTCCAAGGGCCGCAGACAGTTTGTGAGACGACCCCCAAACTCTGAATTCAAGCCACAGTTCACAGTGAAGACAGTGAAGCATGGTGATGCAAGCATCATCATATGGGCATGTTTCTCCTACTATGGTGTTGGGCCTATATATTGCATACCAGGTATCATGGATCAGTTTGGATATGTCAAAATACTTGAAGAGGTCATGTTGCCTTATGCTGAAGAGGACATGCCCTTGAAATGGGTGTTTCAACAAGACAATGACCCCAGGCACACTAGTAAATGAGCAAAATCTTGGTTCCAAACCAACTAAATTAATGCCTCGCAGATTTGAAGAAATCATGTAAAACTGTGGTTGTAATCGAGTCGCGGGGGCAGCAGCTCAAGCAAAGCCGCCCTGACCTCCCGATTCCACACACACCTCCCCCAGCTCCTCTGGAGGAACCCCGAGGCGTTCCCAAGCCAGCCGAGAGACGTAGTCCCTCCAGCGTGTCCTGGGTCTTCCCCGGGACCTCCTCCCAATAGGACGTGCCCGGAACACCTCTCCAGCGATCTGGAAAAGATGCCCTAGACACCTCAGCCAGCTCCTTTCAACATGGAGGAGCAGCGGCTCATCAAATTTCCCTACCAGATCAGTGGAGACACAGCTCAACAATGCATGCCACCGGTGCTGTTGCCCAACAGAGTCATGGTGGAAATTGGGGTACTGTTGGGTAAAAAAGAAGAAGAAGAAGGAGAAGAAGAAGAGAATGTGCGCAGAGAGAAAGGAACATAAGGAAAGTTAAAAGTATGGGAGTGAGAGTTGGGACTTTGAATGTTGGCAGCATGAATGGTACAGGGAGAGAGCTAGCTGATATGATAGAGAGGAGAAACATAGACATATTGTGTATGCAAGAGATGAAGTAGAAGGAAAGTAAGAGCAGGAGCATCGGACGTGGGTTCAAGTTGTTGTATCATGCTATGGGTGGAAGGAGAAACTGTGCTGGAGTCATTTAAAAGGAAGAGTCCATTAAGAGTGTGCTAGAGGTTAAGCGAGTGTCTGACAGGGTGATGAGTGTGAAGATGTTAATTGAAGGGGTGATGATGAATATCATCAGTGTATATGCCCCACAGGTAGAATGTGAGATGAAGGAGAAAGAAGATTTCTGGAATGAGTTAGATGAGGTGATGGAGAGTGTCACCAAACATGAAACAGTGGTGATAGGAGCGGACCTCAATGGGCATGTTGGTGAAGGGAACAGAGGTGATGAGTAAGTAATGGGTAGATATGGTATGAAGGACAGGAATGTGGAAGCGCAGATGGTAGTTGATTTTGCAAAAGGATAGAAATGGCTGTAGTAAATATGTAGCTGCTAGTATGCTCATCCGTACTGTGTTTCTGTTGCGACTCTTCCCATTCACTCCACTCGAGATACAAACTCATGATCACCAGCATGGGAGACGGACGCTCTGACCAGTCAGCCAAAACTCAGGCTCTGGTCTGAGTGGCCACAGTATCCTTTGGCTGCCAGGGGGGCTGAGGCCTTTTTAAATCAAATCAAATCAATTTTATTTATATAGCCCCAAATCACAACAAACAGTTGCCCCAAGGCGCTTTATATTGTAAGGCAAAAGCCATACAATAATTACAGAAAAACCCCAACAGTCAAAACGACCCCCTGTGAGCAAGCACTTGGCAACAGTGGGAAGGAAAAACTCCCCTTTAACAGGAAGAAACCTCCAGCAGAACCAGGCTCAGGGAGGGGCAGTCTTCTGCTGGGACTGGTTGGGGCTGAGGGAGAGAACCAGGAAAAAGACATGCTGTGGAGGGGAGCAGTCACTAATGATTAAATGCAGAGTGGTGCATACAGAGTAAAAAGAGAAAGAAACACTCAGTGCATCATGGGAAACCCCCAGCAGTCTAAGTCTATAGCAGCATAACTAAGGGATGGTTCAGGGTCACCTGATCCAGCCCTAACTATAAGCTTTAGCAAAAAGGAAAGTTTTAAGCCTAATCTTAAAAGTAGAGAGGGTGTCTGTCTCCCTGATCCAAATTGGGAGCTGGTTCCAGAGGAGAGGAACCTGAAAGCTGAAGGCTCTGGCTCCCATTCTACTCTTAAAAACCCTAAGAACTACAAGTAAGCCTGCAGTCTGAGAGTGAAGCGCTCTATTGGGGTGATATGGTACTATGAAGTCCCTAAGATAAGATGGGACATGATTATTCAAAACCTTATACGTAAGAAGAAGAATTTTAAATTCTATTCTAGAATTAACAGGAAGCCAATGAAGAGAGGCCAATATGGGTGAGATATGCTCTCTCCTTCTAGTCCCCGTCAGCACTCTAGCTGCAGCATTTTGAATTAACTGAAGGCTTTTCAGGGAACTTTTAGGACAACCTGATAATAATGAATTACAATAGTCCAGCCTAGAGGAAATAAATGCATGAATTAGTTTTTCAGCATCACTCTGAGACAAGACCTTTCTGATTTTAGAGATATTGCGCAAATGCAAAAAAGCAGTCCTACATATTTGCTTAATATGCACGTTGAAGGACATATCCTGATCAAAAATGACTCCGAGATTTCTCACAGTATTACTGGAGGTCAGGGTAATGCCATCCAGAGTAAGGATCTGGTTAGACAACATGTTTCTAAGATTTGTGGGGCCAAGTACGATAACTTCAGTTTTATCTGAATTTAAAAGCAGGAAATTAGAGGTCATCCATGTCTTTATGTCTGTAAGACAATCCTGCAGTTTAATTAATTGGTGTGTGTCCTCTGGCTTCATTGATAGATAAAGCTGGGTATCATCTGCGTAACAATGAAAATTTAAGCAATGCTTTCTAATAATACTGCCTAAGGGAAGCATGTATAAAGTGAATAAAATCTGTCCTAGCACAGAACCTTGTGGAACTCCATAATTAACCTTAGTCTGTGAAGAAGATTCCCCATTTACATGAACAAATTGTAATCTATTAGATAAATATGATTCAAACCACTGCAGCGCAGTGCCTTTAATACCTATGGCATGCTCTAATCTCTGTAATAAAATTTTATGGTCAACAGGATCAAAAGCAGCACTGAGGTCTAACAGGACAAGCACAGAGATGAGTCCACTGTCTGAGGCCATAAGAAGATCATTTGTAACCTTCACTAATGCTGTTTCTGTACTATGATGAATTCTAAAACCTGACTACCATATGCACAGAGACTCTTGATGGCCTCCATCAGAAAAAAAATACTTTAAGAAAAAGGAGGCGCACAGGGTGATGTATAAGAGAATGTGTACATAGGTGGACTACGTTCTTTGTAGGAGATGCAACCTCAAACAAATTGGAGACTGTAAGGTCTGTAATGAGGGAGAGAAAAGGCTGGATGTGTGGATAGAGTAAATCAGGAAGTGCAAGGACAGCTCTGAAGAAGACTAGAAAGGCAGTTGAGTCCAGAGTCAGATGACTCTGGACTGAGTCCAGATGACATTCCAGTAGAGGCATGGAAATGTCTAGGACAAATGACAGTAGGGCTGCTGAACTGATTGTTTACTAAAATTTTGGAAAGTGATAGGATGCCTGAAGGAGGTGGAGAGGAAGTGTGCTGGTGTCTGTTATTTAAGAACAAGGGTGATGTGCAGAGCTGCAGTACCTACAGATGTATAAAGTTGATCAGGCTTAGAAAAGACGTGAAGATCTGTGAGCAGCAATATGGTTTCATGGCAAAAAAAAAAAAAATAGCACTACAGATGCAATGAGAGTACTGATAGAGAAGTATAGAAAATGTCAGGAGTTTCATTGTGTGTCTGTGGATTTAGAGAAAGCTTATGACAGGAAGCCATGACAGCAGTTGTGTTGTATGAAGAAGTCTGGAGTGGCAGAGAAGTATGTGAGGGTGGTGCAGGATATGTACAAGGAATGTGTGACAGTGGTTGGAATGATAGATGCATTCAAGGTGAAGGTGGAAATACATCAAGGATCAGCTCTGAGCCCTTTCTTGTTTGGGGTCTCTATGGTGGACTATGGTGGTTGCAGATGACATTATGATCTGTACTGAGAAGAGAGAGCAGGTTGAGATGGGCTTGGGATTGTGGACCTTCTGGAGAGTGTAAAAGTCAGATTGAGCAAAACTGAGTACATGTATGACTCAAAGAGATCCAGGTGGAATTGTGCAGTTACAAGGAGTGGAGGTGGTTAAGGTAAACAAGTTTAAATACTTTGGGTCAACGATCCAAAGTCATAAGAGTGTGGCAGAACAGTGAAGAAGAGAGTGCAGGCAAGGCAGAGTGCGTAAAGAAGAAGAGCTTGTCTTGCCAATGTACTGTACATAAATACAACAAAATCTAACACTCTAAGCAGTGGGCAGCCACGGGCAGGCACTGCCTTGGTCGGGGACAGACAAAGCAGCAGATGCTAAATTAGCATGTTTTCTAATTGTGGGAGGAAACCCATGCAGACAACATGCAAACTCCACACAGAAAGAGTGGGAAGTGATCCTGTGACCTTGTTGCTGTGAGGCATCAGTGCTCACCACTAAGTGTGATTTGGAGTGATTTGTGACAGAAGAATATCTGCAAGAGTGATGGGGAAAGTCTACAAGACAGTAGTGAGACCAGACGGTGGCACGAACAAAAAGACAGGAGACAGAGCTGAAGATGTTACGATTCTCTTTGGGAGTGACGAGAACGGACAGGATTAGGAAAGAACATACCAGAGGGACAGCTCAGGTTGGACGGTTTGGAGACAAAATCAGACAGTGAATGGATAATGGATAAAAATACACATAAGCCAGGTATGGGATGTGTGGTGCTACATCTCATCCACCTCCTCACAAAATCATCTGGTCAGACCACCAGCACATTCCTATCTCCTGAAAGCACCCATCTATACGCCACAGCCAAATGGTTCAAGGGTGTGTTGTTGGACTCAGAGTTGCTGGAGTCCACAGCACTGAAGCATCTGCATACTGGACTGAGCTCAGGAAGATATACTACTACATGACGATAGTGTTGCAGCTGATGCTCCCAGTGCAAGTTGTACAGTAGTGTTCAGAATAATAGTAGTGCTATGTGACTAAAAAGATTAATCCAGGTTTTGAGTATATTTCTTATTGTTACATGGGAAACAAGATACCAGTAGATTCAGTAGATTCTCACAAATCCAACAAGACCAAGCATTCATGATATGTACACTCTTAAGGCTATGAAATTGGGCTATTAGTAAAAAAAAAGTAGAAAAGGGGGTGTTCACAATAATAGTAGTGTGGCATTCAGTCAGTGAGCCAGCACCTGTTGAAGATGCTTTTCTCTTTGAAAGCCTGAGGAAAATGGGACGTCCAAGACATTGTTCAGAAGAACAGCGTAGTTTGATTAAAAAGTTGATTGGAGAGGGGAAAATTTATACGTAGGTGAAAAAATTATAGGCTGTTCATCTACAATGATCTCCAATACTTTAAAATGGACAAAAAAAAAAAAAACAGAGACGCGTGGAAGAAAATGGAAAACAACCATCAAAATGGATAGAAGAATAACCAGAATGGCAAACGCTCACCCATTGATCAGCTCCAGGATGATCAAAGACAGTCTGGAGTTATCTGTAAGTGCTGTGACAGTTAGAAGACGCCTGTGTGAAGCTAATTTATGTGCAAGAATCCCCCGCAAAGTCCCTCTGTTAAATAAAAGACGTGCAGAAGAGGTTACAATTTGCCAAAGAACACATCAACTGGCCTAAAGAGAAACGGAGGAATATTTTGTGGACTGATGAGAGTAAAATTGTTCTTTTTGGGTCCAAGGGCCGCAGACAGTTTGTGAGACAACTCCTAAACTCTGAATTCAAGCCACAGTTCACAGTGAAGACAGTGAAGCATGGTGGTGCAAGCATCATGATATGGGCATGTTTCTCCTACTATGGTGTTGGGCCTATATATCACATACCAGGTATCATGGATCAGTTTGGATATGTCAAAATACTTGAAGAGGTCATGTTGCCTTATGCTGAAGAGGACATGCCCTTGAAATGGGTGTTTCAACAAGACAATGACCCCAAGCACACTAGTAAACGAGCAAAATCTTGGTTCCAAACCAACAAAATTAATGCCTCGCAGATGTGAAGAAATCATGAAAAACTGTGGTTATACAACTAAATACTAGTTTAGTGATTCACAGGATTGCTAAAAAAGCAGTTTGAACTTAACAGTTTTGAGTTTGTAGCGTCAACAGCAGATGCTACTATTATTGTGAACACCCCCTTTTCTACTTTTTTTTTTACAAATAGCCCAATTTCATAGCCTTAAGAGTGTGTATATCATGAATGCTTGGTCTTGTTGGATTTGTGAGAATCTACTGGTACCTTGTTTCCCATGTAACAATAAGAAATATACTCAAAACCTGGATTAATCTTTTTAGTCACATAACACTACTATTATTCTGAACACTACTGTGTGCGTCATCTGGCTCCAAATACCAAAGTGTTTAATTGGCAAAGTCATTATAGTAGTACTTCAAGGATTCTCTCTCAAGTACCAAAAACAGACAGTTGTCATTAAGTCACTGGTTATTATCCAGACCTGACAAGAGGTCAGGTCAAGTCCAGGTGGGCTCATGGCACTGCATGCCTCAGTGTCTGCCAACAATACGATGCAGAAGACTTTTGACCTTCACCCTCCTGTAAAGGTATTTTTTATCACCTTGCCCAGAAACCTTAAAGCAGTGTAGTACAAGCTTTACCAGGAAGACTCAGGTATCAAAGCTTTCATTCAGATTCACCTGATCAATAACAGCCAGATCTCTAATAGGAAGCAGCTGGTCTGCTTTTATTCATCAGCTCATAAGCAATAGCAAACAGAGGTTATTTAAACATGTCAGTTTGAACTCGCCCCTCTGCTGTTTCTGTTGCCAGGAACACAAATCATCCGCCATTTTCACACCAGACTGATTTTTCTTCAGTACTCCTCAAAGTGCCCCTTTTTCTGTCCGGAGCAGCCCACAACGTCTCTGTGGTGCAGACGGGACGCTCCACATCTGTCACTCTGCTCGATGACAGTGGAAGTTAATTAGTCCATTATGTCTTATATGATGTCATGATGTCTCGTGTTGTTGGATGTAGTTCATTCCACCACATGCTGCTGCTGCTACCGATTCTCCTGGACTCCACTCTTTGGAACAGGGATTCTCCACCTGCCAGCAGCGCCTACACACCCAACTTCTCTTGACACACTGCCGCTCTTTGTGCCAGCCAGATGTTTTGTTTGCTGCCCATCACTGGCCCATCTCACCTTCCTTCCAGGTGATGTGCTCTTTTCCTTTTCTTTACTGTGGATGGATGGATTGTGGATGGTCATTTAGGGGCTGTGTCATGATGCTGCTTTTACCTCTGACCCTGGGCTAAGGTGCCAGGTGTACATATCAAAACACAACCCAATATCCTCTGAAACCAGATTAAAAAAAAACCTTGAATCAAAATGTAGCCACACAAGCTCTTGCAAACTGCAGCTTAAAGTGAAGTTTTTACTTTTTTAATCCTCTTTCTGCTGGCTGGAGGATGATCTTCATGATTGGAGGCTCCATTGTACATACTTCAAATGGTTCCCTGGTCTATGACTTCACACACTTTGTGCATTTCAACACATACCAAAAATAACTGTAATGTTGCTGTGTTTGACGCACTGGCTCGAGTACCACTGCTGTACATGGGAATGTTGAATAACTACTTACATTAGCTCCTTGTAGCTTCATCAGGACGTTGCCATATTGTCATGCAGAAGTAAAAACTGATCTTTCATCCACCAAAATGAGAAAGCAATACAAACATGAAAGCTATAATATCATCTTACTTGTTCTTTGATCTCTTGAAGCTTGTTGCTCTGTTCTCGGATGTCATGAAGGAGCTGCAATGCTTTATCGTCCTCCTGAGTAACCTCCATTCGCGCCTGTTCCAAACTGTGCTTTAGACTCTGAAACCACAAAGATATAATATACACATAGACTAAAGAGTCACATAAACTCTGTAATAACAAACTCAACTGCGTATATCTGTCAGAATTGAACCTGCTGGAAGAGACAACTCAAATTTATCACAGAAAATGACCACACAGAAACAATCAATCAATCAATCAATTTTTTTTTTTATATAGCGCCAAATCACAACAAACAGTTGCCCCAAGGCGCTTTATATTGTAAGGCAAGGCCATACAATAATGATGTAAAACCCCAACGGTCAAAACGACCCCCTGTGAGCAAGCACTTGGCTACAGTGGGAAGGAAAAACTCCCTTTTAACAGGAAGAAACCTCCAGCAGAACCAGGCTCAGGGAGGGGCAGTCTTCTGCTGGGACTGGTTGGGGAAACAATGAATTTCTTTCCTGCGCAGGAGAGAGCTGGATGGCAGGAACCCCCTTCGCCACTCACCAGTCAGCTCTGAAGGGACTGCCGCCAGTCTCCTGCATTTTATTGAGGCAAAAATGAATACAGGTAGATGCAGAAACATAACCAGAGACATAACATAAGAACATATTGGAGTCTCACAGTCTGGTCTCATATATGAGGTCTGTTAGAAAAGTATCCAACCTTTTTTTTTTTTTTTTTTTTTTTGCAAAAACCTGATGGGTTTGAAGCACGTGTGCTTGCATGAGCCAACCTTGATCCTTCGTGCGCATGCGTGAATTTTTTTACGCCTGTCGATTGCGTCAGTTGCTGGCAAGCAGCATTTGTGTGAGGTCGTGTGTCGTGCTCTCCGTGGATTTTCATTGCAAGGAAAATGACAGAACGACTGGAGCAGCGCCGCATCAAATTTTGCCAGAAACTGGGCGACAGCCAGATGGAAACCATTCGGAAGATTCAGACAGCTTTTGGTGGTTTTTCAGTCGTGTGACTATCCAAGAAATGGTGGAAGAGGTGGGCATCATTTTTCGGAGTCCAGCATGTCCTGTGAGACTTCAACATGAAGGCACTTTTGCTCCACCGTCAGCAGCTTCGGTACGAATTTCACCGCCACTCTTTTCATGGCCAAATATTCTGTCACAGTGGAATGTGCCGAAAAAGTGCTGATGTCCACCTCTCCCGCAATTTCTCGGACAGTCACACAACAGTCCCGCATCACCACAGCGTTCACTTTGGCAATGATCTGGTCATTTCAGTATGTTGATGGCCGACCAGAGCGCAGCTCGCTCTCTACTGTTATGTGGACGTCTTTAAACCGGTTGTACCGCTCCTTAATCTGTGTGATGCCCATAGGATCGTCACCGAAAGCCGTCTGAATCTTCCGAATGGTTTCCACCTGGCTGTCGCCCAGTTTCTGGCAAAATCTGATGCAGTAGCGCCGAGAGCACGACACACGACCTCACACAAATGCTGCTTGCCAGCAAATGACGCAATCGACAGGCGTGAAAAAATTCACGCATGCGCACGAACGGTCAAGGTTGGCTCATGCAAGCACACGTGATTTTTGCAAAAAAAAAAAAAAAAGGTCAGATACTTTTCTAACAGACCTCACAGATATGGCATTATTATGGATTTCTTAAACAAAGACAAAACAGGACCAGCTTGAGCTGGTGTGAACAGGGCGCAACATTCCTGCTCAAGGCCGATTTGCTCATTTAAATGTACTACTGTGCTTAGTAAACAAGATTTACTCTCTCACAGATTCCTCAAGGCAGCAAGAGGTCATTTTACTATGTGAAAGGTTCAGTGATTAACTTGGAAAGTAAAATCATAAAATCACACAAACGTACAATGTATATGAGAAATAAGGATTTAGACATTATAATTGGTAACATATATTTACAACCTAACAATGTCATAGTATAAATGAGTGTTATTAGAGTGGAACAGTTGTATTTAGCACTCACTTAGCAATAGATTCACTCAGCAACACACACCACTTCAACTTGAAAAAATACTTTAAAATAATTCATTCACTTAGTATCTGCATTAAATAGACCAACATCATCATGTTATGTAACAGTCATACGCCTACATTATAAAGTCATGATATTATGTCTTACAGTATCTCTTAATCTGATTTCCAACATTGGACATTAAAGATTAAAGTGGTTATCTCAAGATACCATTTGGAGTGTTGCAGGTTTAAGCTCTGAGGGAATTTTCCTTTCACTGTCTTTAATTTAAAAATAAATAAATAAACAATGCAAAGAAAAAGTTTGGCCACAACTCTGGTCCACACTCCAACATAGTGGGTGGTGATAATGCACCTAAACATTTGTTGCCACCCACCACGGAATGGAAAGAAGCAATATTGGCCATCTTCCTCTCAGAGCTGGAGCTGTGGACACCATTATGAAATCAGTATATTTACATTTAATGGAAGACATTCGCTGGGAGGCAATGAAAGCTAATTATAAATAACTGCAAATCATAAAAACCCAGGAGGGTACAAAAAATGCACCTTTTAGAAAACCCTGCAGTGATTCTTAGATTTACATTGACTTCTGTTTCATTGCAGACCATTTGAATCCAAGATATTCCATGTTTTGTGTGGTCAGACTCATTTCATTTGTTAATACCCATCCATTCCTGTACTTAATGCCTGCAATATATTAAAAAAGCAGATGGCACAGGGCAAATTAGAGGTCATAATGACTTTAAAATTTTTAAATAATGATGTTCTTTCAAACAGCTGATGTCAACCGGTGATTGTGATTTGGAACAAAAGGGTCCATGAAAAGCTCAGTCTTAGAGGAGCAAAGATGGGACAAGAATGTTCAGTTTGTCAAAACAAATGCATGAAAAAAATTCAGAAATAATTAACAGTGTTCCCCCAAAAAGATTGTAAGGGATTGCTTATTTCTCCCTATACAATGCATAGTATCATTAAAGGATTCAAGCAATCTGGAGGAGTTTCAGCACATAAAGGGCAAGTGCTCAAGTCTAAACTGAACACCCATGACCTCTGATCCCTCAGACAGCACTGCATTAAGGATGGTCATTCATCAATAGCCGATATAACCACATGTAAAAGCACTTCCTTCTGGAATTTTTTTTAAAATCAAACTCTATACAGCATTACATTCCCAAATGAGACTTAAAACTTTACTGTTAACCTTGTCCTTGTCCTGTTAACCTTTTTGCTCTGTATGCACCACTCTGCATTTAATCATTAGTGATCGATCTCTGCTCCCCTCCATAGCATGTCTTTTTTCTGGTTCTCTCCCTCAGCCCCAACCAGTCCCAGCAGAAGACTGCCCCTCCCTGAGCCTGGTTCTGCTGGAGGTTTCTTCCTGTTAAAAGGGAGTTTTTCCTTCCCACTGTAGCCAAGTGCTTGCTCACAGGGGGTCGTTTTGACCGTTGGGGTTTTACATAATTATTGTATGGCCTTGCCTTACAATATAAAGCGCCTTGGGGCAACTGTTTGTTGTGATTTGGCGCTATATAAAAAAATTGATTGATTGATTGATTGATTGTCCACAAGTGGTGTTGATGTCTCTGGCTTGGAGGCATCTGGGTTGGACTATCACACAGTGGCAACATGTATTGTGGTCAGACAAATCTGTATTCCATATCTATTTTTAAGAAATGAATGCAGTGTGGTCCACACCAGAGACAACTTGCTGCTGGTGGCGTTGATACTGACTGGTTAAACAGATGTAGATTAAGGGTGAATCTCAATTCTACCACTTGGCCCTTCCCCTTACCTCTTCCCCTCCATTTTGCACGGGCATGAGAGACAGAGGAGTGTCTCAATTCCCTTTTTGGAATGAGGCGGAGGGGGAGGCGGAGGGCTACAAACCCCTCCATTTGGAGTGAATCTGGATGCACACTCCGTTTGGAGGGGTAGGAGGAGCTTACCGCTGTATCCGAAAAAAACAAACATGGCGCCAAAAGAGCTGCGCAAATGAAGCGGCTTTCATTACAAATTACGCTGTTTAGAAAGTTATAACTTGCCAAAAAAACTTTACAGGCGGTTGTCTATGACAGCAACGTGTATGCTGCTGGATGCATGTTGCGTATATTGTTGTTCTGAGGAATATCGGAACTTCGCTCATGCGCTGAGGCGTAATAATGCACATACACATGAATGCTACGATAAGACACTTTTATATCTCACAACGGAGAAAATCATGATAAAAGATAAGCACATTAATTTGTATGTTCATAAATCTTTGGATAATAGCGACCCCTGCTGTTGGATTTCAAGGTCTGTAACGTGTGTGTATTTTGTAAACAAACAGGGAGCCCTGAGCACACTCGTTTCCTAATAAGCTTTCAGGCAGAAAATGAGAAGTTTCACCAATGGGAGTAAGTTGGAAAATATATACACACACAGGTATATGTGTATCACATAACCTGACGTCCTAACAGACTGATATTATTTGTCAAGGAAATTTCTAAAGGAAATAGGGCTGGACGCAAAAAATGGGAGAATTTGAAAAAGAACTATAAGGTTAACAGAACTAGATGCAGCCCAAAACATACATACAGGTGCTGGTCGTATAATTAGAATATCATGAAAAAGTAGATTTATTTCAGTAATTACATTCAAAAAGTGAAACTTGTATACATTCATTGCACACAGACTGATATATTTCAAGTGTTTATTACTAACTAATTAATTACTAATCAATCAATTAATGATTAAGCAAACAATATTAATTATTACCATTATTGATTAATTATTATTAGCATTATTAACATTGATTAATCACTAATTAATTAATATTATTAATTATTATTATTATTATAAATTATAATTTAATTAAATTAATTAACATGACATGGTTGCGATGCGTCAAAAAAAATCTGCGACTTCTGTTTCTTTGCATTTACGCAGAAAGGCGAGAAAATAAAAACAGCAAACAGGCTACAGCAACAAGTTTCGCTTCGGTTGCATGTTAAACAGTGAAGACGGCAGTTTGACACGGGCAGTTTTTTTTTTTTTTTCTCCTAAGCCGGAGGGGTGTCTCAATTCATAGCGCTAGAGGCACACCGCTTCACCTTACCCCTTGTTTTAAAGGGGTAGGCATAGGGGTAGGGGTACAAAAGAGAATTGAGACTGGGGGTAAGTCTGCACACCTGGAACACCTACACCCTGGAAATAAGAAACAGTCCACAGAAGCCATAGCATTACTCACACTGCATTCAGTGATGTACGTCGCCAAGTCCTGTTCTAAGATGGTTCTCTGGGTCTCAGAGGCCTTTAACTCAATATCCTTCTGCTGCAGCACTGACTCAAGGTCTGACATCTTCCTCTGGACCAATGAGATCTCTTGCTCCACCTGGAAATGCATAACCACATCATAAATCTACTTATCTGGCAGTTTGTGACATTTTACAGTGTGTGATTCAGTTCATGTTTATGATTGGAACATTTGGCACAGATGACATCACGGCATTACGCAACTCGATAAAAATCAAAAATCAGACAAACAATAGGAATGACAGTGCAGTAACACAGAAGTACAGAGTGAGTGAGTGAGTGAGTGAGTGAGTCCCAGCAATCTGGTGTTGAGAATAACATACTAACCTTAATCCCTTAATCCCTACCATCCCTGGTTCTCAAGACCAGGTACCTACTAAGTGGCTCTGCTCTCTTTCTTTTTTTTCTTTTTGTTTTTAACATATTTAGGTGTACCTTAGTATACACTAGTAGAGTTCCACCTTAGATATACCTTACTGTATTTTCATACACATACAAAGAATTATTTTTCCTTTGTCTTTATATATCACTCTAGCATGAAGACAGAGAGCAAGAGGAAGAGAAACTATTTGGCTGTTCTCCCTGCTGATGGTTGGACACAGGAAAGAGAAACCTCTTGGCTGTCCCAGTACTAAGAGGAACTACCAACAAAACAAATTCAAAACAAAGTGACAACACAGAAAGGTAGACTGAGCCTCATCTCAGACAGAAAACCAAACCCAAATCACCTACTGTGGAGTGCACATGCACACAAGGCACCATGACTTCCATGCATTTTTCAACAAGACATTGCAAAACCACATTCTACACACAAAGGCATAATTGTGGTAGAAGAGAGTATGGGTAGAGGACTGGCCTGGCTGCAGACCTGACCTGTCCCCAGTAGAGAATATGTGGAGAAGTGCACTCCTTAACAGGTGTATGGTTCATTGCTTCTTATCCTCAATGCCAAAACATCTTTTTATTGTTGTGTGAAGGAATGGCAACATTGCAAATTGGAGCGTCAAGTGGTAGAGTGTATGTTATGTTGCAAAATTTACTGTGTTCATTTGCATATATTTTGAACACATTTTAAATCCTGTACGGGTGTTAATCAAATCAATGACAACAGCAAGACACTGACTTTTATGGTTGGGATGGCTAGTCCTTGTAGTTGACTACAGCTAGCTAGTAACCCTTCTTCTGTTTGACTCATCAATCAATCAATTTCAATCAATTTTATTTATATAGCGCCAAATCACAACAAACAGTTGCCCCAAGGCGCTTTATATTGTAAGGCAAGGCCATACAATAACTACGTAAAAACCCCAACGGTCAAAACGACCCCCTGTGAGCAAGCACTTGGCGACAGTGGGAAGGAAAAACTCCCTTTTAACAGGAAGAAACCTCCAGCAGAAGCAGGCTCAGGGAGGGGCAGTCTTCTGCTGGGACTGGTTGGGGCTGAGGGAGAGAACCAGGAAAAAGACATGCTGTGGAGGGGAGCAGAGATCAATCACTAATGATTAAATGCAGAGTGGTGCATACAGAGCAAAAAGAGAAAGAAACACTCAGTGCATCATGGGAACCCCCCAGCAGTCTAAGTCTATAGCAGCATAACTAAGGGATGGTTCAGGGTCACCTGATCCAGCCCTAACTATAAGCTTTAGCAAAAAGGAAAGTTTTAAGCCTAATCTTAAAAGTAGAGAGGGTGTCTCTCTCCCTGATCTGAATTGGGAGCTGGTTCCACAGGAGAGGAGCCTGAAAGCTGAAGGCTCTGCCTCCCATTCTACTCTTACAAACCCTAGGAACTACAAGTAAGCCTGCAGTCTGAGAGCGAAGCGCTCTATTGGGGTGATATGGTACTACGAGGTCCCTAAGATAAGATGGGACCTGATTATTCAAAACCTTATAAGTAAGAAGAAGCATTTTAAATTCTATTCTAGAATTAACAGGAAGCCAATGAAGAGAGGCCAATATGGGTGAGATATGCTCTCTCCTGCTAGTCCCTGTTAGTACTCTAGCTGCAGCATTTTGAATTAACTGAAGGCTTTTCAGGGAACTTTTAGGACAACCTGATAATAATGAATTACAATAGTCCAGCCTAGAGGAAATAAATGCATGAATTAGTTTTTCAGCATCACTCTGAGACAAGACCTTTCTAATTTTAGAGATATTGCGTAAATGCAAAAAAGCAGTCCTACATATTTGTTTAATATGCGCTTTGAATGACATATCCTGATCAAAAATGACTCCAAGATTTCTCACAGTATTACTGGAGGTCAGGGTAATGCCATCCAGAGTAAGGATCTGGTTAGACACCATGTTTCTAAGATTTGTGGGGCCAAGTACAATAACTTCAGTTTTATCTGAGTTTAAAAGCAGGAAATTAGAGGTCATCCATGTCTTTATGTCTGTAAGACAATCCTGCAGTTTAGCTAATTTCTGTGTGTCCTCTGGCTTCATGAATAGATAAAGCTGGGTATCATCTGCGTACCAATGAAAATTTAAGCAATGCCGTCTAATAATACTGCCTAAGGGAAGCATGTATAAAGTGAATAAAATTGGTCCTAGCGCAGAACCTTGTGGAACTCCATAATTAACCTTAGTCTGTGAAGAAGATTCCCCATTTACATGAACAAATTGTAATCTATTAGATAAATATGATTCAAACCACCACAGCGCAGTGCCTTTAATACCTATGGCATGCTCTAATCTCTGTAATAAAATCAGGTAATTCAGATATTCCTGCACAGGCGTAAAAAATAAAGACACTGTGCCACTGAAGATATTGTTTCACCAAAGACAGAGATGAAGCAGTAACCAACACAGACCAACATTCTGCCAGCAGGAGGCACTCCTTCACTACAGGGTTTTGAATAAATATCTTGAATCTATGTTGTTACCATGTATCAGGCTTGTTGGTCAGAAACGGTTGGGCACAAATGCACAGATCGAACAAACATCTCTGGTCATAAAAAGGGAAGGGTTTACTTGTGAGGATGCTAGAGGTCGATACATGAGTAGGCAGTCCAGAAAATACAGCAGTACAAAAATCATCAGGCTGAGGCGTGGTCGATCAAACAGACAGGAGGTCAGGAACACAATGAGGCAGGCAGGACTATGGAATACAAGGAACAGAGCTGGAAAGAGGCACAGGGCACATCAATCTGGCGAGGGACTAAAGCACCCAGTGAGCTTATATAACCCCAAGTGACAAGCTACAAATAAGGAACAGGTGTGTGTGGAAAGCACCAGAACAAGGGCCAGGCCAGAGAGAGTGAAACACCCACCACCAAGAACCAAGAAACAGACAAGAGAGATAGAGACAGACAGAACCAAGCAGAAAAACCCAGCAAGGGCTGCACAGTGTGGTACAGCAGCTGTGCAGCAGAGGACAGAAAAGAACTGTCCCAGATGGCGAAGACAGCACAGACAATTGTAGGAGTTGAGCTCCCGGACTTAGACTCTGTGTATGTTGAGCACTTGCAGAGGAAAGCATGGGCCATCTGCGAGGAAACAGCCACCAGGGACATTCCCTGTTTGCTCCTCTGCCCTTGAGGAAGAGGTATCACACAAAAAGGATACAGATTAATAGGCTAAGGAACAGCTTTTTTTCCCCAGAGCTGTAGCATCCATCACCCCAACCTGTCCCCTCCCACAAACACAAACATGGACATTCAGTAACGGATATCAACATGTGCAATAAATAATACAGTCTTTTTACATATTAAGCACCTTTTTTTATTTTAAGAAAGTCTTGCCATCTTGTGAAGCTGTTCGTTGTTTTTAGAAGCTGCTGTTGTGTTATTTTTTGTGTATAACTGTTTGGAAAATGGCACCAGAATTTAGCAACATTCCAGTTGTTCATTTAACAAAGGTCAGACTGAAGAAACAGACTGTGCATGTGAATCTGGACAGCAGAGCACACCTGGTGTATTCTCTTGGTGAGAAGGCACTGCAGAGAAAGCAGACTGTTTGGTGTCCTTGTTGTAGCAGCTACACTGAACATCAGCACAGTGAAGAGGATGCTGTCAGAGCAGAAATGTAATGAGGGAGTATGACGTCATGAACCTCGAGCTAGCCAGATTCTATCCACATCTGCATTCAGACCTCAGCGAATCCCACTCAAATCCAGCTCCGTCCAGCATGCATATATGTCTTGAAACCAGTGAAGTTATTCTGCTGAATATGGCTCTTTGTATTTCCAGTAGAAATGTGACATCATCCATGCATCAGATCCCCAGATCTACCAGAGTTTGGCGGGTTAAGTGATATTTGCCACCAGACAAATTATGTTAATCCATCACTAATCAGTTTACTCATCTTGTCATAGTGTAACTATACCTTTAGTCTGTTGGGTCTGCATGGCCATGTGTCTCTTCCCTGAGGGGATGGGAGGACAGACAATGTCCACAGTGGGACGTGTCCTTAATGATGCAGCTGGCTCTCTTTTGTTATGCAGAGCTGCCCTCACACCTGTGCTAGAACCTTCCTGGTCCATTCAGTGCAGCTCCCACACCACACTGTCCAGCAATAAGTCAGCAGCCTCTTTATGGTTGCACAATTAAAGTTTACCAGCAGTTGTTGAGGTTGTGGGACTGCTTTAGCTTCCTAAGGAAGTAAAGTCCTGCTGGGGCTTGTTTAACAGAGAGCCCAAGAGATCTGCTTAAATTTGGACTCCCAAGAAACCTGAAGTTCCAGACCCTCTCTACCTGAGGGCTGGGCAGCTCAGCAAACCTTGATTGTCTGAAGATCATGATCATTTCATTGGTAATAGTGGTGTTGAGATCTAGGTTATTAAATTCACACCAGTCCAGGAGATGACACAGCCCTGTGACACCCAAATTCTTATTTATTTATTTCATTTATATTGTTGGGAAGGTGTAGTGACATGGACCCACAACAGGGGGCGTTAATGAACGGACAATGGATGAGCCAAAAAGTAACAATTTAATGTTATGAATTGCACAATGGAATACAGACAAAAACAATAGAGGATTACAGTCAATCGTATACAAGGTGACATGTGGGCAGGCTCGAGGATAGAAGACGTCTGTCCAAAGAAGAGCCGGATCCCACACGGATTCCACCGCCAACGGATCTGAAGAACACTGGAGCCGCCAAGTCCCGAGTCCCAGGTGGCCACCGTCTCCAGCTGTCAGACCAGGTACTGCTGGCAGAAACAGAAACAGTTAATGGTGGGTGTGTGAAGACACACCCAGTAATCGTCCCTTGATTAGTTCCTCCGGGAGGGAGAACCTCCACCTCCAGAAACAATTTCACCCGTGCAGCTCCTGTTGGTCTCTTTCCTGGATGGAGTGAGAGGCGAAGAACGTCGCCCTCCCACTATCCGCCAATCCAGCTTCTGACAGAGCCCGCAGGAACACGGCTGCACACAGAACAATGTTTCAGTTACAGAAAATCACAGCAGAGAAGGTTACCTCGATTGGTAGCTGATTTCTCGGCGAGGAGGTGGAGTTGCAGCATCACCTTTATAGTGATGGTGATGAGTGACAGCTGGTGCTGATAAGTGACAGCTGTCACTCCCAGCGGCTCTGACACCCTCTCGTGCTTGGAGCCCGCACTCCAAGCAGGGCGCCATCTGGTGGTGGTGGGCCAGCAGTACCTCCTCTTCAGCGGCCCACACAACAGGAGCCCCCCCTCAACGGGCGCCAGGCTTGTCCAGGTGCCGGGTGTAGAAGTCGGCCAGGAGGGCCGGGTCCAGGATGAAGCTCCTCTTCATCCAGGAGCGTTCTTCGGGTCCGTACCACTCCCAGTCCACTAAGTACTGGAACCCCCGGCCCTTCTGATGGACGTCCAGGAGCCGGCGTACAATGCAAGCCGGCTCCCCGTCAATGATCCGGGCAGGTGGCGGCACCGGTCCAGGGGTACAGAGTGGAGAGGTATGGCAGGGTTTGAGGCATAACACATGAAAAACCGGATGGATCTGCAGTGAAGCTGAAGCTACCAGCTTCACTGCGGCTGGGCTGAGGACTTTGGTGATGGTGAAGGCTCTAATGAATCTGTCCTTCAGTTTCTGGGATTCCACTTGCAGGGGGATGTCCTTTGTAGATAGCCAAACCACTTGCCCAGGCTGATACGTAGGGGCCGGGGCACGCCGGCGGTCTGCATGAGCCTTAGCCCTCGTCCAGGCTTTGAGCAGGGCAGAGCGGGCAGTACGCCACACCCGACGGCACCTCCTCAGATGGGCGTGGACCGAGGGCACCCCGACCTCTCCCTCCACTAGCGGAAACAATGGGGGTGGTACCCCAAACATACCTCAAACGGGGAGAGGCCAGTGGCAGATGAAACTTGGCTATTATGAGCGTACTCGATCCAGGCCAGATGGTTGCTCCAGGCCGTCGGGTGCGCGAAGGTCACGCAGCGGAGGGCCTGCTCCAGTTCCTGGTTCGTCCGCTCTGCCTGCCCGTTCGTCTGGGGGTGGTACCCAGACGAGAGACTTACGGTGGCCCCCAGTTCCCTGCAGAAACTCCTCCAGACCTGGGAGGAGAATTGAGTACCACGACGTGGTGGACCAGGAGGTCTGCTGTCTCCTGGGCCGTCGGAAGCTTTGGGAGGGCCACGAAGTGGGCCGCCTTGGAGAACCTGTCCACTATCGTGAGGATGGCAGTCATGCCCTGGGACGGCGGGAGGCCCGTGACGAAGTCCAGGCCGATGTGAGACCAGGGGCGATGAGGCACGGGCAGAGGCTGGAGGAGGCCTTGGGTCTTGTGGTGGTCGACTTTGCCCCTGGCGCAGGTGGTGCAGGCCTGGACATACTCCCGGACATCGGCTTCCAGAGACGCCCACCAGAAGCGCTGCCAGACCACTGCCACGGTTCTTCGCACCCCCCGGGTGGCAGGAGAGCTTGGAACCATGACAGAAGTCAAGGACTGCAGCCCTGGCCTCTGGTGGGACGTACATCTTGTCCTTCGGTCCAGTCCCCGGGTCCGGGTTCCGTGTCAGGGCCTCCCGGACGGTCTTCTCCACGTCCCAGGTGAAGGTGGCCACGACAGTGGACTCGGGGATGATGGTTTCTGTAGGGTCTGACAGCTTGGTCCTGATTTCCTCCTCGTGCACCCAGGACAGGGCGTCAGACCGTTGGTTCTTCGTCCCGGGGCGGTATGTGATCTGAAAGTCAAAACGCCCAAAGAACAGTGAACAGCGGGCTTGCCTGGGGTTCAAACGCTTGGCGGTCCAGAGGTACTCCAGGTTCCAATGGTCTGTGAAAACCGTGAATGGTACTGAAGCTCCCTCCAACAGGTGTCTCCACTCCTCCAGAGCCTCCTTCACCGCAAGAAGTTCCCGATTGCCGACATCATAGTTCCTTTCAGCCGGGGTCAACCTGCAGGAAAAGTAGGCACATGGCTGGAGAACCTTGTCGGACTCCCTGCTCTGGGATAGCACGGCTCCTATCCCTGAGTCAGAGGCATCCACTTCAACTATAAACTGGCATTTTGGATCGGGCTGCACCACGACTGGCGCAGTCGAGAACCGGCGTTTCAACTCCCTAAACGCGGCTTCGCAACGATCCGACCAGGTGAAGGGGACTTTTGTGGAGGTCAGGGCTGTCAGGGGGCTAACTACCTGACTGTAGCCTTTCATGAACCTCTGGTAAAAATTAGCAAAACCGAGGAACTGCTGTAGTTTCCTACGGTTTGTTGGTTGGGGTCGATCTCTCACCGCCGCAACCTTTGCCGGATCAGGGGTGACGGAGTTGGAGGAGATAATAAACCCCAGGAAGGACAAAGAAGTATGGTGGAACTCGCACTTCTCGCCCTTCACAAACAGCCGGTTCTCCAACAACCGCTGCAGGACCTGACGTACATGCTAAACATGAGTCTCAGGATCCGGGGAAAAGATGAGTATATTGTCCAGATATACGAAGACAAACCGATGCAGGAAGTCCTGCAAGACATCATTAACCAATGTTTGGAACGTCGCGGGTGCATTGGTGAGGCCGAACTGCATGACCAGGTACTCAAAATGACCTAACGGGGTGTTAAATGCCGTCTTCCACTCGTCTCCCTCCGGGATCCGAACCAGGTGATAAGCATTCCTAAGATCCAGTTTAGTGAAAATGTGGGCTCCATGCAAGGGCGTGAACACTGAATCCAACAGAGGTAACGCGTATCGGTTGCGAACCGTGATCTCATTCAACCCTCTGTAGTCAATGCATGGACGGAGTCCGCCGTCTTTTTTGCCCACAAAAAAGAAACCAGCACCCATCGGGGAGGTGGAGTTCCGGATCAACCCGGCAGCTAACGACTCCCGGATGTAGGTCTCCATTGATTCGCGTTCCGGACGTGAGAGGTTGTACAGCCTGCTGGACGGGTACTCAGCGCCCGGTATCAAATCAATGGCACAATCGTACGGACGGTGCGGGGGCAGCGTGAGTGCCAGATCTTTGCTGAAGACGTCAGCGAGATCGTGGTACTCCTTAGGCACCGCCGTCAGATTGGGGGGACTTTAACCTCCACCTTAGCTGTCACACAGGGTGGAACCGAGGATCCTAAACACTCCCGGTGGCAGGTTTCGCTCCACTGCGTCACAACCCCAGACGGCCAATCAATCCGGGGATTGTGTTTTAACACCCATGGAAAACCCAAAATCACTCGGGAGGTAGAAGGTGTTACATAAAACACAATCTCCTCCCTGTGATTTCCAGACACAACCATTGTGACTGGCTGTGTCTGATGTGTGATTAGTGGAAGAAGGGTGCCATCTAGTGCCCGTACCGACAATGGTGACGGTAAGGCCACTAGAGGGAGCCCAACCTTCTTTGCCCATCTGCTATCCAGCAGATTCCCCTCTGACCCCATGTCCACCAGTACTGGGGCGTGAAGGGTTAGATCCCCACTCAGGATCGTAACTGGGATGCGTGCAGATCGTCGGGGTTTCCCCGCATGAGTATTATGACCCACCCATAGCCCAGTCTCTAAGGACGAGTGCTGCTGTTTTGACCGTTTGGGGTAGTTTTTCTGCGTGTGCTCGGTTGAGCTGCAGAGAAAACACTCCCCACGGACCAGCCTCCTTTGTCTCTGATCTGATCTCATTTTGGTCCTGCTCGTTTCCCTAACAACGGCAGCAGGGGGAGCTGTCGTCAGGTGGAGTACCCTGGCTGTGGAGTTTGGGGAAGACGGCTCCCTTTCGGACCCGGGAGGAAGAGGGACGGCTTGTGCCTGACCACGCCCTTCGTCTTGCTCCCGTCGGTGTTCTGTTAATCGGTTGTCTAACCGTATAACCAGGTCGATAAGCCCGTCTAAATTCCGTGGCTCGTCCTTCGCCACCAGGTGCTCCTTAAGGACCACAGACAGTTCGTTTACAAAGGCGGCGCGGAGCTCAACAGCATTCCAGCCGGCTCGCGCTGCCGCGATGCGGAAGTCGACTGCATACTTCGCTGCGCTCCGACACCCCTGTCTTATCGACAGCAGCACGCTTGAAGCGGTCTCGCCTCTATGAGGGTGGTCGAACACCTGTCGGAACTCCCTCACAAACCCAGTATATGTCGTTAGGAGCTGTGCATTCTGCTCCCAGAGCGCCGTAGCCCAGGCGCATGCCTCTCCTCGAAGCAAATTTATTTCGTAAGCCACCCGGCTGGCGTCTGACTCGTACATGACAGGACGCTTTGAAAAGACGAGCGAGCACTGCATTAAGAAGTCCGCACACGTCTTGACACAGCCTCCGTACGGCTCCGGAGGGCTTATGCAAGCTTCAGGGGATGGTGGGGGGGTTCGTTGAAGGACCAGCAGAATGTCTGTTTCAGGCCTCTGGTCAGCAGGAGGAGGTGCTGCAGCAGCACCCTGAGCACGCGCTTCCACCTGGGTGGTGAGAGCCTCCATCCTCCGATTGAGAATAACATTCTGCTCAGTGACTAAGTCCAACCGAGCAGTGAAAGCGGGTAAGATTTGCTGCAGCTCACCTAACACGCCTCCTGCTCACGCCTGTTCACCTCGCTCTTCCATTGGCTGTTCAAGCGATGGTTGACGCCCCTGGGGATCCATGATGCTGGCCGAGAAATCCTGTTGGGAAGTTGTAGTGACACGGACCCACAACAGGGGGCGTTAATGAACGGACAATGGATGAGCCAAAAAGTAACAATTTAATGTTGTGAATTGCACAATGGAATACAGACAAAAACAATAGAGGATTACAGTCAATCGTATACAAGGTGACGTGTGGGCAGGCTCGAGGATAGAAGACGTCTGTCCAAAGACGAGCCGGATCCCACACGGCCTCCACCGCCAGCGGATCTGAAGAACACCGGAGCCGCCAAGTCCCGAGACCCAGGTGGCCACCATCTCCAGCTGTCAGACCAGGTACTGCTGGCAGAAACAGAAACAGTTAATGGTGGGTGGGTGAAGACACACCTAGTAATCGTCCCTTGATTAGTTCCTCCGGGAGGGAGAACCTCCACCTCCAGAAACAATTTCACCTGTGCAGCTCTTGTTGGTCTCTTTCCTGGATGGAGTGAGAGGCGAAGAACGTCGCCCTCCCACTATCCGCCAGTCCAGCTTCTGACAGAGCCCGCAGGAACACGGCTGCACACAGAACAATGTTTCAGTTACAGAAAATCACAGCAGAGAAGGTTACCTCGATTGGTAGCTGATTTCTCAGCGAGGAGGTGGAGTTGCAGTCCGGCCTTTATAGTGATGGTGATGAGTGACAGCTGGTGCTGATAAGTGACAGCTGTCACTCCCAGCGGCTCTGACGCCCTCTCGTGCTTGGAGCTCGCACTCCAAGCAGGGCGCCATCTGGTGGTGGTGGGCCAGCAGTACCTCCTCTTCAGCGGCCCACACAACATATATAGCACCAAATCACAACAAAGCTGCCTCAAGGTGCTTCACACAAGTAAGGTCTAACCTTACCAAACCCCCTTGAGCAAATGCACAGACGACAGTGGTAAGGAAAAACTCCCTCTGATAATGTTGAGGAAGAAACCTCAAGACAAACAGATTCAGAGAGGGTCTGGTCAGGATCACTGTGTTCCCCAGGCTCAGGAACACAGCTGAGGATGTGAAAACTCCAATCCTGACTTTCTGTGGGCTGTCCCTCAAAAAGTTCATGATCCGTGTACCAAATAAACTGCCTAAGGTACTGAGCTTCTGAAACAGCTTGTGAGGAATCATGGTGCTGAATGCTGACCTACAATCAACAAGGAGCTTCCTCACAGGAGTGTTCTGCTGATCCAGATCTGTATGTGCTGTGTGGTGAGCTGTACTGATGGCGTCCTCTGTTGATCTGCTCATCTGATATGCAAACTGATGTTGATGCAGACCAGCAGGAATGGCAGCCTTGATGTAATGAAGTGTGAGGACAGGTGTTAGACCAACTGGGTGACAGTCATTCAGACAGTGCACTGTTGATTTCTTGGGGAGCTGACAATTATAGCAAACGTCAGCCAGATGGGAACAACAGTCTGCTCCAGGGAAAGATTATTGTTGTCAGGAACCACCTTTGCCAGCAGGGTCTGCACAGTTCTTAAGCACTCCATCTGTTCCAGCCACTTTTCTGCTGTCACTACACCACAGTATGAATCTAACCTGGTGGTGCTTCAGTTTTATGGTCTGCTCTTCTGGTTGAGGAGGACGGTTGTCGACATCTATGCTTTGGTGATCAGAGTAAGCGAAGAACTGGTTTAGTGCATCTGGAACAATGCTGTCACTGGGGCTTAAGACTGAGCAGCTGTAGTCAATGAATGGAGTTGTTTTTAAAGTGGTCCTCAATGTGTACATTATACGTGCATTTGGCTTCTTTGATGCCCCTCCTCAATCTCTTCTGTGAACCACTGTCGGCCTGCAGATCTCCAGACTTAAAAGCAGTGTTCTGAGTCCTGAGCAGTGTCCGTTCCTGATGGTTTTTGATTAGGGAGTACTTTGGTTATCTTGGTTGTTACATTAGCAGCACATAAATTTATGTAAGAAAGAACAGCTGATGGTTGTTCATCCAAGTCTACATCCTGAGTGAGTGAAAACACTCCGCTCTGCTGACATGACTTCCTCGGTCCATACTTGTACTGTTTTTATTGATTGTTTCTGTCTGCACATTACTGGTTTACAGTAGTGTTCAGAATAATAGTTGTGCTATGTGACTAAAAATATTAATCCAGGTTTTGAGTATATTTCTTATTGTTACATGGGAAATAAGGGACCAGTAGATTCTCACAAATCCAACAAGACCAAGCATTCATGATATGCACAGTCTTAAGGCTATGAAATTGGGCTATTAGTAAAAAAAAAAAGTAGAAAAGGGGGTGTTCACAATAATAGTAGCATAGTGAGTTTGTCAATTTTGTGGAACAAACAGGTGTGAATCAGGTGTCCCCTATTTAAGGATGAAGCCAGCACCTGTTGAACATGCTTTTCTCTTTGAAAGCCTGAGGAAAATGGGACATTCAAGACATTGTTCATAAGAACAGCGTAGTTTGGAGAGGGGAAAACCTATACGCAGGTGCAAAAAATTATAGGCTGTTCATCTACAATGATCTCCAGTGCTTTAAAATGGACAAAAAACCAGAGATGCGTGGAAGAAAACGGAAAACAACCATCAAAATGGAAAGAAGAATAACCAGAATGGCAAAAGCTCACCCACTGATCAGCTCCAGGATGATCAGAGACAGTCTGGAGTTATCTGTAAGTGCTGTGACAGTTAGAAGACGCCTGTGTAAAGCCAATTTATTTGCAAGAATCCCCCGCAACGTCCCTCTGTTAAATAAAAGACAAGTGCAGAAGAGGTTACAATTTGCCAAAGAAAACATCAACTGGCCTAAATAGAAATGGAGGAATATTTTGTGGACTGATGAGAGTAAAATTGTTCTTTTTGGTCCAAGGGACGCAGACAGTTTGTGAGACGACCCCCAAACTCTGAATTCAAGCCACAGTTCACAGTGAAGACAGTGAAGCATGGTGGTGTAAGCATCATGATGTGGGCATGTTTCTCCTACTATGGTGTTGGGCCTATATTGTTGTGTGTTGGGGGGGTGTGGCTGGACATTTTGGTGTTCTTTTCTTTTCTTTGCTCTCCAGGTGGTACGCAAACCGATTTATTGTCTGTGGAGAAGGTGCTGGCAGAAGAGTCCTTCACCCTCATCAACATGATGTGCAGTACCTGTGTATGGTGCTCACGTGCAACCTTAAAGACTTTCAGCTGAAGCAGATAATGAGATGGCATTCTGCATTTAAGTCATGTGTGATTCAAGCAGAATTGCCGGGAACTCGACTTTGTGATGTTCGTTTGTGAGACGCTGAGGACCGCGCCTGGGTTTGACACGTTGTGCCTGTGAAGGCGGAAGGGTGAGGGACACATGCTGTCAGCACACATCAGAGGTGATTAATTGTCTGAATAATTGTTAATAGTAACTTGGTATTTTGTTACGCAGTATATTTGAACTTTGATGAGGATTGTGCAGCTCGCTTCTCACTGCCGTGGCATGCAGACTGATGATCCTCCACCTGTTGTGAGAAGCTGCTCATTTACATAAAGCTTAAATACAGACCTGAATGTGTTGCTGATAGTGTGTGCCTTTTGAAGGATATTAGTTGTAGCTGCTGACTTACCTCACCTTTTCTATCCTTCGCAGAATCGGTTTGTCGTGTCCACCTGGGGGGTGTTTGGCGGTGAACGTGGGTCCAGAAGCGCCGGGCTTCGATCCTTTTGGGCGCTGGAGAGCGTGCCGTCCTTCACTCCGCCAGACTGATGCAGCTTTTATTTGTGCACTTTGTTATGCACCAAAGGGTGGAAAAATAAATTGTTTTGTTATTGGAACCGCTTTCTGGTTGTTTTAGCGCTGGGTTCCGTCAGACGCAGGTCCGCTCCTCAACCGGCGTCGACACATAACAGTAGTTCCCGGCCATTCCATAATGGACCCAGCGGCAGAGGCGGTTCCATTCGCCGAAAGAGTTCAAGAACACTTGGAGAAAATATGGGAGCAATTACAGCATCTCACCAACCAAATTAAACAAACAGATGTCCGCGTTACGGAGCTTGCAGCGCAAGCCGTTCCGCTTCCTGCTGCTCAAGCTGCGGCACCATCGATACCGGTGCAGATAACTCCGTCACCCAGAGATTCGGCTTCCGAATTGATTATTTGTCGTCCGGAGCCTTATGCGGGAAACGTTGAAGCTTGTGCTCCGTTTTTGATGCAATGTTCGCTGGTTTTTGCTCCTACCGTTGCCCAGCGGTTGCTGAATCTCAGGCAGGGGAGGCGGAGTGCGGCGGATTATTCTGTGGATTTCCAAATTTTTCCTGCTCAGTCCGGTTGGAATGCCGCAGCATTAAGCAGAGTGTTTGTGGTTGGTTTAAATGATCCATTAAAAGACGAGCTAGTAGTCCATGACGAGCCAAATGATTTAGATGAGCTAATATCATTGGTGATTCGTCTAGATGATCGGATGAAGGAGCGTGGACGCGAGAGAGGGCAGCCATTAGAACGTTTTTTTTTTGTCTCGGGGCTTTCCCCGACACAGATCTGGGCCGCCTCTTCTTCGCCCCACTGAGGCTCCTCCGACGGGACCTCTGGCTCCTCTTGCAGATGAGCCCATGCAGCTCGGATGAGCTGAGGCCGCTATATTGCCCCGTCATAGAAGCGTCAAGAAAAATAGTGGTGACGTCTCTCCAGGTGTTCTGGGACAGGCGAAATAATACACATACAAAAAAAAAAAAAAAACTTGTATGGACTACTGTTTTGTTTCTTTGAAAGGGGTTATAATTTGTTTGGGGAGTCAGAGGCGTGTCTGGTGGAGTGAACGATAGGCGGTTAGAAGCCCGTCTGGACTCACTTGATCGTTGTTGTTTTTATGTGTCTTTAGGTATTTTTTGTTGGGTTCTGGGGTCGTTTGTTTGTTTTTATTGTTTCCCTACTTCCCTAACCCCAACCCTCACTCGCCCCAAGACCGTTCGTCTTGTGGGCGGTGGGGTGGTGCAGGTTGGTCATGCTGAGCATTCTCAGAAGACCTCTGCACCTAGGGGGGGTTGTTAGGGGCGTTTTTTTCTGATTTAGTTAGGGCCCGGTTTCACTCCAGCCTCGGTGGGCCTTTGTACCGTTTGTCATTGGTGTTGCCGGGGTGTGGTGCAGCGGGAACATGCCTCAGTCGGAGGGGTGGGCCGATCTGTTGCCGTTCGCCATTTCGGTAGTTCCACCCCTCCCGATAGGCTGGGGTATGGTCGGGTTGAGACACCGGACGTATTTCCGGTTTTCCGCTGCGCCTTGGGGTTGGGGCAGGGTTAGTTTTTCCTGATCCCTTCCCCGGCTTGCTGTTTTGTGCCGTTCGCCAAGATTGAGCCGCCGAGGGGCTCTGGAAAGGACCTGGGGTCTTTCGGGGTGCCGGGGAAGGTAACAGAGCTTATTGGTTGTTTTATTTGCCCCCGGGGTTGTTTAAGGTAGTCCTCCGGGGGTTGGTCTTTGATGTTTTTTGTTTCCTTCCGGGTTCCACCTCCAGGGTTGATGGGACGGTCCTCTGGAGGGGAATTGGCTTGTGGGGCCGCCTAGCCAAGTGTGGCCGGGTCTGGGGTTCCTGGGTTGTGGGGAGGGTGCCTCCTGGGGTTTGACGGTACGGTCCTCTGGGGGGCGCCGCTTGCTCCATGTGTACCTGGGGACCTTTGTGGGATTCCGGTTTTGGCTATTCCTCCTGGAACCGGCGGTAAAGGCCTTCTGGGGGGTGTTGGGCTCTGCAAGTCGTTCTGGGGGGGTTGTTTGTTATTTTTTTTTTATGCATTTATGTTTGTATTGTGTTTGTGGGGCTTTGTTGGGTTTTTGCATTTGGGCGTTTTTCTTTTCTTCCCGGGGTTGGATGGGACGGTCCCCTGGGGAGGTTTTGGGTGGGTTTTATGTTTTTCTTGTATGTTAGGTTGTATTTGGGACTGTTTTGGGGTTTTTGTTGATGCCAGCCGGCCTTCCAGTTGCGGTGCCCTGTCCTGTTGTCTCTGGTGGACCTTGGGAGTGTTACGCTGTCTGTTTCCTGACGTGGACCCCGGAGGGAGGTGCTGTTCTCGGACCTGGTCTGTTCGGTCGCCAGGAGGCTTCCCGTTAAAGGGGGGGTACTGTTGTGTGTTTGGGGGGTGTGGCTGGACGTTTTGGTGTTCTTTTCTTTTCTCTCCAGGTGGTATGCAAACTGATTTATTGTCTGTGGAGAAAAGGCAGAAGAGTCCTTCACCCTCATCAACATGATGTGCAGCACCTGTGTATGGTGCTCACGTGCAAGCTTAAAGACTTTCAGCTGAAGCAGATAATGAGATGGCGTTCTGCATTTAAGTCATGTGTGATTCAAGCAGAATTGCCGGGAACTCGACTTTGTGATGTTTGTTTGTGAGACGCTGAGGACCGCGCCTGGGTTTGACATGTCGTGCCTGTGAAGGAGGAAGGGTGAGGGACACATGCTGTCAGCACACATCAGAGGTGATTAATTGTCTGAATAATTGTTAATAGTAACTTGGTATTTTGTTACGCAGTGTATTTGAACTTTGATGAGAATTGTGCAGCTCGCTTCTCACTGCCGTGGCATGCGGACTGATGATCCTCCACCTGTTGTGAGAAGCTGCTCATTTACATAAAGCTTAAATACAGACCTGAATGTGTTGCTGATAGTGTGTGCCTTTTGAAGGATATTAGTTGTAGCTGCTGACTTACCTCACCTTTGCTATCCTTCGCAGAGTCGGTTTGTCATGTCCACCTGGGGGGTGTTTGGCGGTGAACGTGGGTCCAGAAGCGCCAGGCTTCGATCCTTTTGGGCGCTGGAGAGCGTGCCGTCCTTCACTCCGCCAGACTGACGCAGCTTTTATTTGTGCACTTTGTTATGCACCAAAGGCTGGAAAAATAAATTGTTTTGTTATTGGAACCGCTTTCTGGTTGTTTTAGCGCTGGGTTCCGTCAGACGCAGGTCCGCTCCTCAACCCGCGTCAACACATAACATATATATCACATACCAGGTATCATTAAGAGGTTGACCACTACTTGAAGAGGTCATGTTGCCTTATGCTGAAGAGGACATGCCCTTGAAATGGGTGTTTCAACAAGACAATGACCCCAAGAACACTAGTAAACAAGCAAAATCTTGGTTCCAAAGCAACAACATTAATACCTCGCAGATGTGAAGAAATCATGAAAAACTGGTTATACATCTAAATACTAGTTTAGTGATTCACAGGATTGCTAAAAAAGCAGTTTGAACATAACAGTCTTGAGTAACATCAACAGCAGATGCTATTATTATTGTGAACACCCCCTTTTTCTACTTTTTTTTTTTACTAATAGTGTTGTGAAAGTGATGTGACACGGACCCACAACAGGGGGCATTAATGAACGGACAATGGATAAGCCAAAAAGTAACAATTTAATGTTGTGAATCGCACAACAACGTACAGACAATAACAATATGGTGGACTGTCAATCATACACCAGGTGACGTGTGGGCAGGCTCGACGATAGAAGACGCCTGGAGAGAGAAGAGCTGGATCCCCACACAGCTTCCACCACCAACGGAGCTGAAGAACACCGGAGCCGCCAAGCCCTGCGCCCCAGGTGGCCGCTGTCTTCAGCAGTCAGACCCGGTACTGCTGGCAGAGAACAGAGACAGTCCAGATGAGTGTGAGTTCGCACACTCAGTAATCCCACAGTCTGTATTAAGTAAAGGAGGGAAAACCTCCACCTCCAATCACACACACTCGTGCAGCTCCTGGTCAACCACTTATCTGAGTTGGGGTGTGAGGCGAAGCCGTCGCTGTCACACCAAACGCCAATCCTCCAGAGAAGGAAACACTCCAGGAAAATGGCTGCAAATAGAAGTTCAGGTTAAACACACACAGTGTCAGTCAGCAGAGAAATTACCTGAATGGTAGTTGATTTCTCGGCGAGGAGGTGGAGTTGCAGTCCGGTCTTTGTAGTGGTGGTGATGGGTGACAGCTTGTGTTGATTGATGCCCTCAGCCCCAACCAGTCCCAGCAGAAGACTGCCCCTCCCTGAGCCTGGTTCTGCTGGAGGTTTCTTCCTGTTAAAAGGGAGTTTTTCCTTCCCACTGTAGCCAAGTGCTTGCTCACAGGGGGTCGTTTTGACCGTTGGGGTTTTACATAATTATTGTATGGCCTTGCCTTACAATATAAAGCGCCTTGGGGCAACTGTTTGTTGTGATTTGGCTCTATATAAAAAAAAAAAATTGATTGATTGATTACAGCTGTCACCTCCAGCAAAGCCGACGCCCTCTCGTGCTTGAAGCCCGCACTACAAGCAGGGCGCCATCTTGTGGTGGTGGGCCAGCAGTACCTCCTCTTCAGCGGCCCACACAACAGGACCCCCCCCTCAACGGGCGCCTCCTGGCGCCCGACCAGGCTTGTCCGGGTGCGGCCGGTAGAAGTCGGCCAGGAGGGCCGGGTCCAGGATGAAGCTCCTCTTCACCCAGGAGCGTTCTTCGGGTCCATACCCCTCCCAGTCCACCAAATACTGGAACCCCCGGCCCTTCCGACGGACGTCCAGGAGCTGGCGCACGGTCCAAGCCGGCTCTCCGTCGATGATCCGGGCAGGAGGCGGCGCCGGGCAGGGGGCACAGAGGGGTGACACGTGGTGAGGTTTGATGTGGGACACATGGAAAACCGGGTGGATGGACTGAGGACCTTGAGGATAGGGAAAGGTCCGATATATCTGTCCTTCAACTTTTGGGATTCCACTTGCAGGGGAATGTCCTTTGTAGAAAGCCAAACCTCCTGCCCAGGCTGGTACGCAGGGGCCGGGGCACGCCGGCGGTCTGCATGGTTCTTGGCCCTCGTCCGGGCTTTGAGCAGGGCAGAGCGGGCGGTACGCCACACCCGACGGCACCTTCTCAGATGGGCCTGGACCGAGGGCACCCCGACCTCTCCCTCCACTAGCGGGAACAATGGGGGCTGGTACCCCAAAC
This sequence comes from Thalassophryne amazonica, assembly GCF_902500255.1. Classification (NCBI taxonomy): domain Eukaryota; kingdom Metazoa; phylum Chordata; class Actinopteri; order Batrachoidiformes; family Batrachoididae; genus Thalassophryne; species Thalassophryne amazonica. The sequence goes on along the minus strand of NC_047107.1, from coordinate 10,048,188 downwards.
ACACTTCGAATGGGGAGAGGCCGGTGGCAGACGAGACTTGGCTGTTATGAGCGTACTCGATCCAGGCCAGATGGTCACTCCAGGCCGTCGGGTGCGCAGAGGTCACGCAACGGAGGGCCTGCTCCAGTTCCTGGTTTGTCCGCTCTGCCTGCCCGTTCGTCTGGGGGTGGTACCCAGATGAGAGACTGACGGTGGCCCCCAGTTCCCTACAGAAACTCCTCCAGACCTGGGAGGAGAACTGAGGACCACGATCCGAGACAATGTCTGATGGAATCTGATGCAGACGCACGACGTGGTGGACCAGGAGGTCTGCAGTCTCCTGGGCCGTCGGGAGCTTCGAGAGGGCCACGAAGTGGGCCGCCTTGGAAAACCGGTCCACTATCGTTAGGATGGTGGTGTTTCCCTGGGACGGTGGGAGGCCCGTGACAAAGTCCAGGCTGATATGAGACCAGGGGCGACGAGGCACTGGCAGAGGCTGGAGGAGGCCTTGGGCCTTATGATGGTCAGCTTTGCCCCTGGCGCAGGTGGTGCAGGCCTGGACATACTCCCGGACGTTGGCTTCCATAGACGCCCACCAGAAGCGCTGCCGGACCACTGCCACGGTTCTTCGCACCCCTGGGTGACAGGAGAGCTTGGAACCGTGACAGAAGTCAAGGACCGCAGCCCTCTCCTCTGGTGGGACGTACAGTTTGTTCTTCGGACCGGTCCCCGGGTCCGGGCTCCGTGTCAGGGCCTCCCAGACGGTCTTCTCCATGTCCCAGGTAAGGGCGGCCATGACAGTGGACTCGGGGATGATGGTGTCAGGGGGGTCTGACAGCTCAGTCTTGACCTCCTCTTCGTGCACCCGGGACAGGGCATCAGATCGTTGGTTCTTTGTCCCGGGGCGGTAGGTGATCCGGAAGTCAAAACGCCCGAAGAACAGCGACCAGCGGGCTTGCCTGGGGTTCAGACGCTTCGCAGTCCGGATGTACTCCAGGTTCCAATGGTCCGTGAAAACTGTAAATGGCACCGATGCTCCCTCCAACAGGTGTCTCCACTCTTCAAGAGCCTCCTTCACCGCAAGAAGTTCCCGATTGCCGACGTCATAGTTCCGTTCAGCTGGGGTCAACCTGCGGGAAAAGTAGGCACATGGATGGAGAACCTTTTCGGACTCCCCGCTCTGGGATAGCACGGCTCCTATCCCTGAGTCAGAGGCATCCACTTCAACAACAAACTGGCGATGGGGATCGGGCTGCACCAGAACTGGTGCAGTTGAGGACCGGCGTTTCAACTCCCTAAACGCAGCTTCGCACCGATCCGACCAGGTGAAGGGGACTTTTGTGGAGGTCAGGGCTGTCAGGGGGCTAACTACCTGACTGTAGCCCTTGATGAACCTCCGGTAGAAATTTGCAAAACCGAGGAACTGTTGTAGTTTCCTACGGAGCGTGGGGAAGTCGGCTCCCTTTCAGACCCGGGAGGAAGAGGGACGGCTTGTGCCTGACCACGCCCTTCGTCTCGCTCCCGTCGGTGTTCTGTTAATCGGTTGTCTAACCGTATAACCAGGTCGATAAGCCCATCTAAATCCCGCGGCTCGTCCTTCGCCACCAGGTGCTCCTTGAGGACCAGAGACAGTCCGTTTAAAAAGGCGGCGCGGAGCGCAACAGCATTCTAGCCGGCTCGCGCTGCCGCGATGCGGAAGTCGACTGCATACTTTGCTGCGCTCCGACAGCCCTGTCTTATCGACAGCAGCACACTTGAAGCGGTCTCGCCTCTATGAGGGTGGTCGAACACCTGTCGGAACAACCACACAAACTCAGTATAAACCGTTAGGAGCCATGAATTCTGCTCTCAAAGCGCCGTAGCCCAGGCGCGTGCATCTCCTCGAAGCAAGTTTATAACGTAAGCCACCCGGCTGGCGTCCGACGCGTACATGACGGGACGCTGTGAAAAGACGAGCGAGCACTGCATCAAGAAGTCCGCGCACGTCTCCACACAGCCTCCGTATGGCTCCGGAGGGCTTATGTATGCTTCAGGAGAAAGTGGGGGGGGGGGGGGGGGGGGGGGTCGTTGAACGACCAGCGGAATGTCTGTTTCTGGCACATGGTCAGCAGGAGGAGGTGCTGCAGCAGCGCCCTGAGCACGCGCTTCCACCTGGGCGGTGAGAGCCTCTATCCTGCGATTGAGAACACTGCTCTGCTCGGTAACTAAGTCCAACCGAGCGGCAAAGGCGGTTAAGATGTGCTGCAGCTCACCCAACACGCCTCCTGCCTGTGCACCTCGCTCTCCCATTGGCTGTTCAAGCGATGGTTGACGCCCCTCGGGATCCATGACGCTGGCCGAGAAATCCTGTTGTGAAAGTGACATGACACGGACCTACAACAGGGGGCGTTAATGAACGGACAATGGATAAGCCAAAAAGTAACAATTTAATGTTGTGAATCGCACAACAATGTACAGACAATAACAATATGGTGGACTGTCAATCATACACCAGGTGACGTGTGGGCAGGCTCGACGATAGAAGACGCCTGGAGAGAGAAGAGCTGGATCCCCACACAGCTTCCACCACCAACGGAGCTGAAGAACACCGGAGCCGCCAAGCCCTGCGCCCCAGGTGGCCGCTGTCTTCAGCAGTCAGACCCGGTACTGCTGGCAGAGAACAGAGACAGTCCAGATGAGTGTGAGTTCGCACACTCAGTAATCCCACAGTCTGTCTTAAGTAAAGGAGGGAGAACCTCCAATCACACACACTCGTGCAGCTCCTGGTCAACCACTTATCTGAGTTGGGGTGTGAGGCAAAGCCGTTGCTGTCACACCAAACGCCAATCCTCTAGATAAGGAAACACTCCAGGAAAACGGCTGCAAATAGTAGTTCAGGTTAAACACACACAGTGTCAGTCAGCAGAGAAATTACCTGAATGGTAGTTGATTTCTCGGCGAGGAGGTGGAGTTGCAGTCCGGTCTTTGTAGTGGTGGTGATGGGTGACAGCTTGTGTTGATTGATGACAGCTGTCACCTCCAGCAAAGCCGACGCCCTCTCGTGCTTGAAGCCCGCACTACAAGCAGGGCGCCATCTTGTGGTGGTGGGCCAGCAGTACCTCCTCTTCAGCGGCCCACACAACAAATAGCCCAATTTCATAGCCTTAAAAGTGTGCATATCATGAATGCTTGGTCTTGTTGGATTTGTGAGAATCGACTGAATCGACTGGTACCTTGTTTCCCATGTAACAATAAGAAATATACTCAAACCCTGGATTAATCTTTTTAGTCACACAGCACTACTATTATTCTGAACACTACTGCATAAACTGGGCTTCATTATGCAAGAACTCAAAAATCTGCTGTTTCAGACATTTAATAATCGTTCCACCCACAATGGTGTTTTACACACAGAATGGATCACATCAGCCGGAGTCATCCTACACAAACTCATGAAACAGACAGGTGTGTGTGTGTGTGTGTGTGTGTATTGCAAACAATGTGTTGATTGCGGATTGCTTTTCATTACGTACACCACAAAACTATATAACACTGTTCACATTAAGGAAACAATTTCAAACCAGTTTTCATGAAAATAATTTGAGCTTTCATGCGAAAGTGACTTTAAAGTGCTTCAATGGCTGTAATGATGAAAAATGTACTTTATGTCCACCACAGAAAAGCACAGGACTATGGTCCATCTATTAAAGGACACATTGCACCTGAATCATAACAATTAAGATTTCGGCTGTTAGTGACGATCCGATGATTCACCGGGATTACTTTTTCCACTTCCATGATTGGTTTCAAAATATACAGCATTCACAACAAACAGCTCTGGAAACATCCAAAAACAAAGTACTCGTGAGTACTTAGGTGTTTCTGACAAGGCAGATTAATTCCAAAGTTGACATGTGTGATGTGTTATGATGACTCGTTTTTAAGTGATAACTGTTCATTTTGATGCTGTCACGGTAGAAGGAGCAGCCGCGAGAAAGTTTAGTGCACCTGCAGCCATGAGTCATAAACGCAGCCTGTCAAAACAATCTCTGCTCTCGGCTCAGCTTTGTGCACGATTAATTCTGAGTGTTATCAATAAAATCTAAAAAAAAAATACATCTCCTGCCGAGGGAAAATGAGCATCTCATCAGCTGCACAGCGCACACACACAGACAGTGAGTTTCGCAGCATACATACACACATTCCAGCTCCAAATTTACACTCTCTCAAAAACAAAAACAAAAAATCTTACCACAAAACACAAAAGGGGTAAAATCCTGAACATGCCAGATTCACCATCCTGTTACAGATTTATATCCAAATGTAAACTCCCCACGATCAAGGAAGCACACACACAGGTGCGCAAGATCGCCAGCTGCAGCTTCGCCTCTCTCACGATTGTGACATGTAAAATAACGTCCATTAATTCCTGGAAATAATGTATTCTGACTTTTTTCAATGTAACAAATACATCTCTGTGTCCAGGCAGTCTGTTAAAAACAGTGTCAGACGTCCCCACGTCCATGTCCACAGCTTCAGTCAACCAGCATCCACACAAACAGTGCCTCACCACACTTTAGGCTCCAAAATCCGACACTCTGAAAAAGTTGAGTTTTGGAGTGAAGCGTGTTGTCTCCTGTCTAAATCCTCTGTAAATCCAAGCCATCACTTTTGAACAAAAAGTCAGAAGTTTTGTTTTTGGACGGTTAGTTTCCCTCTGTCTGTCAGTCATCAGGATGTTACTGTTTTGCTAATAAGGACGTCACACATTGAAAAATGCAGAGAATTGCCGAGTGAGACGTTTTCCAGAAATGCACCTGCTAACGCTCAGAGTCAGAGGAATAAAATACATAAGCGATCACTAATATGCAGAGACACTTACAGTCATGAGTACTTTTATGTTGTCTTGCTAACTGGGATGTTAAAAACCGTGCAACATGTCCTTTAAGCATGAAGACGTGCTCTTAAGGAAACAAGCACAACATGAACTGTTAACTCTTTAAATATCTCCTATGTTTACAATGAATTTTTTTTATTTTTCATTATTCTGCATATGAGGAGGCTGCAGTGTCTCTGCTGCTGAAACAGCATTCTGTCAAGCGCAATAAATTAGAGCCCACGTTTCACATGAAATATGCATGCATACTCACAACCAGACCAGTTTCCTTTTGATCTTGATAAGTCTCATTGCTTCTGAAAATGTCAACTATTTGTATGTTCAACAGCTTTAGTTTTGTGCACTCAGGTAGACACACCCAAAGTTTCATGTTCATGAAGGGAAACGTGTTAAATAAGCACAATCCATAGTGCACTCCGTTCTGGTGTTTGCATGCACACACACACACACCTTTATTAAATCAGGCTCCAACTGTTTTCCTCGACCAATTGTTAATATATATCTTAGAAATACATATGTTATATAATATTATTGATTCCAAACAGTCTAACCCATGTTAATACTTTTACATTCCTGCAAAGGTTGCATGAGGTTACGAATGATAACCAGCAAGCACTGGGTCAATATCTTCCTGATATCTGCACAGTGACTCACTGTGTTCTTAAGATATTGATCTGCACCAAAAGTACATCTTGTAAAAGCTGGCGTCTTTTGTTATCTTGTTATGTAAAAAGATGTAACAGCAGGCAGTAGTTCACCAGTCAGTTGCCAACCCAAGGCCCTGTTGTTACATCTTTACAATTTTTACCAAGTTAGCACATGGCTTAAACATGACAATCTTTTTAATCATGCACACACCTCTCAGTTACTACTACCCAATAGAAAAACCGGGCCCGCCCATTATCTCCGACTGTCTATAAAATACAGTGAGGAAAATAAGTATTTGAACACCCTGCGATTTTGCAAGTTCTCCCACTTAGAAATCATGGAGGGGTCTGAAATTTTCGTCTTAGGTTTTTTTTTTTTTCTCACACCTACCAACCAGCAAGAATTCTGGCTCACACAGACCTGTTAATTTTTCTTTAAGAAGCCCTCTTATTCTGCACTCTTTACCTGTATTAATTGCACCTGTTTGAACTTGTTACCTGTATAAAAGACATCTGTTCACACACTCAATCACACTCCAACCTGTCCACCATAGCCAAGACCAAAGAGCTGTCTAAGGACACCAGGGACAAAACTGTAGACCTGCACAAGGCTGGGATGGACTACAGGACAACAGGCAAGCAGCTTGGTAGAAGACAACAACTGTTATGATTATTTATTAGAACGTGGAAGAAACATAAGATGACTGTCAATCTCCCTCGGTCTGGGATTCCATGCAAGATCTCACTTTGTGGGGTAAGGATGATTCTGAGAAAGCTCAGAACTACACAGGAGGACCTGGTCAATGACCTGAAGAGAGCTGGGACCACAGTCAAAGATTACATTAGTAACACATGATGCTGTCATGGTTTAAAATCCTGCAGGGCAGCAAGGTGCCCCTGCTCAAGCCAGCACATGTCCAGGCCCATTTGAAGTTCACCAGTGACCATCTGGATGATCCAGAGGAGGCATGGGAGAAGGTCATGTGGTCAGATGAGACCAGAATAGAGCTTTTTGGAATCAACTCCACTTACCATGTTTAAAGGATGAGAATAACCCGACGAAAACCATCCCAACAGTGAAGCATGGGGGTGGAAACATCATACTCTGGGGGTGCTCTTCTGCAAAGGGGACAGGACGACTGCACCGTATTGAAGGAAGGATGGATGGGGTCATGTATTCGGGATTTTGGCAAACAACCTCATTCCCTCAGTAAGAGCATTGAAGATGGGTCATGGCTGGGTCTTCCAGCATGATAATGACCCCAAACACACAGCCAGGGCATCTAAGGAGGGGCTCCGTAAGAAGCATTTCAAGGTCCTGGAGTGGCCTTGCCAGTCTTCAGACCTGAACTTAATAGAAAATCTTTGAAGGAAGCTGAAACTCCAAACCTGAAAGATTTGGAGAAGATCTGTATGGAGGAGTGGACCAAAATCCCTGCTGCAGTGTGTGCAAACCTGGTGAAAAACTACAGGAAACGTTTGACCTCTGTAATTGCAAACAAAGGCTACTGTACCAAATATTAACATTGATTTTCACAGGTGTTGAAATACTTATTTGCAGCAGTAACATACAAATAAATTATTTAAAAAATCATACATTGTGATTTCCAGATGTTTTTTTTTCTCTCTCTCTCTCTCTCTCACAGTGGACATGCACCTAAGATGAACATTTCAGACCCCTCCATGATTTCTAAGTGGGAGAACTTGCAAAATCGCAGGGTGTTCAAATACTTATTTTCTTCACTGGTATTTCTGTAATCTGTGTTTGGGGTCTTTCTCGGATGGAGCTCCTGCAAGAGCTTTGTCTGTCAGGGAACCAAATCTGATCAACTTCACATGAAATCCAATAAACTGTAACTTTTGTAATAACAGAGTCTCTGTGATCCAGGACTGTGACGTCGGTTGGCCCCTAGCGGTCAAACCCCCAATGAGGCAGAAGCAACTTGATGTGGTCCACAACTTTAATTTTCTTACTTTATCACTACCCTTCCAAAAAGAACAAAGAAAATCGTGCATAAAGTACAAATACCCAGAGAGGTGGTGGGAATAGTCTCTCCCCAACTGCCACTCCAGAATGATCTCTCAGGCGCCTTTTATCTGGTTTGACTAATCGGGTTAAACCATTAAAATCTAAGAAGGTAAGAGCTAACCAACTAGCTCCTAACACCTATCAAAACCCTCCATACCTTTAACCAACCCAAAACCCATTTAAAATCCCACCATCTCTAAACCTAAACCCCCCAAAACCACCTATTTACTAAAATTCATACACCAATAAACCCCCTTAAACACATCTCCCCCCATGACTCCCCTGCCTTGGTCTATCCCAGAACCTTTATCATAGCAACAGTTTCCAGTGGGACCTCTTTGCCGCCTGGACACAAGACATGAGGTAAGGAAGACAAATTACAACTACACACCTCAATACTCAATCCTACATACATCAAGGTGCTTCCTAACTAAAGTAACTGTACAGCTATAAAATCACTAAGTAACAAATTAGCTATTTGTTACACTTCCTCCCTCTCAAAGGCCATTATCACTCTTCTACCAGTCTTGAAAGGCAATCCGCCACAATGTTAGTCTTCCCTGGTTTGTATTGAACCGTAAAGTCATAAGGTTGCAAGGCAAGATACCACCCGGCAATACGAGCATTTGCCTCCCTCATCCTATGCAGCCAATCCAAAGTTGTAATAAAGGAGGCACTCCCCACTCGTTCCAGCAGATCATCAATACGTGGCATTGGGTAAGGGTCAAAGTTGGAAATTGAATTCAAATATCTGAAATCAATACAAAATCGAAGAGAACCATCCTTCTTTGGCACAAGCACCACAGGACAACACCATTCACTGTTAGAAACCTCAATAATTCCAAACTCCAACATCAATTGAATTTCCTTTTTTAATTCCATAACCAACCGCTCAGGAATTCGATAGCTCCTCTGTCTCACTGGAGCATCCTTCTTGAGCCGGATATGATGTTGCACTAGAGGGGTAAAACCAGGAGTCTCCTTAAAGAGCTCTGGATCCAGAAGAGAGCACATATCACCCTGCTGAGAGGGAGAAAGATGCGACAAGTCAATGGAAACCGGCTCAGTGGCTGGAACTGGAAAAAACTTCTCCGTCACCTCATCATCCTTCACCCCACGAACCAACAGCTGCTGGGAAGGTTCCTGACGCACCATGAACTGTTTCAGTAGATTAACATGAAAAAGTTGATACTTTTTAAGTCTCTCTGGCATATAAAGTTCATAAGTCACTTCCCCAACACGCCGTATAACCTCATACGGCCCCTGCCACTTTGCCAATAATTTATTGTCACTAGTCGGTAAAAGCAACAGTACCTTTTGGCCTGGTGTAAAGGTCCGATCCCTCGCCTTCTTATCATACCAGGTCTTCTGTGCCCTTTGTGCCTCCTTAAGATTCTCCTGTGCCAAAGTTGCCATTGCCTCGATCCTCTTCCTCATCTTCAACACATACGCCACAATGTTCTCTCCATCTGCTTCCTTCCGCTCCCAATGCTCCTTCAACAGATCTAAAGGTCCTCTCACCTGGCGTCCATACAGCAATTCAAACGGTGAGAAACCAGTAGATGCCTGGGGGGACCTCCCGGTAAGCAAAGAGCAGATATGGCAACCACTGGTCCCAATCCTTGCCTGTAGAGGAGACAAACCTGCGCAACATATTTTTAAGCGTCTGGTTATACTGCTCCACTAAACCGTCCGTTTGAGGGTGATATGGAGTGGTCCTAATACCCCTGACCCCTAACAATTGATATACATGTCGAAGAAGTTTCGACAAAAAATTAGTGCCACAGTCAGTAAGTATCTCCTTAACCACCCCCACCCTAGAAAACAGCTGCACCAAACAATTGGCAACCTGTTTAGCCTTAATAGATCTAACAGGAAAGGCCTCTGGGTAGCGTGTAGCATAATCCGACATGACCAAAATGTACCGGTTGCCCGCTGCACTCCTCTCCAAGGGGCCTACAATGTCCATGCCAATTCTCTCAAAAGGCGTACCTATAATCGGTAAAGGGTGCAGAGGGGCCTGAGCTACCCTCTTTCCTGCTGTTAACTGGCACACCTCACAGGAACTACAAAATTTGGAGACCTGTGAGTACATTCCTGGCCAAGCGAACCGACTCCCAATCCGCCGAAGTGTTTTCTGAAATGCCATATGGCCTGCCCAAGGAATTGAGTGCCCGAGCTCCATAACTCATTCTCTAAACTCTTGTGGCAAAGCTAAGACATCCACTTTACCTCTCACTTGATAGAGAAGACCGTTTTTAATTGCATAACGTTCCTCATCTAAACAAATACTTTTTCCTACTTCAGCACCTTCCTGCTCTTTAACTTTATCAAACCAGGGCTTAAGGGTAAGGTCCTGTTTCTGCAAAGTCCCTATGTCTAAAGGGATATCCCATTCCCCTAGACTAAGGGGTTTAACCAGTGCCTCCCTCTGAAACCCAGCAAACTTCTCCCTCCTCCTTTGAGACTTAGACTTCCTTGTCTTTCCTGGTTGAACCTCCAATTCCTCATCACAAAACGGTAATTCCTCAAAATCTCCCCTTACTAACTGAGCTCTGGTAAAAACATTACACCGCTCAGCTGATTCAAAGGTACCCTGTCTCCCCAGCTCCAAAACAAGTTCTTCCCCCGCTTCCGGCTTACCCTGATTAGCCTGAACTAGCAAATCAGGAAGAGTTGGAATATCATTGCCCAGAATGACAGGAAAAGGTAGGTTTTTTGCTAAAGCAACAGAAACCAAATAAGTGTCCCCCTACGGTTAAATAAACCTCTGACATAGGGTACCTATGCTCATCTCCATGTATACAAACTAAAGGGGCTTCCTCGGTACACTGACCTTCAAACGGAATCAAACCAGCCAAAACCACAGTCTGAACACACCCGGAGTCTAACAATGCCTCCACACGCTGGCCATTTACCAACACTGGCGTCGTATGCCCCTTCCTACACTCAGTCTGGACCGATGCCGGCCTCGGCACAGAACAAAGCAAAGAATACTTAGATTTCAAAGTTGGGCAATAGCGCTGTATATGACCAAGCTTATCACAATTATAACATCTGACCTCCTGCGGTGCCATTCTGGAAGATTTTTTACCAGAATGAGACTGTGGGTTTACCTGGAAAGGCTTATTACCCTGACCTAAACCAAAACCCCTATCACCCCCAAAGGACTTCCATTGCAACATCCGGCCTAGTTCCCGGCCAAAGAAGGTAGCTCTGGGCCCTTTACGAGCAGTTGTAAAGACCTCTGCTAGCCGCGCCGCTTCTTCAGCAGTGGTAGGGTCATGCTCCCGAATCCACACCTCCAACTCCGGATTGACCATATGAAGGAACTGTTCCATGATGAGGGTTTCGGATATGGCATAAACAGATTTTTCTGGCTGAATCCATCTGTAAAACAGTTCCTTAAGCCTCACATACAGTTCTCGCGGCGTCTCCTCTGTCTCCATCTTCAAGGAACGGAAGCGACGTCGGTACGTCTCTGCTGTAATCTCATATTTTGCTAAGATAGCTTTCTTCACCTTATCATAGTCTTCCGTATCTGCAAAATCCATTAACACATAGGCATTACGGGCTTTGCCTGTAAGGAGCGGAACCAATCGAAAAGCCCACTCCTTCACTGGCCACCTGCACACCTGAGCCATTCTCTCAAAAGTAGTGAGAAAATGCTCCACATTGTCTTCAGGGGCTAACGGTAACAACTTTGGTTCCTGCTGCGGCCTGTGGTAGCTACCATTATCTACCCCATCAACCCCTACAGCCTCTGCTGGCACTCCCACTAATTCCTCTTCTTGATATGCAGATTACTCTGACTGCATTGTTAACAGCTGCTGCTGAACTTGTTGGACCTGCTGCTGCATGGACGACCACCGCTGCTCCTGCAAAGACCAGTCTTTGTTCCTCTCCCGGTCTCTTGCTGTCTGGGATTCGGCCAGTATCTTAACCAGGTCCATCAGTTCCTCCAGTCTATCTCGACCCCTCGACGTTGCCCCCTCATTATAGGCTTCGGCCGATTCACTGTCATCTTCTGAGCCTCGCTTTCCCCCTTTTCTCCTTCCCATCCTGTCTCACCAAGGCACAAATCACTTCTGACACCAAATGTGACGTCGGTTGGCCCCTAGCGGTCAAACCCCCAATGAGACAGAAGCAGAGACAGAAGCCGAGGCAACTTGATGTGGTCCACAACTTTAATTTTCTTACTTTATCACTACCCTTCCAAAAAGAACAAAGAAAATCGTGCATAAAGTACAAATACCCAGAGAGGTGGTGGGAACAGTCTCTCCCCAACTGCCACTCCAGAATGATCTCTCAGGCGCCTTTTATCTGGTTTGACTAATCGGGTTAAACCATTAAAATCTAAAAAGGTAAGAGCTAACCAACTAGCTCCTAACACCTATCAAAACCCTCCATACCTTTAACCAACCCAAAACCCATTTAAAATCCCACCATCTCTAAACCTAAACCCCCCAAAACCACCTATTTACTAAAATTCATACACCAATAAACCCCCTTAAACACATCTCCCCCCATGACTCCCCTGCCTTGGTCTATCCCAGAACCTTTATCATAGCAACAGTTTCCAGTGGGAAACTGTAAGGAAGACAAATTACAACTACACACCTCAATACTCAATCCTACATACATCAAGGTGCTTCCTAACTAAAATAACTGTACAGCTATAAAATCACTAAGTAACAAATTAGCTATTTGTTACAAGGACAGATCCCAAAGAACCAGATTTAACACAATGGTTTGCTTTAATTTAGTGTATCAAACGTTCCGTTTTTACCATCACAGATTTGTTTGCCTCTGACTTTAGCTTCTGTTGTTGTGAGGTTAAAGATGTGACTCATTTGCTCAGTTTGTTCTTCCAGCCCAAGTGTCAGAGCATTTTAACATACTGACAGGGGCCAAAATGAAGCTGACACTCATTAGTCCACATTGATTTCAACTGATACCATTCTACAAGTGCAAATCTTGTTTCCTTTTTTTTTCAGAAATGTTGTACAAGTCAAAGCGCACAAATTTGAAGGTCCAGGAAGGAAAGGGTGAGCTCGTAACCATCGATTTCTGGTTGTCCTGGAAAATGCACCCATCATGACGAGCTTATGCACATGAGCAGAGGCAGTTTGAGGCGAAAGGGCGAAAGGAAAAAGTGTCACTGCTCCGTCATTTTCTCACTGTTAGATAAAAATAAAAGCACAAAAGCATAGAAGAGACCCTTCAGGTACAGATGAGGGCAAAATTATTAGCCCCCTATGAAATTTAAAGTTTTTCTTCCAAATTTTCTTTTTTTAAAAGAACAACGAATTTTCAACACAGCATTTTTTTTCAAATATTTTCGTTTTGTTTTGGATTTTGCACACAGAAACAAAATTATTTCACAAAATCCAAAAACTACCATAGTCAAAATGATTAGCCCTCTGAAGACCTGACCTTTCTGTTGAACCACAGCACAAACCACTGCTTTCCAGTGATGTGCTTTAACTTTGTAATGGCCAAAGCATGTAAAATCAAGATAAAAGTGAGGGTTTATCTTCCATTATATACACAGTATAAAAACATCAGGAAGGGTTTGAGGTGTCTTGAAAAAGCATCAAAAGAAATCAGTTTAGACTCGAGAAAAAGAACTGACAGGGCAGGTGAAGGAGTTATCACAGTGTTTACAAGTGTCAAGAACTCGAGTGAGATGTATCATCAAGAAATTCAGAGAGCCACACAGTTCAGAACACACCTGGCAGAGATAGGAAGCAGCAGATTTCAAAGACTCTGGAAGGTGGAGGTGGAATATTTTGCAAATTATGAATGAAAACACCATAAAGACTTTCAGTCCAGTTTCAAGAAGCCATTGAAAGCATAATCGATAAAATGGCATAAATTTCTAACGACATGTACTGGAAAGATAAATTTAATTAAAGTACAAAAACATTAACACAGTCTGTATATACACACAACCATATGTGGCCTGATTTGTACTTCTGCCTGAGGCGTCACGTCACGATAAATCTCTTAACTCAGCTTTAAAAATAAACTAATAAATACTGGATTATAGGTTTTCAGCTGTATTGTATTCAAGCAAATATTAATCTACATATTTGTGAATATTTTCTGCCACTGAAATGTACAAAGCGCAACTTCATATTTCTCATTTTCATTCCCATTTTTTTTATGTGCCTTCAAATTCAGTTTTCATGTGTATGAATGCTTAATACAAGAAAAAATGTGGACACAGAAATTTTAATTTCTTTTCTATTAGTTCTCACATCAAGTGTAGATGCTCTCACATTTTTCAAAATATTTACTTTCATAAATTAAGCTCTGTCATCGTGTTACATCAATGTCAGATATGCGAAGAGATGATTTGGATCTTTACCTCCATTTGGGATTGGACCACATGTGGTCCTGACAGAGTCAGAACTCACATACAGCACTGAATCATTTACCATCAATTTGTCAGTGGTGGTGCTTTAGACCTACAAACATATAACAGACAAATCATTAGCAGATTATGTTTGGGTTTAACTGAATGCTCAAAAGTAACCTGCTGTACTCATATTGTACATTATGGCAGACTATAAATACTGCTCATGCTCATACAGCAGCGCCGTTTCCCACCACTGGATATATTTGGCCGACTGTGTGATGAAGAAGTAGAAAAATGAGAAACAGTGGGAGAACGTCTATTAAAAGCAAAGCTTCGACACCCTCATCCACTTCCTCTCCACAGTGACATGCACAAGACAAGCTGGAATCAAACATGGAATGCATTTTAATCCAACTTTTTTATTTAATGTACATATTCTTCACATTTATCCTGTTAATGTGTGTACTGACTCTTACAATGCTGTGTCAAAAATATGTCCAAAACATAAAACTCCAACCCCAAATCAGAAAAATTTGGAACATATGGCACATTTTAAAAAATGTGCATATTGATCCTTATGTTTATTTTGACTTTGGTTTCATTGCAGACAGCATGAACCAAGATATTTCATGTTTTGTTCTTTTTCCTTGTCAACTTCATTTCATTTAATAGACATCATTCCTGCATTTAAGGCCTACAACACGTTCAACAACAAAAAAAGTTGGGATGCTAAAGCATTTATTACTTTGTAATGTCATTCTTTCTCATAACTGGCACTCTGGCAAAACAATTTCCTTATAAATAATAATATAATGATTAATAAAGTTCTTCTTATTCTTATTTTCATAACACTTAAAAGACATTTTGGTGCTAAGGATACTAAACAATGAAACATTTCAGGTGTTATTTTGTACAATTCTTCCTGCAAACACATCTTACGTTTTGTGACACTATGAGGTTGTCATTGTCCAATTTTTCATTTTAAAATTCTCCACACATCCTGTATGGGGAGCCGGTCAGGAGTCCTGACTCAGACCAGTCCAAAATCAGTACCTTTGTAATGTGTACACAATGTACTTTTGCATTGTCTAGTTGAAAGATGCATGGACATCCCTGAAAAAGACACGGTCTTGAAGAAGGGCTTTCATTGTATGTACGTGGATGCATACAATGAAATCCACTCACATTCATTTCTGGCCCTTCACAGGAAAGAATTTGGGCACCACTGGTTTAGATCATTTATGGGTGCAGCTACCAAAGCTCCCTGAGGTGAAGCAGTGAAACAGCAAGGTGAAGATTTCTATTTTTAGGGCCCGAGTAGGCAACGTCCTACGAGGACCCTATTGTAACTGCGCTGTTTATTATTATTATTATTATTATTATTATTATTAGGGCCCGAGTCGGCAACGTCCTACGAGGACCCTATTGTAATTGCGCTGTTTATTATTATTATTATTATTATTATTATTCTCACTCTTGAAATCGAAATTTCGGCCTCTTCCCATGCTCAAAAACTCACCAAACTTTCCAAAGTCATCCGACCGGATCCGAAATTCGATATTTCGGGGGCCTTGCACATGGACGCAGAAAAATCTTGAAATAGCGCCCCCTAGAAATTTTCAACCCCCCCCCCCCCCCCCCCGCATTGGGCTTTTTTCGTCGTAGCCTCACAAAAATTCGGTACACATATTTACCATGCCAGGACGCACGAAAAAGTCTCTTACTGTCATGGTGAAATATCGACAGGAAGTCAGCCATTTTGATTTTAAGTTTCGATTTTGAGCAAATTTTTGCCATTTTTGGCCATTTCCACTACTTACATTTGAACGAACTCGTCCTAGGGATTTCATCCGATCGACTTCAAATTTGGTCAAAATCATCACAACACAATGGTGATCAAAAGTAATCAAAAGATTCTAATTAAGTCAAAAGGCGTGGCTGCTATGGGTCGTCAAACTTTGGCGAGCTTTTCGGAGCATGCCATTTCACTTCGAACAGCTGTCACGCTCACATACTTCATCGTAGATCCTTCAAACTTACTGGACGATGAGGGCTCCGCCCTGAACGTCTACATATCTTAAGTTCCCACCTGCACCATAGCGCCTCCCGGTGGTGGTGGGAAATGTCCTATTTTTACTTTAAGAGGTCCTGATGTCACATACTTAACCCAATCAACTTCATTCCACTTTTAAAACATGCAGAACAAATTGGTGAACATAGGTGATAAACGCCGTGAAGTTATGAGTAACGGCGTCCGTGTGGCGCCATACCGAATATTGCCCATTCGCCATGAAATTACGTTCTTCCTTTTGACGGCTTTAATTTTGTCACATCATCATGAAAATTGATACACAGGTCGAGCATGACAACCTCTTACAATTCATAGGGGCGTCGCCCATGGGCGGGGCAAAATGCCTCAATAGCGCCCCCTTGAAACTTTCAAAAACACCTCCACATAGGGGTTTTTTTGGAGTAGGGAGATGAAAATTGGTACACGTGTGACTTGCATAGACATATAAAAAAAAGTCTTTTGCACCATGGGTCTACTCCAAACAGTAAGTCGGCCATTTTGAATTTTCTTCTCATTTTGGCGTTATTTCCACATGTTGTATTTGAACGAACTCCTCCTAGGGATTTTGTCCAATGCACTTCAAATTTCTTACAGATCACCCACAGATGATACTGACCAAAAGTTATCGAAAGCTTTTCTTTATGTCGAAGGGTGTGGCCGCTATGGCGCCGCCATTTTGACCCTTCGCCATATGAACATTATACTTAAACAGGTACTGAAGTCACATATTTAACCCCATCAATTTCCTTCCACTTCTAAAACATGCAGAACAACTTGGTGAACGTAGGCGATGATCGCCGTGAAGTTACGAGTAATGGCATCCGTGTGGCGGCGTGCCGAATATTGCCCATTCGCCATGAAATTACGTTCTTCCTTTTGACGGCTTTAATTTTGTCATATCATCATGAAAATTGAAAGACAGGTCAAGCACGACAACCTGTTACAATTCATAGGGGCGTCACCCATGGGCGGGGCAAAATGCCTCAATAGCACCCCCTTGAAACTTTCCAAAACCCCTCCCCATAGTTGTTTTTATGGAGTAGTGAGATGAAAATTGGTACACATGTGTGACTTGCATACACAGTACAAAAAAGTCTCTTGCACCATCAGTCTACTCCAAACAGGAAGTAGGCCATTTTGAATTTTCTTCTCATTTTGCGATGATTTCCGCATGTTGTATTTGAACGAACTCCTCCTAGGGATATTGTCCAATGCACTTCAAATTTCTTTGACAGCATCCAGAGATGACACTGACCAAAAGCTATCGAAAGCTTTTCTCTATATTGAAGGGTGTGGCCACTATGGTGCCGCCATTTTGACCATTTGCCATGGAACATCAAGTCATGATAACTCCTTCATACTTTGACTGATTGACTTGAAACTTCACATGTATGATGATGGTTGACTCCTGAACACACCCAGCCCCTCTGTTTGTACACTTAGTGCCCCCTAGTGGATGAACAATCAACATGTCATATTCCCTTGATGCATTGTTTGATTTGTTTAAAATTTTAACTGTGGGATGACTGGTTGGCCCTGTACGCACATGCCCACATCTGGTCACAAGGGCATGCCTTAGCCTGGGCAGGCGGTCGCACGGAACGAGGGCCCGTATATGGCTGCTTGCAGTCCTAGTTATTATTATTATTATTATTATTCTCACTCTTGAAATCGAAATTTCGGCATCTTCCCATGCTCAAAAACTCACCAAACTTTCCAAAGTCGTCCAGCCGGATCCGAAATTCGATATTTTGGGGGCGACGCACATGGTCGCAGAAAAATCGTGAAATAGCGCCCCCTAGAAATTTTCAAAAACCCCTCTGCATTGGGCTTTTTTCGTCGTAGCCTCACGAAATTCAGTACACATATTTACCATGCCATTTTGAATTTTGTTCTCATTTTGGCTTGATTTCCACATGTTGTATTTGAACGAACTTTGTCCAAAGCACTTCAAATTTATTTAACAGCATCCACAGATGATACTAACCAAAAGTTATCGAAAGCTTTTCTCTATGTTGAAGGGTGTGGCCGCTGTGGTGCCGCCATTTTGAGCCTTCGCCATAGAACATCAAGTCATGATAACCCCTTCATGCTTTGCCTGATTGACTTGAAACTTCACATGTATGATGACGGTTGGCCCCTCAACACACCTGGCCCCTCTGTTTCTACACTGAGCGCCCCCTAGTGGATGAACCATCAACATGTCATAACTCCTCATGCATTGTGTGATTTGCTTGAAATTTGAACTGTGGGATGAGTGGTTGCCCCTGTACGCACATGCCCACATCTGGTCACAAGAGAACACACTGCCCTGGGTAGGCGGTCGCGCGGAACGAGGGCCTGTATATGACTGCTTGCAGTTCTGTTCTGTTTGTGTTTTCTTTCATTTCATGATTGTTTTCTGTTGTGTTATGGTGTTATTTGTAGTGTATATTGTCAAGTTATGAAAAATCTCATTCTTATTCATGTCTGTTCAACCAAGTGTTCAATCAAATGCCAAAAATACTGACAGAAATATTTTTTTGAAGTACAAATAAAGTTTGAAGGAGATTGCTATGTTTGGCATTATTATTATTGTTATGATGATGATGATGATGATGATTATTATTATTATAAGATAATAATAAGACCCCCTAATTACAGCCCTCTTAACCTGCTGCCACATTAAGCATTTTTTTAATATAGGTGTAAATTAATATTCATACTTTTCAGCTTGTTGACAGTAGGGATGTACAATATGGCCCAATTATTGTATCTCAATATTGTCATATCAATATGATATACGATGTGACTATGATTTGACACAAAGTGCAGCAACAGTGAAAATTAAACATTGTTAAACAAAACAGTAATAATACCACACTCATTTTGCACTCATCATAAGGTTAGGATACTGTGTCCTCCAAAAGTATTGGAATACTTTCACATATTTTAATTTGTTTATGACATTTTAAATACAAGAAATACAAAAAATATAAAGAATAAAGATTTCTAAAATTATCTTCCTCAAACTCAAACTGACTTGATAAAACTTGTAAATAATAAGCAGTTTTATTGCCAGTTTTCTTCAGACAAGTCAGGGGATGGAAACATGAACATTTCCAAGTCACTGAATATGTCTTGGATTTTATTTACATCAATTATGAAGAAATACAAAAGTTTATTTAACCAAAACATCAAATCTAGGCTTTCATCTCTAATGTACTTTGTGTCAAACTGTAGCTGAACTTTCAGGTATTCTTTTTAAGAAAATCCTCCTCTACACCACTTCATCAGGAAGCTGGATTTCATATTTTTAATTAATTTATTTCAAGTTTTACAGATAGATTTGCTTTCAGTTTGAGTTTAAGGAAGATAACTTTACATTTATTTATCTAAGGTTGTGACACTGGTGTGTCACTCAGACAACAAAATAAAGAGGTTATAATTAAGAGGTTACACAGGTTTTATACAGAACAGAGGAGGAGTAAATTACCTCTATTTATTTCACCCTGAGCATCGTCATGTTACATCTCATGTATCAACAGCTGCTTGTTTAAAATCACTGGAGAAACACTGAATTAAAGGAGAAATGCTGCTTTTAACAACTTTGACCTCATTTCTGGCATAAAATACGATCGTTTACTCACCGATATAACTTTGGTGTCATTAGGAGTCCACGGTTCAAACGGCGTGTTCAGTTCAAATCTGAGTCAAACATTTTTCTTCTTCTACTAAGGTGGATTACAACTGTTTGTGATACACAGCACCAACTACTGTACAGGAGGAACATAGCAGTCAATATGTCCCACTCAGTGGTGGGCACAGTTCCGCTAATCTGCTAATTATCGAAGATAATGTTTTCATTATCGGATTAGCTTTTCAGATAACTTTAACCATCATCAGACCAGTTATCTTCCCGTAAATTTTGGTCTGAATTTTTAGACTAACATTTTTGCAGAGTAAATTTTTTTGTAGATTCATAGTTCTATCCTCTACAAACAGAGAACAGCTGGTTCTAGAAGAAATCCCCCTACCCTCTGAATGCAAACAACTGGTCATAGAAAAGAAAAAAAAAGAAAACTAATTTCTTTGACCCATACTAATACGCTGGCAGTAGCACCCAGGTCATTCAGAGGCATACAGTTTTAACTTATGGTTTGACCAAACTCATTTCGGACAAGTTATTTAAATTAACGTCACGTCTGAAGTTGTAAAGTGAAAATATCAGATATATGTTTTAGTTTTAAAGTAATGCCCTAATTTTGAAGGTTTTAGTGTGGACATGCTGTGTCCAGGTGCATTATGGGTATTCACAACAGAAGAAATGCATTTGAGATGCTCTGATCAGGCTCCACACGGACAGCAGCATTAAACTCTTTGTATATTGTGCCTAAAACTCTTGTGAATACATTCTCTGGGTTTATAGACATTATTATTGTGTTTGTTTTATGTAAAAATGCCAGAAGAAGCCCAGGTGCTTCTCCAAAAGCCGAAAAGTCTGTTAAATTGTGATTCAGGCCGTGTGATATGACCGGCGTCAAATGCATAGAACATTGCCATCTACTGGCAACCGGTTATATCAGTGTTGTTGAACGCAGGATTTTAAAATTATCTGTAGGTTTCATAAACCTGAGAGACCACACACATGGAGATAAAAAAAAACATAGATCTGACGGGATTAGTTGTACAGTGTGTGGTGTCAGCCACACAGTAAAAGCAACACACACAAATAGATTTCACACACGAACATTCCCAGGTCAGACACCTCACTTTCTGATTGGCTGCATGTCACATTTAGCTCCTCAAATCCTTCTTAACACACCACACATGCAGGAATATCTGATAAGATTATATTTAGCCTCATCACGATTGTCGGGGCATCCTTAAGCTTGTTGGAAGGGGAAGATCAATCAATCAATTTTCAATCAATTTTATTTATATAGCGCCAAATCAT
Source organism: Thalassophryne amazonica (assembly GCF_902500255.1). Lineage (NCBI taxonomy): Eukaryota > Metazoa > Chordata > Actinopteri > Batrachoidiformes > Batrachoididae > Thalassophryne > Thalassophryne amazonica. The sequence goes on along the minus strand of NC_047107.1, from coordinate 10,027,286 downwards.
AACAAACAGTTGCCCCAAGGTGCTTTATATTGTAAGGCAAGGCCATACAATAATTACGTAAAAACCCCAACGGTCAAAACGGCCCCCTGTGAGCACGCACTTGGCGACAGTGGGAAGGAAAAACTCCCTTTTAACAGGAAGAAACCTCCAGCAGAACCAGGCTCAGGGAGGGGCAGTCTTCTGCTGGGACTGGTGGGGCTGAGGGAGGAGAACAGGAAAAAGACATGCTGTGGAGGGGAGCAGAGATCAATCACTAATGAATTTAAATGCAGAGTGGTGCATACAGAGCAAAAAGAGAAGAAACAGTGCATCATGGGAAACCCCCAGCAGTCTACGTCTATAGCAGATAACTACGGGATGGTCAGGGTCACCTGATCCAGCCCTAACTATAAGTTTTAGGCCTAATCTTAAAAGTAGAGAGGGTGTCTGTCTCCCTGATCTGAATTGGGAGCTGGTTCCAGAGGACAGGAGCCTGAAAGCTGAAGGCTCTGCCTCCCATTCTACTCTCACAAACCCTAGGAACTACAAGTAAGCCTGCAGTCTGAGAGCGAAGCGCTCTATTGGGGTGATATGGTACTACGAGGTCCCTAAGATAAGATGGAACCTGATTATTCAAAACCTTATAAGTAAGAAGAAGAATTTTAAATTCTATTCTAGAATTAACAGGAAGCCAATGAAGAGAGGCCAATATGGGTGAGATATGCTCTCTCCTTCTAGTCCCCGTCAGTACTCTAGCTGCAGCAATTTTGAATTAACTGAAGGCTTTTTAGGGAACTTTTAGGACAACCTGATAATAATGAATTACAATAGTCCAGCCTAGAGGAAATAAATGCATGAATTAGTTTTTCAGCATCACTCTGAGACAAGACCTTTCTGATTTTAGAGATATTGCGTAAATGCAAAAAGCAGTCCTACATATTTGTTTAATATGCGCTTTGAATGACATATCCTGATCAAAATGACTCCAAGATTTCTCACAGTATTACTAGAGGTCAGGGTAATGCCATCCAGAGTAAGGATCTGGTTAGACACCATGTTTCTAAGATTTGTGGGGCCAAGTACAATAACTTCAGTTTTATCTGAGTTTAAAAGCAGGAAATTAGAGGTCATCCATGTCTTTGTCTGTAAGACAATCCTGCAGTTTAGCTAATTGGTGTGTGTCCTCTGGCTTCATGGATAGATAAAGCTGGGTATCATCTGCGTAACAATGAAAATTTAAGCAATACCGTCTAATAATACTGCCTAAGGGAAGCATGTATAAAGTGAATAAAATTGGTCCTAGCACAGAACCTTGTGGAACTCCATAATTAACTTTAGTCTGTGAAGAAGATTCCCCATTTACATGAACAAATTGTAATCTATTAGACAAATATGATTCAAACCACCGCAGCGCAGTGCCTTTAATACCTATGGCATGCTCTAATCTCTGTAATAAAATTTTATGGTCAACAGTATCAAAAGCAGCACTGAGGTCTAACAGAACAAGCACAGAGATGAGTCCACTGTCCGAGGCCATAAGATCATTTGTAACCTTCACTAATGCTGTTTCTGTACTATGATGAATTCTAAAACCTGACTGAAACTCTTCAAATAGACCATTCCTCTGCAGATGATCAGTTAGCTGTTTTACAACTACCCTTTCAAGAATTTTTGAGAGAAAAGGAAGGTTTGCAGATTGGCCTATAATTAGCTAAGATAGCTGGGTCAAGTGATGGCTTTTTAAGTAATGGTTTAATTACTGCCACCTTAAAAGCCTGTGGTACATAGCCAACTAACAATGATAGATTGATCATATTTAAGATCGAAGCATTAAATAATGGTAGGGCTTCCTTGAGCAGCCTGGTAGGAATGTGGTCTAATAAACATGTTGATGGTTTGTGTTGGAGTTATTCTGTAGATACACTGTTTTATTTTATCATGCATGTTTTGTGTTCTTTGCTCTGGTAGAATGTAGTTCTCTCTGCTCTGATAAAGTGTATTGTACTGATGTGATGGGTGAAGGTTACTTAAGATATGTGACATGACGTGTTTCTGCAAGTTGTGGTATCTCTGTGTGCACGCTAAGCTCTTTTTCAGGACATGTGAAGATGACCCAGGCAGGATGAAGCCGTAAGCGGAGCAGTGAGATAAAGAATAGAGAATTGAATGTTCCAACCACAGTGTGATTATGATACATTAGTCCTTGTGTCAGAAGAAGTGTGATTAATCGTTAGATGTCTTAAACACATCTTAATCGAGCCCAAGATTAAAAAGGTTCTGAACGTCCTGAATGTATTGTGCAATCAGCGGTTCTGCGGCAACAGCTCACGCGCTATCACTCTTCCCCTCAGGAGCTGTACCGCCCATGTATGTAGGGAAGTCCTAAATAAAAAGAGCGGGAGCGCAGGCCAGACTTTAGTGTAGCCTTGGTGTACAGCCTGACTGCACTCCGCGCGTAAAATTTGACTTTCTGTCTCACTGGTGTTTCTTGACTCTGTTTGTCTTGTTAAAGGTTTTAAAAATGTTTGGAGGAGAAAATACCCAACAGTTTGGATGAAGTAACTAATGAAAATAACTCAGACAGAACAATCGGAGAGAAAGAGTCTAACCAAATACCGGCATCACTGAAAGCAGCCAAAGATAACGATACGTCTTTGGGATGGTTATGAGTAATTTTTTCTCTAATAGTTAAAATTTTGTTAGCAAAGAAAGTCATGAAGTCATTACTAGTTAAAGTTAATGGAATACTCAGCTCAATAGAGCTCTGACTCTTTGTCAGCCTGGCTACAGTGCTGAAAAGAAACCTGGGGTTGTTCTTATTTTCTTCAATTAGTGATGAGTAGAAAGATGTCCTAGCTTTACGGAGGGCTTTTTTATAGAGCAACAGACTCTTTTTCCAGGCTAAGTGAAGATCTTCTAAATTAGTGAGACGCCATTTCCTCTCCAACTTACGGGTTATCTGCTTTAAGCTACGAGTTTGTGAGTTATACCACGGAGTCAGACACTTCAGATTTAAAGCTCTCTTTTTCAGAGGAGCTACAGCATCCAAAGTTGTCTTCAATGAGGATGTAAAACTATTCACGAGATACTCTATCTCCCTTACAGAGTTTAGGTAGCTACTTTGCACTGTGTTGGTATATGGCATTAGAGAACATAAAGAAGGAATCATATCCTTAAACCTAGTTACAGTGCTTTCTGAAAGACTTCTAGTGTAATGAAACTTATTCCCCACTGCTGGGTAGTCCATCAGAGTAAACGTAAATGTTAAGAAATGATCAGACAGAAGGGAGTTTTCAGGGAATACTGTTAAGTCTTCTATTTCCATACCATAAGTCAGAACAAGATCTAAGATATGATTAAAGTGGTGGGTGGACTCATTTACTTTTTGAGCAAAGCCAATAGAGTCTAATAATAGATTAAATGCAGTGTTGAGGCTGTCATTCTCAGCATCTGTGTGGATGTTAAAATCGCCCACTATAATTATCTTATCTGAGGTAAGCACTAAGTCAGACAAAAGGTCTGAAAATTCACAGAGAAACTCACAGTAACGACCAGGTGGACGATAGATAATAACAAATAAAACTGGTTTTTGGGACTTCCAATTTGGATGGACAAGACTAAGAGACAAGCTTTCAAATGAATTAAAGCTTTGTCTGGGTTTTTGATTAATTAATAAGCTGGAATGGAAGATTGCTGCTAATCCTCCGCCCCGGCCCGTGCTACGAGCATTCTGACAGTTAGTGTGACTCGGGGGTGTTGACTCATTTAAACTAACATATTCATCCTGCTGTAACCAGGTTTCTGTAAGGCAGAATAAATCAATATGTTGATCAATTATTATATCATTTACCAACAGGGACTTAGAAGAGAGAGACCTAATGTTTAATAGACCACATTTAACTGTTTTAGTCTGTGGTGCAGTTGAAGGTGCTATATTATTTTTTCTTTTTGAATTTTTATGCTTAAATAGATTTTTGCTGGTTATTGGTAGTCTGGGAGCAGGCACCGTCTCTACAGGGATGGGGTAATGAGGGGATGGCAAGGGGAGAGAAGCTGCAGAGAGGTGTGTAAGACTACAGCTATGCTTCCTGGTCCCAACCCTGGATAGTCACGGTTTGGAGGATTTAAGAAAATTGGCCAGATTTCTAGAAATGAGAGCTGCTCCATCCAAAGTGGGATGGATGCCGTCTCTCCTAGCAAGACCAGGTTTTCCCCAGAAGCTTTGCCAATTATCTATGAATTGGCCCACACGTCACCTTTGTGACGTGTGGGCAGGCTCGAGGATAGAAGACGTCTGTCCTGAGAAGAGCCGGAACCACACGATTTCCACCGCCACAGAACCCGGTGAATACTGGAGCTGCCAAGTCCCGAATTCCCAGGTGATCACCATCCCCGACTGTCGGATCTGGTACTGCTGGCGAGGAGCACAAAAACAGGGTTTTTGATTAATTAATAAGCAGGAATGGAAGATTGCTGCTAATCCTCCGCCTCAGCCCATGCTATGAGCATTCTGGCAGTTAGTGTGACTCGGGGGTGTTGACTCATTTAAATTTTTTTGCTTAAATAGATTTTTGCTGGTTATTGGTGGTCTGGGAGCAGGAACCGTCTCTACGGGGATGGGGTAATGAGGGGATGGCAGGGGGAGAGAAGCTGCAGAGAGGTGTGTAAGGCTACAACTCTGCTTCCTGGTCCCAACCCTGGATAGTTGCGGTTTGGAGGATTTAGGAAAATTGGCCAGATTTCTAGAAATGAGAGCTGCTCCATCCAAAGTGGGATGGATGCCGTCTCTCCTAACAAGACCAGGTTTTCCCCAGAAGCTTTGCCAATTATCTATGAAGCCCACCTCATTTTTTGGACACCACTCAGACAGACAGCAATTCAAGGAGAACATGCGGCTAAACATGCCACTCCCGGTCCGATTGGGGAGGGGCCCAGAGAAAACTACAGAGTCCGACATTGTTTTTGCAAAGTTACACACTGATTCAATGTTGATTTTAGTGACCTCCGATTGGCGTAACCGGGTGTCATTACTGCCGACGTGAATTACAATCTTACCAAATTTACGCTAGCCTTAGCCAGCAGTTTCAAATTTCCTTCAATGTCGCCTGCTCTGGCCCCCGGAAGACAATTGACTATGGTTGCTGGTGTCGCTAACTTCACATTTCTCAAAACAGAGTCGCCAATAACCAGAGTTTGATCCTCGGCGGGTGTGGTCGTCGAGTGGGAAAAACGGTTAGAAATCAATCAATCAATCAATTTTATTTATATATCGCCAAATCACAACAAACAGTTGCCCCAAGGCGCTTTATATTGTAAGGCAAGGCCATACAATAATTACGTAAAAACCCCAACGGTCAAAACGACCCCCTGTGAGCAAGCACTTGGCGACAGTGGGAAGGAAAAACTCCCTTTTAACAGGAAGAAACCTCCAGCAGAACCAGGCTCAGGGAGGGGCAGTCTTCTGCTGGGACTGGTTGGGGCTGAGGGAGAGAACCAGGAAAAAGACATGATGTGGAGGGGAGCAGAGATCAATCACTAATGATTAAATGCAGAGTGGTGCATACAGAGCAAAAAGAGAAAGAAACACTCAGTGCATCATGGGAACCCCCCAGCAGTCTAAGTGTATAGCAGCATAACTAGGGGATGGTTCAGGGTCACCTGATCCAGCCCTAACTATAAGCTTTAGCAAAAAGGAAAGTTTTAAGCCTAATCTTAAAAGTAGAGAGGGTGTCTGTCTCCCTGATCTGAATTGGGAGCTGGTTCCACAGGAGAGGAGCCTGAAAGCTGAAGGCTCTGCCTCCCATTCTACTCTTACAAACCCTAGGAACTACAAGTAAGCCTGCAGTCTGAGAGCGAAGCGCTCTATTGGGGTGATATGGTACTATGAGGTCCCTAAGATAAGATGGGACCTGATTATTCAAAACCTTATAAGTAAGAAGAAGAATTTTAAATTCTATTCTAGAATTAACAGGAAGCCAATGAAGAGAGGCCAATATGGGTGAGATATGCTCTCTCCTTCTATTCCCCGTTAGTACTCTAGCTGCAGCATTTTGAATTAACTGAAGGCTTTTCAGGGAACAGAAATGTGAACGGGTTGGCGGTGTACACGGGGCTTCTGTTTAGAACTACGCTTCCTCCTCACAGTCACCCAGTCAGCCTGCTTTCCCGGCTGCTCAGGATCTGCCAGAGGGAAACTAACGGCGGCTAAGCTACCTTGGTCTGCACCGACTACAGGGGCCTGGCTAGCTGTAGAATTTTCCACGGTGCAGAGCCGAGTCTCCAATTCGCCCAGCCTGGCCTCCAAAGCTACGAATAAGCTACACTTATTACAAGTACCATTACTGCTAAAGGAGGCCGAGGAATAACTAAACATTTCACACCCAGAGCAGAAAAGTGCGGGAGAGACAGGAGAAGCCGCCATGCTAAACTGGCTAAGAGCTAGTAGCTGCGCTAAGCTAGCGGATTCCTAAAGACACACAAAGTGAATAATGTGTAAATAATTTAGAGGTGATTCAGCAGAGGGAGTGCTTTAGTTTAGGCACGTGAAGATTACACTGTGAAGCAAATCGTTATCTAGGTAACTAGATCAATCTAACTGCGCAGATTAAACAGCTAACAGATACAGCAAAACACCGCTGTGCTCCGGAACAGGAAGTGATACAATACCGCAGTGAGAGCCAACCACCAGTAGAGGCAAGCAAGAGCCAAATAACCTCAGGGCAAATACTATCAGGGCAGTACTTCAATAATAATAGATCAGGTCCAATATCGGCCTAATTATCTTGCCATGTGAACCAGGCTTGATGTTATGACACCTCACAGAGCAAATGATTGATCTGTTATAACACCGCACCGAGCCGCTAACCAATCAGATGTTATGACCCCCCACGGAGCGACTGATTGATCTGTTATAACACCGCACCGAGCCGCTAACTGATCAGATGTTATGACACCTCACAGAGCGACTGATTGATCTGTTATAACACCGCACCAAGTCGTTAACCGATGAGATGTTATGATGCCTCACGGAGCGACTGATTGATGCGTTATGACACCGCACCAAGCATGTTTTCACTATTATTTGATTTCTTTGTGCGACTGACATCGTTATTCAAGCATTCAAACCAGCAATTCCTATCACCACACAACTCCAGCAACCACACACGAGAAAGTTTGACAGTTCTTGTTATTGAAAGAAACCTTGTCTGCCTAACCGGATAGAGTTGTGATGTCATCTCGCGTGTGCTTAGGCGCTGTCTAGTGGGATCTTGAAAATTTTTCTTTTTTTTATACAAATGAGAAAAATGACATATTTTACATTTATTTGTAAACACCAACACACGTTACATTGATTCACTTGTGTTGGTTTTTACATAGAATGAATGAATCAACCAATCAGTATGAGCGGAGGCTTAGTTTACCCATAATCCCTTTGGTGTGTTAATGTTCAAATCTTCAGAATTAGTGCATTATTTTAAAATGAACAGATATGTGTTATATATCACTTTGTACATTTTAAAAGTTTACATGAATGTAGTTATTCTATCCGGAATAATTTTATTTATAAAGCAAAACCACAATTCAAACCTGCTTTCGACTTCAAGACCTCTGCCTCATCGCTGGACCACTGTATTCTGTCAAGGTAAATGATGCTTTTCTACAGCAGGGAGTAGAGCACACAAAGACAGAAGTGCTGTCTCATTGGCTGTTTGGGTTTGTGATCGCCGTTGGTTCTATTAGAAGCTTTTGCGGTGTTTAAACTCAAAATCAGCTTTTTAGTAGCTGAGAGCGTATGGGAGGCTAAATTTAAAGTTATCAGTTATCTGTAGCTTCCGATAAGTTTTTAGACAGTTTATCGGTTTAGCGTTAAAAAATATAACTTTCCAGTTAGCTGATTACCAGTTATCGAAGCTAACTTTTTGGTTAGCTGTGCCCACCCCTGGTGTCACTGAATCATCTATGTCCAATCAGATTCCAGGGGAGTCCAGCAAACCTTGGCCTCTGCTCTAGCTCTGCCCAAGCAAGTGTTCAACATTTGACATTTCCTCTTTCACTGTGGACTCAAAATTTGGCACTTCCTGTTTTAGTCTCAACTTGCCACCAAATTCCGGCGAGATCCCATGAGATCTTGACTCATGGGATCCAGGAAGTGTTTGACACTTTTCATTTCCTGCTTCACTGTGAACTCAAAATCTGGCACTTCCTGTTTGGGACTCTCTCCACCATGAGCGAACTTTGCACCGCTGTGCGCTGCTTCGCTCATATTATTATTATTATTATTATTATTATTGTCCATTCAGCTGCTCCTGTTTCGTTCGGGGTCACCACAGCTGTAAGACAATCCTGCAGTTTAGCTAATTGGTGTGTGTCCTCTGGCTTCATGGATAGATAAAGCTGGGTATCATCTGCGTAACAATGAAAATTTAAGCAATGCCGTCTAATAATACTGCCTAAGGGAAGCATGTATAAAGTGAATAAAATTGGTCCTAGCACAGAACCTTGTGAAACTCCATAATTAACCTTAGTCTGTGAAGAAGATTCCCCATTTACATGAACAAATTGTAATCTATTAGATAAATATGATTCAAACCACCGCAGTGCAGTGCCTTTAATACCTATGGCATACTGTAATCTCTGTAATAAAATTTTATGGTCAACAGTATCAAAAGCAGCACTGAGGTCTAACAGAACAAGCACAGAGATGAGTCCACTGTCTGAGGCCATAAGAAGATCATTTGTAACCTTCACTAATGCTGTTTCTGTACTATGATGAATTCTAAAACCTGACTGAAACTCTTCAAATAGACCATTCCTCTGCAGATGATCAGTTAGCTGTTTTACAACTGTACCGCACTGGTATTTGGCACAGGTTTTATGCCGGATGCCCATCCTGACACAACTCCAGTCTTACCCAGAGAAACACACACAGCCGCTGGTGTTCCAAAGAAGTCTCCCATCCAAGTACTGGGATCAGGCTTACACAGAGCAAATCCGCTGCCTCATTATTATGATTATTATTATTAATATTACTATAGGAAGCAGACCAGACGATGACCATCTGCTTTGGACATCTTTGCCAAGGGCACTGACAAAGCCCTATACCATGACAGACCCTGGCTTTTGAACTTGATGCAAAGAGTCTGGATGGTCCTTTTTGTCTTTGGTCCTTTTTGTCTTTGGTCTGGAGCACACAGCTCCCATTTCTTCCAAGACAGAATGCAGATTCATCTGACCACAGTATATTTGCACTGTGTGATGGTCCAACCCAGATGCCTCCAAATGCCAGGCCAGGGGCCTCATTCCTAAAATAACTGTGTAGGATTCATGCAAAAAGTGTACATGTGAAGAAAAAGGCAAAAATGGCATCCAGACAGAAAAAAATCTGACTTCGAAAACTGTTCATATGCACACCTTGAAACAAAATTCTATTTCTAAATCACACACTACTTTGAATTGTGCGCATGTTGATTGGTCTTGTATGCCGCCCTCTACATGCCCACAGTCAACCACAAATAGCCGATGCAAAACACCTCATGAATATTCAAACATACACATAAAGCCTGAAATATGAACTTATCACAGCTACAGAGAAGAATTATTCATTTGTTTTTTTTGTTGTTGTTTTCATTTTCCAAATAGCTCCAACTTGACCTGATTTGTTGCTGGACAAACAGTATGGTTCTGTACACTAAATCTGTCTGGAGGAGGCAGTTCTCATCTGACAGCCACTACAACTCTGAAGCAGTTATCAGCGTCTGTGGCTGAGTGAACAAATTACACATCATGCAAATTTTGTCTGTCGCATCACCACTCGTGGCTTCACGTGTGGAGCGGAACAGAGAAAGATGACATGAAATTTCAGCAACAGTTTTCCAGAAGAGGCATAAGTGGGTCCTGCCTGAATGTGATCTGTTTTTTGGATGATCCTTCTCTGCTCCACTCCACTTGAGATACATTTCCCACATTTTATTTGATGGATCCATCTACACATGCCGAGCCTCCGCGCTGTGCCAAACGGCCAAACGAGCACCGAGAACTGAGACCACATTATTATGTAGTCTTCAGATAAACATGGAAATACGTACATGTACTGAGTGCAGAATACGATCAGTTCAGTCAGTCAGAACGTTCAGTGGGAGCAAACACCTCAACTTTTCCGATGGCCACGTGCTGCCAAAATGATTTTAGTTTTTAAGATCACGTGGACAAGTTAATCAATCAATCCATGGGAACAAATCATATGTTACACACATGCAATGAGATTTTGTGGCAAATCTTTGTCTTCTCTCCGGCCACTGCAGTGTTTTCCGTGGACAACATTTTTTCTAAATACTTTTAGCTGCTCTTATTTGGGGTTCTCACATCTCCACCTCACAAAGTTTTTCTGGACGTCTGGTGGACTGTGTGTCCTTGTGCTTGTATGTTTGTTTTGGCAGCTCTTGTTTTGGTCTGTGTGTTTGTGTGTGTGTGTCCCTGTATTTGTCTCTCTCCGTGTCATACTAACACGGCACATTGATAACTCATGGGATGTACCGTATGGTACCAGCTGTATTTAAGAACTCTTGAAGACGCTTGAACTGCTGTGTTTTGGTCTCATCTCACTAAGATGCACATCCTTTGCAAACACACACTTGTATGGCATCATTGTTAATCCCGAACACGGAGCACTGAGTCTTAAGTATTATTTCAGTTAGTTCTAACCTATAAGAGAGAACAAAACTTTCTTTTCTTTTTTTTCTTTCTTTTTTTTGATGGATCTGCAGTGTGGAGCAGAATCTGTTAAAACAGCTTTTTTTTTTTTTTTACACAAGACTGTGGATTTTGGGCTTTGGTGGAGTCATGCACTCTCATGAGTTCCCTTCTGTAAACGCTCTGTTTTGCTGTGCCTGAATGTGTGATTCAGATGCTCAGTCAACATAACGAAGCAGCAGCTTCCCTGCTTTCCTGGAGCCTGCTGTTACGATGGAGATGCTTCAGTCCAACCACAGCCTTCACACTCTCAGACTTTCTCCTGCTGAAGTCTTCTCTTCAGTCTTCTTTTTCCATTGAATCTCAGCCCAAACTATGGCTACACCTGGCAATCTTTATGGAAAATCATTGCACATAACCATCCAGCCAAACTTTGTGCCAGAACTTCAACAGAATGCAAATGTGCTGAAATAAGATGTCACGTGGTGGCACTGTGACATATGCAAATGTAAGGAGAAAGTGATTGCCATGTGTACCTGTGTCGGAGGCTGTAACCACAACAACGAAGCGCGATGAGCACGTAAAAACGCAGAATCTCAGTGTCGTGACCAAGAAGAGCTGTCGCTCCTGATGGAAAAGCTGGAGCTGCTGCAGAAGCTGCGTGCTGCCAACATTCACTCTCAGTGGACATCAATCAGTTTGAAGCAGTAACGATGCAGTACACCACATTAAAGACGCCATGTCCCCCCGACCCCCAGCACCGCCACGACCACCGTGTCAGAGTTTCCCAAAAGAAAAGAGGACGCCACTTACCGAGAGACCGTGTGAGCCAAGGGTTTTCTGAGAAGCTCCTCAGACGCAGCTCCGCCTGGTCCAGCAAGTCCATTCATGTGCGGTCTCCTTAGTCAGCCACCAGCCAGAGAGAGAGTGTGACGGCTTCATCAGACTTGGAGATGTCATCCTTACCGGGGAGAGAGAGAGAGAGAGAGAGAGGGAGGGAGAGAGCTGAGCTGAAGCAGGGCAGAAAGCTGCTGCTCAGAGATGGAGGGGAGGGGGGGGTGAGAGTGTGCAGGACCACATTGATGAAGGGAAGAAAGAGAGAGAGAGAGAGAGAGAGAGAGAGAGAGAGAGAGAGAGAACTGAATTTAAAAATACAGCTTTATTCACAACAACTTTTTTATATCACCTCCTTTTCTTTTTTGTATCCACCAACATGGATGCAGCAGACAGACATCAAAAACTGAGCACCAAGCATCCATTCCGTACAGACAAGAAAACATTATTTACACACCATGTGTCCCTGAAGGTGTCCACATTGTCAATAAGATCATAAAACTGAGAATCCACCCTGATCCAGGCTTCCAAGAGTCCCTTCAACATTGACTCAGGGTCAACTGACCCCTGAGCTAAAACACAGTTCTTCTGAGTTTTCCAGCTGGTCAGCTTGGTGAGTCCACAAAGCAGGTAGATTAAAGCATGTTGTGCGCGATATGTGGGACAAAAATATAAACAAGTCCATAGTAAACAACAAACCAAGCCCATTAAACTACCTCCCCAGCAACCCAAACAGCCCTTACAACCGGTGACACAGTGCAAAAACATGATAAACAGGTTCCCTAAGTGGACAAAATGACAAACCCCATCAACACTTGGCTACAGGTGCGCCAGATCCAGGCTACCCGTTTGTAGCCAGAAGCACATGTACAATCCTCCACTGGAGGTCCCCCATTCGTCTGCCGGTGGTTTGTACAGGCTTTGCCAGCACCCCACAGGAGACAAGTCCACAACAAAAACTTGGACTACTTTGACGCCTTCAACCCTGCCAAAGAACGTAAGTATGATACTTTGACACAGGTGTTATAGACAGCCTTTTCACCAACACTCTCAAACTCCCCCAACTTAGATCTCATGAAGGACAAGAAAGCCCCCTGCTCCTCCTGTCATGCTCCCATAGCAGGTGAGACAGTCAGAGGTGAACACGTACTCACATTCATCATCCCACTGGTCCGACAGAGCACGGTTCTCAGCAAACACTCTGTGGGACACTAACAGGGAAGCGCAAACCAATCTGAGTAGCATCCTGGAGGACCAAACTCCTCTCGACTCTGCCAACCTCGTAACAGACGTATGCAGAAGGTGGCCCAGTTTGACACAACCCGCCTACCTCAGACGGGACTACAGAGTAGCAGAGGACAACCAGGATGAGCTAAAAAAGTCATTGAAGAAAAGAGGCTCCTCAAAACAGAGAAGAGAGAAGAGTTTCCAGCATCTCCAGCTAACTCTTGCTATCTCAAGCGCTTGCTTGCCTCTACTGGTGGTTGGCTCTCACTGCTGTATTGTATCACTTCCTGTTCCGGAGCACAGCGGTGTTTTGCTGTATCTGTTAGCTGTTTAATCTGCACAGTTAGATTGATCTAGTTACCTAGATAACGATTTGTTTCACAGTGTAATCTTCACGTGCCTTAACTAAAGCACTCCCTCTGCTGAATCACCTCTAAATTATTTACACATTATTCACTTTGTGTGTTTGTAGGAATCCGCTAGCTTAGCGCAGCTACTAGCTCTTAGCCGGTTTAGCATGGCGGCTTCTCCTGTCTCTCCCGCACTTTTCTGCTCTGGGTGTGAAATGTTTAGTTATTCCTCAGCCTCCTTTAGCAGTAATGGTACTTGTAATAAGTGTAGCTTATTCGTAGCTTTGGAGGCCAGGCTGGGCGAATTGGAGACTCGGCTCCGCACCGTGGAAAATTCTACAGCTAGCCAGGCCCCTCTAGTCGGTGCGGACCAAGGTAGCTTAGCCGCCGTTAGTTTCCCTCTGGCAGATCCCGAGCAGCCGGGAAAGCAGGCCAACTGGGTGACTGTGAGGAGGAAGCGTAGTTCTAAACAGAAGCCCCGTGTACACCGCCAACCCGTTCAAATTTCTAACTGTTTTTCCCCACTCGACGACACACCCGCCGAGGATCAAACTCTGGTTATTGGCGACTCTGTTTTGAGAAATGTGAAGTTAGCGACACCAGCAACCATAGTCAATTGTCTTCCGGGGGCCAGAGCAGGCGACATTGAAGGAAATTTGAAACTGCTGGCTAAGGCTAAGCGTAAATTTGGTAAGATTGTAATTCACGTCGGCAGTAATGACACCCAGTTATGCCAATCGGAGGTCACTAAAATTAACATTAAATCGGTGTGTAACTTTGCAAAAACAATGTCGGACTCTGTAGTTTTCTCTGGGCCCCTCCCCAATCGGACCGGGAGTGACATGTTTAGCCGCATGTTCTCCTTGAATTGCTGGCTGTCTGAGTGGTGTCAAAAAAATGAGGTGGGCTTCATAGATAATTGGCAAAGCTTCTGGGGAAAACCTGGTCTTGTTAAGAGAGACGGCATCCATCCCACTTTGGATGGAGCAGCTCTCATTTCTAGAAATCTGGCCAATTTTCTTAAATCCTCCAAACCATGACTATCCAGGGTTGGGACCAGGAAGCAGAGTTGTAGCCTTACACACCTGTCTGCAGCTTCTCTCCCCCTGCCATCCCCTCATTACCCCATCCCCGTAGAGACGGTGCCTGCTCCCAGACCACCAATAACCAGCAAAAATCTATTTAAGCATAAAAATTCAAAAAGAAAAAATAATATAGCACCTTCAACTGCACCACAGACTAAAACAGTTAAATGTGGTCTATTAAACATTAGGTCTCTCTCTTCTAAGTCTCTGTTAGTAAATGATATAATAATTGATCAACATATTGATTTTATTAACCTGGTTACAGCAGGATGAATATGTTAGTTTAAATGAGTCAACACCCCCGAGTCACACTAACTGCCAGAACGCTCGTAGCATGGGCCGAGGTGAAGGATTAGCAGCAATCTTCCATTCCAGCTTATTAATTAATCAAAAACCCAGACAGAGCTTTAATTCATTTGAAAGCTTGACTCTTAGTCTTGTCCATCCAAATTGGAAGTCCCAAAAACCAGTTTTATTTGTTATTATCTATCGTCCACCTGGTCGTTACTGTGAGTTTCTCTGTGAATTTTCAGACCTTTTGTCTGACTTAGTGCTTAGCTCAGATAATCAATCAATCAATCAATTTTATTTATATAGCGCCAAATCACAACAAACAGTTGCCCCAAGGCGCTTTATATTGTAAGGCAAGGCCATGCAATAATTACAGAAAAACCCCAACGGTCAAAACGACCCCCTGTGAGCAAGCACTTGGCGACAGAGGGAAGGAAAAACTCCCTTTTAACAGGAAGAAACCTCCAGCAGAACCAGGCTCAGGGAGGGGCAGTCTTCTGCTGGGACTGGTTGGGGCTGAGGGAGAGAACCAGGAAAAAGACATGCTGTGGAGGGGAGCAGAGATCAATCACTAATGATTAAATGCAGAGTGGTGCCTACAGAGCAAAAAGAGAAAGAAACACTCAGTGCATCATGGGAACCCCCCAGCAGTCTAAGTCTATAGCAGCATAACTAAGGGATGGTTCAGGGTCACCTGATCCAGCCCTAACTATAAGCTTTAGCAAAAAGGAAAGTTTTAAGCCTAATCTTAAAAGTAGAGAGGGTGTCTGTCTCCCTGAGCCGAATTGGGAGCTGGTTCCACAGGAGAGGAGCCTGAAAGCTGAAGGCTCTGCCTCCCATTCTACTCTTACAAACCCTAGGAACTACAAGTAAGCCTGCAGTCTGAGAGCGAAGTGCTCTATTGGGGTGATATGGTACTATGAGGTCCCTAAGATAAGATGGGACCTGATTATTCAAAACCTTATAAGTAAGAAGAAGAATTTTTAATTCTATTCTAGAATTAACAGGAAGCCAATGAAGAGAGGCCAATATGGGTGAAATATGCTCTCTCCTTCTAGTCCCTGTCAGTACTCTAGCTGCAGCATTTTGAATTAACTGAAGGCTTTTCAGGGAACTTTTAGGACAACCTGATAATAATGAATTACAATAGTCCAGCCTAGAGGAAATAAATGCATGAATTAGTTTTTCAGCATCACTCTGAGACAAGACCTTTCTAATTTTAGAGATATTGCGTAAATGCAAAAAAGCAGTCCTACATATTTGTTTAATATGCGCTTTGAATGACATATCCTGATCAAAAATGACTCCAAGATTTCTCACAGTATTACTAGAGGTCAGGGTAATGCCATCCAGAATAAGGATCTGGTTAGACACCATGTTTCTAAGATTTGTGGGGCCAAGTACAATAACTTCAGTTTTATCTGAATTTAAAAGCAGGAAATTAGAGGTCATCCATGTCTTTATGTCTGTAAGACAATCCTGCAGTTTAGCTAATTGGTGTGTCCTCTGGCTTCATGGATAGATAAAGCTGAGTATCATCTGCGTAACAATGAAAATTATACAGAAAATTATACAGGAAAATTATACAGGAATACATGGCGCCCCCCAAGGCAGATGTGTTTGCTCGCTCCGCATCTGGCTGCTAGGTTTTCAGTTTTTTCTCTTTTTTTCTTGTGTGTTTTCTCTGGCTTTTAAGTGTTGTGCACTGCAGACTTACACCAGACAGGCACTCTTGGACATTGCTTTGCACAATACTGTTTTTTCCAGATATATTCCGCCGGAACTGCAACTCATTGTTCGGCCCCACAGTCACCACCGGCTTCCCCAGGAAGGCCTCGAAACACCGGCCTCGAGTGAGTACGCTGACCCAAGGAGAGCGTCGAGGAGGCGGCGCCGTAAGTGAGGCAAGAGAGACGGGCTCCACGCTAGGCTAAAGGCTCGCCCGAGCAGACCACCACTCCCCAGCCTCTTGCTAGCTAATGTGCTGTAGAAGAATTCTTAGGTCCTTATTTGAACTATGATGAACTATCAAGTGTCCTGATCCGAACTGTATGTCCTCTGGTTGAACTAGCAGGTGTTCAACCCAAAAAAAAGGGCTCTATTAGTCATTCAGTCTGTCAGGGGCTTTCCAAGGCCTTTTAGGTGCTTTCCCGCAGGCCACGTGCGAGGGGCCTCGGGCCAGCTGCACCTGTGGCTGAGGCCACGTGCGAGGGGCCTCAGGCCAGCTGCACCTGTGGCTGAAGGTCTTTTAAAAAAATCAGTTGTAAATCCTTCACGTTTTAATGGGAGCGTTTGTCACATTGAAATAATGGCCTAACACCTGCTTAGGGTTCACTAGAGGACGCTTCCAATAGAAAACCATGTCTTGGGAATGAAATAAATAAAAAAGTCAAAGGAGGAGCGATGCCCGCGGGTCTCCAATAAATAGATGAGCGCGGTTGTCATATTCAGTCTCTCTAGAGGACTCAGTTTGTCTAAGCTCTGTGTCGAAGGCTTAAATAAACTTAAAAAAATCTGTGCATTTTATCTTGCTTAAGGCTGAGTTATTCTAAAGTGTTGTGTCCTTTTCTAGCATATCACTGGCAATTAGTTTGTGTTATCTAAAAGACGACATCCCGAGAAGACTAAAGACGAGCCACAACAGAACTTGGCGAGCCAGCTTCAGGAGGGTCCAGGGGCATTCCGGCAGCCTGGGGCAGTCCAGCTCATCCCTCCAGACCGTAAATAACAGTGATCACGACTAAAAGGTAAGCAGAAACCTTTTATAACTTCTGCACGATCTGGAGGAGTGACAGGTGATATTTTTAATTGCCTCTTACCCAAAAGAACCTGGACTAAGAAAATTGATAAGAAACTAAAAAAAGATAAGATTGAAAATTATCAGGCCTTGTAGATAAAATGCTCAGAAGGTGTGTGTGTTCCCGGGAAAAAGAATGTCTGTGTGAGTGAAAGGTCAGGAATGTTCATGAACTCTGGTGCGGAAAAGAGTGCATGGAGAACTAACCTGGATGCTTGGGGAATAATTGGTGTTGAAATTCGTTACTAACGTGCCGGCTGATAGCATGCGCTGTAGGGGTTAATTTAGGGGAGTATACTGACAAATAGATACAAGGTAATACAAGGTTATTTAAAGAGTTTAACAGAGACTGAAGTGAAATAAGTGAGAAAAAAGAGTTTAACAAGAGAATACGTGCAGAGAAAGCACAAGATAAGCGCCTGAGGGGGCGCAGTAGAAATACCGTACGTGATAGAGATTTAAAGAGAAAAGTGCAAAGTAGCACAGCTGACAGTAAGTAAAAGAGCTCAATAAAGGACGTCATTGTTTAAGAAAAGAGAAACTATAAAAAAAATAAAATAAATGAAGAGTTAGTGCAGAATACATGAGAATTAATGAAGCAGAAAATAGTGCAGTAAGGCACCAAATACACGCTTGTGGGGCGTGGGAGAAGAATAAGTAATTAAGTACACAGTAATATGAGTTTTTTATAAGAAAAGAAAAAGAGAATATTTTCAGTGCAAAGGCACGTTAAGCTCACGAGGAGCTCAGTAAGTGGGGAAAAAAGTAGAAGAAAGTGCAGAAAGGCACAGGATACGCACGCGAGGCGCGGTAAGGCGTAGAAGTAAATGAAATATTGTATGCTCAGAAAGGAGCTTGTGAAAAATAATATATTAAGCACAGGATACGCACGCGAGGCGCGGTAAGGCGTAGAAGTAAATGAAATATTGTACGCTCAAAGAGTAGCTTGTTAAGAAAAAAAAATAATAATAATATGAGTTGCTGGCAGCGCCGGAGAAGCTGTCTAACGTGAAGAAGAGATATATACTTAAACAGAACACATTGGTGTTAAGTGAATAAAAAGGTTGTTTAAAGCCATGGAGTAAAGGGTGGCAGAAGTCTAGATAGAGATATATAGAAAGTTGTTTTTAATAATTTTTGTGTATAAAGCTTTTGAAAATTGGTGTGTGGGAGAGCAAAAGTAAGCGGGGAGTTGCAGGCAAAGCTGTGAGGGCTTGCAGGCTGGTTGACATACAAGATTAATGTAAAGAGTACGAGAAGGGGGAGGCGTTTAGACCCAACAGGAGGACTTGGGAGGTGCATGACAGGCAAAGAGAAAAAGTGAGAAACAGACAGTGGGGAAAAAAGACAGGAGAAGAAACTGCTATGTAAATACAGAGAAGGTAGATATTATTTCAAAGAAAGAAAACTAATAAACAAACATAGCAGAAAAAGACGAGAAGCAGAAAGTTAAAAAATTAGAAGGAAAATAGAAAGTCGGGAGCAAAGACATTAGGAAGTGTTAGGGTTGTAAGTGGAGTAAAGAAATAAAATTGGTTATAAATCAAAACAGTTAAAGCTTAGATTATAGTGAAAAAGCTGACAGACTGATCAATGCTTGGGACAGTCTTTGATGGGAGACTTAAGTGATGATGAAATAATACTCCCAGAACATTACTTGACTGACAGAGACATCGAAACCCAGGGAATCAGGACACATTTTTGGCTGGAAAGGACCTATTTTGACAGTGTAGGAGCAGAACATTGGCAGGACGAACAAGAGATCAATCAGAAATTATGGCAGATTACTAAGGTAATCAATCTGAAGCAAAAGAAAGAACAATTCCCTCTAATTAATTGGGAGCTGCTGATAAGACGTCTGTGGCATCAGGGTTTAACCCCGTGGCTGGAGCTGCTTTGTGCTGATCCTAATAAAGAACTTAGCATACCATTAAATCATTTAATAACACTGCCAACCGATCCAGGTGAAGAACTGTTTCCTAGGTTGACTCTGACTGTGGTCCCAAGGAAGGTTCGGTGGGAAACAGGTAAATTTTCATATTTAGTTAAAGAAAAAGAAGACGGGCAAAACAGTTGGAAATTTAATCCTTTTAAGGGTTTAAAATACAAAACAGGTGTTACAGCCAGCAAGCTATTGGTCTGGATCAGGACAGCCCCTGAGGGACTACCAGAGCACCATAGAAACATCTCACATAGCGTTTGTCAGGGTTACATGGGTAACTCTCAAGGTCAAGGTCGGGAAAGTACCCCGCTAGACTTAGTACTAAGAAAATATCCAGGAAAACGCATTAAGGCCAACCAATGTATGAGAAAGTGGCACAAAAGGTCACATGGGGGCAGGCAATGGCCTTTGGAGGGATCATTTGATCCGGTGATGTGTGAAGCAGTTGCGGTAGAAATACAGAAAAAAGAAATTAAAGATCAGCAGAAGAACGTAAATAACAACAAAAAACGCACTGAAGAAAAAAGTTTTGGCCTTGTTCAAGCAGGAAGCACAGAGGCTACAGCAGAAAAGAGAAAAAATGACAGAGGAAAGATCCAAAGAGACTAAAGCCAGTGCACCGAGCTGGGAAGCAGAGCCACCCCCATATAAACGTCATGATATGGGAAGGACAGCTGGACAATTTGTATTAGGAACTCGTGAAGAGGACCAAGGCATGGATGTGGAGGGCAAATTCACACTGACACTAAAAGCTCGAGAGCCACAAGGAGACAGGTCCTCAGTCTGTCAAATGGATCGTACAAGGTCTCCAAGTCCGAAAGTAGGTGGTCGCTCACCACGACCAGCAGGGGGGGCCACAAATAACAGTGACACGGAGGCAGACGAGGATAAAGAGAGAGACCTGAAGGCTCCGCCTGCACATCAAGGTCCACTGAAAACCGTCCCCTCCCACCATAAGTCAGCCGACTGGACCTTCACAGGCTATAGAGGCTCCGAAGAGTGGCACAAGAGCTTCTGTGACACACTGGATCTGGCCAGAAGAGATAATGAAGAACTAGCTGAGCAGCTTCGGCTAGCGAAGGAAAGAATACAAAGACATAGGGACGCCGAGGAAAGAAGAATATTACAACAATCGACGCCCAATCAAGGGAATCACATTATAGAGCCACCCACCCGAAAAATTTCTGGTGAAATCGTCATTGAGAGTGCAAAAGAGGCCCGACTCAGGCAAAGACAACAATGTGTAGCCAAAGACATAGCGGCTTTAAAACAGGATATAACCAACTGGGTAGACTGCCTGGAACCAGTCAGTCGCACTCGATCTGGAAGACAGTATGGAGCCCGCACAGAAGAAGAGGAGGACGAAGACCTCATATGCCCACTGGTGGTCAGGAATGGTCATCATGTGTATACCCCATGGAGCTGGACAGACATGGTGGGGCTGGCCAACAGGCTGCCAGACATCACCCAAGGAGCTGGGAGATGGATAACTGCCTTAGAAGAAGGCACTGCAGGGGTAACCTTGTCTTTAGGTGACATAAGCCTTGCTAATGCATGTCATGGGAAAACATGACACTGAAGAATTAGCAGGAAAGGTTGGACTAACACAAATGATGGGCACTAATCAACATGATGAAGTCCCCTTTAATCACTATAGAAACTCCATGTGGGAAGGACTGAGAAGAAAGTACCCTGAGGTCTTGGATCCCTCTAAATTGGATGATGAGGAGTGGACACCTGAAGAGTGCCCAAAGAAGTTCCTGCACCGATTCCAGAAAAGATGGGCGGAGGAAACATGAAATGCATGGAACCATTCTCCAGCAACTGAAATCCTGTTTAAAATAACTGTAAAAAAGGCTCTACCAGATGAGGTTCAGAAAGCCCTAGATGGAGTCGTGGGACTATCAAAAATGAATTGGGCTTTATACTCTGAGCATATTTGTCACCATCTTGAAATCTACAAGAAAGAAAAACAAAAAGAAGAAGATGCAGCAAAATCCCTGACGAAAAAATTGGTGCAGATGCAGTTGGGAGAGCTAACCAAAGTCAAGAAAGAAAAAACAAAGACCCAGGCACCAATGATGACCCCTGTTCCTTCTGAGCCGGCAAGCACGGGCCTTACGGCAAACACTGCTGCCACCATACAGGCACCTGTGGTAACAGCCACACAGAGCCCCCAGGGAGCAGCAGGGAGCACTGCTGCAGGAGAAGTCTCGGCACCAGTGGAGCATCACTATCACTACCATAGCACTGGCACACCCGGAAATGGACCCACCTACAGTCATGGGTGGAGAGGAGAGTCACGGAACTTTCCAGGTCAAAGAGGAGGGTGGCGAAGAGGATCTCGCCAACCTTCATTTGGAAGCAGATTCCAGAACTCAGCTCCCAGGAACAGTCAAGCGGGACCGCCTATGGGACCAACACCCCCAATAGGGGATCAACCCTCTAATGAGTGTTGGAGCTGTGGACAACCTGGACATCGAATGAGAAATTGTCCAGCCCGGCCTTGGGTTGGACCCTCTGCCTATTGGCAATAGGGGGGCCTAGAGAAGACAGAGGGGGAAACGGTGGCATTGGCTATTTCTATGATACCTAAGGAAGAGCCAACCGTCACCGTTAATATACAAAACAGAGATTTCCCTTTCATGGTGGATACAGGGGCAACATACTCTTGCATAGGGAAAATGGGCGCTCATCTCCCCCTCTGGGTCTGTAATTAAGACCATCGGCTTCTCTGGGAAAACTCAAATAATACCTTTTACACGCCCACTTCCTGTAACGATTGCAGGAAAAACAATTGAAGCACCCCTGTTATACTCACAAAATACACCTGTGAATTTGCTGGGAAGAGACATTTTATGTAAGCTACAAACCCAGATAGTGTGTACCCATCAAGGACTGCAAATACACTTTCCTGATGAAGCACTCGCCAACATTATGGTGCTTATGGGCATGGAAAACAAGGTCTGACCTGTGCAACCCATGGTATACTGGCTGAAGTTACAACCAGAAAATTCAAATCTTCAACTGGGATGGGAAAAATGGAAGCCCTGGGCAGAACAACACTATGAAGCAGTATATACACCTAGTTTACCTTTACATGTCACCCTGATGTTCGATGCCAAACAAGAACAAACTGACTATGCATGCTGCTGGGGTGTATTGATGAATCAACGGCTGTTTCACATAACCACCACAGAAATTTATTTAGGCCCCCAAGGGGCCGCAGCTTCTGTCAAGCTAACTTCAGCTGAACAACAATGGTATCAAGTGCCGAATGCCACGCCTCATGTGACCCTTTTAGTCTCAGAAAAGTACGAATCCCATGACCTAGGTCCAATGGTAAAGACAGCCTCAGAAGTTGAAGAATGGCAAAACATGGAAAGTCCACAAGTACATCTGTCAAAAGACCAGCAGTTTATACGAATTAATTTAAAAGTAAATGATGAGGCTATAGCTCAAAAAGTGGAGCTCAATCCTAGACCAGAGGGACAGATGGTGTTATCGGCCCAACAAGAGAAATTGTTAGAGCAAATACCACCAGTGGTGTTGTCCAAAAGCAAAACGGATGTAGGACTAGTAAAAACAGCCTTACCAGTAAAAATAAAAGTAAAACCGGGAGCAAAACTGCCTCACCAAAGGCAGTATCCATTAAAACCTCAGGCTATTGAAGGCATAAAACCAGTAATTAAGGGACTAATGGCAGCTGGAGTTTTAATAAAAACTGCAAGCCCATGCAATACTCCTATCTATCCTATCCCTAAAAACAATACCAAAGAGTATCGGCTGGTACATGATCTGTGTCCTATCAATGCAATAATAGAAATGGATGCACCTATAGTACCTGATCCGCATACTATACTATCAAGCATCCCTGCTGGAGCAAAATGGTACACAGTAATCAATCTGTGTTCAGCCTATTTCAGTGTGCCTGTGCACCCAGACTCACAACATTTGTTTGCATTCACATTTCTGGGACAACAGCTAACGTATACACGGCTACCTCAGGGACTGAACCTGTCCCCAGCCATCTTTAACAAAGTCCTGACTGAAGCTTTACAACACCTTGACATACCCAGTACATTGGTGCAATATATGGATGATCTCCTTATTGCATCAGAGACTCAAGAACAGTGTGAAAAAGATTCATTAATTGTATTGCATGCATTGGCAGATGGAGGTCATAAAGTAAGTAAGGACAAATTGCAGTTCTGCAAACAACAAGTAGAATACTTGGGAAGACAGTTGTGTGGGACCACGCGATGTATAGCCCCAAGCCAAGTGGAGGCTATAATCAAGGCTCCCAAACCCCAAACAGTGGGACAGATGCTTTCATTCCTTGGGATGGCAGGGTACAGTCGGCCGTGGATTTGTGATTATGCTATAAAAACTGCACCTTTGCGTGCCATGATTAGAGCAGTGGGGCAAACAAGCAATGCAGCTCTCCTCGTCTGGACAGATGAGGCAACGGGAGCTTTTGAGGCCCTGAAAACAGACATGCAATCTGCTCCCACGTTAGGTAACACATATTATGGGAAACCTTTCCATTTGTATGTTACTGAAAAAGCTGGTTATGCTTGTGCTGTACTAATGCAGGAAACAAATGAAGGAAAACAACCATTGGCCTATTATAGTACAAAGCTTGACAACATTGAAACAGGATTGCCACCATGCTATCAGGGTCTAGCAGCAGCTGCTTTTGCATTTCAAAAAGCATCATCCATAATCATGGGACATGCAGTAACGTTGTACACGTCGCATCAGTTACATGCCCTGCTAACCAGTCAACGTTTTGTCTTAACACAAGCTAGACGCACTGGATATGAAGTTGTGTTGTCCGCTCCAGAAATAACAATACAACGTTGTCACACGGTGAATCCCGCCACCAAATTGACCACACCGTTAGATGGTACTCCACATAACTGTGTGGCAGAGACAGAGAAATTTTTGAGAGCCAGAGAACATTTGTATAATCACGCCATAGATGCAGATCTAACCCTGTTCGTGGACGGCTCATGCTTTCGGGATGCCGCGGGATTGCATGCGGGTATGGGGATTGTTAAACTAAACACGGATGGCGAGACCTTTGAATTACTGGAGTCCCAAGGAATTGATCAGCCTTGTTCAGCCCAACTGGCAGAAATCAAAGCCTTAACTATGGCTTGCCAGATAGCTAAAGATCAACGTGTTAATATCTACACAGACTCAGCCTACGCTTATGGCGTATGTCATGTACATGCAAACATTTGGAAACAAAGGGGATTCCTGAGAGCAGATGGCACCCCTGTCACTCATGGAGAAGCGATTTCCCAACTGTTACAAGCGCTCCAATTACCGTCTGAGGTAGCCATCATTAAATGTGCAGGTCATCAAAAGAATAATAACATCATAGCTCAAGGTAACCTAGCAGATGACACAGCTCGCAAAGGAGCACAAGGAGAAAATATGTTTCCCCTGCTAACCATCCAAGATTGTGCCCCACTGGTTTCACTTGACGCACTGATAGTGGCTCAAAGTAGGGCCAGTGGAGAAGAAAAACGAATGTGGGTTAAACAAGGCGCTATTGAGACATGCAGTCAGGGGCCAGCGGACAAGCTGTGGCGCAGTAGTCATGGACATTTTGTGTTACCCACCAATTTATTACGACATGCAATCATTTGGGCCCACGGACCCGATCATTGTTCGCGAGTCCAAATTATGAACAAACTAAAAGCTGTCTGGTGGTCATCATATATGGCAGCTACAGTGGACCGGTTGTTGAATGAGTGTGAGGTATGTGCACAGTACAATGTCCGGAAATCATTCACAGCCCCTTTAGCCCACATTCCGGTCCCTGATGGGCCATTCAGACATCTTATGATGGATTTCATAGACATAGGAGCTGAAAATCGAGTTAAACGAATGAGATATGTTTTGGTAGTGATATGCAGATTCAGCCGATGGATTGAGGCAGTAGCCTCTGCAAATCAAGACCATAAAACGGTAGCCAAATTCTTGTGCCGAGATGTCTTTCCAAGATTTGGCATTCCAGATACTATCTCATCTGACAACGGTAGGGCTTTTGTAGCCAAGGTTACACAAGAAACATTCAAACAATTGGGTATCAAACAGAAATTTGGGTGTGTTTATCACCCTCAATCAAATGGGGCGGTGGAACGGGCTAATGGCATTTTAAAGAACAAACTAGCAAAAATCATAGCAGACAGCAATGGCAAACTAACCTGGCTGGATGCGTTGCCGCTTGCTTTATTGTCAATGCGCTCACAAACTAACCGACTAACCCATTTGACACCATTTGAAGCTCTTACAGGTCGGCCGATGCCTATTCCATACCTGAGAGGACCCTACGAAGGACCATCGCTGGAGCAGCTACAAGACGAATGGCATAATTATCTGAGACAGTTAACCCAAATACACAAAACTATCTTTTTGCAGGTCAAAGGTGCTACAGAAGACAGAGAAGCAGAGATTCCACTCGAAAATCAGAGCATCCAGCCTGGTGATCTGGTTTACGTCAAAGTGTTCAAAAAGAAGTGGGACAGGCCCCGCCGAGAAGGTCCTTTTAAAGTTATTCTTGCCTCACGTACAGCAGTCAAAGTAGACGGTAAGGACACTTGGTGTCATTTAAACCACTGCTGTAGGGTTGGTGGCCCAGCGCCCCTGCGGCCTCGGCAAGCTCGTCTTGGCAGAGCCGCCGGGCCAAGGGGGGAAGCAAGAGAAGCCAGAGACCCTACAGCAGCACCGAGGGACGGCCACGCCTCCCTGCAGCCAGAAGAAGCACCGAGGGAAGGCCACGCCTCCTTGCAGCCAGGCGAACACCGGCCAAGGCGCTCACAGAGACTGATTGAACAAAGACGATGCACAGCTTCAGAGAGTAGTGGATCCCTGCCAGATAGAGCAGCGACAGACTCAGATGCAGACTCAGAAACAACTGGAGACGCAGGCCGACAGATAGACAGGCCACAGGAGACATCAGACTCGGACAGCAACTTAGTAGATTTACCGACAGAAGAACCACAGGAAGTACAACCCAGACAAAGCACAGATACACCACACATCCCTAGTGACAGCTCATCTAGTGACGGCTCACTCAGTAGCACATCTAGTAGCACATCTCAACAGTCATCAGAGCAATGATTAAGGAATTATTCAAGGGATTGACAATACTACTGGTGGTCAGTGTGGGAGAAAATAGACATCCAAAACATACAACGGACTGTGCCGTGGCCATGGCCGCAATAGCAGCTAAACAAGGCATTCTAAACACAGGAAAAACATATAATTTGGTATACATTAAATCAAAAGCCTACAAGAACATAGGAATACAGGGAAAGCTGGGGGATTACATATTAGGCGAAGCCATTAGCATCAAATGTGAAGAGGAGGGAACACTCAACATAGAGGTAATTTGTGATAAAGGAGGATGCAGGGAAACCAAGCAAGACGTAACTGTTACAGTACATGAAGCCACAAAATGGGTAAAAATCAAACCAAGGAAAAAGAGGACAATTAGAAGCCTAGAAACAAGCAGTCACTTAGGGAGATGGGATCCCAGTACAGACCTAGCCCGCACACAAGGGTTGAAGACCAATTTATTTTACCAATGGTTGAAATTTTCGGCTAGGCAGATCAGTGAAAAGCCTTGCATAGCCTGTCACCGGAAGGGTGTGATACCTCAGGCCAAACCCCTACCTGATATCAACAACTGTTATAGGAGCCCCCAACATAACTCAGACCAAGCAGAGTGCTATACACAATGTGTTATGAAAATGGCAGTAGGTGATGAAAAATATGCTGCCGACAGTAAACTTTGTCCAGTGCCCCTAAGTACAGAAGGAACCGTTCCACCTATGATTAAAATAGAGAAAGGGATGATACACCCATTCTGTATAGCTAAAGGCTTAGTAGCACAATACATAAGCGATTGGCAGGTAGGGACGACCCAGTCAAAACACCACATACAGTGTATGCAAAAGCAGCAAGAATACAAACCGGCCAAAACAGCATGGAACATTACCGTCTGTCACACCCTGCCAGCAGCAGGCATACAGTGTGAACAAATAGTACCGGCCACAGGGGGGTCTGTAATTGGACTGAATCTCACCCATGCTTCATGGGTATCTACTCCAAATTTAGCTAAGGGAACGGTACCCTTAGCTGACATCTTTTGGATATGCGGACAAAGAAGGAAACTCCTGTCATCGCTGTCCCCTAATTGGAAAGGCCTTTGTGCTCCTGTGATGCTCACAGGAGCTATAACAGTAATTGAAATGCCAAATTCAATACAACCCATGCCACAGAAACTTCGTAAGAAAAGAGGAATAATGACGTTTAAAACAGACTACAACGTCACAGTAAGAAACGGGATACCAGAAGGGATACCCCGACAGTTAGAAGCCATAGACAGTAGCAGAGGTAAAGCAGATGAAGACGCGGATAAATGGGGATGGGCATTGGCTCTGTTCGGGGGTTACTCCAAAAATCCGTTCTAGGTTCCAGGAGGTGCAGTGGATTAATTACTTGTGGTGTAATCAGCAAAGATACCTGAACTGGACATTGGCAGCAGTAGGAGCCTTAACCGAACAACTGCACGCCACCTCGCTAATGACAATGCAAAATAGATTAGCTATCGAGATGATGATGGCTGGTGAACAAGGAGTTTGTATTATGATCAAAGCCACCGAATGTTGCACAGCTATTCCCATGCGTACAGGGGAAGACGGAAATTTGACAGAGCTCTTAATCACACTTGAAGAGATGCAACAGGAACTGTTAAGTAACTCCATAGGAGGGAGAAATGAAACTGACGATTCTGGATACATTGTAGGGAATGGAATGAATATTGGCCCACTGTTTTCACTGTTTGGGACTCTAAGGAGAGGGTGGATATCATGGAAAGACTGGTTATACCAGATAGGTGTAGTCTTGGCACTAACAGGGGTGGCGGTCTTGCTGGTAATATGTTGTGGTATTCCCTTGATAAAATTTCTGGTCAATAAATTGATTTCATCCACAGTAGGACAGCTCCCACTGTTAGCCATCCGAGCCCTAGAAGAAAGCACAAACGAAACAGACAGAGAACCAGAATATATGGAAATGGATGAAATACCAATTATCCTCCCCGACAGCCCCCAGCTCCCTAATATTGTGGCGTATACCCCAGATAGGGAGGACTGGGATGGACCGTGCTTGGTGATATTGTAGACGAGGAAGAAGACATGCACGCACATTTACATTCACACACATGCACCCACAAAAATGAGGGATAGGATAGACAATATCTGAAAGAATGACATGGAGCTGTAATAATGAACGTATATGTATATTACTAGGACACAGGAGTATGGCTGAGAGACCAGACTCCCCTGATCAGGGACCTATGCCTGATCTGCCTCTATCAAGTCTGATTGGACTCTCAGAACTGTTTGGAGAAGAGGATATACAGGAGGGATGGTCGAGCCATGATTGGTCACCACAGCCGCCATCCATCCAGCAGCTAAACCAGTTGGCAACAGAAGGATCTTCATCGTTCCAGCACCTGGCGATGACGGCTTCACAGAATCTGCTTGCAGCAAGAGTCGGCCCAAGGACTCCACCATCACCTGAAGGACCCTTTGGACTCAGGAACACACCCCTTCTGCAGATGCCATGGAGACAGTCACATGTGCCAGTGGCAACGATACCCTCCAGGGGAGGCAGCCAAGGTCGGCCATATGCAGCAACTGCCCGAGTGCATCCTAGACCCAATTCACTGCTAGGACCTGTCCCCAGCTTTCCACCCCCAAGGCAGGAGAGATATTCCGATCAGCCCAGTACCTCTGGAGGAGGATCAGCAGGGGTGGACCTCAGCCGAACTCACCCACCAGGACAGAGGGGAGCTTTGTACAGGCTGCTAAATGCCCAGAGTGTCCCAACCACTTGCCTGTGCGACATCAACAATACTCCCCCCACACACGAAATGCCTTCCCCCTTGTACTTCCTGTCCCCTGGACTGCACAACCTTAATCTGGTCATGGTCACCCCACAGGACATGGCAATCTTGGTTCGAGAGCTTTGTCTTCCACAAGAGTCTGCTCCAAAAACCTTGGAGCAGCTCCTGCCCCTCACAAATCACATTCCCCATGACTATTTGAGGAACTCATGCCACAACTGAGTCAGACAGCTGCATACCTGTTAAGGATACACCGTGACAATGCCAACATCTCTTGTGCTCAGGAGGGCCTCCATACTCAACTGTGTGGTCTTCAGTCTAGTATGGACATGCTAGCCAGCATGATGGAGCATATGGAGAGGGAACACCTAGGGCTGGCCACCACCACCCTGAATGTGGGCAAGAATTCTCTGGGGGCCCTGTACAACCTGGCCAAGCAGCACAAGGAGCTGGAAAGATCCATCAGAGAACTGCGCGACTGTCTGAAAGCCAGAATTCCTGATCCTTCCCCCACTACCCCTGAAAGGCCAACCTCCCCATATTCCCCAACTTCTCCCAAAACTTCAGACGCTGAGTAAATGCTGAGGAGCGCGGACTGACGTAATGGCACTGAACACGGACTATGATCTTGGTTCTTGAGTTTGAATTGCGGACTGGTTTCAGAAATCTGAGTGTAAATAAAAACAAAGGATATATGTTAGTAACGAAGGTCGGGTAAATGTCTGTCCTTACCATCATCTGCGTAACACAGATAAAGCTAAATGCGTACACATAGATATCACATTGCAAAGTTATAAAAAAGGGGACCCTTACACGGCGTGTTTGTAGATTTAGTAGTAAAGATGCACCAAAGGGACCCCTTTTTCTTAAATTATAGCATGCCTCAAGAGACATGCATCGCCTAAATTTGGCGTCTGGCCAAAAAGGGCATTAGAAAACAAGCTGAAAAAGAAGAAAAACAAAGTGGAGAATGTTGAGAAATGGCCTATAATGAAAACCATTATATGATTGACTAAGGCAAATGACTTAAGGACAGACATGAAGGGAAACCATTTATGGTGTTTATCATTTAACTAGACATAGCTGCGCTAACCTTAGAATAGTTTCTTGATTGGTTGACTAAATAGTGGTAACGTAGGGGTTATTTGATGCATTTAAATAATAAATGTGTGACGCTTTAACAAAATAATATGTAGAACCAAGTATAATGGGTTGGAGCCTCTGGTTGAGTGAGACAATAGATGCCAGAAGATGATTGGTTGCACTGATGTCAATGTAAAGCCTTTACTTTGCCATGATTAAGAGGTTGCTGTAACTTGTTTTATGTGGCCATTTTAAGTGCCTTGAATTACACCAAAACTCAATGTTTGAATGTCACCTTGCGTTGATATAATCCAGCTAATTGATCACCTTGTGCCTTAGTATGTAGGTTCACCTGCACTTCAATATATTTACCGTGTGAAGTATCACTTATATTCATATCCGCACCAGAGTTATCAGTAATTCGAGTGATGTGTTTTTCTTTTTTTATTGCAATGCACAAATGAGGATGTCTTGTCAGTAAACAACCCAAGAGTATAGTTGATGTAATGGGACTCTTTCGAGTCCCAGAGGAGGGACTGTAGAAGAATTTTTAGGTCCTTATTTGAACTATGATGAACTATCAAGTGTCCTGATCCGAACTGTATGTCCTCTGGTTGAACTAGCAGGTGTTCAACCCAAAAAAAAGGGCTCTATTAGTCATTCAGTCTGTCAGGGGCTTTCCAAGGCCTTTTAGGTGCTTTCCCGTAGGCCACGTGCGAGGGGCCTCGGGCCAGCTGCACCTGTGGCTGAGGCCACGTGCGGGGGGCCTCAGGCCAGCTGCACCTGTGGCTGAAGGTCTTTTAAAAAAATCAGTTGTAAATCCTTCACGTTTAATGGGAGCGTTTGTCACATTGAAATAATGGCCTAACACCTGCTTAGGGTTCACTAGAGGACGCTTCCAATAGAAAACCATGTCTTGGGAATGAAATAAATAAAAAAGTCAAAGGAGGAGCGATGCCCGCGGGTCTCCAATAAATAGATGAGCGCGGTTGTCACATATTCAGTCTCTCTAGAGGACTCAGTTTGTCTAAGCTCTGTGTCGAAGGCTTAAATAAACTTAAAAACTCTGTGCATTTTATCTTGCTTAAGGCTGAATTATTCTAAAGTGTTGTGTCCTTTTCTAGCATATCACTTGCAATTAGTTTGTGTTATCTAAAAGACGACATCCCGAGAAGACTAAAGACGAACCACGACAGTGCGGTCTCTAGAGAACAAACTGGACAAGCTATGAGCTAGGATAACATCACAGAGGGAGACCAGAGAGTGCTGCGCTCTTATTTTCTCCGAAACCTGGCTCTTGGAAAGCGTCCCAGACTCCGCTATTCACCTGGAGACCCACTCATTGTACCGGGGGGACCGGACTGCTGCCTCCAGTAAGATGACAGGGGGAGGTGTGTGTGTTTATGTCAACAACGCGTGGTGTAGAGATGTACGGACTGTATACAAGCACTGCTCATCAGATCTGGAGCTTTTACTGCTGTGATGTCGTCCCTTTTATCTACCAAGGGAATTCACATGTGTGTTTTTGGCTGCTGTTTACATCCATCCACGTGCTAACTACACCAAGACTCTCAGCAAGCTGCATGACGTCATCAGCTCGCTGGAGACAGCTCATCCTGACGCTGTTTTTATCGTGGCTGGTGACTTCAACCAGTGCAATTTACGGTCTGTACTCTCTAAATACTTTCAGCATGTGGACATTCTCACCAGGGGGAAAAACACCTTAGACCATGTTTACAGCAACATACGTGGTGCACTCCGAGCCGTCCCCCCTTTGGTGACTTAGATCACATCTTTTTGTTTCTGTACCCGGCCTACAGACAAGAACTCAAGCAGTCGAACCCTGTTACCAGACAGATTAAACTATAGACACCAGAGGCTGAGAGCACTCTACAGGACTGTTTTGCCACAACTAACTGGGATGTTTTTAGAACTGCAGCCACCCGAGAGGACTCCTCCGTCAGCGTAGAAGACTATTGAGTCAGTTATGACCACCTGCATCACTGTGTGGTATGGCAGCTCTACTGTGTGGGACAGCAAACGCCTGCAGAGAGTGATAAGGACTGCATCAAGATTACCAGGACCCCACAACCCTCTCTGCAGAGCATCTACCACCTCAGAGTCCACAGGAGAGCTGTTTCCATCATCAAAGACCCCACTCACCCCCAACATGGACTATTCACACTCCTCCCCTCAGGCCGCAGGTTCAGGATGTGAGATGCAGAACCAGCAGGTTCAAGAACTCCTTCTTTCCCACAGCCATTAGACTGTTAAACAGGTGAACACCCACCCCCCCTTTAAGGACAGAGCCCCCCATCACTGGTCACTTTATCTTCTATTGGACACTTTACTATATTACGGACACTTTATTCTATTGCACTACAATACCTGTTAACTTGAATCCATTGGCTCAAATGCACTAATTGCACGAAACCATTTACTGCTGAATGTTGCACAAAATAGTGCATTAGTGTGCAACATTCACTATCATGTACATATCATGTAGGCCATTACACAAGCATATTTTATATTTCCTTTCTTAATGTGTATTTCTTTATAATACATTATTACATTTTTATTACATTGCTTGTTATATTCTATTGTTCTTACCAGCATGCTTATTTTATGTTATTTCTTTTTTTCCCCCCACTTATATTTAGATATTTTATACTTAGTTATTTATATATATTTGAGTATCCAGTGTGGGCAGCAAAGTAAGAATTTCATTGCACAGGGAAACATGTTTACTGTGCATATGATAATAAAAGCTTTGAATCTCTGAATCTTTGAATCTGAGCCCTGACCAACAGAACCCAACCCTGCACAATCTCATCGGTGGACAAAACAGTGATGTTAAGACGAGGAGAAATCAGAACTGCCACTCCAGCACTGATGTTGGAGCCATGACTTTGAAAGAACGCCCTCCCCCCCAAAACCACCACTGAGGCCACTAAATTTCATTATAGGTGTCAGAATGAGTCTCCTGCAGGAACAACACATGTAACCCCTTTCTCAGAGACCAAAGCCCTCCTCTGCCCATCTCTGCCACCAATAATGTTCAAAGAGCCCACCTTCAGATGCTGCATGTGGACTGAGTAGAGAGAAAGACAGACAGAGAAGACAGAACACCCAGTGAGACACATTCATACTTCACCTGGTAGATTTACAACACTTGAGCCCTGTTACCCACTTGTTCAGAGATTCCTTCCCCAAAGCAGTGATTTGTTTCCTCAGTCTGTGCGGCTTCTGCTCATCGAGCAGGTCCAAGCCAATGAGCTTCCTCAGCACAGATTTAACAATTTTTTCTCACACTCATCACTCATCTTCAACCGCTTATCCAAGATCGGGTCGCAGGGGCAACAGCTCTAGCAGGGGACCCCAGACTTCCCTCTCCTGTGCCACAATGACCACTTCTGACTGGGGGATCCTGAGGTGTTCCCAGGCCAGTGTGAAGATATAATCTCTCCACCTAGTCCTTGGTCTTCTCAGCCCCCCCTCCCCCAGGTAGACATGCCTGGAACACCTCACTAGGAAGGCGCCCAGGACGCAGATGCCCAAACCACTCAGCTGGCTCCTTTTAACGCGAAGGAGCAGTGGCTCTACTCCTAGCTCCCCATGGATGACTTAATTTCTCACCCTCTTAAGGAAGCCCATTTCGGCTGCTTGTACCCGCGATCTAGTTCTTTCGGTCATGACCCAACCCTCATGACCATAGCTGAGAGTAGGAATGAAGACTGACCAGTAGATTGAGAGCTTCACCTTTTGGCTCAGTTCCCATTTCTGCACAACAGTACGTTAGAGCAAATGCAACACTGCCCCTGCTGCGTCGATTCTCTGGCCAATTTTAGGTTCCATTGTCCCCTCACTCATGAACAAGACCCCAAGGCACTTGAATGCCTTCACTTGGGGCAACATCACATTTCCTACATAGAGTAGGCAATCCATCCATTTCCTGCAGGTTTTAGAATTCATCATAGTACAGAAACAGCATTAGTGAAGGTTACAAATGATCTTCTTATGGCCTCGGACAGTGGACTCATCTCTGTGCTTGTTCTGTTAGACCTCAGTGCTGCTTTTGATACTGTTGACCATAAAATTTTATTACAGAGATTAGAGCATGCCGTAGGTATTCAAGGCACTGCGCTGCGGTGGTTTGAATCGTATTTGTCTAATAGATTACAATTTGTTCATGTAAATGGGGAATCTTCTTCACAGACTAAAGTTAATTATGGAGTTCCACAAGGTTCTGTGCTAGGACCAATTTTATTCACTTTATACATGCTTCCCTTAGGCAGTATTATTAGACGGTATTGCTTAAATTTTCATTGTTACGCAGATGATACCCAGCTTTATCTATCCATGAAGCCAGAGGACACACACCAATTAGCTAAACTGCAGGATTGTCTTACAGACATAAAGACATGGATGACCTCTAATTTCCTGCTTTTAAACTCAGATAAACTGAAGTTTATTGTACTTGGCCCCACATATCTTAGAAACATGGTGTCTAACCAGATCCTTACTCTGGATGGCATTACCCTGACCTCTAGTAATACTGTGAGAAATCTTGGAGTCATTTTTGATCAGGATATGTCATTCAAAGCGCATATTAAACAAATATGTAGGACTGCTTTTTTGCATTTACGCAATATCTCTAAAATTAGAAAGGTCTTGTCTCAGAGTGATGCTGAAAAACTAATTCATGCATTTATTTCCTCTAGGCTGGACTATTGTAATTCATTATTATCAGGTTGTCCTAAAAGTTCCCTAAAAAGCCTTCAGTTAATTCAAAATGCTGCAGCTAGAGTACTAACGGGGACTAGAAGGAGAGAGCATATCTCACCCATATTGGCCTCTCTTCATTGGCTTCCTGTTAATTCTAGAATAGAATTTAAAATTCTTCTTCTTACTTATAAGGTTTTGAATAATCAGGTCCCATCTTATCTTAGGGACCTCGTAGTACCGTATCACCCCAATAGAGTGCTTCGCTCTCAGACTGCAGGCTTACTTGTAGTTCCTAGGGTTTGTAAGAGTAGAATGGGAGGCAGAGCCTTCAGCTTTCAGGCTCCTCTCCTGTGGAACCAGCTCCCAATTCAGATCAGGGAGACAGACACCCTCTCTACTTTTAAGATTAGGCTTAAAACTTTCCTTTTTGCTAAAGCTTATAGTTAGGGCTGGATCAGGTGACCCTGAACCATCCCTTAGTTATGCTGCTATAGACGTAGACTGCTGGGGGGTTCCCATGATGCACTGTTTCTTTCTCTTTTTGCTCTGTATGCACCACTCTGCATTTAATCATTAGTGATCGATCTCTGCTCCCCTCCACAGCATGTCTTTTTCCTGGTTCTCTCCCTCAGCCCCAACCAGTCCCAGCAGAAGACTGCCCCTCCCTGAGCCTGGTTCTGCTGGAGGTTTCTTCCTGTTAAAAGGGAGTTTTTCCTTCCCACTGTAGCCAAGTGCTTGCTCACAGGGGGTCGTTTTGACCGTTGGGGTTTTACATAATTATTGTATGGCCTTGCCTTACAATATAAGGCGCCTTGGGGCAACTGTTTTTTGTGATTTGGCGCTATATAAAAAAAAATTGATTGATTGATTGCTGAGAACCATGGCCTCAGATTTAGAGGTGCTGATCCTTATCCCAGCTGCTTCACACTTGGCTGTGAACCGATCCAGTGAGTGTTGGAGGTCACGAGCTAATGAATCCAAAAAGGACCACATCATCTGTAAAAAGCAGTGAGCCCTGAGCCCACCAAACTAGAAACCCTCCTCCCTCCGATGACGCCTCGATATCCTGTCCATGAATATCACAAACAGGATTGGTGACAAGGTGCAGCACTGGCAGTGGCCAACCCTCACCAGAAACGAGTCCGACTTATGAGTCCGACTTACTGCCGAGCACCAGAACACAGCTCTTGCTTTGTGAGTACAGAGATTGCAAGGCCCTGAGAAGGGACCCTCTCATTCCATACTCCCGCAGCACCTCCCACAGTATCTCCTGGAGTACCCAATCATACACCTTCTCCAAGTCCAGAAAACACATGTAAACTGGATGGACATACTCCCAGGCACCCTCCAGGATCCTTGTGAGAGTGAAGAGCTGGTAGGTTCTTCAACAACCAGGATGAAACCCGCATTGTTCCTCTTCAATCAGAGGTTTGACGATAGACTTTACCAGGGAGGCTGAGTAGTGTGATGCCGCTGTAGTTGGCACACAATCTCTGGTCCCCTTTTTAAATATGGGGACCACCACCCCAGTTTGCCACTCCTTAGGCACTGTCCCAGACCTCAATGCAATGTTGAAGAGATGGCTCATCCAAGACAATCCATGCACACCCAGAGCCTTCAGCATTTCCAGACAGATCTCATCAACCCCCGGAGCCTTGCTATTGCAGAGTTGTTTAACTACCTCAGTGACTTCCACCAAGGAAATTGATGAAAATCCTCCATCAGCTTCCAGCTCTGCCCCTACTATAGAGGGTGCTCCAGTCTGATGCAGGAGTTCCTCAAAGTGTTCCTTCCAGTGCTGGATTACATCCTCAGTTGAGGTCAACAGAGTCCCATCCTTACTGTAGACAGCTTGGATGGTTCCTCATTTTCCCCTCCTGAGGTGCCTCACGGTCCACCAGAAGCACCTAGGTGCGGACCAAAAGTTTGTCTCCATGGTTGCTCCAAACTCCTCCCACACTCGATGCTTTCCCTCCCCCACAGCAGAGGCTGCTGTCCTTCGGGCCTGTCGGTACCTTGCAACTGCCTTCGGAGTCCTCCAAGATAACATATCCAGGAAGGACTTCTTCTTCAGTCAGACGGCTTCCCTGACCACCGGTGTCCACCATGGTGTTCAAGAGTTCCTGCCCCTTGAGGCACCTAAGACCTTCAGGCCACAGCTCCCCACTGCAGCTTCAGCAATGGAAGCTTTGAAGCTTTCACATTGGGGTGAATGTGAGGCGTTATTTGTAAAGCACTTTGAGAGTCTGATGCCGATAGAAAAGCCCTGTATAAATGCAGTCCATTTACCATTTTCCATTTGAACATTGCCCATTCTGGTTCAATGCCCCAACCTCCACAGGTATGCTAGAAAAGCTCCCCCAGAGGTGTGAGTTGAAGATCTGTCAGACAGTGGGCTCCTCCAGATGTTCCCAGTTCACCCGCACTATCCGTTTTGGCTTACCAGGTCTGTCCAAAGTCCTCCCCATCCTCTGATCAAACTCACCACCAGATGATCAGTTGACAGCTTTGCCCCTCTCTTCACCCAAGTGTCCAGAACATGCTGCCTCAAATCAGATGATACGATCACTAACTCAATCATCGGCCTAGGGTGCTCTGGTACCATGCACACTTATGAGCATCCTTATGTTCGGACATGGTGTTCATTATGGACAGTTCGTGACTAGCACAGAAATCCAATAACAAATGACCATTCGGGTTTAGATCAGGTTGGCCATTCCTCCCAATCACGCCCCTCAACTTTCACTGCCACCCATGGGGCAGCACACCCGACACCAGTGGTTCCCCCTGCAGGTGGTGAGCCTACAGGATGGAGATGAAAGGTTCACGTTGCCTTTTTGGGCTGTGCCTGGCTGGACTCCATGGAAGCCCAGCCACCAGGTGCTCGCTGACAGGCCCTACATCCAGGCCTGGCTCCAGATGGGGACCTCGGGTTTCCTCCAGGCTATGTCACATTTCATCTGCCTCATTTTGTCATGGTGTCTTTATGAACCATTCTTAGTGTGACTTCTCACCTGAGACCAATTTGCCATGGGAGACCCTACCAGGAGCACAAAGGCTCTAGACAATACAGCTCTCAGGTTCATATCGGCACACAAACTTCTCCACCATGATAAGGTGATGGTTTCTGGAGAGGAACAAATTTTTTTGTATCAGGAAAATAATCTGCAACTTTCACAGATTTACCACAAGAGTCATCCAGGAAGCTATTGGTGTTCTGCAGCATGTACAGATCACTGCTCTGAGAGAAGGAACCGGTGGTGGACATGCTGGAGTCTGAATCATAATCCATGTTGTCATCATTAACACTCTGACTCCGTGGGGGTTCGGGTCCACTTGGCCCAGTACCTCCCAGTCGACTCATTCACCCTGTCCAACGGTGACTGAGTACTCACCTGCAGCAGAAGTATCAGCTTTGACTGCAGAGGGACAGGGAAAATCCACTAACCGGACTGGCCCCGGAACCATCATTCACTGCAGCATCATTCGAAAAGGGAATATTCGTTCATCAGGTGATCAGCAGTTACACTGAAATCTTCTGGATTCAGAGACACCCTGCGGTGAAACTCCCTCCCCTTGCATGCTGGTCCCCACCTCTGCTCCAGACACTTACACAGGTCCCTGACCCCTGAAGCCAGAGGCAACCACCCCAAAACCAGGGCTGTAGACCCCAACACCGATGTCTCAGATGCATTACGTTCATGCGAACATGCTTATGACCGATGTCCCCACATTCAAAACACTTCATGCTTCCTGAACTGGCATAAATCATATCAAAAGAGTCTTCATGTTTGACTCTGAAGAACAACTCCAGAGTCTGGGTCAGACCATTCAGAACATGAACACCTGACAAAGGAAGGGCTGAATGAGGTGAAGCTTCTCGATCTTACAGCCCAGTCCAGTCGTCTTAAAACTGCTGGCAAATTTAGAAAACCTCTGCATCTCCATCCTGAGGACCTCCTTCAAAATGAACAGAGGAACACCGGAGATGATGACTTTAGTGGAAGGAGGTAGAGAGGAGAAGCCTGCATGTAAGAATCATTCAAATAAACAACACTTTCAACAAGCTTAGTAGAGAAATGCTCCTCTGACAGAAAACCCACCACCGCTCTGTTCATCCTGGATGCAAACAACAAGTTCTCATGTCAGAGCTGTTCATCCACAGCCAGGAGGACATCCTCCACAGACACACACCACCCTCAACCACTGACGGAGCAAGGACGGCATTGACCCAGACACCATCCGTGCTAAAATCACACAAAACCACACTTAAGCCAGTTCAAACAATAAAAAACAACCAACAAACAAACCATTCTGCCAACACACAAACCAAAAACTAACAAACACCACCCAAAACTAAGAAAAACACCACCTCACCTGAACTGTCATGCTTTCACCTGCTGACACACACTCACACAGTACCACTCCCAGCATGCACCAGAGAGGGGGGGGGGGGGGCATGGCGGACCACAGTGATGGAGGGGGAGAAAGAGAGAGAGAGAGACAGAAAGAGAGAGAGACAGAGGGGGGGGGGGAGCATGCAGGACCAAGGTGATGGAGCTTTGTGGAGTGAAAAGATTCAGTCTCTCTACTCTTTCTTCATCTCCATGAACTGCAGCAGACATCAGTAATCTCCTTAATGTGTGCAGCCTGACACAGAGAGGGAACAGTCTGTTCTCAGCAGACTTGTGCATTCATGTCAGTGAAGAAACACTTAAATCACGCAGCTTGTTAATGACTAACTATGGTGATCTCTGTGAAACATCGACAAGTACAAAGAAAGAGTACAATGTGAAAGAATGATTAAAGAATGTGTAAATGTAAAGCAGGCCACACATGGGCTGCACTCCCTTGGACTTGGTCTGTCATGTTGCCTGTGATGTTTGCAGGAACAACAGTCTTTCAGGCACGCTGCAATTCCTTATCTGACCACAATTTTTAAATACAGAAATTGTGGAGCGCTGTGGCACGTCTGTTATGGTGAATACATTTAGTGTCCTTGGAACCATTTCTTTAAATGAACACTGCCATCTAGTGGGCTCAGAAAAAAACACTAGATTCTTCATGAGGCCTCATTTTCTCCTATCACTACATCACTGAAGATGTTGTGCAAGGACTATATAGTGACATTTTGTGACATGTACCTTAAAAGGATTTCATACGGACTTGTTACTGTGCGTTGTCACTTTCATCAATTTTTCAGGATTAGAATAAACATTCATTTTCCTTGCAACAAAACAGCTGTTTTCAGCTTGATTTCCAAAGCAGCTTGGATGCACATTTTGTCTAGAAGGTATCTGTCTGTTGAAGTACATGCAAAAAGAAGGATGTCCTTTTTCTCTGCAGTCTGCACATCATAATTTAATACGAGGTCTATTAGAAAAGTATCCGACCTTATTTTAAAAAAAAAAACATATGGATTTGAATCACGTGTGCTTGCGTGAGCCAACCTTGAACCTTCATGCGCATGCATGATTTTTTTCACGCCTGTCGGTGCGTCATTTCGCCCTGTGAGGCAGGCTTTGAGTGAGGAGTGGTCACCCCCTCGGCGGATTTCATTGTCAGGGGAAATGGCTGAGAGACTGCTGCTTTGCTTGATCAAATTTTTTTTAGAAACTGTGAGGCACATCCATGTGGACACCATTCGAGAAATTCAGGTGGTTTTTGGTGAAAAACTTATGGGCTTCAAAGACATTAAGGGATGTTACTGTCGCTTTAAGGACAGCCCACAGCAGCTGTGGGGTGCGCCGCGCTCCAGCTGCCATCGACAGGCTGAACGACCATTTCATTTCTAAACGGATCGCTCTGTGGATCCGTGACCATCGTGTGCACTTTCTCTGGTTATCACAAGAGCTAGACATTACCCATTTTCCTGCAGATTTCACCTTTAACAAGAGATTTTGTCGTGGAAAGCCGAAAATATTCAAAGAATGGCTAATAACTAGATTGCAGGTACAAGCGGCCAAAATGGGCTTCCTCAGGAGGGTGGCTGGTGTCTCCCTTAGAGATAAGGTGAGAAGTTCGATCATCCATGGGGAGCTTGGAGTAGAGTCACTGCACCTTTACATTGAAAGGAGCCAGTGGAGGTGGTTCGGGCATCTGGTAAGGATGCCTCCTGGGCGCCTCCCAAGGGAGGTGCTTCAGGCACGTCCATCTGGGAGGAGACCCCATGGAAGACCCAGGACTAGGTGGAGAGATTATATCTCCACACTGGCCTGGGAACGCCTCGGGATCCCCCAATCAGAGGTGGTCAATGTGGCACCTCAATGTCATGAATCGGCAAGTCCCAAGTCTCAAATCAAGTCTCGAGTCAGCTTGCAAACAATTGGTGGTCATTATGACTATACTTACAGAAAAATAAACCATGTAAACAATGTAATTGGAATAGAATGTGAATAACCCTGTTGTGTCTGATTTGCGAATGTTCATGCTGAATTACGGTTGCAAATATCCAGTGGTGGGGATAGTTCAGCTAATCTGCTAACCGATAATTAACAAAGATAATGTTTTTGTTAGCGGATTTGTTTTTCAGATAACTTTTAAAATCATCAGCGTACCAGTTATCTTCCAATAAATTTAGTGACCCCTAAAGTCTGGGAAAAAAAAAACCATTACTAAACTCTGTTGATTCCGGGCCTGCTACATATTTTGCAGCAGTGAAGCAGCTCAACTCTACCCCAGCAGGAGTCTAGCCACCAAGCTGCCACAAAAAAACAAAAGTCATTTCCTTTGACAGCATACAGTGGTCTTGCCGTGAGGCAGAGTCTTGAAAATGAAAGCTGGTTTGACTTGTGGTTTTGATTTATAAATGAAATTAATCTGGATAGAATAACTGCATTAATGTCAACTCTGTCATTTGTACAAAGTGAAAATATAAGACATATGTGCACATTTTAAAATAATGGCGTCTAGATGCTCAGTTTACACATAATCCCACCAGGAGATGGCAGTGTGCTATGCATTTTGACCCTGAATATATCACATGATTGTCTAATCAGTAATCACAATTTAAAAAGCAGACTTTTTGGTTTCGCAAATGCCAATATTTTTTTTAACAAATGAAAAAATGGCATATTTTACAGAAGCACATTTATTTGTAAACATCAACACACACGTCGCATTAACTTGTGTTGGCTTTTACATAGAATGAATGAGTCAACCAATCAGTGTTAGCAGAGGCTCATCTTGCCCATAATCTCTTTGGGCATCTCTGTGTGTGTGTTAATGTTACAAAAACTTCAGAATTAGTGCATTACTTAAAATTAAAAGTTATGTGTTATATTTTACATTTGTACAAATGACAGAGTTGACATTAATGAAGTTATGCTATCCAGATTAATTTGATTTATAAATCGAAACCATAAGTCAAACCTGCTTTCCTTTCAAGACGTCTGCCTCCGGCTGGACCGCTGTATACTGTCAAGGTGAATGACGCTTCCCTATAGCAGTGGGCAGAGCGCACAAAGATAGAAGTGCTTGACTCATTGGCTGTATTTGTGATCACCTTTGACTCTATCAGAAGCATTGGCTGTGTTGAAACTCAAAATACGCTTGTTAGTAGCTCAGAGTATACTGGAGACAATACTGAAAGTTATCGGTTAGTGGTTAGCTGTAGTTTCTGATAAATTTTTGGGTGCTTTATCGGTTTAGCTTTATAAGAGATAACTTTTTAGTTAACTGATTAGCAGTTATCGAAGCTAACCTTTTGGTAGCTGTGCCCACCACTGCAAATATCTGTAAAACTCAATTTGCGATAGGCAATTTGCAAGTAAAACTCCTTTAAAAACTCAATTTGCGACTGTAAAATCCAGCATGAATGTCCGTAAATCATTAGACACAACATTCACAGCCTAATTCACAGCCTTTGCCTTGAAGCTCAGAACTGAGCTCAGGT
The DNA here is from genome assembly GCF_902500255.1 of Thalassophryne amazonica. Taxonomy (NCBI): domain Eukaryota; kingdom Metazoa; phylum Chordata; class Actinopteri; order Batrachoidiformes; family Batrachoididae; genus Thalassophryne; species Thalassophryne amazonica. Next base: position 9,984,459 of record NC_047107.1, on the reverse strand, counting down.
GCATCCTGTTTCCATTGATCATCCTTGAGATCAGGGCTTAATTTGAGGGGGAGCAAGCCGGAGCGCGCTCCGGAACCTCGGACGCGCGCTCCGGAACCTCTGACATTGGCTCCTCCAGCTATTTATCCCTTTATCTACGGCGATGGCGCCCACGCCATATTTTCCATATGTATCAAAGTGCATTGTTAAGCTAACACCAAGGGCTTTCCAATGATATATGGTGTATTTCGGTAAATGTAAGCCTGTGATGTCATAACGCAGAGGAAAAACACGGAAGTTTCACACTAGTGCGCCGCTGATTCCGTAAGTTCTCATGTAAGCCCTCACTCTGAAATCTTTCAACACTGACAGCAAGCCAAGAACCCGTGCTTTCCAACAGTATGCTATATGTTGCATATATTACGGTAAAGTGCGTTCGGTGACTTTTGAAATGAGGGAAAAGTATGAAAAAGAGCGCAAAAGTGACATAAAAGTACAGAGACAGACAGCAAACATAAATGTAGTAATTTTTGAGGAAAAGGCAGGATGTTAGTGTCATTTGTGAAGGTGTGTGTGCGTGTTTGTGTGGGTGTGCAGTTTATTTTAAGTGTGGTGCACAGCATTGTTCGCAAGCCCCCCCTGCCCTTCTTGTTTTTCTGCACTGGAGCCACCCATCCTCTGCGCTCCGGGACCTCCCACTTTACAAATTAAGCACTGCTTGAGATGTTCCTGCAGCTTAACTGGAGTCTATCTGGGGTAAATTCAGTTGAAGGGCATGATATGGAAAAGCATACACCTGGTTACATAATACATAAAGAAAATCCTTAGACCGAACAGCAATGTAGGTTGATGTAAATATATTGTGTCGATTGTATGATACACCATAGTTCAAAATTGCTTGGGTGTGTGAAGGTCTTGAGATGAAAGTACTTTAAATAGACTGAGATGATTTGTTAATGGAAAACTACTGTCTGCTTTAATGATATATACATATGGGTTTATTAAGGTATTCATGAAAATATCATTACTAAGTAGAATATCAAGAACAGAAATCGATAGATTTATTGAATGATCAGTGTAATTTACAACAGTAAATGAAGATGATGTCGCCAACATTGAGTGAAGCTCCTCAACATCTCACCATGTCGTTTAGGTCCTTCAGAATTTTTTTCAGTAAAATGGCTCTGGGGGGCATTAGCATGGCTAAAACCCTTCAGCTTGTTTTTTTTTTTGTTTGTTTTTTGTTTTGTTGCTCGCAACCAAATCAATTGTTCCAAATTGCTATTTTAAATCACGTTATAGGAGCTTTGGTTCTAGGGGTCCTTAAGGTGGATGATGCAGACATTGATCTGATGCAGAAGCAAACCACAAGTGACGTTCCATGACCGAATGTTTTTTTTTTCGTTGCCATGACCAAATCAATTGATCACCAATGCTGTTTTAGATCACATCATGTGACCTTCAGTTCTAGGGGTCCTTAAGGTGAATGAGGCAGACACTGATCTGACAAGGAAACCAAAGGGAAGTGACCTTCCGCAATCTGATGCAGAAGCAAACCGGAAGTGATGTCATCACAACCAGGTCCTTGTGGTGGATGAAACAGATGGCATGGCACATGTGACCATTCAAAATGGTGGCACCCATGGTTCTAGGGGTCCCCATTGCTGATGACGCGGGTGGCCCAGTTGGACTTTTTTTAAGAACTTTGCGGTTACAACTTCACTGCAGGTGGGAATGGGCGGCTAAAAAAACACTATGGGATGGTGAGCAGCAGGATGACTCAGTCAACAAAGTAAAATAGTGAAAAAATATGTTGTGTCCTCCATGCTACTTTCAGCTTAAATAGAATGTCTTTAATTTAACAGGAGCAACGGACAGGAACAGCAACAGATACACATAGAGATAAACACAGATGCAGTGGGAGTTATCACAGCCCATATATGGTACACATATATGACAAACAGAATATGAAACTGCCTTTAAACTAAATGAAAACTATTACTGACCAGTGCATCAAAAGATACACAGATCAGAGAAACTAAACAAACAACCCTATGAATCTCTTTATTAATAGCCTAAATGCATCTTTGTGTGGGCATAATTTCTCAGAATTTCGTGAGTGCAGGTGGGAGTGGACATACCCATCACGGGTGCGAGTGAGAGTGTAACACACGCATTGCAGTTGCAGGCAGTAAGAGTCTGAAATTCAACAAGAGTGGGCAGGAGCAGGATGAAGAAAAAAAGTCCCGTGCAGGGCTTTATGTCAGAGCACAAACCAAGCATGTCGTCAAAGGAATTGTCTGTAGATCTCCAAGACAGGATTGTGTCAAGACACTAATCTGGGGAAGAGTACATAAACATTTCTGCTGCTTTGAATGTCCCAATGAGCACGGTGACCTCCATCATCCATAAATGGAAGAAGTTTGGATCCACCAGGACTCTTCCTAGAGCTGAGTGCTCGTCTGAACTGAGTGATCAGGGGAGAAGGGCATTAGTCAGGGAGGTGATCAAGAACCCGATGGTCACTCTGTTAGAGGTCCAGCATTCCTCTGTGGAGAGAGGAGAACCTTCCAGAAAGACAACCATCTCTGCAGCAATCCAACAAACAGGCCTGTATGGTAGAGTGGCCATACAGAAGCCACTCCTTAGTAAAAGGCACATGGCAGCCCACCTGGAGTTTGCCAGAAGGCACCTGAAGGAATCTCAGACCATGAGAAACAAAGTTCTCTGGTCTGATGAGACAAAAATTGAACTCTTTGGTGTGAAAGCCAGGCACCAATTTTGGAGGAAACCAGGCACCATCCCTACAGTGAAGCATGGTGGTGGCAGCATCATGCTGTGAGAATGCTTTTCAGCAGCAGGAATGGGAGACTAGTCAGGATTGAGGGAAAGATGAATGCAGCAATGTACAGAGACATCCTGGATGAAAACCTGCTCCAGAGCGCTCTTGACCTCAGACTGGGGAGATGGTTCATCCTTCAGCAGGACAATGACCCTAAACACACAGCCAAGATATCAAAGGAGTGTCTTCAGGGCAACTCTGTGAATGTCCTTGAGTGGCCCAGCCAGAGCCCAGACCGGAATCTCATTGAACATCTCTGACAAGATCCGAAAATAGCTGTGCACCAGTGCTCCACATCCAACCTGATGGAGCTCATGTTCCCAAGAACCATTTTACTGAAAAAAGTCTGAAGGACCTAACCAACATGGTTTGATGGTGAGGAGCTTTTCCAGGCATGTGAGAGGCAAATAAAGAAAAATGCTTAAAAAGGTGGGCGCCACCACCCCCCCCCCCCCCCCAGAAGATGAAAGGTTTTTGCCATGCTAATTCATGTTGTCATTATGGGGTGTTGTGGGTAGACTTTTGTGGGGTTAAAATGAATTTACTCCATTTTGGAATAACATAACACATTATGGAAGAAGTGAAGCACTGTGAATACTTTCTGGACGCACAGTGTGCAGGGCGAACATACAAACTCCATACAGAAAGAAACAGGCAGGAAACAATCCCACAACCTTCTTGGTGTGAGGCAATAGTGCTAACCACTAATCCACCGTGCTGCTCAAACTACACAGAATACTGTAAAATAACATACTGGAATCATGTTATGACAAGGCTTAATTCAATTAGTGTACCAGACTACAATGTGGTTCTGTACATGTCATGACAGGTCTCCAGTCTATTCAGGTTCACCTTGGTTTAGTTGTTTTCCTGCTAATATATGCAGAGTGACACATCACTACAGTATTGTGCTGATTTGCACATCACACAAACACACAGATGGTGACAGATTACACACAGTAACAGATGGCTGATCGTACCCTGGCAGTCAGCAGCCCGTCATCTGCAAAAGGGACAGTGTTCTGAAGGTGCTGTTACAGTACTGTAATCAATGTGACGACAATCATATGTGGCAATGTTCATTCATATTACGCATCCTTCAAGGATTTGATAAAATTTTAAAAGGTAAATCATTTTTTTAAATCCACACACTTCATTAATCAATCAATCAATTTTTTTATATAGCGCCAAATCACAACAAACAGTTGCCCCAAGGCGCTTTATATTGTAAGGCAAGGCCATACAATAATGATGTAAAACCCCAACGGTCAAAACGACCCCCTGTGAGCAAGCACTTGGCTACAGTGGGAAGGAAAAACTCCCTTTTAACAGGAAGAAACCTCCAGCAGAACCAGGCTCAGGGAGGGGCAGTCTTCTGCTGGGACTGGTTGGGGCTGAGGGAGAGAACCAGGAAAAAGACATGCTGTGGAGGGGAGCAGAGATCGATCACTAATGATTAAATGCAGAGTGGTGCATACAGAGCAAAAAGAGAAAGAAACAGTGCATCATGGGAACCCCCCAGCAGTCTACGTCTATAGCAGCATAACTAAGGGATGGTTCAGGGTCACCTGATCCAGCCCTAACTATAAGCTTTAGCAAAAAGGAAAGTTTTAAGCCTAATCTTAAAAGTAGAGAGGGTGTCTGTCTCCCTGATCTGAATTGGGAGCTGGTTCCACAGGAGAGGAGCCTGAAAGCTGAAGGCTCTGCCTCCCATTCTACTCTTACAAACCCTAGGAACTACAAGTAAGCCTGCAGTCTGAGAGCGAAGCGCTCTATTGGGGGTGATATGGTACTACGAGGTCCCTAAGATAAGATGGGACCTGATTATTCAAAACCTTATAAGTAAGAAGAAGAATTTTAAATTCTATTCTAGAATTAACAGGAAGCCAATGAAGAGAGGCCAATATGGGTGAGATATGCTCTCTCCTTCTAGTCCCCGTCAGTACTCTAGCTGCAGCATTTTGAATTAACTGAAGGCTTTTAGGGAACTTTTAGGACAACCTGATAATAATGAATTATAATAGTCCAGCCTAGAGGAAATAAATGCATGAATTAGTTTTTCAGCATCACTCTGAGACAAGACCTTTCTGATTTTAGAGATATTGCGTAAATGCAAAAAAGCAGTCCTACATATTTGTTTAATATGCGCTTGAATGACATATCCTGATCAAAAATGACTCCAAGATTTCTCACAGTATTACTAGAGGTCAGGGTAATGCCATCCAGAGTAAGGATCTGGTTAGACACCATGTTTCTAAGATTTGTGGGGCCAAGTACAATAACTTCAGTTTTATCTGAGTTTAAAAGCAGGAAATTAGAGGTCATCCATGTCTTTATGTCTGTAAGACAATCCTGCAGTTTAGCTAATTGGTGTGTGTCCTCTGGCTTCATGGATAGATAAAGCTGGGTATCATCTGCGTAACAATGAAAATTTAAGCAATACCGTCTAATAATACTGCCTAAGGGAAGCATGTATAAGTGAATAAAATTGGTCCTAGCACAGAACCTTGTGGAACTCCATAATTAACTTTAGTCTGTGAAGAAGATTCCCCATTTACATGAACAAATTGTAATCTATTAGACAAATATGATTCAAACCACCGCAGCGCAGTGCCTTTAATACCTATGACATGCTCTAATCTCTGTATAAAATTTTATGGTCAACAGTATCAAAAGCAGCACTGAGGTCTAACAGAACAAGCACAGAGATGAGTCCACTGTCCGAGGCCATAAGAAGATTCATTTGTAACCTTCACTAATGCTGTTTCTGTACTATGATGAATTCTAAAACCTGACTGAAACTCTTCAAATAGACCATTCCTCTGCATATGATCAGTTAGCTGTTTTACAACTACCCTTTCAAGAATTTTTTGAGAGAAAAGGAAGGTTGGAGATGGCCTATAATTAGCTAAGATAGCTGGGTCAAGTGATGGCTTTTTAAGTAATGGTTTAATTACTGCCACCTTAAAAGCCTGTGGTACATAGCCAACTAACAAAGATAGATTGATCATATTTAAGATCGAAGCATTAAATACTGGTAGGGCTTCCTTGAGCAGCCTGGTAGGAATGGGGTCTAATAAACATGTTGATGGTTTGGATGAAGTAACTAATGAAAATAACTCAGACCAGAACAATCGGAGAGAAAGAGTCTAACCAAATACCGGCATCACTGAAGCAGCCAAAGATAACGATACGTCTTTGGGATGGTTATGAGTAATTTTTTCTCTAATAGTTAAAATTTTGTTAGCAAAGAAAGTCATGAAGTCATTACTAGTTAAAGTTAATGGAATACTCAGCTCAATAGAGCTCTGACTCTTTGTCAGTCTGGCTACAGTGCTGAAAAGAAACCTGGGGTTGTTCTTATTTTCTTCGATTAGTGATGAGTAGAAAGATGTCCTAGCTTTACGGAGGGCTTTTTTATAGAGCAACAGACTCTTTTTCCAGGCTAAGTGAAGATCTTCTAAATTAGTGAGACGCCATTTCCTCTCCAACTTACGGGTTATCTGCTTTAAGCTACGAGTTTGTGAGTTATACCACGGAGTCAGACACTTCTGATTTAAAGCTCTATTTTTCAGAGGAGCTACAGCATCCAAAGTTGTCTTCAATGAGGATGTAAAACTATTGACAAGATACTCTATCTCCCTTACAGAGTTTAGGTAGCTACTCTGCACTGTGTTGGTATATGGCATTAGAGAACATAAAGAAGGAATCATATCCTTAACCTAGTTACAGCGCTTTCTGAAAGACTTCTAGTGTAATGAAACTTATTCCCCACTGCTGGGTAGTCCATCAGAGTAAATGTAAATGTTATTAAGAAATGATCAGACAGAAGGGAGTTTTCAGGGAATACTGTTAAGTCTTCTATTTCCATACCATAAGTCAGAACAAGATCTAAGATATGATTAAAGTGGTGGGTGACTCATTTACTTTTTGAGCAAAGCCAATAGAGTCTAATAATAGATTAAATGCAGTGTTGAGGCTGTCATTCTCAGCATCTGTGTGGATGTTAAAATCGCCCACTATAATTATCTTATCTGAGCTAAGCACTAAGTCAGACAAAAGGTCTGAAAATTCACAGAGAAACTCACAGTAACGACCAGGTGGACGATAGATAATAACAAATAAAACTGTTTTTTGGGACTTCCAATTTGGATGGACAAGACTAAGAGACAAGCTTTCAAATGAATTAAAGCTCTGTCTGGGTTTTGGATTAATTAATAAGCTGGAATGGAAGATTGCTGCTAATCCTCCGCCCCGGCCCGTGCTACGAGCATTCTGACAGTTAGTGTGACTCGGGGGTGTTGACTCATTTAAACTAACATATTCATCCTGCTGTAACCAGGTTTCTGTTAGGCAGAATAAATCAATATGTTGATCAATTATTATATCATTTACCAACAGGGACTTAGAAGAGAGAGACCTAATGTTTAATAGACCACATTTAACTGTTTTAGTCTGTGGTGCAGTTGAAGGTGCTATATTATTTTTTCTTTTTGAATTTTTATGCTTAAATAGATTTTTGCTGGTTATTGGTAGTCTGGGAGCAGGCACCGTCTCAATGGGGATGGGGTAATGAGGGGATGGCAGGGGGAGAGAAGCTGCAGAGAGGTGTGTAAGACTACAACTCTGCTTCCTGGTCCCAACCCTGGATAGTCACGGTTTGGAGGATTTAAGAAAATTGGCCAGATTTCTAGAAATGAGAGCTGCTCCATCCAAAGTGGGATGGATGCCGTCTCTCCTAACAAGACCAGGTTTTCCCCAGAAGCTTTGCCAATTATCTATGAAGCCCACCTCATTTTTTTGGACACCACTCAGACAGCCAGCAATTCAAGGAGAACATGCGGCTAAACATGTCACTCCCGGTCCGATTGGGGAGGGGCCCAGAGAAAACTACAGAGTCCGACATTGTTTTTGCAAAGTTACACACCGATTTAATGTTAATTTTAGTGACCTCCGATTGGCGTAACCGGGTGTCATTACTGCCGACGTGAATTACAATCTTACCAAATTTACGCTTAGCCTTAGCCAGCAGTTTCAAATTTCCTTCAATGTCGCCTGCTCTGGCCCCCGGAAGACAATTGACTATGGTTGCTGGTGTCGCTAACTTCACATTTCTCAAAACAGAGTCGCCAATAACCAGAGTTTGATCCTCGGCGGGTGTGTCATCGAGTGGGGAAAAACGGTTAGAGATGTGAACGGGTTGGCGGTGTACACGGGGCTTCTGTTTAGGACTACGCTTCCTCCTCACAGTCACGCAGTCGGCCTGCTTTCCCGGCTGCTCGGGATCTGCCAGGGGGGAACTAACGGCAGCTAAGCTACCTTGGTCCGCACCGACTACAGGGGCCTGGCTAGCTGTAGAATTTTCCACGGTGCGGAGCCGAGTCTCCAATTCGCCCAGCCTGGCCTCCAAAGCTACGAATAAGCTACACTTATTACAAGTACCGTTACTGCTAAAGGAGGCCGAGGAATAACTAAACATTTCACACCCAGAGCAGAAAAGTGCGGGAGAGACAGGAGAAGCCGCCATGCTAAATCGGCTAAGAGCTAGTAGCTACGCTAAGCTAGCGGATTCCTAAAAACACGCAAAGTGAATAATGTGTAAATAATTTAGAGGTGATTCAGCAGAAGGAGTGCTTTAGTTAAGGCACGTAAAGATTACACTGGGAAACAAATCGTAATCTAGATAACTAGATCAATCTAACTGCGCAGATTAAACAGCTAACAGATACAGAAAAACACAGCTGTGCTCCGGAACAGGAAGTGATACAATACCGCAGTGAGAGCCAACCACCAGTAGAGGCAAGTAAGAGAGTCAACAACAAAACCTTGAAATCTGCTCTGCATTAGATTTGTAAATGAAAATGTCTAATTAGCCAATCGTGTGGTCAAAACTTTATACATAAAAAGTAAGAGACATCGGTACTTCAGGCCAATCCATCAACGTGTCCCAGTCCGTCGACGCATGAAATGCATGATGTCAGACGCATCGCTTTGGAAGCGGCAAGGGGGCGGAGATTGTTACGTCACACTCTGGCTGTTTCCACAACCTGAAAAAAGTTCAGCGATCAGCATCTTGAATTTGCGTCGCCTGAACCACAAAAAGCTTTAAAAACAGCAGTAGAACGATTCTCCCATCACCCTGCTGGGAGAAGCTTTTTTTCAACTACTTTTCGGAGTGACGCCGACCAAGGGAGGACTGACGACTTGGTGGGATATCGACCGAACCGCGACAGCGGGCCGACCCGCACGGAGAAGCCGGCCTTCAGGCATCATCACTGGGCAGAGCGAGGCAGGCGGCCGGGGTGATGGAGCAAACCCACTCAGTCCGAAATCTCCCACTTTTTGGATATATGTGAAGTCCCAGTTTGCCCAACGGAGGGTTAGTTCTGCAGCTTTACTGAGGTGAGAATAATGTAAAAATAAAACATGACATTTACTGAACTGTGAAGGTTTAATGATCGGTTAACGTTAGCGTAGCCTTTTAGCACAGTTGATCTGAGTGAACACTTTAATTTGTAAATGGTTCAGTCTTTTTTATTTTTACCAAATAAAGCTACAGCTTTTTTTCAGACACCACAAAAAGCTCGACTTTAAATAACTTTTTCCAGCGTTTTTTTTTTTTTTTTCCTTTTTAATATATAAACTGTTCAGTGTTTCTTTATATTTAAAGAAATATTTTTATTTGTCCCAATCAGGAACATTTGCTGTGCAGACAACCAAACTTCCATTGATGAGCTGAACACCACGAAGTCCAGTCGAAAGAAAACATCTCTGCTTTTCAGCAACACCACTAGAGGTCAAAGCTACAGAAGAGACCTTCATCTGGTCCCGAGAATCCAGCAGAACATCACCTGCTTCTAAATAAAAGGCTCTTTCAACAGCAACTATTTTATTATTTTTTTAAAAAGTTGTTTCATTTTATATTTTAACAATAAATGAACGGATCATTAAAAATGTCCACAAATGAAAGTGCAAAGACATTTGCACAGGTAGAAGCTCTCCACTTATCGCGCTCAAATTCATATTTTAGAAATGAGTCTGTCCTGATAACAACATTAAAGGCAATTACATATTTTGGCGAAATTACACGTTGAAATGACTATAAAAAAATTCATCATGAGGTTTATGTCACAGAAATCCTACTTTACAATCACACTGCAGTCATTGTTAAATTATTTCCTGTTGCATTTATAATAAACATTTGTATTTATTTACAGTGTCTGTTTTTCTGGTTGAAATGAGATATAAATAATCTACCAGACTTAAAAATATGTACAAATTTCCATGTTGTTTTGTCTAAAAATAAATGTCCTTATGTTAAACAAGAAATTATCTCATCTGAAATAACAGGTGGTTTTAATTTACAGATGAAAGGTTTCTAAAGAACCATTTATTTATTTATTTATTTATTTATTTATTTAATTACAAGTGTTCTAAACTTTTTTTAACAGTAATCTGAAATTCAGAGGTAACAAACAACGTCTCTGTGTAGGCTCTCAACAACAGCAAAAAACATTTCGAAGGATTTTTCTTCAGAAAACTGCTCCATAAATGAGCAGTCCTGTGACATGTTTGTTTTGCACAGATCAGTGGTTTCTGCACCAATCCGTTTTGTAAAGATCAGTGGTTTCTGCCACTAGTCTTCTGTGTTTTGGCCCAACGCGTTGTTCCTATTGGACAACGCGAAGGTACGTCACAGCTCAGAGCATCGAAAGTTGGATTGGATTTAACTTTGACTGCGTCAGCCTGCTGACAAGCGGCAATGCGCGCTCCCGTCAGAAGCGTCGGTTTAGCTCGGCTTTTGATGCTACGCTTCTGTCGCATCTAAAAAGCAACGCGTCTCATTGAAAATAATGCTTTTTAGACCGATTTTTGATGCATTTGACGCATCTGACGTATTCAGTGTGAAAGGCCCTTAAGTCTTCTTGCGGATCCCAAGGCATTCCCATTTCACCTGGGAAATACAATCCCTCCAGCAAGTTCTGGGTCTTCCCTGGTGCCTTCCCCCAGTTGGACATGCCTGGAAGACTGGCGTAGGAAGATGACTGGGGGCATCTTCACCAGATGCCCTGTCAAGTTTTGGTCCACATTTCGTTTCCCACTGTCTACCCCGGTCATGACTTTATAGTTGTTTTATTTTTGTCACCTGTTTATTCTCATTCTAATTTTGTATTGATCATTCCTTCTCTGTGTATAATTCTCTAGTCTGTGGTTTTGTTTTCTGTTTATCATTGCTTTTTCAGTTCAGTCATTGATTGCATTATCTGTTATTCATTTGTCTCGGGTTTGGATTCTGTTCTTCATGTAGTCATTGTTTAGCCTTTAGTTTCTTTGCCATTTAGTTATCTTTATTACTTTTTATGCTCCAGCCATTTTTCAGTTCTGTTCTAGTTTGTATTGCCAGTTTGTGTTTTCTTTGTGTAGTCATTAGTTGCTTCTGTGCTTTAGTTATACTGTTTATTCTATAGGTTATGGTGCGTTTACACATAAACAAGATGTGTTACGAATGTCATTTTTCTGTCATTCGTGACACATTCCTGACATTCTTAATGTGACTTAATGCATCTGAATAGGTTTCTTAATAGTGCGTGTTGGTGCGTGATATTCTTAATATTCGTGAAGCATGTTTTTGCCTGTCAAAAAATCTTCCACGAATATCAGGAATATCACGCACCAACCTCATTTCGTCTCACGTCGTGGAGGTCACAACTGAGCGTGTTGATCCGTCTTGATGAGTAGTGATCCTTAATAGAACGTGACAACGTTCATAGTGGTTCCTGTGATGGTTCTTGGAGCCCAAACTGTCACGCGTTATTACGAAGTGACACGGAAACTGTCAAGTTTTGACACAACTTGTAACACAGCGTCACATTTCACTGCGCGCCACGACGAATCAGTTTTCTGTCACGTGCGCACAATTAAACTCGGCTCCAAGTGTCGTTCCACAGTTCCTGCTGAAGCTCCTCAGGATGCTTCTGCAGGTGTTCCTCCTGCTGTTGTAACCGATGAGCGGGAGAACGAGTCTGAGCAACCAGAGGAGCAAGAGGAGACTCACGTGCAGCCAGACATCTCTGCACCTGCTGCACCCCATTCAGTTTGATTGCTGACACCAAGTCGGCTAAAAGACTAATTTCAGTGCTCTTCAGCGCGCTCCTGCAGGTGTTCCACCTGCTGCATGTGCCTGATGTTTGGGAAAATGCGCGAGACGAGAGCCGCATGAAACCAAACATCTGGCTCTGTCCTCCTCCTCCTCTCTGCACCACTCCATGGCACACAGCCCAACTATGCATGCAGTCACAAAGTTGTTCTGAAAAACTGGAGCGATCTGAATTTGGTTGGATGAATATGGGTGTGTGTGTGGAGACAATTCACCTCGTTCACAACGTGACAGAACTTAATGATGTGCTGTTACGTGCAATAGCGCGCAACAATGCGGAACACTATTCTTGACCGTGCATAATGGTTCCTGATAATTCTCCAGCAACACGTGCCATTAATCGTAACGTGTGGTAACAGGTTACAACAGTTCCTGAGGACACCTGACGTCTCTGCCCCGAATAATCACATTTGTGATCAGCAGTCAAGAATGTGTACTTCGTGGCATTCGTTGATTTGTCGTCGTTATGTGTAAACGCAGCATTACTTTCTTTTTTTTATCTTTCTAGCCATGTCTTGAGTGTCATTCTAGTTAGGTTTGTTTCATCTGTTATACTGTAGTTACTGATCGTACTCACTGACACCTGCCTGTCTCATCCTGTCTTTGTCTGCCTCATTCATGGACTTCCACTCTTGCACCTGCCTGTTTCATCTTTGTCTCTGTCTGCCATATTCACTCCCTCTCTCTCTTGCCTCTCTTTTCTCTTCTTGGATTCACCTAACCACACCTCCTTTCCAGATTCTTCTCCCACCACGTGCGTCTCATTATCCAATCACCTCTCTCCTTATTTAAGCTGCTTCTGATCACTTCTTCCTTGCTTGTTTGTCGACTTTGTCACTTATTAGCTCCTCGTCACAGTTCTGTTGTTTGTCTAGTCGTGTTTCTCGACCCTGCTGTGTTTTTGGAATCCGCCTCTTGCCTCTGCTCTGATAACCTTGTTTGCCCGTATACTGAACCCTGCTTGTTTTGGACCACGACGTATTGCCTCGCCCTTTCCTGTTACCTTTGCACCATGGACTGCTTACCTGTGTACTGTACCCTTGCTAGCATTAAATATCCTACTTTTTATACTCATAGGCCCTGCCTGTGAGTCCATATATTGTGTCCAGCCTGTGTCAGTGCCTCGCTTCCCCTCAGCCTGACATGCCCGAACCACCTCAGCTTGCTCCTTTTGATGAGAACAAATAGCGGCTCAGCTCCAAGTCAAATTTCTCTCCTCTGCAGGTAATTTAGAGTGTCCAGGTGTCCATTCGAAAAATTTATCTGGCTTTCTGTGAAAATTTTGCGGGCATCACAGTGAATAAGGTCTGTTAGTACAGCTTTAAGGACCCCTTTAAGGACGCTCGGCGCACCACGCTCCGAGCTGCGACGACACAGTACAAACCACCGGACCATTTCTAAACGGATCGCTCTGTGGATACGAGACCATCGTGTGCTCTTTCTCTGGTTATCACAAGAGCTGGACATCAGCCATTTTCCAGCAGATTTCACTTTTAACAAGAGATTTTGTCATGGAAAGCTGCGCGGAGGCTTCGCGCATCACGACCAATTCGCTTTGGAAGCGAGACAAAGGAACACCTCCGTTTCAGCGTGTCAGAGGACAAGTTTGGACATGTCCAGCTCCACAATTTCACTGATACTTACTGGACTGGTAAGCATTGAAAGCCAAGATAGACATGTCCAAACTTGTCCTCTGACACAACGGTCTCATATCCACAGAGCGATCTGTTTAGAAATGGTCCGGTGGTTTGTGCCGCGTTGTCGCAGCTCAGAGCGTGGAGCACCGAGTGTCCTTAAAGGGGTCCTTAAAGCTGTACTAACAGACCTTATTCTCTGTGAAGCCCGTAAAATTTTCACCGAAAGCCAGATAAATTTTTCGAATGGTTTCCAGGTGCCAGTCTCTAACAGCTTCTGAAAAAATTCCGATGGAAAAAAAGTCCTTTTCATTCCGCCATTTCCAGACAATGAAAATCCGACGAGGGGGCGGGACCACTCCTTCCCAAGGCATGCTCACAGGGACTGACGTCACCGACAGGCGTGGAAAAACTCACGCATGCACACGAGGGTTCAAGCATGTCTGACGTAAAAACATATGAATGAAATCCATATCGTTTTTGAAAAAAATAAAAAGGACTGTTACTTTATTGACAGACCTCGTAGATGTGATAAGGTGACATTAGTGCTGGAATTTGTAAACGAGTTGTTATTGCACATGATATGTGGACATATTAATATTGCACATGATTTGTGGACATATTATTGCATGTGGTTATTTCACAGTGTTATTGTACAGTCTGACAGCAGCAGGGAGGAACGACCTGCGGTATTGTTCCTTCTTGCACTGAGGGTGCCTCAGTCTGTCACTGAACGAGCTGGTCAGCTCCACTATAGTCCGGTGCAGAGGGTGAGAGGAGTTGTTCATGATGGATTTGAACTTGGCTAACACCCTCCTCTCAGCCACCTCCTCCAGAGACTCCAGAGGACAGCCCAGGACAGAGCTGGACTTCCTGACCAGCTTGTTCAGTCTCTTTCTCTCCCGCTCTGTGCTGCCCGGGGCGCAACAGACGACAGCATTTTCAGCACTTTGTAAAAAATGTTCATTAATACCACACCTCACAATATTAAATGTGGATTTTATTATTGTTGTTATTATTACTACTTTATTCTCTATGTGGAATTCACTTTTTAAACACAGCATTTCCTTGGGGATGAGTTTAACAACAGACAGGAATTTATTAGCACATGTGCACACCACAATGTGTGCTGTTGTTTAACAAAATAATTTTTTAATTCCAAAAATACGCAAGATGGACAAATATGCATTGGACAACATACTGGATGTCAGTGGACACATTTTGGACAAAAGAAATTGTCAGGTGGATATGGATGAAGAAGTGAACAGTGGATTTCAGCCTGTGGTGTGTACCATAAGGACTTAAAAAAAAAAAAAAAGCAAGGTGGGCAAATAAACCTGCAACAGACAACATACTGGGTGGTATCTGATGCAGATAAACACAGATTGATGGTCCACAGTGTTGGAAACACTACAATAAAAATCTGAGTTGTTTGTCTTTTGGCTTCCCTGTATGTAAGTGCACAGGTAGGCGAAGTAAGCTGCTGGGCATTGCTGCCTGTGGCACCTCATCCGGTGCCCATGGATCTGCTGCAAGGCTATCAGCCAGGAACCACCATTCACCTTTGTTTCACTCCTTTAATCCTGGAACATCTGGTGGCGGAGCAATGACAGGGATGTCTCCCTGTCACCCCCTGCAGCTGTTTTCTGGGTTAGGTGTTCTTC
Organism: Thalassophryne amazonica; assembly: GCF_902500255.1. Classification (NCBI taxonomy): domain Eukaryota; kingdom Metazoa; phylum Chordata; class Actinopteri; order Batrachoidiformes; family Batrachoididae; genus Thalassophryne; species Thalassophryne amazonica. Next base: position 9,969,183 of record NC_047107.1, on the reverse strand, counting down.
CCACAGATCCCTATCCCTATCTATTAATAATACTATTATTAAAACACAGTTTTAATAGTATTATTAAAACTGTTTTTTGAGCTGTTACCTGATTGTCTCGTTATGCAACACATTAATACTTTGTCACAAAATTTGGCCATCAAAATGCATGCAATATTGTTTCAGAGAATTAGAAATTTAAAAATTTTCTGGAGGAAAATTCCTTTCTCTATTACACCGGTCTCCCCTACAAACCTCGCACCTGCAGTGCTCGCTGTGCGGCACCTGCAGCAGGAGAACGTGGCTGGAGGGAAAGTTCTCCTACCTTCTCCTGCAGCAAGAAAATGCGACTTTGGGAAAAGTTCTCCCGCACTTGACACCAGAGAACCTACATGTGTTGTCCCACGGAAATGGGAGGTTATGAGAAAAAAAAAAAACTACTGTGTGAATTATAAATGGCAGACAATTCTCTTTTCTTGCCCACAACAACATTCCTGGTAGTCATGATTGACATCTTTAAATGGCTTTGACAGTGGCTGAGGAATAAATTCTGGGCATGTTGCTTCTAAATCAGAACCAATGTGTCCAATCAATGTAGAGAAATGATCATTTAATTTTTTCCCCTTACATACCCTCGGAAACAGAGTAACGACCCAACTGCAGTGTAATTTTGTCAGGCATGCTGTTATAAATCCAACCTGGTCTCACGGCAAGTCGTGATTCAGCAGCACAAAATATACATTAATCTATTGGTTCGTGATATTGTGATGAAAAGCGCCTCATTTTCGTCACGGCAGCACGAATTCATTCCGTGATGGCTGCACGAAATTAAAAGTGAAGCGGGGGGTTTGGGGGTGGTTATGGTTAGGGTGGGGGGAAAGAGTAAGATTACTTTATGGTTGAGGTTAGGGTTGGGGGTGGGAGTACGGTTAGGAATAGTGAGTTTAAAAAAACACAAAAATTGGACTCATTTCGTGACAGGAGAACGAAAAACAAACGTGAGACTGGACTGTATAAAGCTGGTGAGAAGTGCATACATATATATTTTTAAAAATTGATTTTTGGATGTATGACTCAATCTGTGGGAAATAAATGAGAATCAATCCACGAATCGATCTTTTCAACCCAGCACTAGTTGACAGCCCCACAAAACCTCGGCATCCAACCTCTACTGGGTAGATGCTGGTCTTCCAGCCACCATCCTGGCACTCAGTATCCAGCTCTGAGTACTTGGCCCTCTTCTGTTCAAAGGCAGCCTCACTGCGTTCCTCCAATGGTACCGTGAGCTCAATGAGAAGCAAAGATTTTGCTTTGCTAGACCACACAACTATGTCTTAATGTGGAACCGGAGCTGCCTGCCAAGGCCAACTCTCATGTTCCACTCCTAGTCAGAGAAGAAATGCCTCTTTGTTCTGCTTTGCTTGGTGTTATTTTTTGCAGCATTCTGCTGGTGGTGGTCCTTTGCTGTGCCGTCAATGTCCCTCCAGCACCTTGGCTAGCTTTCGCAGGACCTGGTCATGGTGTCATCTGTAGCCCCCTTGTGAGAGGATGATCTTACAGCCTAAGAGGATGTGCTGGAGGCTTGCATTGGGAGCTCTGCAGAGAAAGCAGCATTCCTAATTTCTAAACCACTGGTGAAGATTCCGAGGGCAGGGGAGTGTGTCATAGGTTGAGCAGATTAGGAAGCTCAGCCTTGCCTTGCCTTGTGGGACCTTCCACAGGTCTGACCAACTGATGTTCATGTTGACAACTCCTTTCCAGGTAGTCCAGCTTCCTCTTTGACACAACCTTGACCTTATAGCACTCTTCCTCCATCCTTGTCACCTCTACCACTATCTCCTTCCTTCCTCTACTGTTAGCTTTGGGCCAAGGCCACAGTCCCTCTCCCCACCCTTGCCCTGCTCTTTCTGTCTGGACTCTGCCGATGATTTCTTCATGCTGCTGCCTACTGGCCGCTCAGTCGACCTTAGTTAGGGCATCCGACTTCCGGCTGGTAGGAACCTTGATTTTTGTGTTTTTAATCGACTGGTCAGTGGTCTCGCTATGCTCGAGAACCAGCCTGGTCTTCTTCTGCCTGTAGCTCACACTAATTGACTGTAGTGGCAGCTGCAGGTAAACACGGGTACTGTGTTCTTCCCAAAGAAGCCTGTCTCTGAGAGACGCACCGTGGCAGCCCCAGCCACTTTCAGATGAATGAATTGGCTTTACCATCCATCTTACTTGTGGTGGATGAGGGGATCTGGCTCATGTTTGGTGAATGGGATTTTCTCTCCACCTATGATGAAGATGGCGTTGTCACTTCTAACTCTTTTTCTGAGAGACTTGATCTTCATTCTTGCCAATTGACATCAGCTCATCCACCCTTTTCAGCAATCTGGATGGACATGTTGCTGTCTGAAGGAGGCTGGTGACATCCTCCATGTAGCTCTGCAGTGGGGCTAGCTTCTGTCCAGATGGTAGTTTGATCCCTCCAACCATCCATCTTGAGGATTATCTCAAAGACTGCTACAAACAGAATGGGAGAAATAACACATCCCATTACAGTTCTTGCGTCTAGTTGCTGCCACCCCATGGTGAAATCCTGAAAGGCAAAGCATATCTTCAGATCACTGAAATAAAATGTGACCCGGTTCTTGATGCAGGAGGACATGTGGAAGAACTCACCTGCATGGTCGATCAGCTGGTGCGGGACTGACTGATACACATACATCACAAATGTCTGATTTTTCAGTATATAAGCTCAGTATAAGTCTCAGGACATCCCAAACAATTTTGTTATATATTTTCTTTTACATAACTTGCCCCGGGGCAGCACGGTGGCTTAGTGCCAGATCAGCTTTGCAGGTTGGAGCCTTGTCATGGACCATTTTCTTCAACTTCCACCAAAGATTTTTAATTGTATTAAGATCCGGACTATTTGCAGGCCATGACATTGACCCTATGTGTCTTTTTGCAAGGAATGTTTTCATAGTTTTTGCTCTATGGCAAGATGCATTATCATCTTGAAAAATGAATTCATCATCCCCAAACATCCTTTCAATTGATGGGATAAGAAAAGTGTCCAAAATATCAACGTAAACTTGTGCATTTATTGATGATGTAATGACAGCCATCTCCCCAGTGCCTTTACCTGACATGCAGCCCCATATCATCAATGACTGTGGAAATTTACATGTTCTCTTCAGGCAGTCATTTTTATAAATCTCATTGGAACAGCACCAAACAAAAGTTCCAGCATCATCACCTTGCCCAATGCAGATTTGAGATTCATCACTGAATATGACTTTCATCCAGTCATCCATAGTCCACGATTGCTTTTCCTTAGCCCATTGTAACCTTGTTTTTTTCTGTTTAGGTGTTAATGGTGGCTTTCATTTAGCTTTTCTGTATGTAAATCCCATTTCCTTTAGGCGGTTTCTTACAGTTCGGTCACAGACGTTGACTCCAGTTTCCTCCCATTCGTTCCTCATTTGTTTTGTTGTGCATTTTCGATTTTTGAGACATTGCTTTAAGTTTTCTGTCTTGACGTTTTGATGTCTTCCTTGGTCTACCAGTATGTTTGCCTTTAACAACCTTCCCATGTTGTTTGTATTTGGTCCAGAGTTTAGACACTGCTGACTGTGAACAACCAACATCTTTTGCAACATTGCGTGATTATTTACCCTCTTTTAAGAGTTTGATAATCCTCTCCTTTGTTTCAACTGACATCTCTCGTGTTGGAGCCATGATTCATGTCAGTCCACTTGGTGCAACAGCTCTCCAAGGTGTGATCACTCCTTTTTAGATGCAGACTAACGAGCAGATCTGATTTGATGCAGGTGTTAGTTTTGGGGATGAAAATTTACAGGGTGATTCCATAATTTATTCCTCAGAATTGAGTGAGTCCATATTTTTTTCCCTCTGCTTGGTCTAAAAAAGTAACCGTTACTGACTGCTACAATTTTTTTTCTTGATTTCTTATAGTGTTTCTTAAAGCCAGAAAGTTGCCATTTGAAATGACTTTAGTTTTGTGTCATGTCTGTGATCTGCTTTTTTTCTACAAAATTAAACTGAATGAACATCATCCGAGGCCGGTGATTCCATAATTTTTGCCAGGGGTTGTACAAGCAATAGAATTAATTTGGTGGCTGAACCACCACATTATCATTTACATCTGGATGGAAGCAGTTTGAATTTTTCATAGTGAATCAGTATAAAGGGCTGAGGCAGATCCCCGGTCTTGATGTTACCTAGCAACAGAGTATTTGATGTCTCCAAAGCCATCCCAGCTTGAAGTAAAGACACAGAATTACAATTTTGGCTCTTCAGTCTGAACGGGGCTTCAGGAAAACTACCTCAGACATAAGAAGCACAGCAGATTTTTGCAGCATATTCATGTCTTCCCGCAGAGTGAAAGAATAGCCTGTTAAATTTATGCAGTCTCATCATTTGGGCAGAATAATTTAATAATAAAAGCTCAAAAATACATATGAGTCAATGTATAGAGTGCAGAGGAAAAACAGGTGAAAACTCAACTGGTCAAAATATAGATCAGGAGTCAACCTCCAGCTACAAACTGTACCACTGAAAACACTGCCACCCACTGGCAAATGACTGGAATACATGCATTTCCATTTTCTGACAACTGTTTAAAGAAACACTGCAGTCTGGAGGTTTGGAAGACAGGGTTTTGTTATGTAATACACACCTAAAGCATCTATTACCTGGAGGAAAGTGGTGATGTGTGACTGACATTACGTAACAGCGGCTTCACACAGCGCTCACTGCTGCGCTGTATCACAGACAAACCGTTTGTGACCTCAGGGTTTCTGCAGACACTCAGAGGAGTCACTTTGACGCTCAAAAAGTGCTGCTCTTCGCATCATCATATTGCCACTGCCCACTCCCCCTACATCCCAGCCAGCCCATAAATGGCGAGACCCTGTGTGACCTGGGTGGGCAAATAAAGCCCGAACACACTGCCATCTTAGTCCCTGAGGCCTGGATCAGCTGATTTCAGCACAGTTGAGCGGAATCAGTGTAGTCATCATGTCTTTTCCAAGAACTCCTTGGAATCAAACCCTGGTCTCTGTACTGGGAGTCCAGGTACAAAGTCTCTTACTTTGATTTACAACACAGGAACCTAAATATTTCAAATCTGTGCAGACCTTTAAATAATGCAGTTCGTAAACTGTGTATAGACTCTGAAACTCACACCATGAGTGTAATATCCCATATTTGCCACAGAGGGAGCTGTGCTCCACTGCACAGAGCTCTGATTCCAGATGACCCCAGTTTTCTGACTGTTGTGTCTGATAGGCCAGCAGGCCAGGTAGTCTACCTTGTACCACCCACCCACCCAACACACACACACACACAACAAAATACCAGCAGGTTTTGATAAACACTGATATCAAATCCCATACCAAGTGGTAACAGTTAAATAACATTAAAATATATATAAAATCCATCCATCCATCCATTTTCTTCCGCTTTATCCGGAGTCGGGTCGCGGGGGCAGCAGCTCAAGCAAAGCCGCCCAGACCTCCCGATCCACACACACCTCCCCCAGCTCCTCCGAGGGAACCCCAAGGCGTTCCCAAGCCAGCCGAGAGATATAGTCCCCCCAGCGTGTCCTGGGTCTTCCCCGGGGCCTCCTCCCAATGGGACGTGCCCGGAACACCTCTCCAGCGAGGTGTCCAGGGGGCATCCGGAAAAGATGCCTGAGCCACCTCAACTGACTCCTTTCGACGTGGAGGAACAGCGGCTCGATTCCAAGCTCCTCCCAATATATAGAAAATATATCTAAAATCATCTGGGTTTAATTATTTGTCTGTCTGTCTGTTAGCAGGATTACATCAAAACTACTGCACGGATTTTGACAACATTTTCAACACAGATAGATATTAGGGCATGGAAGACTCCATTACATTTTGGAGGTGATCCAGATCTGGCTCAGGATTTCACTTTGTAGGCGTTTAAGGATTTTGTCAAAGTACTTCATGGATTCTCTCCCAATTTGCCCCACAGATAGATATTAGGGCAGGCAAGACTCCACTGAATTTTGGAGGTGATCCAGATTGGCATTGTTGTAAATTCTGACTGCTCTTGTTCTATGATTTTTAAGACTGTTTTCACTACCACCCTAAAAGTCTCTTTGTGTTTCGTGTCAAAGGGATTTATCACTCAGAGACAGAATGTGGCATAGAAAGCTAACTATTCCATATACCCAAGCATATTATACCTCATTTGAATTACTGAATCATCAATTCTTTTTCCCGACGTAACTTTACTATACAGTGTTTTACTAGATAGATAGAGAGCGAGAGAGAGAGATAGGGTGTCTCAAAAAATGTACCCAAAAGTATTTTGACAACACAGAAAAACCAATCAATATTATCAGGCATTTTCTGCATGACCATGTGACCGAAGCATGTAATTTTTCTCCCCAGTGCACAGTTTTTAGTTCAGTCTTTGCATTTTGATGTTTTAGCCCTTTACTGTATCTTTTACAGCACATGACCAACGTAACCTCCTCATCTGAAGTTTCCTAAGAAACAAATCACCCATCTCCAGTTTTTTGAAAAACCACCAAGTAAATTCAAATCTTCTTGCCATTTGCTGGCGAGTTAGTTCACTCTGAGACTGAATTTTGTTTGGAAAGAGATGCAAGTCAACCCTTAGGATGTGTTGCACAGAACGTGACGATTTTTGTTCTCTGAATTAGGGTCAACTGCAGCATTTTTCCTGGACTTTAATGTCTTGAAGAACAAACTTTAAGGTTCCTGAAATGAGAAAAACACCATTATTTCCCAGTAAACCCATTTCCTGGTATTCATATTTCAGAGTACTTTTGGGTACATTTTTTGAGGCACCCTATATACACATGGTGAATCATCACCATGGAAGATCCTGCACAGAGTAAGGAGCCCGCTTCGAAACGCAAAAGGCCGCAATCTGATGACGGAGCTCAATCCTGTTGTGTGGATCTTGGAGCCCCCAAATTTTTGCACGATGACCAGACTGCTCAAAGTAAAATAGAAAGAATGCCAGACAGTATCCTTTGTCGGTCTGAAGGAAGAAAAGCAGTATAGGTCAAGGGATCATGGACTACTCAAGGGATGACTGGTTTCACCATTGATGGTTGGCAATCTGTCTCAGTGATCGCTGAGAAGAAGAAATATGAGAAGTTGCTGGTACGCATATAGGGCTGCAACTTGTTTGCTTGTGAAGCAAAATTCCACAGAGAATGCCTCAATCACTACATGCAAACCCCTCACAAATGACGATGTGGAGATAAGACAGCTTGTATGATGCAGAGCAGCCTTATTGAAACTCACCAGGAAGCATTTGATGCAGTGTGTCTCACTGTTCAGACCGATGCCATCTGTCAAAAATTAGGTTATTAAGCTCAGCTCTCATCACTCCAGAGCATCTACATGTCAGTTCTGAGTGATACCGAGCACAATAAAGCAGGCTATCGTAGTGAAAACCTCAAGTCTCAACTGATCAAATGGTTCAATGATCAGTTACAGTTTTGTGCAAAGAATGCCTCAGGGAGACATCAGACTTGTATCACCTTCAGTTCTGCACTTGATGTCAAATCAGGTGTTGGGGCTCCTTCACACATAGTGCAAATTTGGTCGAACTGCGCATGAAGTGCACATGAAGCAGGAATCGTATGCAATACATGTAAAATCGTACAGTAGCTGCCTCTAACACCTCGTACACCTGTTGCTACAACTATTTGCGCACACCAACAGCTGAAAGACAGAGTGTGCACTGTGAGAGTCCATCAAACCTTCTCGCAGCAGGTGTCGGCCAAATTCCAGGTGATACACACGAACATCTAACACCACTCGCTTGGCATTTAGAAAATGTGTGGCCATTTGCACTGCTAACATGACAACAGTCAGCAGATGATCACTGTTGAGCTGGATGTGAAATTTGTCTAAGTGCCCCACGAGTGTGTCTTTGCAAACAGACACAGTGACACGTTGGTGTGTGTGCTGACACGGGTGTGTCCACCGACAGGAGCGGCTGTGGAGATCTGTGGTTCTGGACCTTACGGCTGTGGAAAACATCCTGTGTTTGGACAGACATGAACTAACAACTGACCACTGTGACACACATGTGTCTGCTTGCTGTCATCACGTGGACATACATAAAAACATATATCATTATTATAATGGGCTGCAGCAAGCAAGAACACGCACGCAGGGCCGGCTAGACATGCCGCCAGCAGATGTGGACATGACAAGAGTGCCCTGCTTCTCATTCATATCATTTCATGACTGTACGTCTGTGACCATGGGTCATCTACAGAGGTACAGACGGATCATACTTGTATTGCCTGCTTGATAAGAGGGATTCAATAAAATGCGGTGTTTTCATATGGTCTGTGGTTTTATTTTTTTTTTAAATATGTCCATGTCCTTCATGATAACAGGCATTTTCCCGCACCTTTTACAGGCCAGCAATGGTAGCTCACTGGTAAAGTTTCTGACTGGCAATCAGAGCTTTTGGAAAGTGCAGGTTCGAATCCCGTGGGTGGCATGTATTTTTTATTTTTTTTTATTTTCACAGCTGCTTGCACTGTGTTCCCGCGTGCACGAAAACGTTGCAGCATGTATTTTATTTTATCTTTATTTTTCTTCACAGCAGCTGCACGATGTGGTTACACATTGCGCAGCTGTGAAACTTGTCGCAGACTTGTGGTTACACATCGCGCAGCTGCTCACACTGTGTTCCCACATCTACAAACCATCGCAGCGGTATCGTGCACGCCTGCCTGTTGGTTTGATGTTTTCGTGGTTCACTCATATGAGCTGTTCGGCCGTGAGTCACCCTGAGTTGTACTTATTTGTACTATGTGTGAAGAGGCCCTTAGGGAAGGGATTTTTGTTGGGTTCTGATGACAACATAGAAAATGTTGGAACAGCGATCCATCATGTGATCAAGCAAGCTCAATGAAGATTCTCCCAAACTGAAATGGCCACCTGTCCCAAAAGACCTAGGTGTCTTCAACATGCCAGATGCCTTGACCAAACTGCTGTCCTTTGTCATTTGTGGTCAAAGAAGTCCTAGCACAGCACAAGCCCAGAGACTTGTGAATTCTATTGGGCAGGACATTTGTAGAGCATCGATGAATGGAAAATGGAAGCTGCCTAACATACCAAGTTGGTAATGTGACTGTGCCACTTTTTTCTGGAGCAAGTCACTCATCAGTCTCTTGTACAGACTGGGACACTGTTAAAGCTATGATTTTTCACACTCAAGCTTGAAACAGTATTGGCAGATGCTGTTGAATTGTCATCTTCATTGTTGTCTAGTCATATAATCAAGAACCGACCTCTACTGTTACTATTCCACTCAGAATTCAAGAATTTTGACAAACTATAGAATGACCAGACTGGAAAAGGGTCTATCCATACTGCTCATGGGATCATGTTACAGGAGTCAGTCTCTGAGATGGAGGACCTGCATGGAAAGACATAACTTCTTGCCATATCCTGAACAAAGAACCCTCACCCTGACCAAACAAGATACACTACCAGAATGTTATGTCTCACTGAGGCGAACTCCAAGACTACAGATCTCCCAGTTATTTCATCCGTAAAGTCCAGTGTCAATTGAAGCATCACAAGTTGAACATTCTTTGGCTACTCATGTGCACGCTGTCTATCGATCAACAGCAACCATTTCCATCTCTGGATGGCTTCAGATTGAGCACAGGAAAACCACCACAGAAGCTGACTACAATAGATTGCAATCATTATATATACTAGTATCAAATATCATGTGTACGGTTAAATCTTGACGTCTCTCTTCTGAAAGACAATCAAAATATGTAAAAAAAAACAAAAAAAAAAAACAGTAAATAGGCCACAGTCCAAAAAATGTCCAAAATACTTCAAATATGTTAAATAACAGCAAAGTAAAAACTTTTTTCAAAAGTAAAAAAGGCAATAAAATCCATTTAAAAAAACAATAAAAACAGAAAAACACTGAGCAAACAAAGACAAGCTGCCATCTTGGAAGATCAAGATGGCAGCAAAAATTTCTGTGTGACATCATTCATACCAAACAATCACAAATATTTTGTTAATCAATATATGCTTTAGATCAGTGGTTTTCAAACTGTGAGGTCCCTTACCAAAAAATAGTACTGATAAGTATATAAAAAGTAAACTGGAAGTATACTTGAAACATACTTGCATGTACTACTTTTTGGTAAGGGGTGCGCTGCCCTGGGGGGAGGGGGGGGGGGCGCCAGAATTGTTTGGGGGGGGGTGCGTGAGGGATGAGTATCATTAAGAAATGATTTTATCCACAGACATCAATAGCCTTTTTGCTTAACGAGTCCCTTATCGGTCCTTCAGAGTGGCTGTTGTTTTTGAGGGTGTTTTACTGGGAAAATGAGAATTTCTTTACGTTGATTGCAGACCCTGCAGCAGGTCTGTAATCAACTACTTCTGTAATGGCTCTGCTTTGACATGTGCTTTGAAGCTTGAAACAATGAAGCAGTGCTCTGATCCGTTTCTTCGTTGGTTCTCTGCTTCGCTGCTTATCAGAAGTGACAAGTCTGCTTCTTAACTCCTCTCAAAGCCATTAAAATATGTCAATTGTGAGTCACTTTTGTGCAGATTAAAGTCAGCTGATGAATCAAGAACATGAGAGAGAGAAGGCTGGATGATGGCGAGAGACAAAATAAGCAAGTGCAAGGAATAAAGTGAGGACAACTATGAAGATGCTGATGAGTGGAAAGGCAGTTGGTCCAGATTATGCTAAGATGATTGTTTAATAAAATCTTGGAAAGTGAGAGGATGTGTGGGGTGATTGGAGAAGTGGGCTGCTTCTAATTTTTCAGGACAAGAGTGATGTGTAGAGCTGCAGCAACTGTTGTTTCTTCTCCTTTTAATTGATATTATTAGCAGTGGTACAGGTCCTGGCCTCACTTCATCTAAATTCTGGGTCTGTTAGTGAAGCACAGGTCTAGCTGCCTGTGACCACCTTAGTAATCTCTCTGCTTCCCTGTTGATTTACTGGTGGTGAACTAATGCCTTAGGTGCAGTTATTTCTGGCCAACTGACTCTGCTCTTTCTCTCTCTCTGTGTCCAAGGCACTAGCAGGACCTTCAATGGATGCTGGGCCTGCACCCTAGGGCACTGGACTGTCCTCAGGACACCCTGCCTGCTTGTGATGTACAACTGCAGCTCAAGAACAACCTCCCTGAGAGTGGCCTCTTTGAGGGACTGCAGTCTGCATTAAATGCACCATTCTGTGGACACAGCTCTTACTAAAGTGGCACTAATGAGGCCTTCAATGAATGCTGGCCCTGCAACCCAGGGCACCAGACTGACCTCAGGATGCCCTGCCTGTTGCACTAATGATTGTGTGCCTTTTATCTCAATAAAAGACTCTGCTTTCTGTTTCTTCTGCTTGTAAAAATTGGTAACATTTTGTTAAAACCTTTTTTAATGTTAGAATGGCCTAAGCAGTGGTTCACCCCTCTGAGTCTGGTCTGCTTGAGATTTCTTTTTCATTATCATCAGAGGGAGTTTTTCCTTACCTCTATCACCTATGTGCTTGCTCAGGGGATTTGGTAAGGCTAGACTTTACTCGTGTGAAGTGACTTGAGGCAGCAAAGGCATAAAGGTTGATCAGATCAGCCACTCTTTCCCATAACTTCGGAGTCATAACTTGTCAGCAGCAATATGGTTTCATGCTGAGAAAGAGCACAACAGATGCAATGTTTGCTCTCAGAATTCTGATGGAGAAGTATAGAGAAGGTCAGAGAGTGGTGAACTCTGTATTTGTAGATTTAGAGAAAGTGAGTGCCAAGAGAAGAGTTGTGTTTTTTGTATGAGGATGTCTGGAGTGCCAGAGAAGTATGCGGCGGTGGCACAGGATGCCTGAGCGGCCGGCAGTCAAAGCGAAAGAAGGGTCTTTGTTTTGTTTTTTACAGTACTTTGCTGTTAAAGCACATGCTCAGCAGACCCAACAGTATTTTGTGACTTTTTTAATTAAATTATTGATTAATTACTGAAATAACAAGAGGTAGAAATTGTCATGATTGAACTTGAATTGTAAGCAAAAATTCTGTTTGTCACTCAGCATATCTATGACCATAACACAAAGCTTTGTTCTTTCAAAGCAGAATGTCATGTTTTGGTCGTGTTTAGGTTCGTTTTATTCGTCCCCTTTTCTTTTCCTTCCATTTATCCCGGTCTTGACTTTATAGTTGTTTTGCCACTTGATTATCTTCATTCAAGTCTGGTTCTGATTATTCCTGTTCATGCATTATTCTGTGTGTCTGGTTTTGGTTCCTTATTGTATTCTTGGTTCACTCATCTATTGCATTTTCGGTTCAGTCATTTACTGCTTTTCTTTCTGTATGCTTGAGTCACTAGTTTCATTCTTGGTTAACTTTTATTTTATTAGTCATGTATGTATTGTTAACTTCATGTTGGGAAAGTGTAGGAACACGGACCCACAACAGGGGGCGCAAATGAACGGACAATGGAATAGGTCAAATAACAACACTTTACTGTTGCGAACGTGCACAACAAAAACAACAAATTACAACAATGGACAAAGTTCAATTCACAAAGGTGTCGTGTGGGCAGGCTCGAAGATAGGAGACGCCTCTCCAAAGTAGAACCGGAACCACACGGTTTCCTCCGCCACAGGACCCCGGGAATACTGGAGCCGCCAAGTTCCGAACTCCCAGGTGGCCACTGCCTCCGCGTGTCGGACCTGGTACTGCTGGCGAGGAACAAGAACACAATTAAACGTGGGCGCGTTTGCACCCAGCAACCTGCACGGCAGGGAAGCTACCTCCACCTCTCATTGGAGAAAAAAGTCTGCAATCACTCACAAAAATCACAAAGGTTACTGTCAAGCAGTCAGCTGAGATTATTACCTTCCAGGTAGAACGATATCTCGGCGATGAGGTGGAGATGCCGTCCTGCTGATATACCCCAGTGATAATTGCCGTCAGCTGTCTCAGGTGATACGCATTCCTAAGATCAAGCTTGGTGAATATCTTGGCTCCATGCAGGGGCGTGAACACCGAATCCAACAAGGGTAAGGGGTATCGGTTACGAACCGTGATTTCGTTCAGCCCCCTGTAATCAATGCATGGACGTAATCCGCCATCCTTTTTCCCCACAAAAAAGAAACCCGCACCCATCGGGGAGGTGGAATTCCGGATCAACCCGGCAGCCAAAGAGTCCCGGATGTAGGTCTCCATTGATTCGCGTTCAGGTCGTGAGAGGTTGTACAGCCTGCTGGACGGGAACTCAACGCCTGGAACCAAATCAATGGCACAATCATACGGGCGGTGCGGGGGAAGGGTGAGTGCTAGATCCTTGCTGAACACCTCCGCAAGGTCATGGTACTGCACCGGCACCGTCCCTAGATTGGGCGGGGCTCTGACCTCCTCCCTGGCCTGGGAACCGGGAGGAACCGAGGAACCTAAACATACCCGATGGCAGGTCTCGCTCCACTGGACCACTACCCCGGACGGCCAATCGATCCGGGGATTGTGTTTCAACATCCAGGGAAAACCTAAAATCACACGGGAGGTGGCCGGAGTTACAAAAAACTCGATCTCCTCCCGGTGATTCCCTGACACCACCAGAGTTACTGGTGGTGTCTTGTGGGTGATTGGAGGGAGTAGGGAGCCATCTAGTGCCCGTACCTGCACAGGCGAGGTAAGCGCCACCAGAGGGAACCCTATCTCCCTGGCCCATTTGCTATCAAGCAAATTCCCTTCTGAGCCCGTGTCCACCAGTGCTGGGGCCTTCAGGGTTAAATCCTCATAAAGGATTGTAACTGGGAGTCGTGTGGCGATGTGGGTGTGTCCCACGTGAACGTCTCGGCCCCCCCCTAGCCCAGTGTCTAGGGGCGGGCGTTGGTGTTTAACCGCTCGGGGCAGTCTCTTACCTGATGCTCAATCGAGCCACAAACAAAACACGCTCCGCGGGCCAGCCTCCTTTGTGTGACCGGTGCCCTAAATGTTGCCCTACTCGTGTCCATAGCTTCGTCAGCAGGGGGAGCTGTGATCGCACGGAGCGCAGGGGCCGTGGAGCGTGGGGAGGGCGGAACGCGGTTGGAACCGGAAGGGAGAGGGACGACGCATGCCTGGTCACGCCCTTCGTCTCGTTCCCGACGGCGCTCATTTAACCGATTGTCTAATCGTATGACAAGATCGATAAGCCCATCCAAATCCCGCGGTTCGTCCTTAGCCACCAGGTGCTCCTTGAGGACCAATGACAGTCCGTTTACGAAGGCGGCGCGGAGGGCAGTGCTATTCCAGCCGGACCTCGCAGCCGCGATGCGGAAGTCGACTGCATAGGCAGCTCCGGCGCCCCTGTCTCATTGACAGCAGCACGGCTGAAGCGGTCTCTCCTCTATTAGGGTGATCGAACACTGTTCTGAGCTCCCTCACAAACCCATCATATGTCAGAAGGAGCCGTGAACTTTGCTCCCAGAGCGCTGTAGCCCAAGCGCGTACCTCACCACGAAGCAGATTTATCACATAAGCTACTTTGCTAGCGTCGGTCGCGTACATGACGGGACGCTGTGCGAAGACGAGCGAACACTGCATAAGGAAATCCGCGCACGTCTCCACACAGCCTCCGTACGGCTCTGGGGGGCTTATGTATGCTTCAGGGGATGGTGGGGGGGGTCGTTGGACAACCAGTGGAACGTCGCTGTCACGCACAGGGTCTACGGGAGGGAGAGCCGCAGCGGCGCCCGGAGGGCGCGCTTCCACCTGCGCGGCGAGAGCCTCCACCCTGCGGTTCAGGAGGGCGTTCTGCTCGGCCATCAAGTCTAACCGAGTCGTGAAAGCGGTGAGGATCCGCTGCAACTCACCGATTACCCCTCCTGCGGACGCCTGTGCGCCTTGTTCTTCCATTGGCCGTTCAACAGCCGGTTGACGCCCCTCGGGATCCATGACGCTGGCCGAGATATCCTGTTGGGAAAGTGTAGGAACACGGACCCACAACAGGGGGCGCAAATGAACGGACAATGGAATAGGTCAAATAACAACACTTTACTGTTGCGAACGTGCACAACAAAAACAACAAATTACAACAATGGACAAAGTTCAATTCACAAAGGTGTCGTGTGGGCAGGCTCGAAGATAGGAGACGCCTCTCCAAAGTAGAACCGGAACCACACGGTTTCCTCCGCCACAGGACCCCGGGAATACTGGAGCCGCCAAGTTCCGAACTCCCAGGTGGCTACTGCCTCTGCGTGTCGGACCTGGTACTGCTGGCGCGGAACAAGAACACAATTAAACGTGGGCGCGTTTGCACCCAGCAACCTGCACGGCAGGGAAGCTACCTCCACCTCTCGTTGGAGAAAAAAAGTCTGCAATCACTCACAAAAATCACAAAGGTTACTGTCAAGCAGTCAACTGAGATTATTACCTTCCAGGTAGAACGATATCTCGGCGATGAGGTGGAGATGCCGTCCTGCTGATATACCCCAGTGATAATTGCCGTCAGCTGTCTCAGGTGATGGGTGACAGCTGTTACCGAGGCAGCTCCTGTGGGGCGGCGGCGCCCTCTGGTGCCTGGAGCCCGCACTCCAGGCAGGGCGCCCTCTGGTGGTGGTGGGCCAGCAGTACCTCCTCTTCAGCGGCCCACACAACACTTCAGTTGTTATGCATTCTCTGCTCTTGCTTCTTATTTATCTTCTCTGTCGTATTATTCCGATTTTTCTGGTAGTCATGAGTTTTACTTTCTGTTACAATTCATTTTGTGTTCAGTCTTAGTTTAGTTTGGTATTTCACATTCTTTGCATTATGCTTTAGTCACAGGTTATTTATTGCTTATTTATCTTCGGTGTTTTGTATCTGATTATGTTCCGTTTGTGATTTATTGCATTCTCTGTTTATTAGTTATTTTGTATTGTCATCTTATTATCGGTCATTGCATTTGTTTTTATACTTTATTCAGTGTCAGTTCTGTTCGTTTCGATTATTATTATTGAGCTCCTATTTCCACTTTTTAGATTAGTCACATTATTTCGTAGTTTTTTTCCCCCCTTTTGTCTTACTCACAATAATTGTCTGCTTTAAGCACATCAAATTTTCCACTGTTTGTTTTCTTCTCTTGGTTCTGTCTGCACTGCGTTTTTTTCTTTTTTTTAATTCCCTCACTCTCTTGCACCTGTTCCTCATCTGTCAGCCATGCCCCCTTTCCAGATCCTTCGTCCTCACGTGCGTCTTGTTTTCCTGTCATCGCCTTCCTTATTTAAACTGCGTCTGTTCACTCCTTCATTGCTCGTTTGTTGATTGTTATCACTTACCAGCACTCTGTCTCCGTTCTGTTTTTGCCAAGCCGTGTATTGACTCTCTGTTTACCGGATCCTGCCTTTAGCCTCTTCACTGATAACCCAGTTTGCTTGTGTACTGAACCCTGTTTGTTTATGACCGCGTCCTCTGTCTTGCCGCTGCCTGGTACCTTTGCTCCACGGACTGCCTTCCTGTTTACTGAACCCCTGCCTGTAATAAAGACCAATATTTTTACTCATACGTCCTGCATTGAGAGCCTGCATTTGTGTCCAGCCTTTGTCTGGGCCTCGCCTCCGCCCAGCTTGACACAGAAGGGTTGTTGATGGTTTTCCTTCCATTTGTTATGACATTAATAATGATGGTGTGAGCTGCCATGTTTGTTCAGCCCATCAATTTGTTTTCTTTGACATGCTCTGAGGAAATCCTCCATAATCTTTTGTGTGGCCCCTTTGCTCAGTGGCAGTGAACCAGCAGCCTGTGACCTGTTTCTTTTGTGCCCTCACTTTATCAGCTCAAGAGGTTTTGTTTGTAATCAGTCACCATTAGTGATCCACACCACGAACTCTGACCTTCTGCCACAAAAATAACTCCCAAACCCTAACTTTCATGACTTCGAAACCAATGTCAACCCTAACACAAAAAATGACTCAATTATATAATTTTAAAAGTATACCTTTTCCTTAACTTACCCTAAATACAACCAGAATTTAAAATGCAAATTAACAAACAATGATTCTTATTTTTAATTTGACTTCTATTTCATTGCACACTATCAATTTCATGTTTTGTGTGATCAACTTAATTTTATTTGTTAATATACATCCATTCCTGTATTAATATACATCCAAGGCCTGCAACACATTCTAAAAAAGTTGGGACACTAAAGTATTCAGCACTTTGGTATTGAGGACACCAAATGATGAAGTGTCTCAGATGTTATTTTGTCCTTTTCTTCCTGAAAACATGTCTTAAGGTGCGTCACAGTACGGGGTTGTTGTTGCTTTTTTTCTATAGAAAATTCTCCACACATTCTCTGTTGGGGACACGTCAGAACTACAGGCCAGTCCAGTAACCATACCTTCTTCTTGCATACCCTTACCTTTGTAATGTGTGCAGAATGCGGTTTTGCATTGTATTGTTGAGAAATGCACAGACGCCCCTGGAAAAGATGTCGTCTTGAACGCAGCACATGTTGCTCTAAAATCTAAGTGTACTTTTCTGAATTAATGCTGCCATCACATCAGTGTAAATTACCTTTGCTAAGGGCACTGACACAACCCTAGACCAAGACAGACCCTGGCTTTTGGACTTGTTGCTCATAACAGAAACTGGACAGACAGTGACCCCCCCCCCACACACACACACACAGAAAACTTCAAATGTCATTAAAAAAAGGTTCAGTTCATTAAAAAGGATTCAGATAGTTCAAAGCACAGTTCAGGCACAGGTCATGAAGAAGGCCAGCAAGGCACACGTGTCTCAATTCAAATCCAAAAACCAGGTCCATAGGGATGTCCAAGATCTGAGTACAAATGTACCAAAAATAACATGAGCGATAGTACAAAGAACGGCAGACAAAAGACAAGAAATCAATGAAACGGGCTGAGTTCAGTAAACATACAAACACTAGACACAAGGGATAACGAAGTGCACCTGAATGGAGTCCACTACGAATATCTGGTGATGAGTGGAGACAAAGTGTCTGCTCATAAAGACAAACACAAATTAGTGTAAAGGAGTGCGGGAGACTGGTGCAGGTGTGGGGATTGCACAAACCCAAAAGCACCCAAATACTGTGAATGTGATGAGCAAACAGGAGGAGGGGTGGAGGAAAGGAGAAGGGAGTGTGATGGAAAAAATAAAAGAGAAAAATAAACTGAAGAAGGTAGAGGAAACAAAAGGTGAAAACGCACATACAAATGAATCGCAGGTGAGGAGTGAAAGAAATCTCCACGAGTGATCGCGTTCAGGGGTGTGGATCAGAGTGGAGGAGAAACCCTTCCACTGTTGCCGTGAGGGATGAAGAGTGACATGAGGAGGGAGACCACAAAGCTGCGCTGGGAGGAAAGTAACATGTTGAAAAATGACCCCTTGCCTCAAGTGTATGCATAGGGAATGCAACATGGCAGTGAGTGTAAGTGTGAGCTCAGTGCTGCTTTTGATACTGTTGACCATAAAATTTTATTACAGAGATTAGAGCATGCCATAGGTATTAAAGGCACTGCGCTGCGGTGGTTTGAATCATATTTGTCTAATAGATTACAATTTGTTCATGTAAATGGGGAATCTTCTTCACAGACTAAAGTTAATTATGGAGTTCCACAAGGTTCTGTGCTAGGACCAATTTTATTCACTTTATACATGCTTCCCTTAGGCAGTATTATTAGACGGTATTGCTTAAATTTTCATTGTTACGCAGATGATACCCAGCTTTATCTATCCATGAAGCCAGAGGACACACACCAATTAGCTAAACTGCAGGATTGTCTTACAGACATAAAGACATGGATGACCTCTAATTTCCTGCTTTTAAACTCAGATAAAACTGAAGTTATTGTACTTGGCCCCACAAATCTTAGAAACATGGTGTCTAACCAGATCCTTACTCTGGATGGCATTACCCTGACCTCTAGTAATACTGTGAGAAATCTTGGAGTCATTTTTGATCAGGATATGTCATTCAAAGTGCATATTAAACAAATATGTAGGACTGCTTTTTTGCATTTACGCAATATCTCTAAAATCAGAAAGGTCTTGTCTCAGAGTGATGCTGAAAAACTAATTCATGCATTTATTTCCTCTAGGCTGGACTATTGTAATTCATTATTATCAGGTTGTCCTAAAAGTTCCCTAAAAAGCCTTCAGTTAATTCAAAATGCTGCAGCTAGAGTACTGACGGGGACTAGAAGGAGAGAGCATATCTCACCCATATTGGCCTCTCTTCATTGGCTTCCTGTTAATTCTAGAATAGAATTTAAAATTCTTCTTCTTACTTATAAGGTTTTGAATAATCAGGTCCCATCTTATCTTAGGGACCTCGTAGTACCATATTACCCCAATAGAGCGCTTCGCTCTCAGACTGCAGGCTTACTTGTAGTTCCTAGGGTTTGTAAGAGTAGAATGGGAGGCAGAGCCTTCAGCTTTCAGGCTCCTCTCCTGTGGAACCAGCTCCCAATTCAGATCAGGGAGACAGACACCCTCTCTACTTTTAAGATTAGGCTTAAAACTTTCCTTTTTGCTAAAGCTTATAGTTAGGGCTGGATCAGGTGACCCTGAACCATCCCTTAGTTATGCTGCTATAGACGTAGACTGCTGGGGGGTTCCCATGATGCACTGTTTCTTTTTCTTTTTGCTCTGTATGCACCACTCTGCATTTAATCATTAGTGATCGATCTCTGCTCCCCTCCACAGCATGTCTTTTTCCTGGTTCTCTCCCTCAGCCCCAACCAGTCCCAGCAGAAGACTGCCCCTCCCTGAGCCTGGTTCTGCTGGAGGTTTCTTCCTGTTAAAAGGGAGTTTTTCCTTCCCACTGTAGCCAAGTGCTTGCTCACAGGGGGTCGTTTTGACCGTTGGGGTTTTACATAATTATTGTATGGCCTTGCCTTACAATATAAAGCGCCTTGGGGCAACTGTTTGTTGTGATTTGGCGCTATATAAAAAAATTGATTGATTGATTGACTTCATGCGCACACCATGACAGATGGTCCTTTTGTCGTTTGTAAATTTTTAATTTAATTTCATTTCATTTATATAGCATCAAATCACAACAAAGTTGCCTCAAGGCGCTTCACGCAAGTAAGGTCGAACCTTACCAACCCCCAGAGCAACAGTGGTAAGGAAAAACTCCCTCTGAGGAAGAAACCTCAAGCAGACCAGACTCAAAGGGGTGACCCTCTGCTTGGGCCATGCTACAGACACAAATTACAAAGCAATTCACAAAACGAACATACAGGAAATGTTGCTGGTGCACAGGACAGTTTCTGGAAGAGACTGCCACAGCAGCTCAAACAGAGAGAAAAGAAAAAAGCACAATCAAGCATCAGAAAGACAACAAATACAGTGTAATTTGTCAGCATTAAGCAACAAAAAAATAAACAGAAGAAATACTAAGGTGATCACCGGCCACTAGCCCTAAGCTTCACTAAAAGACCCAGAATTTTGATAAAATTGAGGCAGCGGCCTGCTCAGTTTCCTAATAAAATGAATTAAAAGAGTAAAAAGCATGGAAACATACTATGTCAGTATGCTAGCCATATGAAAGGGAAAATAAGTGCGTCTTAAGTCTGGACTTGAAAGTCTCTACGGAATCTGACTGTTTTATTGACGCAGGGAGATCATTCCACAGAACAGGGGCACGATAAGAGAAAGCTCTATGACCCGCAGACTTTTTATTCACCCTAGGGACACTAAGTAGTCCTGCACCTTGAGAACGCAAAGCCCGGGCCGGTACGTAAGGCTTAACTAGGTCAGCTAGGTAGGGAGGTGCCAGTCCATGAACAATTTTATAGGCTAGTAGCAGAACCTTAAAATCTGATCTCACTGGGACGGGAAGCCAGTGAAGAGATGCCAAAATGGGTGTAATGTGGTCAAACTTTCTGCTTTGTGTCAAACCTCTGGCAGGAGCATTTTGAACCAATTGGAGAATCCTAATGCTGGACTGCAGTAAACCAGAAAATAGAACATTGCAGTAGTCCAATCTAGAAGAGACAAATGCATGAATCAGTGTTTCAGCATCAGCCATAGACAGGATGGGATGAATCTTCGCTATACGAGGGTAGGCTGAAAGGTTCTAAGGCTCACTATGATGCAGTTAATGCATTAATGCATTATTGTGAGCCTTAGAACTTTTCAGCCTACCCTCGTATTTCACAGGTGGCAAAAAGCAGTCCTCGTAATAATCCTAATGTGGAGATCAAAGGACAACGTAGAATCAAAAATTACCCCAAGGTTCCTCACTTTGTCAGCGTGATGTATGACACACTCGCCTAGGTTAAGCGTTAACTGGTCAAATTGATGCCGATGTCTCACTGGACCAAGAACCATTATTTCAGTCTTATCAAAGTTTAAAAGTAGGAAGTTTCTAGACATCCAACTTCTCACTGATGCAAGGCAATCTTCTAAGGATTTTATGTGGATGAGATTACCAGCAGTTATCGGCATGTATAACTGAGTATCATCAGCATAGCAGTGAAAGGTAACCCCAAAACACCACAATATGTGCCCAAGGGGTGCTATATAAAGGGAGAAAAGCAGGGGGCCTAAGACGGACCCCTGTGGAACCCCAAATTTCATGTCACTAAGGTTAGAAGTAGTGTCACTGTACAAACCACAGTGAGAATGACTGGTCAGGTATGATGTCAACCAGCAAGGGCACTCCCAGTAATCCTAAAATGATTCTCCAGCCTATCAAGTAGAATATGATGATCCACTGTATCAAATGCAGCACTGAGATCTAACAGCAGGTAAAGAGCACACAGTGTCAATTTCTTCCAAAAAATATGGAATACTAATTTGTCTGAGCACAACGTCAACACAGCTTCTGGACAAGGTTACTGTTAAGACTTCTTTCTTGCACAGTAAAGATTTACATATTGTCATGCTTCACAAAGGTTTCCCAATGTAATCTCTTGGCCATGTGGTTATATAAGCCATTGATGAATGATGATTCTTGATGCAATACCGCCTGAGGGATGAGAGATTGTGAATGTTCAGATTAGGCTTGCATTCCTTGAATTGTGCACTGTGGAAGAAGAAATATGCAAATTGTTTGCAGTCTATTTTTGAGGAACATTGTTTTAAACATTTCAATTATTTTCTCACACATTTGTTGATAAACTGGAGATGGGGAGATCAAGGCTGCCACAGCACATCCAATATGGATTCTGCATCTAGTTTAGACACACCTTTCCATAAGCTGTCCTTCTTAAAGCAACTCTGCATTATGTGGAAAATGGGCAGGGGTGGTAGTGAACCAAGAACTTTTTGTTTTTGAAAAAACTGAGCCACTTGGCCACCATGTTACCCTGTTTAAAGTAACATTTTTTGTTTGTTTGTTTGTTTTACCAAAGCCATAAATTGCTCCCTTCCAAATATTTATGGAATGTGTTGCAGGCCTGAAATGCAGGTATGGATGTACAGTATATTATACAACTCATGAATGTTTATGAGTTCAATGGTACAAATATTTCATGAGGTGAAAGATAGAATGGTACATTCCAACTTTCACCTCATGAAATATTCATCCCATTAAAAGAATGAAAAAAAAATGTGGAAGCACAGTGATTCCTTGTGAGTGTTCAACGTCGGTGCTTACGAGGTTCTGACTCACCCTCACTGATGATTTCTGCATGGGGTGAGAACCACAGACCTGGCAGCCAGAAAGCAGGTGCTCGAGCTGGCCGCAGCAAAAACACCACCCCTCTCATTGTCGACGCTGACGTTCCTCTGTTGTTTGGTAGGTTCATCCCAGCTGCATCAGTACGTCCGTGCTGTTCTCTGCTGCACTGATGATGGGCGTGGTCAGCCAAGATGACAGATCCCTGCAGACGTGCCAACCCCTTGACACCACAGCACCCTGTGGTGTGCAGCTGTCAGTCTTGTGAGATGTCACCAATACCTCAGACAGAGACAAAAAGCAGAAACACTAGGCCGGAAAAACAGCACATTTGGTATGAGTTCACCAGCAATGGACAGGGAAGCAGAGAGAATACTAAAGGGCCTTTCACATTGCACGTATTCAGGGCGTCCAATGCGTCACAGGTCACTCTAAAAACCATTATTTTCAATGAGACGCTTTGCGTTTTTGACATTGCACAAGGCAGCAGAGCTAATGCGACGCTCCTCTGGGAGCGCACATTGCTGCTTGTTGTCATGCTGCCACTGTCAAAGTTTAACCCAATCCAACTTTTGCTGCTGTGACGTAGCTTCGTGCTGTCCAATAGAAATGAGGCATCAGGCCAAAACAAAGAAGACTACAGTGCAGAAATGTGTCACAGAACTGCTAATTTATACACAGCAGTTTTCTGAAGAAATCCTTGCAAATGTTTTTTTTTTTTACCTCAAATTAATTTGATTACTGTAAAATAAAAAACAAAAGAACACTTGTAATTAAAATAGTAAAAATTTAGATACAAATTTTTCTTCATTACCTCCACCAAGGAGGTTATGTTTTCGGTCGCGTTTGTTTGTTTGTCTGTCTCTCTGTTTGTCAGAAGGATAACTCAAAAAGCTTTGAACGGATTTTGATGAAATTTTGTGGAGTGGTTGGAAATGACAAGAGGAACAAGTGATTAAATTTTAGTGGTGATCCGGATCACGATCCGGATCCAGGAATTTTTTAAAGGATTCTTCACCATTGCGGGATAGGGGGAATTGTGACATTCTAGTTTCTAACTTCACAAAAACAAGACAGAAAGGCTTGAAAAAATTATGGTGTAATATAGTCAAATGTTCTATCAAACAACAAAGTTTGGTGATGATCAGATCCGGATTCTGGATCTGGTGATCCAGAATATGCAAAAATATGGGGAAAATAGAAAATGTGTCAGTGTGAGGTGACAAATGAAGATAGAGATGCACAACTAACACCAAATTGTAGCTGAATCTGTACTGATTCAGTAAGGTGTCATCAGATTTGATGTAGCTTCAAATGTTATGGAGCTATATCCAGAAGAAAACTGCCATTACCGAAAAATCGTTTTTATACAATAACTTTTGAACTAATAAAGACATAAAAGTAATTCCAACATCATTGTTAGACTTTTTTAGGTTCAATGATTCCACGGCGTGTGGATGTTATGGCGTCAGTGACCCCATGGCCTTGGGGGAGGTTTGCACTCTCTGAGTGCTTCTAGTTTGTAAATTAAAATCACAATTACCTGTTGTTTCAGATGAGATGATTTCTTGATTAACATTATAAGGAACCTTGGACATTTATTTTTAGACAAATAAAATAGCATGAAAATTAATTTGTACATTTTTAAGTTGTTGTTGTTGCTGTCATATCACCTGCTCCCGTTAGTGCTCTGGGTCACCACAGTGGATACAGCCAGATCCGCATTGGTATTTGGTACAAGTTTTACGCCGGATGCCCTTCCTGACGCCACTTCAGTGTCACCTGGAGAAACACACAGCCGCCAGTGTTCCAAAGAGGTCTTTCATCCAAGTACTAACTGCAAGACGCTGTACTGCTTAGCTTCTGAGATCTGACGGGATCAGGCTTTACACAGAGCAGCCCGGCTGCTGTTTACATTTTTAAGTCTGGTAGATTATTCATATCTGCATTTCAACCAGGAAAAGAGACACGTAAATAAATACAAATGTTTATTATAAATGCAAGAGGAGATAATGTAACAATAACTGCAGTGTTTGTTAATTAGGATTTCTCAATGTGACAGAAACCTCACGATAAAATGTTTTTTTTAATTGAGTCATTTCAACTTTTAATTACGTCCTCAGAGTATACGATGTTTTTAATGTTGTGATCAAGACAGAGTAATTTTTAAAATATGAATTTGACTAGCGATTGTGAATGTTTTAAAATTATGCACAATAGGGGCGGGGCTTCTTCTACCTGTGCAAATGTCTTTTTGACTGAACTTTGACTTCATAGACATGTTTAATGATTCAATCATTTAATGTTAGCATATAAAAGGAAACAGCTTTTGCTCTTGAAAGAGCCTTTGTTTTATTTAGAAGTGTAGCAGCAGGTGTTGGTTTGCAGAGACAGCAGCTGAACTGGACTCTCAGAACATTTAACCAGATGAAAGCCTCTCTGCATGTTCGACCTCTGGTGGAATTTTTGAAGACACTTTTCTCCCATTTTGAAGAGCAGAGATGTTCACTTCTTCCATTTGGACTTGAAGTTTGGTGTTCAGCTCCAACACTGGAAATTTTTGAAGTGTGTCTGTATTTAGGTTGTCTGCACAGCAAATGCTGAAATGTTCCTGATGTGGACGAAAAATATATATAGTTCTTAAAATATAACACGAAACATGAAACAGTTAAAAAAAATCTAAGTTATTTAAAGTTGAGGGTTTTTTGTAGTCACAGAAGCAACAATTTAAAAAAAAAACTAGCTTTATTTTATAAAAAAAAAATACAAATAGATTGAACCATTTACAAATTAAAACATTCAGCTCAACTGAGTGATTCTGCAGCAAAAGGCTAAAAGGCTAAGCTAATGTTAGTAGTGCACTAACGTTATGTTTAATTTTTAAATTATTCTCACTTCAGACAGATTTGCAGAACTAAGCTCCATTGGTCAAACTGGGTGTTTGCATATTTTGGCTAGAGTGGGTCTGCTCCATCACCCTGGCTGTGGTGTCTCGCTCTACCCAGGAATGTAGCCTGAACCCTGGCTGCTCCGTGTGGCTCTGCCCACTGTCACGGTCTAATCAATCCCACCATCTCATCAGTCCTTCCTCGGCTCGGCGAAAACTCACAGAAAAAATCTTCTCACACCTGGGTGATGGGAGATTGTTTCCACTGTTGTTTTTTTTTTTCAGCTTTTTTGATAGATGCAAATCTAAGATGCCAATTGCTCAGGTTTTCGGGCTGTGGAAAAGCCAGAGAATGTGACATAGAAATCTCCGGCCCCCAATGCTGTGTCCGATGCAAGGCAATCCTCTAAGGATTTTATGTGTGTGAGATTACCAGCAGTTATCTGTATGTATAACTGCCTACCATCACCACAGCAATGAAAGGTAATCCCTCCCAAAACACTGCAAAACGTGCCCAAGGGATGCTATATAAAGGGAGAAAGCAGGGGGCCTAAGACGGACCCTGTGGAACCCCATATTTCATGTCGGTAAGGTTAGAGGTAGTGTTGTTGTACAGGACGCAATGAGGGCGACTGGTTAGGTAAGATGTCAACTATGCAAGGACGTTCTCAGTAATCCCAAAATAATTCTTCACTAATAATTCATACTGTACATCCCAGCAGCGTTATCCATTGTCTATAATTTAGAGTTCTTCAAAGGTGTCCCTGAAACAACTTATCGGTGAAATTCCGGTCAGTGTAAGTTATCGGACAGGCAAGAAACCTCCCAGACCAGAACTGGGATGTCACCCCCTTTCACTTCGGTGGGGGTTGGGGGTGGGGGGGGGGTGGGGGGGGTGGGGGGGAATGCATCAGTTTTTCAGTGTATAAATGACATTAGTTTATCCACATATGAAAGTTATACGAGCAAAGCATCACGCAGCAGCGCAAAGCTCGGTCATGGTACAGGTACATATCTTTGTTCACTCGTCATGCCCCCTTCCAGAACTTTCACTGACACCTTCATCTTGTTTTACTAATTACAACACCAGTTATTTAAGCCCTCACAGTCTCCCAGCTCACTGCCAGATTGTTGAATGTATTTCACTTTCCAGCTGTTCCTTGTCTTGTTTAGCCTTTGTATCAGCCTGCCAGAGTTTGACCTTGTTTTGCGCTTGACCTCGTACTTGTCTTTGCTTCTGAATACTACCACGCTGTGTTTTTTGACCTCAGCATGTTAGTTCGACCAAGCCTCAGCCTCATGTCTGTCTGTACCTTTGCCTTCACTGTTGGACCACCTGTGTACCAAATCCCTGCCTGTTTTACGATTAAACCTAATTCTAATAGCACCTGCAGTGAGAGTTTGCATTTGTGTCCTGCTGTGTTTGTGCCACACCCTGACAGAATGGTGACAAAGGTCAGTTTCAGTTTGTTACAGGGGTGAAAAGGTAAAGAGTTGCTCTAATTTTGGTAAAAAGTGATGCAAATTATTGGTTGAGTTCATAGGATTAATACATGGAATAGTTTTGACATTGCTGAATGCTTGGTCTCCAAAATAAAGGTCAAACAAGGTCAATGTCCATTGGATTCTATGACATGTGACATATGTTACCCTGTAACATGAACTAAGCATGACACATGATGCAAACTGTTACTTTTTAAAACCTGATTAACTCAACCAGTAATTTGCATAATTTTTTACCAAAATTGAAACAACTTTAACGTTGACCCCTGTACAAACTGACCTTTGTCACCATTCTTGCTGCTTTTACATCATAACTCCATAACATTCAGTCACAGATTGTCCAAACTATAACTTTTTGGAATATTTATGATCAGGCAAATAATGTGGTGTAGTTTTCTATATGACTGGAGCATCTTTTAATTTTGACCCCTGTGTAATTCTTCAGTTGACCTCTACCTGGCTGCCTATTGAAAATTCAAGTGGCCAATCGGGTTTTTTTAAAGAGTTAATGTCTATGGATTATTTGTGCTGAATTTGATGTTTGTATCACCATTTGCAGGATTCCACTCTAAATATTCTCTTATCTACTGCACTGTATATGAGATGTAAGATGCTGCTCCTCAGTGTTTCTCAATAGCCCTCAAAAGTATTGGAACACTTGGTATTTCACACATTTTAATTTGTTTATTCTATTTCAAATACATTTTTTTTCTAAAATTATCTTCCTTAACTCAAACTGAAAGCAACTGTCTACAACTTGATATAAATTAATTAAAAATACAAAATCCAGCTTCTTGATGAAGTGGTATAGAAGAGGATTTTCTTAAAAAGACCTGAAAGTTCAGCTACAATTTGACAGAAAGTACATTTGAGATGAAACCTAGATTTGATGTTTTGGTGAAACAAACTTTTGTATTTCTTCATAATTTATGTAAATAAAGTCCAAGACATATTCAATGACTAATGTTCGTGTTTCCATCCCCTGAGTTGTCTGAAGAAAACTGGCAATAAAACTGATTATTTACAGGCATGGGCGGCGCCAAGGAGGCGCTAGGGGATGCTAGAGCTCCCCCTGGATTTGTCATAGCACCCCCCAAGAAAACATTATTTTAATTTCATTTCATCCCATGTTTTTAAGGCTTTGTCTACACTAAAACTGACTTCTGCTATACAATCTTTTTCTTTGTCATTTTCAAAAAGTGTTCCAATCAATAAATATCTCCGTTGTCAGATCCATTGAAACCGCGTGAAAATGCTGTAGTACATATGCCAGGCCTGCATGTGGCGCTGTAACGCTTCCACAAAAAATGGAGAAGACGTGGGGCTAATGTAGCAACGAAAGCTAACACTTTAGAAGCTGGCTTACGGATTAAATAGTCTTTTAAGCTGACCTGTTGCCAGAATTTATCATCACAGATGAAAACTGTTGTGTATATGACTGTTGTGTGGCTGCTGAAGAGGAGGTACTGCTGGCCCACCACCACCAGATGGCGCCCTGCTTGAAGTGCGGGCTTCAAGCACGAGAGGGCGTCATAGCAACCGGGAGTGACAGCTGTTACTCGTCATCAGCATCAGCTGTCACTCATCCACATCATCACCACCACCTTAAAGGCCGGACTGCAACTCCACCTCCCCGCCGAGAAATCAACTACCAATCAGGTAATTTTCTCTGCTGAACAAAAACCTTGTGTAATAGTCTGAACTTCTGTTGCAGCCGTTTTCCTGTGGTGATTGCCTTATCTGTGGGATTGGCGTTTGGTGTGATCAGCGATGGCTTCGCTTCACACCCCAACCAGATAAGTGGTTAGACAGGAGCTGCACGAGTGTGTGATTGGAGGTGGAGGTGCTCCTTCCTTACTGAATACAGACTGTGGGATTACTGAGTGTGCGACCTCACACTCATCAGGACTGTCTCTGTTCTCTGCCAGCAGTACCGGGTCTGACTGCTGAAGACAGCGGCCACCTGGGGCGCAGGGCTTGGCGGCTCCGGTGTTCTTCAGCTCCGTTGGCAGTGGAAGCTGTGTGGGATCCGGCTCTTCTCTCGCCAGGCATCTTCTATCGTCGAGCCTGCCCACACGTCACCTGGTGTATGATTGACAGTCACTATATTGTTATTGTCTGTACGTCGACGTGCGATTCACAACATTAAATTGTTACTTTTGGCTTATCCATTGTCCGTTCATTTACGCCCCCTGTCAGGTGACCCTGAACCATCCCTTAGTTATGCTGCTATAGACGTAGACTGCTGGGGGGGTTCCCATGATGCACTGTTTCTTTCTCTTTTTGCTCTGTATGCACCACTCTGCATTTAATCATTAGTGATCGATCTCTGCTCCCCTCCACAGCATGTCTTTTTCCTGGTTCTCTCCCTCAGCCCCAACCAGTCCCAGCAGAAGACTGCCCCTCCCTGAGCCTGGTTCTGCTGGAGGTTTCTTCCTGTTAAAAGGGAGTTTTTCCTTCCCACTGTAGCCAAGTGCTTGCTCACAGGGGGTCGTTTTGACCGTTGGGGTTTTACATAATTATTGTATGGCCTTGCCTTACAATATAAAGCGCCTTGGGGCAACTGTTTGTTGTGATTTGGCGCTATATAAAAAAATTGATTGATTGATTGATTGATTTGCCAGAGACTTGACCTTGTGACCAGACGGGTGAGATCGTCGTCTCGAGAGCCATCTCATCAGTGGATGCAGAGAACGTCCAGGTTTGATGCATGGTCTGTGAAAGAGGAGAGGGTGAGGTCTCACGCTCGTCAGCACACTTCCTGAGGTACGTTAGGTTTTGTGACTAACATTTGTACAGTCAGTAAATGTGGTGTCCCTCACACCTTATTATATTGAGCTGTTATGTTAGTCGTTTTAATCAGCTTCCACTGCAGTGAGTTTGTGAACAGGGTGTTCCATGCCTGCAGGGTGGGAAGCTGATTAGTAATTAAGCCAAGAAGTGTTTGCTGTTTGTACACCTTTGAGCGGTCTCTCTGTGTGTGAGTGTGGACTCACATGATGATTTCTTCATTCACAGACTCGGTTTGTCGCGGCCACCTGGGGGGTGTCAGCGGGGTCCTTGGGTCTGAACTGGTTCTGGCTCCGGACCGTTAGCGCTGCTGGGAGCGCACCGCAATCCACCACGCCAGACCGCGCACTCTTATATTTATCACATCACTGTTATGTTCATTAAACTCTGTTATCCTTTGTACCGTGCTCTGCTTATTTTATACTGGGTCCTTCAAACGCTGGTCGGTTCTCCTTGGCTGCGTCCGACACATAACAGTAGTCTCTGGCCAAACATCACGGACCCAGCGGTAGCAGAGACGGTAACGCGCCGGGAAGGCGGCAGCAGACGTTCAGAAGTTATCCGGATCAGTTGCGGGTGCAACCCTGGTTTCACCTCCCAGGGTTTGATGGGACGGTCCCCTGGGGGGTGATGGGGGGGTAATTGGGTTGTTTTTTTCTTTTTTCTTTTTTTTGTTTTGTTTTTTGTTATGCCCCTCTCTTCTCCTCTGACTCCAGCCGGGTGAGCCGTACGTGTCGGCTTTGCTGGAGTGGTGCAGTTTGGTTGTGCTGGGCGTTTCCCAGGTAACCTCTGCACCTGGGAGGGGGGGGGGATTCGGGGTGTTGTTGGTTTTTTTGTTTGTTGATTCCCTGTTCCACCTCCAGCTTCAGCGCGCCTTTGAGCCGTCTGCCATCGACGTGGCTGAGGTTTGGAGCAGTGGAATATACCCGCAGCTGGTGGCTGGTGTGGAAGTCGGAGGGGTGGCGCCGTTTTGTGCCATCTGCCATAACCGCTGTTCCACTCCTCCCGGTTGACTTCTGGGGTATAGTCATGGTTGGTGACGCTGGACGTGCTTCCAGTTTCCACTGCGCCGAGGGGGTGGGGTTGGGGTTGTTTTGTTTTGTTTTGTTTTTTTTTTCCTTTTGTTTTTCCCCCCAGTTTCCGCCCTCAGGGTGTGACTGTGGTGTCCTCTGGGGGGGAAAGGGCTGTGGGTCCATCTAGCCATAGACGGCCGGGGCTGGGTCCGTTGGTCATGAGGGGAGGCGTCTCCTGGGGTTGATGGAACGGTCCTCTGGGAGGCGCTGGGAGTCCCCGTGGGTGACCTTGGATCCCAGAGGGACCTCGGCTGTGGTTATTACTCCTGGAGCTGGCGGGATGTCCTCTGGGGGGTGTTGGTCCCTACATGTCGTCGGGGGGGGGGTGTTAGCATTTTTATTTGCAAGCTTAAGTTTGGGTTGTTTTTCTTTTCTCCCCTTCCCGGGGTTTGATGGAACGGTCCTCTGGGGAGGGGAGGGGGTGGTGTTAGTGTTTTTTATTTGCAAGCTTAAGTTTGGGTTGTGTTTTTCTTTTCTCCACTTCCCGGGGTTTGATGGGACGGTCCCCTGGGGAGGGGGGGGGTGGTTTGGTTGTTTGTGTTTGTCTTTTTTGTTTTATGACTAATCAGACTGTGAACATGGTTGGACAAAGGCTGACGGCACAGGTTCAAGAACTCCTGGCCACACCTGTGCTAATTGACTGACAGAAACAAAGGCAAAGATGCAGCCAGAGGAGAAGACATCAACCGTTCTGTTAAATGAAGATTCTGTTGGAAGATGAATGCAGATACGGTTTCCAGCCATGGTCCCTGGAGGGGGGTGTTTCTCCTGGGCCAGGTTTGTGTGGTCGCCGGGAGGCTTCCCGTGAGGGTGGGGTGCTGTTGTGGCTGGCGTGCCTGGCTGGCTTTTGTTTGTCTTCTGTTTCTGTCTTTTGGTTTTCCTTCCAGGTGGTGCGCATTTGGGACTGAGTGGCTGTGTGGCTGAGTTACCAGGACCTCACCCTGATCACCTGAGGCTGATCAGGTGCGGCTCGTCAGGACTCACAGCTGTGGTGCATCTACACGGATTGGAACGTGGTGGCATTTAAGTCTGGAGTACACAGTGTGTATTTGCCAGAGACTCGACCTTGTGACCAGACGGGTGAGATCGTCGTCTCGAGAGCCATCTCATCAGTGGATGCAGAGAACGTCCAGGTGTGATGCATGGTCTGTGAAAGAGGAGAGGGTGAGGTCTCACGCTCGTCAGCACACTTCCTGAGGTACGTTAGGTTTTGTGACTAACATTTGTACAGTCAGTAAATGTGGTGTCCCTCACACCTTATTATATTGAGCTGTTATCAATCAATCAATCAATCAATTTTTTTATATAGCGCCAAATCACAACAAACAGTTGCCCCAAGGTGCTTTATATTGTAAGGCAAGGCCATACAATAATTATGTAAAACCCCAACGGTCAAAACGACCCCCTGTGAGCAAGCACTTGGCTACAGTGGGAAGGAAAAACTCCCTTTTAACAGGAAGAAACCTCCAGCAGAACCAGGCTCAGGGAGGGGCAGTCTTCTGCTGGGACTGTTATGTTAGTCGTTTTAATCAGCTTCCACTGCAGTGAGTTTGTGAACAGGGTGTTCCATGCCTGCAGGGTGGGAAGCTGATTAGTAATTAAGCCAGGAAGTGTTTGCTGTTTGTACACCTTTGAGCGGTCTCTCTGTGTGTGAGTGTGCACTCACATGATTATTTCTTCATTCACAGACTCGGTTTGTCGCGGCCACCTGGGGGGTGTCGGCGGGGTCCTTGGGTCCGAACTGGTTCTGGCTCCGGACCGTTAGCGCTGCTGGGAGCGCACCGCAATCCACCACGCCAGACCGCGCACTCTTATATTTATCACATCACTGTTATGTTCAGTAAACTCTGTTATCCTTTGTACCGTGCTCTGCTTATTTTATACTGGGTCCTTCAAACGCTGGTCGGTTCTCCGGGCTGCGTCCGACACATAACAAGTTCCTCAGTGTCTCTCTGATCTGGGTGAGTTTCTCAGACTGAGCTTTAGGACACCGGGACTTTGTCCAACCAACAAAAAAAAAACAAACAAATCTGCTAAATTAGACTGCTAAATTACACTGTTAACAACATGTTACAGAGGCAGGGTGATGACATCATCCTTTCACTTTCACAGTAAGACACTTCTGGCATTTCCAGATTTATGTGACTAGATAAATATTCCATTCATAAAAGAAAATAAACATTCATCAACAGAACTGATTGTTTTACACAAAATTAGTGTAATGTGACATTCAACAATGTCATGATACCAATAATAATAATAAGGCACCTTTCATTCATAAAAATCAGAAAATGCTACAGGGGAAAAAAAAATAAAACCAAGGATAAATAAGAGAATAAAATCTTAAAATTAAAAACAGTCACCAGTATGTAAAACAAAATAAAGAACAAAAAGACTAAGATGCAACAGATTCAAATCACTGAGACCTTTGATAGGCCTGTCTAAACAGGTATGTCTAGGGACTTTTTTAAAAAGCTTCCAAAGTCTGTGGAGCCCTCTGGTGGTCAGGGATGGAGTTCCAAATATGAGGGGCAGTTGAACAGAAGGCCCTGTCTCCCAGGTTGTGAAGTTTGGTGCAAGACAGACGAAGAAGATTAGTGTTGGATGACCGGGGGGGGGGGGATTGAGGAGGTCTCTGATGTGAGCGGGGAGCATTGCTATGGATGCATTGGTGGGTGATGAGAGCAATCTTAAAATGGATTCTGTAGGTGATGGGGAGCCCGTGAAGGTTATGGAGTATAGGTGTAATGTGCTCCCGTTTACGTACTCTCATCAGAATTCTAGCTGCACTGTTCTGAATGTATTGGAGCCTTTGAAAGTTTTTCCAGAGATCCCAAAGAGCAGGGAGTTACAGTAGTCAAGGCTAGAGGAGACAAAGACATGGACAAGTTTTTCAGCATCAGTAATGATGTTGTATTGCAGTGAGTGTAGTTTCAAGTTGTTGAAATGGTTCAGTTTTTCCTGCCCAAATATCCATGAGCGGAATAGAAAAGAAGTGAAGACTGTGTGGCTTAAAGAACTACCTGAGGAACAGCAGTAGGCACAGACAAACCAGTGACCCGGTGTAACTCCTGGCAGTTATCCTTCAGAGAACACGGCCTCTGGACAGAAGCCAAATCATTGATGCTTTTGCTCTTAACCACAACAACAGGTGCATTGTGCTGTTATGAAGACATCAATGGTAGGTGAAATATTTTCTCTCTGCTGGCTGTTGTCATTTTCCCTGAGGCTATAGGCTACATGTGGAGGTCCATGAATATTTGTATTGAACAGTAGCCTAGGTTTGTGTGTGTGATTTTGGTCATTCTGTATGTCATTAGTGACTGTCACAGATAAGAATGTGGCTATGTGTACGCATGCCCGCAAATGTGGCAGAGGTTTAGCAGAGAGCCGTCGTGACACATGAGCCCAGAGCACACTCATAAAAATGCTACGCTCCCCCATAGCACCTGCAGAAAAAATCTCTGGAGCCGCCGCTGTTTACAGGTATTATCAAGTTTTAGAGATTTGCTTTCAGTTTGAGTTTGAGGAAGATAATTTTAGAAATTTTTATTCTTTATATTTTTGTATTTCTTGTATTTGAAATGGCATAAACAAATTAATATGTGTGAAATTCCAAGTGTTCCAATACTTTTGAAGGGCACAGTATCCTAACCTTATGATGAGTGCAAAATGAGTGTGGTATTATTACTGTTTTGTTTAAGAATGTTTAATTTTCACTGTTGCTGCACTTTGTGTGAAATAATAGTCATATCGTATATCATATTGATATATGATATGACTAGAAGCTGAAAGGTTTTTGCCATGCTAATGCTTCCCTGAAGCATTTACTCAAAGTCTGAAGGACGTAAATTACGTGGTGAGATGCTGATGAGCTTCGCTCGTTCATGTCAGCCACATACGCATATTAATGTTTTTCTTGTGTGGATAATTAAGCAAAAAGACTATTTGCATATATCAAATTTAACCTGACATGTTTCTTTTTATAACTTGGTGTATGTTAAATGTGATTCTTGAATTATTAATACATTGACATAATAAAATGTTTTCTTTTAATCATTGGTTTAGTTTTGAAGGTTTAGGAAACTGATTATATTTGGTGTAGTTAAAAGTACGAACAAAGTGTGTGACAATATATTTAATGTCATTAAATATGTGAGCTCCTCTGACTCTCTGCTTGAGTGAAACTACACACCAAGTGACGTACACTCCACCATAAAAGTTCCAGAACAAAGTAGTTCACTCTCTTGCTCTGGTTTTTACTCTCTTGTTCACTTTTACCCTCTCTTGTTTTACACTCTCTTACAAGCTCTTATTAAAATGCTTACTTTGCTGTGTTGATGAACAGGCCTATTCGCTACCATGTGGGCTTCTTTGTTCATGACTTAGTAACTTTTGATGTCAATGCGCAAGTCTGATAATTCTTTTTAAGGCTTGTCAGGTTTTTCATTTTTCTAGACAACCCCTGCAGAGTTTTTCAGAATAAGAGCAAATTTACAGTAAAGTGTTTTTTCTTTCCTTTTTTCTTTATCTTTACAATGTTGCTTTCAAGCCGTCGCTTTCAAACTTTTTCTAAATTTACAAAGACTTTTAATCCGGTCCCACAAGTTTTTGAGGGCACCAGAGTTCCAAACACCTAAACCTTTGTCCGTGGGTTGAGCGAACCAAGATGGACCTGCAGAACCACTGGTCTGTCCTGTAGACAAACCGAGCTGAAACTGCTTCTGGTGTCACCAGGGAAAACCAGCGGTTCAACCCATCAATTTCTATTTACTCACTAGATGGAGGACGGCAGCGATCCACTCATTCACTGGCTGTTGCCAGAGCACCGCCATCTTTGTTAGCGTCAGACATCCAAACATAAATAGAAATCAATGTGGGCATGATCATTGTTTTCAAGAGAATTTCACCATGAATCTGCAATTTCCGTGCTGTTACTGTGCTGTTACATTTATTCAAACTCAGTCCCACATTTGTACAGCCAATATTTGTCAAAACAAATACAGAAGAGGGTCAGACTAACAGACTTAACAGACTGGGACTGTTCATCTCTCAGTCCAGATAGAAAATAATACCATCAGTTTGTCAAACACACTATGTCTGCCACGGCACCAGATACTAGACTGATCCCTAATTAATTTCATTATGAAGTTAAATAAAAGATGGGAAATAATCAGGGGTGAAAGTAAGAGCTTCGCACGCTCGCATCATATTAAAGATATTAATATTAAAGGCTGCTCTTAACCTACGGCGCCGCTTTTACGGAGCGGAACTCAATCAATCAATCAATCAATTTTTTTATATAGTGCCAAATCACAACAAACAGTTGCCCCAAGGCGCTACTCCGCAAAAATATCAAATAATATAAATAAAATTAAACCCAGCCAGGGTGAAAGTAAGATTATTCAATCATTTCTGGACCAAGTTGAAAGAAATCTGCACTGCACTGTTTACACGGAGTATATCACAGAGAAATGACTGTCATTCATGTATATTCTTATATGTAAGGACTAAACAACAAGAAACCGTGCATTATATGGTTTGAATGCACGACGCGGAGTCTAAAACACCACATCGCGAAGCTGAGTGGCGTTACTCCGCAAAATGCATTCAAACCGTATAATGCACGACTTTCGAGTTGTTTAATCTGCTTTTACCAGGTCCCACACAGTGAGATAACACACAAATATTTATTTAAGTTAACAGAACTTGATAAAAATGCGTAAGTACTGGGACTATTTTATGCCAGTCTCAAGATATTTTCATCCTTGGCAACCGTTCTCTTCTTCTTTCCCATCTTCAATCTTGTCCAGTTCGTCCGATGTTAAATCTTTATGCCCTTGCTTTTGCTGTTCTTCTCGCTTCCTCTCCTCTTCCCATTCTTCAAATGTTTTATTTTGGCCAAAAATATTAAAATTCACTTGGAAATCCATGTTTTATCACATTTCTGTCATTCACCTGTCAAAACACAGTTGCTATGGTGACAACCAGAGTGGAGTGATATTACAGTGACTTAATTCACCATACTACGTGTGCATATACACGGAAATAATGCACGCCAGTTAGACATGGAATTCTCACTGACCATGGTATAATAGTAGAATATACAATGTCAAAGCGACTGTCATGTGATCCACCAAACTGAGAGAGAAAAAAAAACAAAAAACATTTCCATTCTATGAATTTGTTCTTACAGAATATCTCAGGATGGTGAATTAAAAACCAGAGGCTAATTAAAAAGAGATAAATTGAGACTTATGAAAGTGAGACTTCTAACTGAATCGCTAAACAAATGGTGAGATATTTTTCATGACGAAGCATTCAGGCAGTAAAACTGAAGTCACTACTTTACAGAATACAGACAGACACACAAAAAAATCATTTTCTAACCTTTATTCAGCAATTTTAGAATTTTAGCCATTTCCCCCACATCATTAATATTACATATAATACACACTTATGAAAGCTCATTCCACAATTTATTATTTATTTAACCAGCTGATACTGCTTTCTCAGCTTGTCGCAGCAGCTGAACGCTGCACAAAACAGCCATTTCACATCGCTTTAACCCAACTTTAAGTCAGCAAATAATCTGTTTCTGTTTAATAATAATAATCATAATAACAGTACGCAAGCTGGCGGCTGCTGGCAACAGCTCACAGGCTGCATCTGCCATCTAGTGGATTAAATAGAAATCGATGGTTCAACCCCAGAACCAGGCAAGCTCAGGCTGAACCCGGCCATCAATGTCCGAAGCCGATTGGATCGTGATCTTCAAAGGATCAGCTAAGTGGCTAGGGCTGTGCAGTTATCCGAATTTCGATCGCGATATCAATATTTGTATCAAACGATCTCCAAACTCATATAATCGAGTGAAACGATTTAAGGGCCTTTCATCAGGCCAATCCGTCAACGTGTCCCAAGACGCATGACGTCAGACGCGTCGCTTTGGAAGCGGCAAGGGGGCGGGATTGCTGCATCACACTCTGGCTGTTTCCACAACCTGAAAAAAGTTCAGCGATCGCCTTCTTGAATTTGCGTCGCCTGAACCACAAAAAACTTTAAAAAACAGCAGTAGAACGATTCTCCCATCACCCTGCTGGGAGAAGCTTTTTTTTCAGCTACTTTTCGGAGTGACGACGACCGAGGGATATCGATCGAACCGCGACAGCGAGCCAGTCCGCACGGAGAAGCCGGCCTGCAGGCATCATTCCTGAGCAGAGCGAGGCAGGCAGCTGGGGTGATGGAGCAAACCCACTCAGTCCGAAATCTCCCACTTTTTGGATTTATGCGAAGTCCCAGTTTGCCCAACGGAGTTTACTTCTGCAGCTTT
The DNA here is from genome assembly GCF_902500255.1 of Thalassophryne amazonica. Lineage (NCBI taxonomy): Eukaryota > Metazoa > Chordata > Actinopteri > Batrachoidiformes > Batrachoididae > Thalassophryne > Thalassophryne amazonica. Next base: position 9,930,993 of record NC_047107.1, on the reverse strand, counting down.
ATCGAGGTGAGAATAATGTAAAAATAAAACGTGACGTTTACTGAACTGCTGTGAAGGTTTAATGATCGGTTAACATTACCTTAGCCTTTTAGCACAGTTGATCTGAGTGAACGCTTTAATTTGAAAATGGTTCAGTTTTTTTTTTTTCCAAATAAAGCTACAGCTTTTTTCAGACACCACAAAAGCGTAACTTTAAATAACGTATTTTTTCTGGCCTTTTTTTTTTCCATCGTTTGTCCCCATTTTTTTTCCCTTTTTTATATATAAACTGTTTAGTGTTTCTTTATATTTAAAGAAATATTTTTAATTGTCCTAATCAGGAACATTTGCTGTGCAGACAACCAAACTTCCACTGATGAGCTGAACACCACGTCCATTGAAAGAAAACATCTGCTCTTCAAAATAGGACAAAAGTGTCTTCAGCAACACCACCAGAGTTCAAAGCTGCAGAAGAGACTTCATCTGGTCCCGAGAATTCAGCATAACATCACCTGCTTCTAAATAAAAAGCGCTTTCAACAGCAACTATTTTATTATTTTTAAAAAAGCTGTTTCATTTTATATTTTAACAATAAATGAATGGATAAATTTCTCCAAAAGGAGATAAGAAGATGTGGTCAAGGGAATGATGACAAAAACACTAATGAACATAAATTGAAACAAAAACAATGCAGCCGCACTATGTCCTAGTAGCACAAGTCAGGGAGATGCCCAAAGACACTGACCAACTGGTCAGTGACAACAGGGAAGAGAGAGGAAAACAGAAAAATAATATGATATTTTTAATATTTATTTTATTCATTTTATTTTTTATACAGGTAAGGTACAGTACATTTTCAATTTGGAGGTTTTGTGCACATTGTCTAACAATTTTTTTTTTTTTAGAGTGAGAGAAATGCTGAATAAATGCATTGTGTAACTAAAAAAAAATAATCGTTTGAATGATTGTGATTTCAGTATTTACCTAAATAATCGTGATACTGATTTTTCCATAATCGAGCAGCCCTACTGTCCATATCATCAAATGCGATTAACCTGTTCAATTTTTGTATATTTGTAAATAAAATGTAAATATCCCTGCTGTGGTTTTATTGTGTTCAGGTGGAAACTGTTGGTCAGTCGTATCGTAGAAGTTACGACTTTTAGATTTGAGACTGATTGATGATTACTGATTGTTTAAATTAAAGTTCCTTGTCTTTAAAACTAACTTTGAGGTAATTAAATATTGTTCCAAATAACTGAGTCTTAACATTGTTGATTATTTATGGTGCAGCCGTGTGTGGTCAGCTAATTATAAATTACGTTACTTAAAAATGTTACATGATTTTGATCCCCGCTGGTGAGACCTGTTACAATTTCGATCTTAATAATTATTCAGTATTTCAACTTGCTACATCTTATGTTGCCGCCATGTGCAGCAAAGTTAACAACTGCAACTTTAAAGCTGCTTTGCGAGCTGTCAATTAATACAAAGAAGAAGTTGTTTGTTTTTTTATTCATATATACTCAACAAAAATATAAACGCAACACTTTTGGTTTTGCTCCCATTTTGTATGAGATGAACTCAAAGATCTAAAACTTTTTCCACATACACAATATCACCATTTCCCTCAAATATTGTTCACAAACCAGTCGAAATCTGTGATAGTGAGCACTTCTCCTTTGCTGAGATAATCCATCCCACCTCACAGGTGTGCCATATCAAGATGCTGATTAGACACCATGATTAGTGCACAGGTGTGCCTTAGACTGCCCACAATAAAAGGCCACTCTGAAAGGTGCAGTTTTGTGTTATTGGGGGGGGGATACCAGTCAGTATCTGGTGTGACCACCATATGCCTCATGCAGTGCAACACATCTCCTTCGCATCATCCGTGAAGAGAACACCTCTCCAACGTGCCAAACGCCAGCGAATGTGAGCATTTGCCCACTCAAGTCGGTTACGACGACGAACTGGAGTCAGGTCGAGACCCCGATGAGGACCACGGGCATGCAGATGAGCTTCCCTGAGACGGTTTTTGACAGTTTGTGCAGAAATTCTTTGGTTATGCAAACCGATTGTTTCAGCAGCTGTCCGAGTGGCTGGTCTCAGACGATCTTGGAGGTGAACATGCTGGATGTGGAGGTCCTGGGCTGGTGTGGTTACACGTGGTCTGCTGTTGTGAGGCTGGTTGGATGTACTGCCAAATTCTCTGAAACGCCTTTGGAGATGGCTTATGGTAGAGAAATGAACATTCAATACATGAGCAACAGCTCTGGTTGACATTCCTGCTGTCAGCATGCCAATTGCACGCTCCCTCAAATCTTGCGACATCTGTGGCATTGTGCTGTGTGATAAAACTGCACCTTTCAGAGTGGCCTTTTATTGTGGGCAGTCTAAGGCACACCTGTGCACTAATCATGGTGTCTAATCAGCATCTTGGTATGGCACACCTGTGAGGTGGGATGGATTATCTCAGCAAAGGAGAAGTGCTCACTGTCACAGATTTAGACTGGTTTGTGAACAATATTTGAGGGAAATGGTGATATTGTGTATGTGGAAAAAGTTTTAGATCTTTGAGTTCATCTCATACAAAATGGGAGCAAAACCAAAAGTGTTGCGTTTATATTTTTGTTGAGTGTATTTTCAGGCTGTGGCTGACAACCTGTCTTTACAGCAGTGATTCACAGTGGATTTAATCATTCACATGTTGTGAAAACAACATCTTGTAGAAGTTGTTAGTGACCCGTAACATGAGGCTAACGCCTAATGTTACTATGAGAGCCTCCGTTCTAGGAAATCTATTTCAAATATATGTGATAATATGGCTTGTTGTGCCCTAAATTGTCCTAACAGATCATCAAAGAAGTGTGTGCACCAGTATTTCCACCAAGTGAAATTTTTGTATCGTTTGAAGTAACAAAATTAGTGTGTTTAAAAGATATTAGCTAACGACTAACCACAAGGAGGCAATAATCCGGTCATAATTTTTAATATCCTGCCTACACCAACCATCAAGAAAACCATTATCAAGTCCACAAAATTATGCTTTAATTAACAGTAACCCTCAAACCAGCATTAGCTTGTTAGCTTTGTTCAGTAACTCCAACATGGTGGGTGTTCGTCCCACTCAGGTCACATGGGGTCTTGCCTATGCTCCACCTCTTTACCTTTTTATGGCTTGGCCATTGGCTGCCAGAGATTAAATACTGTGTAGGAACAAATGTGAATATTCTGGTAAATGTGCAATAAAACATATTTTAAATATGACCATAAGGAGCCCAGTGACCCAGTACATCAGCATCAAATGTGGTGTAGAAAGGATCAAAACTGTAGGTTTCTATAGCTGTCTCACACACACACACACACACATTTCATCTTCATAGAGTGAAAAACTCATTCCTACTAACATGTGTTAAACATGTGTTTCTTGTTAACCTCAAAACATAAAGAGTGGAATCGCAAAAGAGACCATGTTTGATTTCTGGCTCCTTGGCTATGCAGAAGCAGAATCAGCTAATTAGAGGCCAGCTCCACTGCTGTGGAAGTATTATTGGCCAATCAGAGGCCAGCCAGACCACCACCTGACTTCCTCAGTAACCACAAATCAAGACCTGATATGTGTGTTTTCCTTTTAGTCATAATCAACTTTAAAGGGCACATCTTACTCCAGTCAACACAAGCTTTTAAAAAATGTTATACCAGATTAGAAATCATTTCTTCCCAGTCTTGAATGTCTTTGGGCTCTGATATGCTATATCAGAGCCCAAAGACATTCAAAAATATAAAGAGAGCCATTTTGATTCACTTTCAGGATGTCACGTTGGGATCCGACGTTGGCACTGACGTGAGTGTGACACATGCCTAAATTGATATGAAATCAACCAGGTGAAACGCCAACAAAAAAGATTTCCTGTCTGTGTATGAACCTGAAAGAGTACAACTCCAGGATCCTCTGCACTGCAAAGTGTATCTGTAGATCATAATTAATATGTATATGTCACAGATATGAACGAGTGCAGCTCTTCAGCATCTCACCATGTCATTTAGGTCCTTCAGACTTTTCTTTTGAGTAAATGCTTCAGGGGAGCATTAGCATGGCTAAAACCTTTCAGCTTCTGGGGGGGCTAGCAGTCGATGTGACTCACTGATTTCAAAATGCAGCTCTTTTCAACCAGATGTGTGGTACCGTGACATGTCAATCATCTGTGTTGAATCAGGGGGGTCCAGTGCAACCCTGACCTCTGCACTAGCTCCACCCATGCCAGGAAGTATTCAACATTTGACATTTCCTGTTTCACTGTTGAATAAAAATTTGGCACTTCCGAGACTCCCGAGACATAATTTGATTGAGCTAACTGACGCTGCTTGTAAGACACACACACACACACATACACACACACAAACAAAACAATCCACTGTGCTGTCCAGAGGCTGTTAGCAGGAAGAAAGAAAGAAAAGCTGGACTCATTTCTGATGTGATTTTTTTTTTTCGCTGCACTGAGGATGTACACAGTCAACCGAGCCGGTTGCGTGTGTGCGCATGCGAAGGGGACAACGACACGATGATTTCATTGAGCTAACTGACGCTGCTACACACACACACACACACACAAAATCCACTCCGCTGTAAGGGAGCAGATTCTGGATGCATGAAGACCTGTTCACATGAAACGCTGATGTGATTTTTGGCAGGACTGAGGAACTACACAGTCTTTTTTTTTTTCTTTTTTTTATGGAAGTCTGAAATCAGTGTGCAGCATCACTGGACTACACGTTACAGTTTGGACTTTAGCAGCAGTGGAACACCAAAATGTAAGTTCCTTTTCTGTTGTTTATAAATTAATAAAATATCAAATGACAAGGATCTGTTTTAGCCGTTATATAAAACAAATAATGAATGTTGTTACATTCTTTCAATGGAACAAATATTTAATTCAGTGAAAGCTGGAACATACCATTCAGCTCGGCTTTGCCTCATTGAATGGTATGTTCCAGCTTTCACCTCATGAAATATTCGTACCATTGAACGTCTACTTCTGCTGGCCGCCGTCACAATTGCATTTCTTCAGCAGAAAAATCTTTTTTGTTGCCACTGCTTAAACCTTTATGTGCCCAGTGTCTGTGCCACATATTTGTTTAATGTCTTATGTCCACTTACTTAACTTTTACACCTGGGCAAGGAACTAACCAGTTCAGTTCTGCTGGCTGTAATATGTGGATGTTTCATGCTCCCAGTTTGTCCCTCTGTGTGCATCACAGAATGCTCGCTCCCACAACACACCTGTTAACCATTTTGACATTCCACATGAAACTACACAAAAAAACACTATTAAAAATGTAGACAATACGTTCTTCCAGTCAAGTCAAACCTGCTCTGATTGGAGGAACCCCCTGTGACATCATAGAAATCAATAATCCAGGAGGACAACAAATTCTGAGCTTTTCAACCATCTGACGAAATCAGCCTAAATTCCACAAGTTTATGATTTCATATCTCAGGGCATATGGCACCACAAATTAAACACAATACACACACACACAGTATATATATATGCATGTAAATCTCCCATCTAGACGTGGTGAAGATAACTTGCTGCAGTTCAAACTGAAGATCAGAATGGGGAAGAAAAGGGGATTTAAGTGACTTTGACTTTGAAGGTGGCGTGGTTGTTGGTGCCAGACGGGCTGGTCTGAGCATTTCAGAAACTGCTGATCTACTGGGATTTTCATGCACAACCATCTCTGGGGTTTACAGAGAATAGTCTGAAAAAGAGAAGATATCTAGTGAGCAGCAGTTGAGTGGATGAAAATGCGTTGTTGATGTCAGAGGTCAGAGGAGAACGGGCAGACTGGTTGAATGGGCGACTGTGTGTTTCTGACACCTTGTTGAATCTAAGCCACAAAGAATTAAGACAGTTCTGAAGGCGAAAGGGTGTCCATCCCAGTACTAACAAGGTGTACCTAATAAAGTGGCCAGTGAGTGTGAGTAGCGGTATATAGTCCATAAATACATAAAGAAGGGTGGCATGAGGAGACCGGGTGGGAAAAAATGGACCGGAGTCGACGTCGCTTGTGACAAGATGAGTGTACATGTTTTGAAGCATAACAAATCGCTATAATTGACCAAAATTAACACGTACTTGGACAGTGACGGGACCCCAATGCATGATGGGAGCTGGAACCCAGGAGGACTGTTGTGGACTGGTCAAAGCCTGCTGTGTACTGAAGACATGACTCATGCACTGACAACCATATTTTGACGTCATGACCAAAAAAAAAAAAGAAAAATGAATATGAAAGAAATTGCCACGTCTAGAGGAATGTAAATAAAATGTGAGGATTGTGAAGCACAGAGTTTTCTGTTGACAGACATCATGATATACATCAGATCCACGTCCTGATCAGAGGTTTTTGCTGATTTGGGTGCTGGTCCTGGACAGTGGCGCTACCGCTCTCAGCCAATGGCGTGGCGCGTTGTAACAGGTTGCAGTCGACGTCACCGGCAGCGCGGGAACGCGCATGAAGAAGGAAAAGAGGCTGAGGAGGCGACGCGAGCGCGCTCAGTCATTCAACAGCGTAACGGGGCCGATCATCATGGAGGACCGGGACGCCGCTCCGGTATGGACCTTAATCAACCGACCGATGCGGAGAGCTCGTCAAGGCGGTTAAAGCGACTGATCGGCGGAGTGGAGTGTTTGTGGATTACAGGAGGCGCGTTTGGACCAGAGAGAGGAGGAGCGGCTCAGGAAGCTGACACACACACAGGAACAGACACACACAGGGACAGACACACAGACAGACAGGGACAGACAGCTGTTTTCAGTCTCGCCGGGTTGTTGTGGAGGATTTCCCTCGGTGATGGATGACTTGTCGATCAGCAGCCGCTGTCCTCAGCCTGGTCCTGTCCCGGCGGAGTGAACACGCTGATCTTCTCGGCCATGTCCGCTTCCGGCCTCGACCTGCTTTCAGCACCACTGGAGCTGGACAGCGACAGCCTGGAGCCCCGGGCCGCCGCTCCGGGGACGGACGGCTCCGTGGGTCTGGGCTCGGTCCTGGAGGAGGAGCTGGCGGCTCTGAGCGGGGAGCAGCAACCGCACGAGGAGGCGCCCGACCTGCTGTCGCTGTTCCGCCAGAAGGAGAAGGACCTGGTTCTCGCTGCTAAACTCGGCAAAGCGCTGCTGGAGAGGAACCAGGACCTGAACAAGCAATACGAGAACATGCACAAAGATCTCAACGACAAGTTAGAGGTGAGAAAAGAGCAGAACAACTCTGAATAACCATTTAAAAAAGAAAAAAAAAAGCCTGTGATTTATTTTTCCCTCTACATGATGGACGCAGTGTAAAGAAACACAACAAAGTGTTTTTAAAGTTCATGAAGTATTAAATCAACTTAAGTAAACCTGTAGTTTATGTAAGTACTATTTTAATGCCTTTATAAACTTTTTAAGTTTATAAAGGCATCCTGCTGTTAAACCCCCAAAACGTGATTCAGTTGTAAATTATCCCCAAACTGTTAATTGCATATATATATATATATATATATATATGCAGCACAGTGGCTTAGTGGTTAGCACTGTTGCCTCACAGCGAGAAGGTCATGGGTTCAATTCCCGCATGTGGCCCTTCTGTGTGGAGTTTGCATGGGTTTCCTCTGGGTGCTCCGGTTTCCTCCCACATCCAAAGACATGCGGGTGAGGTGGATTGGAATCTTTAAATTGTCCAAAGGTGTGTGAGTGGGTGTGAATGTGTTTGTCTGTTTGTGGCCCTGCGACAGACTGCCGTCCTGTCCTGGGTGTACCCCAACTCACGCTCTATGACTGCTGGGATAGGCTCCAGCACTTCTGTTTCTCTGCTGCCTGTTCGTTCAGGTCAGTATTATTTTTCCAGCTCAGAAGACAGTTCATATGGATTCAAAATAAGATTGTTGCTCGTTGTCTACCTTCCTGAGGTTAGAAACTAGTGTTTGTTTTTCTACAACATTTCTCTTAAAATTTATTGTGCCCTTTAGCGGAGGGGGAGCTTTCTGTCCTCTGTGAGTTTGACAGGTTGACTGTCCCAGTCAAATTCCTCACCTGACACTGTCCCAGGAGGGGAACACACCTAGCAGGACCGGGCGCTTGACACCAGAAGCAAGAACTGCTGGGATCACCTTCTCAGACTGTAGTGACCCCCACAAAAAAAAGCATTTTTGCAGTGATTGGGTTTGCGATCAAGAATTCCTGCAGTAATTGATCCGTAAACTGAAATCCATAAACCAGTTAAACTGAAAAACACACACACATATATATATATATATATATATATCATGAATGATATTCATGTTTTGCGAGACCTGTGTTCACGTTTTGTGAGACTCGCATTCACGTTTTGGGAGATATTTTTTCACTATTCATTTTGCAATTAATGATTTGTGGATAATTCATGATTTGCAGGTGATTCACGTTTAGAGTAGTTTGGGTCCACAGCAGGTTTTATTTTACAGCTAGAGAGAAACCAAATGATCCGCACAGCCACAGCGCTCTGATACAAAAAAAAATATTTAACAAAAAACAAACAAAAGATAAATGTAACCTTTCTGGCAACCAGCCCTTCATCAGGACGAAGGGCTGGTTGCCAGAAAGGTTACATTTATCTTTTGTTAAATATAATCTTTTGGAATCCGAGCACTGTGGCTGTGCGGATGATTTAGTTTCTCTCTTTGGTATTTTTTGGTCCTGCACACCTTTTTATGTGTTTTGGATGTCTTTATTACATGTAGTTGAAGTGGATGTGATACATTCAATCCAGTCTCATGTTTTTTTTGTGCTCCCGTGACGAAATTAGTCAAATTTTCGTGACAGGGGTTTTTTTTTAACTCACCATTACTAACCCTACTCCTACCCCCAACCCTAGCCTTAACCATAATCTAATCTCACTCCTTCCCCCCACCCTAACCATAACACCATAACCCCCCCCCCCCCCCCCCCGCTTCACTTTTAATTTTGTGCAGCCATCATGGAATGAATTAGAATGAATTCGTGTTGCCATGATGAAACTGAGGCGCTTTATGTCACAATATCAAGAACCAATAGATTAATGTATATTTTGTGCTGCTGAATCAGGTTGGATACGTTACAAAACATTCAAACATTACACATTTTTCAAAACGTATTTTTGTTGAACCGGATGTTAGTCTTTGAACTCATGTCCTTATTGGACAGTTCTGCCACTGACGTATAGAGGAAGGGGATTTGATACAGCGAAGATTCATGAAGCTGTGCAGAAGGTGACTGAAGAACTTCAAGCTCAAAGCCTGGTGTCCCGGTCAGGGTTATTATGGGGTTGTGCATGAACCGTGACACCCCCCCCCCCCATTTATAAGACAACCAACAAGGTGAAACGGACAAGAAGACAAACAAAAATAAAACCAACAAAACACACACAGCAGCTTACCTCAGTTAGGTGTGTGTGTGTGTGTGTGTGTGTGTGTGTGTGTGTGTGTGTGTGTGTGTGTGTGTGTGTGTGTACCTGAACGAGAGATAGATGATGCAGTATAAAGGTTTACATCCATAGTGGAAATAATAATAATGATGGTAGACCTTTTTCTTTTCTTTTATCCTTCAAAATAAAATTCCAATTCTAACCAGACATAAAGGGGTTAAGTGTTTGTGTGGCAGAGAGGTGAGGGTTGATTCTCATGCACAGCAGGAATCAAGATGCAAAAATGCAAATAATGAGTTTTAGGCAGGTGACAAAACAGGTCTGTAGGATGTTGATGAGTAGAGGCCGGATGGAGAGGGGTTCAATTCCTGAGTGCTGGGTGAAGTGTTCCATAGAGATGTCATCAATGAGGCCCAGTCACACCTTGATGATTTAGCCTGCATATGCCGACCGCATTAAAAACGCTGCCTTATGCTGGTGTACGTCTAATAAATTAATGCAACTGTCACACCTTAACAATAACCAGTGTATGCCAACAGCCCCGTTTCCACTAAGGGGTTCGGGTCGGTACTGCACGGTATGGTGCAGGTCAGAAACAGAGTAGATTAACATAATTTTATTTTTTTATTTTCATTTTTTATCTTGGGGGACCATTTTCACTGTGTACAGAATGCTGATGAGTCGACTGGCTGTGGTAAATGCTGCCGTGAATGAATGGAGAGTGCTGTGGCTCTTTAAACTTTTAAAGCACCAAGCGGTTGCTTTCTGATCAGGTCCGCTGATTAGATGACCTGATCAGGTCATCACAGACCTGAATAATGAAACGTTGTGATGATTTAAACTTTTAAAGTGCCAGTCGACAGCGATCAGGTGTAATCAGACCTGAATGAATCTGTGATCTGTGTGATCTGTCAGTGTGGTGATCACACCGATGGATCACAGTGATGGCGCTTTAAAAGTTTAAAGCATTACAGCGCATTATTCAGGTCTGATCACACCAGACTGATCAGGTCGTCTGATGATCACACTGACAGCGACGGTACTTTAAAAGTTTAAAGAGTTACAGTTCTTTATTTGGTCACACCTGATCGCGGTTGACTGGCACTTTAAAAGTTTAAATTATCACAGCGCTTCTGTGTGATCAGAGCGTGACAACAGCATCCTCTGAGAAACACACCTGCAGCAGAAAAACCACAGAGGGACTTGTTTTAAAACGCTGTTTCCAGCCCCAACAAGGAACTAAAGTATTTTCAAAAATCAGGACATTTATGTGGATACGTGTCCGTCAGACTGTGATGATGGATTGGACTGAAGCAAACAGGTAATATTTACTTTGTGTGTGAATGAAACAGTCCATCTGCATGAGGACTGCAAGTTTCAGCCAATCAATGGACAGCATTAATGGACGTATTTAGACTTATGAATAAATTACAAGAAACGTGTGCCAACAATCGCATAACTTACCTACAACTTATGTCCCACATGTGCGGGACATATGAGTCATATGCTGGCATACATTGAAAATTTTCAGCATGCGCAGCATGCTGGTATACGCTGGCTAAAGGTGTGACAGGGTCTTGCACTATACTGATGTTATTCCTAAATTTCCAATTCATGAGGATACATGTCTTGGCTATATTTAGGGCTTAGAGAATAAATTTATTGTTGGAACTCATCAGGTTTATTGTTGAGGTGTCACCAAGTAAGCAGAGAGAGGGGGATAAGGGGATGTGGCAACCCAAAAACTCTGACTGACTTTGCGACCTCATACCAAAATAGTTGAACAGGTGTGCAGTTTCAGATGGCGTGGGTAAAAGTTTCTTTTGGGTGCAGTTAGTACAAATGTCTGATGATAGTCTCATTTTAAACATTTTCTGTCGTGTGAAGTGCAACATATCTTGTATTGCATTAACTCAAGATTTGCATTTTTTGTCATAAGATAAATGTTTTTATCATAGTATAAATGTTTTCCTCTCCGGGAACCATCACCTTATCGTGGTGGAGAGGTTTGTGTGCAGCTATGAAAATGAGAGCTGTGTTGTCTGGTGCCTTTGTGCTCCTGGTAGGGTTTCCCATGGCAAATTGGTCTCAGGCGAGAGGCCAGACTAAGAATGGTTCCTAAGACACCATGACAAAACGAGGCAGAGGAAATGTGACCCGGCCCAGAGGAAGCCTGGGGCCCTCATCTGGAGCCAGGCATGGATGTAAGGCCCGTCAGCGAGCGCCTGGTGGCTGGGCTTCCCACGGAGCCCATTCGGGCACTGCCCGAAAAAGCAACGTGGACTTTCCATCACCACCCTGTGGGCTCACCACCCGTAGGGGGAACCACTGGTGTCGGGTGCGCTGTCTATTGGGTGGCAGTGAAAGTCAAGGGCCTCGGCGGACCAGACCCGGGTGGCAGGGGCTAGCTCTGGGGGTGTGGAACGTCACCTCGCTGTGGGGGAAGGAGCCGGAGCTTGTGCGGGAGGTGGAACTATACCAGTTAGATCTGGTGGGCCTCGCCTCCATGCACAGCCTCGGCTGTGGAACCACTCTCCTTGATAGGGGTTGACCTTATTCTTCTCTAAGGGTTGCCCAGGGTGAGAGGCATCGGGCAGGGGTGGGTATACTCACAAGTCCCCGGCTGAGCGCCACTACATTGGAGTTTACCCCGGTAGATGAGAGGGTCGCCTCCCTGCACCTTTGGGTGGCGGGGGGGAAAATTCTGACTGTTGTTTGTGCGTATGCCCCGAACAGCAGTTTGAAGTATTTGGCCTTCTTGGAGTCCCTGAATGGAGTCCTGTATGGGGCTCTGGTGGGGGACTCCATTGTTCTGCTGGGGGACTTCAAAATGCATGTGGGCAATGACAGAAACACCTGGCATGATTGGGAGGAACAGCCTCCCCGATCTAAACCTGAATAGTCATTTGTTATTGGACTTCTGTTCTAGTCATGGACTGTCCATAACAAACACCATGTTCGAACATAAGGATGCTCATAAGTGTACACGGTACCTGAGCACCCTAGGCCGAAGATTGATGATCGATTTTCTAGCTTTTCTAGCATCCCTGTGGTGGTTGGGGGCATTGAACCAGAATGGGCAATGTTCACAGCTTCAATTGCTGAAGCTGCTGCGGGGAGCTGTGGCCTGAAGGTCTTAGGTGCCTCAAGGGGTGGCAAACCTTAAAGGTACCCCCGCAAGGTACTTGAACTCCTTCATTTGGGGTAAGACTGTATTCCCTCCCAGAGTAGGCAATCCATCAGTTTCCTGCTGAGAACCATTTTCTCAGATTTAGAAGTGCTGATCCTCATACCAGCCGCTTCACACTCGGCTGCAAACCAATCCAGTGAGTGTTGGAGGTCACCGGGCGATGAAGCCAACAGGATTACATCATCTGCAAAAAGCAGAGATGAGACCCTGAGCCCACCAAACTGGAAACCCTCCTCCCCCCAACTACACCTCAATATCCTGTCCATGAATATCCCAAACAGGATTGGTGACAAGGCGCAGCCGTGGCGGAGGCCAGCCTCCACCAGAAATGAGTCCGACTTACTACTGAGCACCCGAACACAGCTCTCGCTTTGTGAGTACAGAGATTGGATGGCCCTGAGAAGGGACCCCCTCAATCCATACTCCCACAGCACCTCCCACAGTATCTCCCGGGGTACCCAATCATACGCCTTCTCCAAGTCCACAAAACACATGTAGACCGGGTGGGCATACTGCCAGGCACCCTCCAGTATCCTTGTGAGAGTAAAAAGCTGGTCGGTTGTTCCACGACCACAATGGAACCCGCATTGTTCCTCTTCAATTAGAGGTTCGACTATCGGCCGAACCCTCCTTTCAAGCACCCTGGAGTAGACTTTACCAGGGAGGCCCTTGTGATGCCCTTGTAGTTGGTACACACTCTCTGGACCCCGTTTTTAAATATGGGGACCACCACCCCAGTTTGTCACTCCTCAGGCACTGTCCCAGACCTCAACGCAGTGTTGAAGAGAAGTCTCATCCAAGACAGTCCTTCCACACCTAGAGCCTTCAACATTTCTGGACGGATCTTACCAACCCCCGGGGCCTTGCCACTGCGGAGTTGTTTGACCTCAGTGACTTCCACCAGGGAAATTGATGAAAGTCCTCCATCAGCTTCCAGCTCTGTGCCTACTGTAGAGGGCGCTCCAGTTTGATGCAGGAGTTCCGCAAAGGGTTCCTTCCAGCGCCGGATTACATCCTAAGTTGAGGTCAATAGAGTCCCATCCTTACTGTCGACAGCTTGGATGGTTCCCCGTTTTCCCCTCCTGAGGTGCCTCACGGTCCGCCAGAAGCACCTTGGTGCCGACCGAAAGTCCTTCTCCGTGGTTGCTCCGAACTCCTCCCACACCAGCTGCTTTGCCTCCCTCACAGGAGAGGCTGCTACCCTTCGGGCCGGTCGGTACCTTGCCTCTGGAGTCCTCCGAGATAACATACCCTGGGTTTATGTACGAGGTTAAAAATAATCAGAATACAACATGATTCACAGTTTAATTCACAATTTCCCACAATTGAACATACTTTCATCTTCTCAGTGGTTTCAGTGGTTTGAAATGCTTTTTCCCTCCAAACCTAGTCCCATTAAATTTGATCCTAAGTACTGCTTTTGGTTTGTTGTCTTGCAGCACTTGGAGCAGGAGAAGCATGAGTTGCGTCGACGTCTGGAAAGTCGAGAGGGGGAGTGGGAGAGCCGCGTAGCCGAATTGGAGACAGACGTCCAGCAGCTCCAGGGTGAACTGGAGCGCCACCAGGTCCAGCTGAGGGAAATCGAGAAGGACAGAACGAAGGCCATCACTGAACTCTCCGACCAGAATCACAGACTGCTGGAGCAACTCAGTAGGGTGAGGAGTCGTCCTTGTGTGTGGCAGGTGTAGCTCCCGAGGAGAGTCACGAGTGTCAGTTTGAGGAAATAAAGAACATGTGGTTCAGGCTGCAATACTATGATGCCAGCAATGCTTTACAGTTGCAGTTTCCCTGTTCTACGACTAGTTGTTGTGTGTACACATGGTCAGAGCTTTGTGTATATTTACACACATTTCTAAGAAGAAAGTTAAAGGATCTTTCAACACTTCACATTTTGAAAAAACTCAGCAGTTATGTGGGTTATGACAGAACAATCAGCACGTAAAGATTTGTCCACAACTCGATCAGAATGTGTTGCATCGGACATTCAAACAGACGATTGTACTGAAATTACTGTATTGTCAGAAATGCAATTAAATAAAATAACAAAACATCCCGAGCCTGGGGAGCAATGTGAGCAGATCCAGTGAGTTAGGGATGGAATTATGGGAAAATTGCCATCTACTGGCCATCCAGTAGATGGCACTATTCATGGCAGTGTGAAGAGCAATTGCCACACATTCACTAAAAGTGCTGAATTACTTAACAAACAGAATTTTCAGGTTTCAAATTGTCTTTTTTTTTTTTTTACAAATGAAATAAATGACATATTTACAAATACAGATTTATTTGTAAAACCCGCCACACGTTACAGTTACTTGTGTGTTATATACTGACCAACCACTGATGTCAGGAAATTAATTTTCCAATAATGCATTGCGGCATGTGTGTCTTTAAATGCTAAAACCTTCGCAATTAGTGCATTACTGTAAAAGTAAAACATATAGCTCATATTTTCACTTTGTAAATTGACAGAGGTGACATTAATTTCAGTAACTTGTCTGGAATTAGTTTGTTTAAAATTTTAACCATAAGTCAAAACTGTCTGCCTGTACATTACTTGTGTGATGTGCCTGCAGGTCTGTATGGTATGAAAATATATTTTTTTTCCCTCCCTCTTCCTTTGCCACTGGTAATCAGCTTTCCTCTGCTGGCAGAGGATTGAGCACTGCCACTCATAGCTGTCTGTCTACTACAAAACATGTAACAGGCAGGCATTAAAAGCTATGATTTTAGACTTTACTAATGTTTTTAACTGTTAAGCTTTATTCACTACACCTGCAAAAATATGTTAGCGGTCTAAAAGTGATCAGAACAAAATTTATCGGACGCTAATTGGTGTGTTGATGGTTTTCAAAGTTATCTGAAAAGCTAAAACACTAACAAAAACGTTAGTTTTGATAATTAGCTGTTAGCAGATTAGCGGAACTGTGCCCACCACTACAACAGTATGAATGAGGTCAACCACAAGCATCTTTTTCTCTTTTTAGTCTTTTCCCCCATTTTGTGTTTGTTGTCTTTCTTAGCCATAAACTGTATACTGGACAAACCCTGCATGACGTTGCCCATAGGGTTTCTGTCAAGATGCCACTAACATACAAAATGAAACATGAAAATTTCCCTCAACAGCACTACTGGAGCACAGACGCCGCACAACAAGCTGTTTTCTTACATATATTTGTATAAAATGCTTAGAAAAGGTAGACAGAGTCCTCCAGTCACATCTAGGATTCTCTGCTCGCGCAGCTCTGAGTCTGAACTCTCGGCTCAGCGGCACACACTACCTACTGGCTTCTATGAGACTCTGCTCACTGTTGGAGGTTCCACTCAAGTGGCCAGTCAAGAAACTGCAACTTTTTCCCTCTTCCAAGTGGCTTTGTTTTCAACAGCCCAGGTTGAGGCTCATTCTCCACCTGCGCTTGTCCCTCATCCGTGGACTGTAACTGAGTGATTCTAACTGTATACAGCTCTGACAGGAGGAAATGTCAAATTATCAATCAATCAATCAATCAATTTTTTTATATAGCGCCAAATCACAACAAACAGTTGCCCCAAGGCGCTTTATATTGTAAGGCAAGGCCATACAATAATTATGTAAAACCCCAACGGTCAAAACGACCCCCTGTGAGCAAGCACTTGGCTACATTGGGAAGGAAAAACTCCATTTTAACAGGAAGAAACCTCCAGCAGAACCAGGCTCAGGGAGGGCAGTCTTCTGCTGGGACTGGTTGGGGCTGAGGGAGAGAACCAGGAAAAAGACATGCTGTGGAGGGGAGCAGAGATCGATCACTAATGATTAAATGCAGAGTGGTGCATACAGAGCAAAAAGAGAAAGAAACAGTGCATCATGGGAACCCCCCAGCAGTCTACGTCTATAGCAGCATAACTAAGGGATGGTTCAGGGTCACCTGATCCAGCCCTAACTATAAGCTTTAGCAAAAAGGAAAGTTTTAAGCCTAATCTTAAAAGTAGAGAGGGTGTCTGTCTCCCTGATCTGAATTGGGAGCTGGTTCCACAGGAGAGGAGCCTGAAAGCTGAAGGCTCTGCCTCCCATTCTACTCTTACAAACCCTAGGAACTACAAGTAAGCCTGCAGTCTGAGAGCGAAGCGCTCTATTGGGGTGATATGGTACTACGAGGTCCCTAAGATAAGATGGGACCTGATTATTCAAAACCTTATAAGTAAGAAGAAGAATTTTAAATTCTATTCTAGAATTAACAGGAAGCCAATGAAGAGAGGCCAATATGGGTGAGATATGCTCTCTCCTTCTAGTCCCCGTCAGTACTCTAGCTGCAGCATTTTGAATTAACTGAAGGCTTTTTAGGGAACTTTTAGGACAACCTGATAATAATGAATTACAATAGTCCAGCCTAGAGGAAATAAATGCATGAATTAGTTTTTCAGCATCACTCTGAGACAAGACCTTTCTGATTTTAGAGATATTGCGTAAATGCAAAAAAGCAGTCCTACATATTTGTTTAATATGCGCTTTGAATGACATATCCTGATCAAAAATGACTCCAAGATTTCTCACAGTATTACTAGAGGTCAGGGTAATGCCATCCAGAGTAAGGATCTGGTTAGACACCATGTTTCTAAGATTTGTGGGGCCAAGTACAATAACTTCAGTTTTATCTGAGTTTAAAAGCAGGAAATTAGAGGTCATCCATGTCTTTATGTCTGTAAGACAATCCTGCAGTTTAGCTAATTGGTGTGTGTCCTCTGGCTTCATGGATAGATAAAGCTGGGTATCATCTGCGTAACAATGAAAATTTAAGCAATACCGTCTAATAATACTGCCTAAGGGAAGCATGTATAAAGTGAATAAAATTGGTCCTAGCACAGAACCTTGTGGAACTCCATAATTAACTTTAGTCTGTGAAGAAGATTCCCCATTTACATGAACAAATTGTAATCTATTAGATAAATATGATTCAAACCAGCGCAGCGCAGTGCCTTTAATACCTATGGCATGCTCTAATCTCTGTAATAAAATTTTATGGTCAACAGTATCAAAAGCAGCACTGAGATCTAACAGAACAAGCACAGAGATGAGTCCACTGTCTGAGGCCATAAGAAGATCATTTGTAACCTTCACTAATGCTGTTTCTGTACTATGATGAATTCTAAAACCTGACTGAAACTCTTCAAATAGACCATTCCTCTGCAGATGATCAGTTAGCTGTTTTACAACTACCCTTTCAAGAATTTTTGAGAGAAAAGGAAAGTTGGAGATTGGCCTATAATTAGCTAAGATAGCTGGGTCAAGTGATGCCTTTTTAAGTAATGGTTTAATTACTGCCACCTTAAAAGCCTGTGGTACATAGCCAACTAACAAAGATAGATTGATCATATTTAAGATCGAAGCATTAAATAATGGTAGGGCTTCCTTGAGCAGCCTGGTAGGAATGGGGTCTAATAAACATGTTGATGGTTTGGATGAAGTAACTAATGAAAATAACTCAGACAGAACAATCGGAGAGAAAGAGTCTAACCAAATACCGGCATCACTGAAAGCAGCCAAAGATAACGATACGTCTTTGGGATGGTTATGAGTAATTTTTTCTCTAATAGTTAAAATTTTGTTAGCAAAGAAAGTCATGAAGTCATTACTAGTTAAAGTTAATGGAATACTGAGCTCAATAGAGCTCTGACTCTTTGTCAGCCTGGCTACAGTGCTGAAAAGAAACCTGGGGTTGTTCTTATTTTCTTCAATTAGTGATGAGTAGAAAGATGTCCTAGCTTTACGGAGGGCTTTTTTATAGAGCAACAGACTCTTTTTCCAGGCTAAGTGAAGATCTTCTAAATTAGTGAGACGCCATTTCCTCTCCAACTTACGGGTTATCTGCTTTAAGCTACGAGTTTGTGAGTTATACCACGGAGTCAGGCACTTCTGATTTAAAGCTCTCTTTTTTAGAGGAGCTACAGCATCCAAAGTTGTCTTCAATGAGGATGTAAAACTATTGATGAGATACTCTATCTCACTTACAGAGTTTAGGTAGCTACTCTGCACTGTGTTGGTATATGGCATTAGAGAACATAAAGAAGGAATCATATCCTTAAACCTAGTTACAGCGCTTTCTGAAAGACTTCTAGTGTAATGAAACTTATTCCCCACTGCTGGGTAGTCCATCAGAATAAATGTATATGTTATTATGAAATGATCAGACAGAAGGGAGTTTTCAGGGAATACTGTTAAGTCTTCAATTTCCATACCATAAGTCAGAACAAGATCTAAGATATGATTAAAGTGGTGGGTGGACTCATTTACTTTTTGAGCAAAGCCAATAGAGTCTAATAATAGATTAAATGCAGTGTTGAGGCTGTCATTCTCAGCATCTGTGTGGATGTTAAAATTGCCCACTATAATTATCTTATCTGAGCTAAGCACTAAGTCAGACAAAAGGTCTGAAAATTCACAGAGAAACTCACAGTAACGACCAGGTGGACGATAGATAATAACAAATAAAACTGTTTTTTTGGACTTCCAATTTGGATGGACAAGACTAAGAGTCAAGCTTTCAAATGAATTAAAGCTCTGTCTGGGTTTTTGATTAATTAATAAGCTGGAATGGAAGATTGCTGCTAATCCTCCGCCCCGGCCCGTGCTACGAGCATTCTGACAGTTAGTGTGACTCGGGGGTGTTGACTCATTTAAACTAACATATTCATCCTGCTGTAACCAGGTTTCTGTTAGGCAGAATAAATCAATATGTTGATCAATTATTACATCATTTACCAACAGGGACTTAGAAGAGAGAGACCTAATGTTTAATAGACCACATTTAACTGTTTTAGTCTGTGGTGCAGTTGAAGGTGCTATATTATTTTTTCTTTTTGAATTTTTATGCTTAAATAGATTTTTGCTGGTTATTGGTAGTCTGGGAGCAGGCACCGTCTCTACGGGGATGGGGTAATGAGGGGATGGCAGGGGGAGAGAAGCTGCAGAGAGGTGTGTAAGACTACAACTCTGCTTCCTGGTCCCAACCCTGGATAGTCACGGTTTGGAGGATTTAAGAAAATTGGCCAGATTTCTAGAAATGAGAGCTGCTCCATCCAAAGTGGGATGGATGCCGTCTCTCCTAACAAGACCAGGTTTTCCCCAGAAGCTTTGCCAATTATCTATGAAATTGGCAAATTATCTATGAAATTGGCAAATTATCCCAAGGAGACTGTGCTGTGGTGAGGCCATTAGAGTCCTGCTATTTTTAAGTCCTTTCCCTGAATAGTTATAGCTGAAGAGTTTAACTTTAGAGTAATTGACCTGTTCTTGGTAGGATCGCTGTGCTGCAGAAAATATGGAACTGCAGGTGCAGTGACACGCCATAAGAAGTGAGGAAGACCACAGCGCTGGAAGGATTAGGCTCTAATCCATCCTAATAGACTTTACCATGTGCATTAGGTCAGCAGCCACAACAACTCAAGTCCACACTCTGGTTAATTAGTAACAGCAGGTGTCTCTACTTCTTATTATGTCTTTCCAAGAGGTGATTAAACTCCAGCTACATCTGTGACGAGTCTCCAGATTGCAGTATGTTGTGTGTACTCCTCAGCAGACCCGAGGAAGGCTGTCGGACAACTAACACAAACCAGTCCAGTTGACTCCACCCTCATGCACTGTCAGGCAGAAATGGCCTCATGGCTGGAGAGGACATGTATGTGCAGACGTGTCAGTTAATTTCTCCATAAGGTCATGATAAAAGTATAGATTATATGTAAGAAATAGATTAAATAGACTCCATCAATCTGGGATTAGACCTGGGGGTACGAATCTGTAGACGCATGAGGACAGACAATCTGCTCAGGTCTAATCTGATCAGAGTGAAAAGCCGAGAGGAGAATGCTGTCCAATTACTCCACGCACTCCAGCACACTTTCTGAGTGAGTTTTATGTCCATCAGCCTCTGAAGCACGGGTCAGCAAACACGCCGCGCTGAGGGGGTGGGATTACCGTCAATTTAGCAGCAGCTTGTTGTTTGACTTAATCTTGATGTCTGCTAAACCTGTTGCCATTACACATAATGACCCCGACAAATGTACATAAAAAAAACTCAAGAATCCTGCAGATCTCATCTTAGCCTGTTCAGCAGTTGATGTAATGTCTTCTGGACAAATGGATGGTAGAAAAACACAAGTTATTTCAGAATGATTCAGAGTACATACTTAAGCCAAGGCCAAAAAACCCCAAATGTTGAAACTTTTATTGTTGTTGTTGTTCTGGGGTGCTGTGATGAACTGGTGGCCTGCCCCAGGTGGAGTGCCAACAAACCTAGAATGTGTAGGTTCCATGTGTGATACTGTGTAGGTTCTATATGTGATGCTGTGTAGGTCCCATGTGTGATACTGTGTAGGTTCTATATGTGATGCTGTGTAGGTTCTATATCTGATGCTGTGTAGGTCCCATATGTGATACTGTGTAGGTTCTATATGTGATGCTGTGTAGGTCCCATGTGTGATACTGTGTAGGTTCTATATGTGATACTGTGTAGGTTCTATATGTGATGCTGTGTAGGTTCTATATCTGATGCTGTGTAGGTTCCATGTGTGATACTGTGTTGGTTCTATATGTGATGCTGTGTAGGTTCTATATCTGATGCTGTGTAGGTCCCATATGTGATACTGTGTAGGTTCTATATGTGATGCTGTGTAGGTCCCATGTGTGATACTGTGTAGGTTCTATATGTGATACTGTGTAGGTTCTATATGTGATGCTGTGTAGGTTCTATATCTGATGCTGTGTAGGTCCCATATGTGATACTGTGTAGGTTCTATATGTGATGCTGTGTAGGTCCCATGTGTGATACTGTGTAGGTTCTATATGTGATACTGTGTAGGTTCTATATGTGATGCTGTGTAGGTCCCATGTGTGATACTGTGTAGGTTCTATATGTGATACTGTGTAGGTTCTATATGTGATGCTGTGTAGGTCCCATGTGTGATACTGTGTAGGTTCTATATGTGATGCTGTGTAGGTCCCATGTGTGATACTGGGTAGGTGCTATTTGTGATACTGTGTAGATTCTATATGTGATGCTGTGTAGATCCCATGTGTGATACTGTGTAGGTTCTATATGTGATGCTGTGTAGGTCCAATGTGTGATACTATGTAGGTTCTATATGTGATGTTGTGTAGGTTCCATGTGTGATACTGTGTTGGTTCCATATGTGATGCTGTGTAAGTCCCATGTGTGATACTGTGTAGGTTCTATATGTGATACTGTGTAGGTTCTATATGTTATGCTGTATAGGTCCCATGTGCGATACTGTGTAGATTCAATGTGTGATACTGTGTAGGTTCTATATGTGATGCTGTCTTGGTTCCATATGTGATACTGTGTAGGTTCTATATGTGATGCTGTGTTGGTTCCATATGTTATGCTGTGTAGGTCCCATGTGTGATACTGTGTAGGTTCTATATGTGATGCTGTGTAGGTCCCATGTGTGATACTGTGTAGGTCCTATATGTGATGCTGTGTAGGGCCCATGTGTGATACTGTGTAGGTTGTATATGTGATACTGTGTTGGTTCTATATGTGATGCTGTGTAGATCGCATGTGTGATACTGTGTAGATCCCATGTGTGATACTGTGTAGGTCCTATATATGATGCTGTGTTGGTTCCATATGTGATACTGTATAGGTTCTATATGTCATACTGTGTAGGTTCTATATGTGATGTTGTGTTGGTTCCATATGTGATACTGTGTAGGTTCTATATGTGATGCTGTGTAGGTCCCATGTGTGATAATGTGTAGGTTCCATGTGTGATACTGTGTAGGTTCTATATGTGATGCTGTCTTGGTTCCATATGTGATACTGTGTAGGTTCTATATGTGATGCTGTGTTGGTTCCATATGTTATGCTGTCTAGGTCCCATGTGTGATACTGTATAGGTTCTATATGTGATGCTGTGTAGGTTCTATATGTGATGCTGTGTAGGTCCCATGTGTGATACTGTGTAGGTCCTATATGTGATGCTGTGTAGG
Source organism: Thalassophryne amazonica (assembly GCF_902500255.1). Classification (NCBI taxonomy): domain Eukaryota; kingdom Metazoa; phylum Chordata; class Actinopteri; order Batrachoidiformes; family Batrachoididae; genus Thalassophryne; species Thalassophryne amazonica. Next base: position 9,908,419 of record NC_047107.1, on the reverse strand, counting down.
GCCCATGTGTGATACTGTGTAGGTCCTATATGTGATGCTGTGTTGGTTCCATATGTGATACTGTATAGGTTCTATATGTGATACTGTGTAGGTTCTATATGTGATGTTGTGTTGGTTCCATATGTGATACTGAGTAGGTTCCATGTGTGATACTGTGTAGGTTCCATGTGTGATACTGTGTATGTTCTATATGTGATACTGTGTAGGTTCCATGTGTGATGCTGTGTAGGTTCCATGTGTGATGCTGTGTAGGTTCCATGTGTGATGCTGTGTAGGTTCTATATGTGATGCTGTGTAGGTCCCATGTGTGATACTGTGTAGGTTCCATGTGTGATACTGTGTAGGTTCTATATGTGATGCTGTCTTGGTTCCATATGTGATGCTGTGTTGGTTCCATATGTTATGCTGTGTAGGTTGCATGTGTGATACTGTGTAGGTTCCATATGTGATGCTGTGTAGGTCGCATGTGTGATACTGTGTAGGTCCTATATGTGATGCTGTGTAGAGCCCATGTGTGATACTGTGTAGGTCCTATATGTGATGCTGTGTTGGTTCCATATGTGATACTGTATAGGCTCTATATGTGATACTGTGTAGGTTCTATATGTGATGTTTTGTTGGTTCCATATGTGATACTGTGTAGGTCCCATGTGTGATACTGTGTAGGTTCCATGTGTGATACTGTGTAGGTTCTATATGTGATGCTGTGTTGGTTCCATATGTGATGCTGTGTAGGTCCTATGTGTGATACTGTGTAGGTTCCATATGTGATACTGTGTAGGTTCTACATGTGATACTGTGTAGGTTCTACATGTGATGCTGTGTAGGTTCCATGTGTGATACTGTGTAGGTGCTATATGTGATACTGTGTATGTTCTATATGTGATACTGTGTAGGTTCTATATGTGATGCTGTGTAGATTCTATATGTGATGCTGTGTAGGTTCTATATGTTATGCTGTGTAGGTGCCATGTGTAATACTGTGTAGGTTCTATATGTGATGCTGTGTAGGTCCCATGTGTGATACTGTGTAGGTTCAATATGTGACACTGTTTTGGATCTGTATGTGATACTGTGTTGCCTATGTATGTGATACTGTGTAGGTCCTATATGTGATGCTGTGTAGTTGCCATGTCTGATACTGTGTAGGTCCTATATGTGTAGGTGGATGTTCTATATGTGATGCTGTGTAGATCCCATGTGTGATATTGTGTAGGTCCTATATGTGATACTGTGTTGGTTCCATATGTGATACTGTGTAGGTTCTATATGTGATACGGTGTAGGTTCTATATGTGATGTTGTGTAGGTCGCATGTGTGATACTGTGTCGGTTCCACGTGTGATACTGTGTAGGTTCTATATGTTATGCTGTGTAGGTCCCATGTGTGAAACTGTGTAGGTTCAATATGTCACACTGTATTGGTTCTGTATGTGATACTGTGTTGGTTCTGTATGTGATACTGTGTAGGTCCTATATGTGATGCTGTGTAGTTGCCATGTGTGATACTGTGTAGGTCCTATATGTGATGCTGTATAGGTTCCAGGTGTGATACTGTGTAGGTCCTATATGTGTAGATGGATGTTCTATATGTGATGCTGTGTAGGTCCCATGTGTGATACTGTGTAGGTCCTATATGTGATGCTGTGTAGGGCCCATGTGTGATACTGTGTAGGTCCTATATGTGATGCTGTGTTGGTTCCATATGTGATACTGTATAGGTTCTATATGTGATACTGTGTAGGTTCTATATGCGATGTTGTGTTGGTTCCATATGTGATACTGTGTAGGTCCCATGTGTGATACTGTGTAGGTTCTATATGTTATGCTGTGTACGTGCTATATGTTATGCTGTGTAGGTTCTATATATGATGCTGTGTCGGTTCCGTATGTGATACTGTGTTTTTTCTGTATGTGATACTGTGTAGGTTCTGTATGTGATTCTGTGTAGGTCCCATGTGTGATACTGTGTAGGTTCCATGTGTGATGCTGTGTCGGTTCTATATGTGATGCTGTGTAGGTTCTATATGTGATACTTTGTCTGTTCTCTATGTGATACTGTGTTGGTTCCATATATGATACTGTGTAGGTTCTATATGTGATACTGTGTCGATTCCATATGTGATACTGTGTAGGTTCAACATGTGATACTGTGTAGGTTTGTATGTGATGTTGTGTATGTTCTATATGTGATGCTGTGTAGGTCCCATGTGTGATACTGTGTAGGTTCTATATGTGATGCTGTGTCGGTTCCGTATGTGATACTGTGTAGGTTCTATATGTGATAAAGTGTAGGTTCTGTATGTGATTCTGTGTAGGTTCTATATGTGATGCTGTGTAGATCCCATGTGTGATACTATGTAGGTCCTATATGTGATACTGTGTTGGTTCCATATGTGATACTGTGTAGGTTCAACATGTGATACTGTGTAGGTTTGTATGTGATGTTGTGTATGTTCTATATGTGATGCTGTGTAGGTCCCATGTGTGATACTGTGTAGGTTCTATATGTGATGCTGTGTCGGTTCCGTATGTGATACTGTGTAGGTTCTATATGTGATAAAGTGTAGGTTCTGTATGTGATTCTGTGTAGGTTCTATATGTGATGCTGTGTAGATCCCATGTGTGATACTATGTAGGTCCTATATGTGATACTGTGTTGGTTCCATATGTGATACTGTGTAGGTTCTATATGTGATACTGTGTATGTTCTATATGTGATACTGTGTAGGTCCCATGTGTGATACTGTGTAGATTCTATATGTGATACTGTATATGTTCTATATGTGATACTGTTTAGGTTCTATATGTTATACTGTGTAGGTCCCATGTTGATACTGTGTAGGTTCTATATGTGATGCCGTGTAGGTCCCATGTGTGATGTTGTGTATGTTCTATATGTGATACTGTGTAGGTTCTATATGTGATGCTGTGTAGGTCCCATGTGTGATACTGTGTAGGTTCTATATTTTATGCTGTGTAGGTCCCATGTTGATACTGTGTAGGTCCTATATGTAATGCTGTGTAGGTCCCATGTGTGATACTGTGTAGGGTCTGTATGTGATAATGTGTAGGTTCCATATGTGATACTGTTTAGGTTCTATATGTTATACTGTGTAGGTCCCATGTTGATACTGTGTAGGTTCTATATGTGATGCCGTGTAGGTCCCATGTGTGATGTTGTGTATGTTCTATATGTGATACTGTGTAGGTTCTATATGTGATGCTGTGTAGGTCCCATGTGTGATACTGTGTAGGTTCTATATGTGATGCTGTGTAGGTCCCATGTTGATACTGTGTAGGTCCTATATGTAATGCTGTGTAGGTCCCATGTGTGATACTGTGTAGGGTCTGTATGTGATAATGTGTAGGTTCAATATGTGACACTGTTTTGGTTCTGTATGTGATACTGTGTTGCTTCTGTATGTGATACTGTGTAGGTCCTATATGTGATGCTGTGTAGTTGCCATGTCTGATACTGTGTAGGTCCTATATGTGTAGGTGGATGTTCTATATGTGATGCTGTGTAGATCCCATGTGTGATATTGTGTAGGTCCTATATGTGATACTGTGTTGGTTCCATATGTGATACTGTGTAGGTTCTATATGTGATACGGTGTAGGTTCTATATGTGATGTTGTGTAGGTCGCATGTGTGATACTGTGTCGGTTCCACGTGTGATACTGTGTAGGTTCTATATGTTAGGCTCTGTAGGTCCCATGTGTGAAACTGTGTAGGTTCAATATGTCACACTGTATTGGTTCTGTATGTGATACTGTGTTGGTTCTGTATGTGATACTGTGTAGGTCCTATATGTGATGCTGTGTAGTTGCCATGTGTGATACTGTGTAGGTCCTATATGTGATGCTGTATAGGTTCCAGGTGTGATACTGTGTAGGTCCTATATGTGTAGATGGATGTTCTATATGTGATGCTGTGTAGGTCCCATGTGTGATACTGTGTAGGTCCTATATGTGATGCTGTGTAGGGCCCATGTGTGATACTGTGTAGGTCCTATATGTGATGCTGTGTTGGTTCCATATGTGATACTGTATAGGTTCTATATGTGATACTGTGTAGGTTCTATATGCGATGTTGTGTTGGTTCCATATGTGATACTGTGTAGGTCCCATGTGTGATACTGTGTAGGTTCTATATGTTATGCTGTGTACGTGCTATATGTTATGCTGTGTAGGTTCTATATGTGATACTTTGTAGGTTCTATATGTGATACTGTGTTGGTTCCATATATGATACTGTGTAGGTTCTATATGTGATACTGTGTAGGTTCAACATGTGATACTGTGTAGGTTTGTATGTGATGTTGTGTATGTTCTATATGTGATGCTGTGTAGGTCCCATGTGTGATACTGTGTAGGTTCTATATGTGATGCTGTGTCGGTTCCGTATGTGATACTGTGTAGGTTCTATATGTGATAAAGTGTAGGTTCTGTATGTGATTCTGTGTAGGTTCTATATGTGATGCTGTGTAGATCCCATGTGTGATACTATGTAGGTCCTATATGTGATACTGTGTTGGTTCCAAATGTGATACTGTGTAGGTTCTATATGTGATACTGTGTATGTTCTATATGTGATACTGTGTAGGTCCCATGTGTGATACTGTGTAGATTCTATATGTGATACTGTATATGTTCTATATGTGATACTGTTTAGGTTCTATATGTTATACTGTGTAGGTCCCATGTTGATACTGTGTAGGTTCTATATGTGATGCCGTGTAGGTCCCATGTGTGATGTTGTGTATGTTCTATATGTGATACTGTGTAGGTTCTATATTTTATGCTGTGTAGGTCCCATGTTGATACTGTGTAGGTCCTATATGTAATGCTGTGTAGGTCCCATGTGTGATACTGTGTAGGGTCTGTATGTGATAATGTGTAGGTTCCATATGTGATACTGTGTAGATTCTATATGTGATACTGTGTAGGTCCCACGTGTGATACTGTGTAGGTTCTATATGTGATACTGTGTATGTTCTATATGTGATACTGTGTAGGTTCTATATGTGATGTTGTGTATGTTCTATCAGAATTTTGGCTCTCTGTTGGGACTGTTTACACAGAGACTGCTACCTGCTGCTTTGGACTTTGAACTAACAGTCTTTTTCAAGACTTTTTTACTTTTTTACCTTTTTACTTTTTTTACTTTTTTACTGTGCTCCAACGCCTAAGGAAGACCTCTAACGGTCGAAACATCGCGACGGAGCACTTTTATCAGCTAACTTTCATCAGCGTTGGCAAGCTAACTAGCTTGCTAACGCTTTCGTTTTTATTTTTATTTTATTTTTTTTGTTTAGCACTGTTGTCGTGCGTTACCTGTGCTGCTCCACAGCGTGTTTAGTCGATTTTTATTTTATTTTAGCACCGTTGTCGTGCGTTCGCTGTTGTCGTGCGTTACCTGTGCTGCTTCATGGCCTGTTTGGTGCCTTAATTAAGGCACTCCTTCTGCTGAATCACCTCTAAATTATTTACACATTATTCACTTTGTGTGTTTTTAGGAATCCGCTAGGTTGCGTAGCTACTAGCTCTTAGCCGATTTAGCATGGCGGCTTCTCCTGTCTCTCCCGCACTTTTCTGCTCTGGGTGTGAAATGTTTAGTTATTCCTCGGCCTCCTTTAGCAGTAACGGTACTTGTAATAAGTGCAGCTTATTCGTAGCTTTGGAGGCCAGGCTGGGCGAATTGGAGACTCGGCTCCGCACCGTGGAAAATTCTACAGCTAGCCAGGCCCCTGTAGTCGGTGCGGACCAAGGTAGCTTAGCCGCCGTTAGTTCCCCCCTGGCAGATCCCGAGCAGTTGGGAAAGCAGGCTGACTGGGTGACTGTGAGGAGGAAGCGTAGCCCTAAACAGAAGCCCCGTGTACACCGTCAACCCGTTCACATCTCTAACCGTTTTTCCCCACTCGACGATACACTCGCCGAGGATCAAACTCTGGTTATTGGCGACTCTGTTTTGAGAAATGTGAAGTTAGCGACACCAGCAACCATTGTCAATTGTCTTCCGGGGGCCAGAGCAGGCGACGTCGAAGGACATTTGAAATTGCTGGCTAAGGCTAAGCGTAAATTTGGTAAGATTGTAATTCACGTTGGCAGTAATGACACCCGGTTATGCCAATCGGAGGTCACTAAAATTAACATTAAATCGGTGTGTAACTTTGCAAAAACAATGTCGGACTCTGTTGTTTTCTCTGCGCCCCTCCCCAATCAGACCGGGAGTGACATGTTTAGCCGCATGTTCTCCTTGAATTGCTGGCTGTCTGAGTGGTGTCCAAAAAATGAGGTGGGCTTCATTGATAATTGGCAAAGCTTCTGGGGAAAACCTGGTCTTGTTAGGAGAGACGGCATCCATCCCACTTTGGATGGAGCAGCTCTCATTTCTAGAAATCTGGCCAATTTTCTTGGATCCTCCAAACTGTGACTGTCCAGCGTTGGGACCAGGAGGCAGAGCTGTAGTCTTACACACCTCTCTGCAGCTTCTCTCCCCCTGCCATCCCCTCATTACCCCATCCCCGTAGAGACGGTGCCTGCTCCCAGACCACCAATAACCAGCAAAAATCTATTTAAGCATAAAAATTCAAAAAGAAAAAATAATATAGCACCTTCAATTGCACCACAGACTAAAACAGTTAAATGTGGTCTATTAAACATTAGGTCTCTCTCTTCTAAGTCCCTGTTGGTAAATGATATAATAATTGATCAACGTATTGATTTATTCTGCCTAACAGAAACCTGGTTACAGCAGGATGAATATGTTAGTTTAAAGGAGTCAACACCCCCGAGTCACACTAACTGTCAGAATGCTCGTAGCACGGGCCGGGGCGGAGGATTAGCAGCAATCTTCCATTCCAGCTTATTAATTAATCAAAAACGTAGACAGAGCTTTAATTCATTTGAAAGCTTGTCTCTTAGTCTTGTCCATCCAAATTGGAAGTCCCAAAAACCAGTTTTATTTGTTATTATCTATCGTCCACCTGGTCGTTACTGTGAGTTTCTCTGTGAATTTTCAGACCTTTTGTCTGACTTAGTGCTTAGCTCAGATAAGATAATTATAGTGGGCGATTTTAACATCCACACAGATGCTGAGAATGACAGCCTCAACACTGCATTTAATCTATTATTAGACTCTATTGGCTTTGCTCAAAAAGTAAATGAGTCCACCCACCACTTTAATCATATCTTAGATCTTGTTCTGACTTATGGTATGGAAATAGAAGACTTAACAGTATTCCCTGAAAACTCCCTTCTGTCTGATCATTTCTTAATAACATTTACATTTACTCTGATGGACTACCCAGCAGTGGGGAATAAGTTTCATTACACTAGAAGTCTTTCAGAAAGCGCTGTAACTAGGTTTAAGGATATGATTCCTTCTTTATGTTCTCTAATGCCATATACCAACAGTGCAGAGTAGCTACCTAAACTCTGTAAGTGAGATAGAGTATCTCGTCAATAGTTTTACATCCTCATTGAAGACAACTTTGGATGCTGTAGCTCCTCTAAAAAAGAGAGCTTTAAATCAGAAGTGTCTGACTCCGTGGTATAACTCACAAACTCGTAGCTTAAAGCAGATAACCCGTAAGTTGGAGAGGAAATGGCGTCTCACTAATTTAGAAGATCTTCACTTAGCCTGGAAAAAGAGTCTGTTGCTCTATAAAAAAGCCCTCCGTAAAGCTAGGACATCTTTCTACTCATCACTAATTGAAGAAAATAAGAACAACCCCAGGTTGACATATCGTTATCTTTGGCTGCTTTCAGTGATGCCGGTATTTGGTTAGACTCTTTCTCTCCGATTGTTCTGTCTGAGTTATTTTCATTAGTTACTTCATCCAAACCATCAACATGTTTATTAGACCCCATTCCTGCCAGGCTGCTCAAGGAAGTCCTACCATTATTTAATGCTTCAATCTTAAATATGATCAATCTATCTTTGTTAGGTGGTTATGTACCACAGGCTTTTAAGGTGGCAGTAATTAAACCATTACTTAAAAAGCCATCACTTGACCCAGCTATCTTAGCTAATTATAGGCCAATCTCCAACCTTCCTTTTCTCTCAAAGATTCTTGAGAGGGTAGTTGTAAAACAGCTAACTGATCACCTGCAGAGGAATGGTCTATTTGAAGAGTTTCAGTCAGGTTTTAGAATTCATCATAGTACAGAAACAGCATTAGTGAAGGTTACAAATGATCTTCTTATGGCTTCGGACAGTGGACTTATCTCTGTGCTTGTTCTGTTGGACCTCAGTGCTGCTTTTGATACTGTTGACCATAAAATTTTATTACAGAGATTAGAGCATGTCATAGGTATTAAAGGCACTGCGCTGCGGTGGTTTGAATCATATTTGTCTAATAGATTACAGTTTGTTCATGTAAATGGGGAATCTTCTTCACAGACTAAAGTTAATTATGGAGTTCCACAAGGTTCTGTGCTAGGACCAATTTTATTCACTTTATACATGCTTCCCTTAGGCAGTATTATTAGACAGTATTGGTTAAATTTTCATTGTTACGCAGATGATACCCAGCTTTATCTATCCATGAAGCCAGAGGATACACACCAATTAGCTAAACTGCAGGATTGTCTTACAGACATAAAGACATGGATGACCTCTAATTTCCTGCTTTTAAACTCAGATAAAACTGAAGTTATTGTACTTGGCCCCACAAATCTTAGAAGCATGGTGTCTAACCAGATCTTTACTCTGGATGGCATTTCCCTGATCTCTAGTAATACTGTGAGAAATCTTGGAGTCATTTTTGATCAGGATATGTCATTCAAAGCGCATATTAAACAAATATGTAGGACTGCCTTTTTGCATTTACGCAATATCTCTAAAATCAGAAAGGTCTTGTCTCAGAGTGATGCTGAAAAACTAATTCATGCATTTATTTCCTCTAGGCTGGACTATTGTAATTCACTATTATCAGGTTGTCCTAAAAGTTCCCTAAAAAGCCTTCAGTTGGTTCAGAATGCTGCAGCTAGAGTACTGACGGGGACTAGCAGGAGAGAGCATATCTCACCCGTGTTGGCCTCTCTTCATTGGCTTCCTGTTAATTCTAGAATAGAATTTAAAATTCTTCTTCTTACTTATAAGGTTTTGAATAATCAGGTCCCATCTTATCTTAGGGACCTCGTAGTACCATATTACCCCATTAGAGCGCTTCGCTCTCAGACTGCAGGCTTACTTGTAGTTCCTAGGGTTTGTAAGAGTAGAATGGGAGGCAGAGCCTTCAGCTTTCAGGCTCCTCTCCTGTGGAACCAGCTCCCAATTCAGATCAGGGAGACAGATACCCTCTCTACTTTTAAGATTAGGCTTAAAACTTTCCTTTTCGCTAAGGCTTATAGTTAGGGCTGGATCAGGTGACCCTGGACCATCCCTTGGTTATGCTGCTTTAGACGTAGACTGTAGGGGGGTTCCCATGATGCACTGTTTCTTTCTCTTTTTCTTTCTATTTTACATAAAAACCCCAACGGTCAAAACGACCCCCTGTGAGCAAGCACTTGGCTACAGTGGGAAGGAAAAACTCCCTTTTAACAGGACAAAACCTCCAGCAGAACCAGGCTCAGGGAGGGGCAGTCTTCTGCTGGGACTGGTTGGGGCTGAGGGAGAGAACCAGGAAAAAGACATGCTGTGGAGGGGAGCAGAGATCAATCACTAATGATTAAATGCAGAGTGGTGCATACAGAGCAAAAGGAGAAAGAAACACTCAGTGCATCATGGGAACCCCCCAGCAGTCTAGGTCTATAGCAGCATAACTAACGGATGGTTCCGGGTCACCTGATCCAGCCCTAACTATAAACTTTAGCAAAAAGGAAAGTTTTAAGCCTAATCTTAAAAGTAGAGAGGGTGTCTGTCTCCCTGATCTGAATTGGGAGCTGGTTCCACAGGAGAGGAGCCTGAAAGCTGAAGGCTCTGCCTCCCATTCTACTCTTACAAACCCTAGGAACTACAAGTAAGCCTGCAGTCTGAGAGCGAAGCGCTCTATTGGGGTGATATGGTACTATGACGTCCCTAAGATAAGATGGGACCTGATTATTCAAAACCTTATAAGTAAGAAGAAGAATTTTAAATTCTATTCTAGAATTAACAGGAAGCCAATGAAGAGAGGCCAATTTGGCTGAGATATGCTCTCTCCTTCTAGTCCCTGTCAGTACTCTAGCTGCAGCATTTTGAATTAACTGAAGGCTTTTCAGGGAACCTTTAGGACAACCTGATAATAATGAATTACAATAGTCCAGCCTAGAGGAAATAAATGCATGAATTAGTTTTTCAGCATCACTCTGAGACAAGACCTTTCTAATTGTAGAGATATTGCGTAAATGCTAAAAAGCAGTCCTACATATTTGTTTAATATGCGCATTGAATGACATATCCTGATCAAAAATGACTTCTCACAGTATTAATGGAGGTCAGGGTAATGCCATCCAGAGTAAGGATCTGGTTAGACACCATGTTTCTAAGATTTGTGGGGCCAAGTACAATAACTTCAGTTTTATCTGAGTTTAAAAGCAGGAAATTAGAGGTCATCCATGTCTTTATGTCTGTAAGACAATCCTGCAGTTTAGCTAATTGGTGTGTGTCCTCTGGCTTCATGGATAGATAAAGCTGGGTATCATCTGCGTAACAATGAAAATTTAAGCAATGCCGTCTAATAATACTGCCTAAGGGAAGCATGTATAAAGTGAATAAAATTGGTCCTAGCACAGAACCTTGTGGAACTCCATAATTAACCTTAGTCTGTGAAGAAGATTCCCCATTTACATGAACAAATTGTAATCTATTAGATAAATATGATTCAAACCACCGCAGCGCAGTGCCTTTAATACCTATGGCATGCTCTAATCTCTGTAATAAAATTTTATGGTCAACAGTATCAAAAGCAGCACTGAGGTCTAACAGAACAAGCACAGAGATGAGTCCACTGTCTGAGGCCATAAGAAGATCATTTGTAACCTTCACTAATGCTGTTTCTGTACTATGATGAATTCTAAAACCTGACTGAAACTCTTCAAATAGACCATTCCTCTGCAGATGATCAGTTAGCTGTTTTACAACTACCCTTTCAAGAATTTTTGAGAGAAAAGGAAGGTTGGAGATTGGCCTATAATTAGCTAAGATAGCTGGGTCAAGTGATGGCTTTTTAAGTAATGGATTAATTACTGCCACCTTAAAAGCCTGTGGTACATAGCCAACTAATAAAGATAGATTGATCATATTTAAGATCGAAGCATTAATTAATGGTAGGGCTTCCTTGAGCAGCCTGGTAGGAATGGGGTCTAATAGACATGTTGATGGTTTGGATGAAGTAACTAATGAAAATAACTCAGACAGAACAATCGGCGAGAAAGAGTCTAACCAAATACCGGCATCACTGAAAGCATCCAAAGATAACGATACGTCTTTGTGATGGTTATGAGTAATTTTTTCGCTAATAGTTAAAATTTTATTAGCAAAGAAAGTCATGAAGTCATTACTAGTTAAAGTTAAAGGAATACTCGGCTCAATAGAGCTCTGACTCTTTGTCAGCCTGGCTACAGTGCTGAAAAGAAACCTGGGGTTGTTCTTATTTTCTTCAATTAGTGATGAGTAGTAAGATGTCCTAGCTTTACGGAGGGCTTTTTTATAGTGCAACAGACTCTTTTTCCAGGCTAAGTGAAGATCTTCTAAATTAGTGAGACGCCATTTCCTCTCCAACTTACGTATCACATATAGGACTTACACAGCATCATATATAGGACCTACACAGCATCACACATGGGACCTACACAGCATCACATATAGAACCTACACAGCATCACACATGGGACCTACACAGTATCACATATAGAACCTACACAGCACAACATATAGAATCTACACAGCAGCACATATAGAACCTACACAGTATCACATATAGAACCTACACAGTATCACATATAGAACATACACAGTATCACATATAGCACCTACACAGCATAACATATAGAACCTACACAGTATCACACATGGAACGGACACAAGATCACACATGGGACCTACGCAGCATCACATATGGAACCAACACAGTATCACATATGGAACCAACACAGTATCACATATAGGACCTACACAGTATCACACATGGGATCTACAAAGCATCACATATAGAACCTACACAGTATCACATATAGCACCTACATAGTATCACACATGGGACCTACACAGCATCACATATAGGACCTACACAGTATCATATACAGAACCAACACATTATCACATACAGAACCAATACAGTGTCACATATTGAACCTACACAGTATCACACATGGGACCTACACAGCATAACATATAGGACCGACACAGTATCACACATGGCAACTACACAGCATCACATATAGGACCTACACAGTATCACATACAGAACCAACACAGTACCACATACAGACCCAATACAGTGTCACATATAGAACCTACACTGTTGGGAAGGTGTCGTAGCACGGACCCACAACAGGGGGCGCAAATGAACGGACAGTGAATAAGCCAAAAAGGTAACAATTTAATGTTGTGATAATACACAACGAAACGTACTGTAATCTGCACAGTCAATTTAACACCAGGTGACGTGTGGGCAGGCTCGAAGATACAAGACGCCCGACGAGAGAGAAGCCGCGTCCCACACGGCTTCCACCACCAACGGTCTGAAGAACACCGGAACCGCCAAGTCCCGAGTCTCCAGGTGGCCTCTGTCTTCGGCTGTCGACCCTGGTACTGCTGGCAGAAAGCAGAAATATGATGAGTGAGTGTGAGTCCGCACACTCAGTAAATCCACAGTCAGAGAGGGAGGAAGCACCTCCACCTCCAATCACACACTCGTGCAGCTCCTGTTTGAGCACTTATCTGGGTGGGAGGTGTTGCGAAGCCATCGCTGAACACCTCAAACGCCACCTCCACAGACGAGTCTCACCGACAGGTTGTCTAATCGTATAACTAAATCGACAAGCCCGTCAAAATCCCGCGGTTCCTCCTTAGCCAGTAGGTGCTCCTTAAGGACCGGGGACAGTCCATTTACAAAGGCGGCGCAGAGCGCAACGTTATTCCAGCCGGACCTCGCTGCCGCGATGCGGAAGTCGACTGCATACTCGGCTGCGCTACGGCGCCCCTGTCTCATCGACAGCAGCACGTTCGAAGCGGTCTCGCCTCTGTTGGGATGATCAAACACTTGTTTGAACTCCCGTACAAACCCAGTATAAGACGTTAGGAGCCATGAATTCTGCTCCCAAAGCGCCGTAGCCCATGCGCGTGCCTCTCCTCGAAGCAAATTAATAACATAAGCCACCCGGCTAGTGTCTGATGCGTACATGACAGGGCGCTGTGAAAAGATGAGCGAACACTGCATGAGGAAGTCCGCGCACGTCTCGACACAGCCCCCGTACGGTTCCGAAGGGCTTATGTATGCTTCAGGGGACGGTGGGGGGGTCCGTTGAACGACCAGTGGAACGTCTGATACAGGCCCAGGACCAGCCAGAGGAGTGGCTGCAGCAGCGCCCTGATCGCGCGCTTCCACCCTGGCGGTGAGAGCCTCCACCCTCCGATTAAGGAGGACACTCTGCTCGGTCACTAAATCTAACCGAGCCGTGAAGGCGGTTAAGATCTGCTGCAGCTCACTCAACACGCCTCCCGCTGACGCCTGCACTCCTGGCTCTTCCATTGGCCATTCAAGCTCGGGTTGACGCCCCTCGGAATCCATGACGATGACCGAGAAATCCTGTTGGGAAGGTGTCGTAGCACGGACCCACAACAGGGGGCGCAAATGAACGGACAATGAATAAGCCAAAAAGGTAACAATTTACTCAGTAAATCCACAGTCAGAGAGGGAGGAAGCACCTCCACCTCCAATCACACACTCGTGCAGCTCCTGTTTGAGCACTTATCTGGGTGGGAGGTGTTGCGAAGCCGTCCCTGAACACCTCAAACGCCACCTCCACAGACGAGTCTCACCGACAGGAAAACAGCTGCAAAGAAGAGTTTAGTCAGATACACAGTCTTAAGTTCACAGAGAAATTACCTTGGTAATGGTAGTCGATTTCTCGGCGGGGAGGTGGAGTTGCAGTCCGGCTTTTATGGTGGTGATGATGAACGAGTGACAGCTGGTGCAGAGGATGAGTGACAGCTGTCACTTCTTCTGGGTCTGGCGCCCTCTCGTGCTTGGAGCCCGCACTCCAAGCAGGGCGCCCTCTGGTGGTGGTGGGCCAGCAGTACCTCCTCTTCAGCGGCCCACACAACATACACAGTATCACAAATGGGACCTACACAGTGTCATATATAGAACCTCCACAGTATCACATATAGAACCTCCACAGTATCACATATAGTACCTCCACAGTATCACATATAGACCAACACAACATCACATATAGAACCTACACAGTATCATATATGGAACCTACACAGTATAAAATATGGAACCAACAGTATCACACATAGAACATACACAACATCACATATAGAACCTACACAGTATCACATATAGAACCTACACAGTATCACATATAGAACCTACACAGTATCACATACAGAACCTACACAGTATCACATACAGAACCTACACAGTATCATATATGGAACCAACTCAGTATCACATATAGAACATACACAACATCACAAAGAACCGCCACAGTATCGCATATAGAACATCCACAGTATCACATAAAGAACCGACACAACATCACAAATAGAACCTACACAGTATCACATACAGAACCAACACAACATCACATATAGAATTTACACAGTATCACATATGGAACCTACACAGTATCATATATGGAACCAACACAGTATCACATATAGAACCTATACAGTATCAAATATAGAACCTACACAGTATCACATATAGAACATACACAACATCACATATAGAACCTACACAGTATCACATATAGTACCTCCACAGTATCACATATAGACCAACACAACATCACATATAGAACCTACACAGTATCACATGTAGAACCTACACAGTATCATATACGGAACCGACACAGTATCATATACGGAACCGACACAGTATCACATATAGAACCAACACAGTATCACATATAGAACCGACACAGTATCACATACAGAACCGACACAGTATCACATACGGAACCGACACAGCATCACATATAGAACCTACACAGTATCACTCATGGGACCTACACAGCATCACATATAGAACCTACACAGTATCACATATAGGATCTACACAGTATCACACATGTGACCTACACAGCATCACACATGTGACCTACACAGCATCACATATAGGACCTACACAGTATCAACATGGGACCTACACAGCATAACATATAGAACCTACACAGTATCACATATAGCACCTATACAGTATCACATATAGCACCTACACAGCATAACATACAGAACCTACACAGTATCACATATAGAACCTACACAGTATCA
This sequence comes from Thalassophryne amazonica, assembly GCF_902500255.1. Classification (NCBI taxonomy): domain Eukaryota; kingdom Metazoa; phylum Chordata; class Actinopteri; order Batrachoidiformes; family Batrachoididae; genus Thalassophryne; species Thalassophryne amazonica. The sequence goes on along the minus strand of NC_047107.1, from coordinate 9,892,982 downwards.
TAAATGCAACCAACTCAGTATCACATATAGAACATACATAACATCACATATAGAACCTCCACAGTATAACACATGGAACCAACACAGTATAAAATATAGGACCTACACAGTATCACACATGGAATCTACACAGCATCACATATAGAACCTACACAGTATGACATATAGCACTTACACAGCATCACATATAGAACATCCACCTACAAATATAGGACCTACACAGTATCACACATGGAACCTACACAATAACATACATGGAACCAACACAGTATCAAATATAGAACCTACACAGTATCAAATATAGAACCTACACAGTATCACATATATATATTGGTTCTGTATGTGATACTGTGTTGGTTCTGTATGTGATACTGTGTAGGTCCTATATGTGATGCTGTGTAGTTGCCATGTGTGATACTGTGTAGGTCCTATATGTGATGCTGTGTAGGTTCTAGGTGTGATACTGTGTAGGTCCTATATGTGTAGGTGGATGTTCTATATGTGATGCTGTGTAGGTCCCATGTGTGATACTGTGTAGGTGCTGTATGTGATACTGTGTAGGTTCTATATGTGATGCTGTGTAGGTCCCATGTGTGATACTGTGTAGGTTCTATATGTGATGCTGTGTAGGTCCCATGTGTGATACTGTGTATGTTCTATATGTGATGCTGTGTCAGTTCCGTATGTGATACTGTGTTTTTTCTGTATGTGATACTGTGTTGGTTCTATATGTGATGCAGTGTTGGTTCTATATGTGATGCAGTGTTGGTTCCATATGTGATACTGTGTAGGTTCCATATGTGATACTGTGTAGGTTCCATATGTGATACTGTGTAGATTCTATATGTGATACTGTGTAGGTTCTATTTGTGATGTTGTGTCGGTTCTATATGTGATAACTGTGTCGGTTCTATATGTGATACTGTGGATGTTCTATATGTGATGTTGTGTATGTTCTATATGTGATACTGAGTTGGTTCCATATATGATACTGTGTAGGTCCCATGTGTGATGCTGTGTTGGTTCCATATGTGATACTGTGTAGGTTCTATATGTGATACTGTGTAGGTTCTATATATGATGCTGTGTAGGTCCCATGTGTGATACTGTGTAGGTTCTATATGTGATACTGTGGTTCAGATCAGGGAGACAGACACCCTCTCTACTTTTAAGATTAGGCTTAAAACTTTCCTTTTTGCTAAAGCTTATAGTTAGGGCTGGATCAGGTGACCCTAAACCATCCCTTAGTTATGCTGCTATAGACGTAGACTGCTGGGGGGTTCCCATGATGCACTGTTTCTTTCTCTTTTTGCTCTGTATGCACCACTCTGCATTTAATCATTAGTGATTGATCTCTGCTCCCCTCCACAGCATGTCTTTTTCCTGGTTCTCTCCCTCAGCCCCAACCAGTCCCAGCAGAAGACTGCCCCTCCCTGAGCCTGGTTCTGCTGGAGGTTTCTTCCTGTTAAAAGGGAGTTTTTCCTTCCCACTGTAGCCAAGTGCTTGCTCACAGGGGGTCGTTTTTACCGTTGGGGTTTTACATTTACATATTTTATTGTATGGCCTTGCCTTACAATATAAAGCGCCTTGGGGCAACTGTTTGTTGTGATTTGGCGCTATATAAAAAATTGATTGATTGATTGACTGTGTAGGTTCTATATGTGATACTGAGTTGGTTCCATATATGATACTGTGTAGTTTCTATATGTGATACTGTGTAGGTTCTATATGTGATGCTGTGTAGGTTCTATATGTGATACTGTGTTGCTTTCATATATGATACTATGTAGGTTCTATATGTGATACTGTGTTGGTTCTGTATGTGATACTGTTTTGGTTCCATATATGATACTGTGTAGGTTCTACATGTGATACTGTGTAGGTTCCATATGTGATACTGTGTAGATTCTATATCTGATGTTGTGTTGGTTCTTTATGTGATACTGTGTAGGTTCTATTTGTGATGTTGTGTCGGTTCTATATGTGATAACTGTGTCGGTTCTATATGTGATACTGTGGATGTTCTATATTTTATACTGTATAGCTTCTATATGTGATACTGTGGAGGTTCTATATGTGATGTTGTGTATGTTCTATATGTGATACTGTGTTGTGTTGTGTGGGCCGCTGAAGAGGAGGTACTGCTGGCCCACCACCATCAGAGGGCGCCCTGCCTGGAGTGCGGGCTCCAGGCACCAGAGGGCGCTGCCGCCTTATGGGAGCAGCCTGGGTGACAGCTGTCACCCATCACCGGACACAGCTGTTCCACTCAGCACAGAGGTATATCAGGAGGACGGCGTCTCCACCTCAGTGCCGAGATATCGCCTTTAGACGAAGGTAACGTTCTCTGCATTTCTATTCTGACTAAATAGCTAACAGATTTGTTAAACCTTTTCAGGACAGCTGAATTGCTTAGATAAGTACTCACCTGCCTGTCATACTGTAACTGGAGGTGGAGGCGGCTTCTCCCCTCTCCGTTGCTGGGTGCTGTCGCATCCACGCCTGTGTTGTTGCTCTCTCCCGCCAGCAGTACCGGATCCGACGAGCGGAGGCAGTGGCCACCTGGGAATTCGGGACTTGGCGGTTCCAGTATTTCCAGGGTTCGGTGGCAGAGGAGATCTGGGTGGTTTCGGTTCGACTGAGACGGACGTCTCCTACCTTTGAGCCTGCCCACACGACACCAGCGGATTCGACCCCAAATTGTGATTGTTGTATTCATTGTGCTCGTTTCACAATAGTAAACCTTGTTATTCACCTTCCTCCATTGTCCGTTCATTGCGCCCCCTGTTGTGGGTCCGTGTTCCTACACTTTCACAACAGGATATCTCGGCCAGCGTCATGGACCCCGAGGGGCGTCAACCGGCTGTTGAACGGCCAATGGAAGACCAAGGCGCGTCGGCGGCTTCGGGAGGGGTAATCGGTGAGTTGCAGCGGATCCTCACCGCTTTCACCTCTCGGATCGATTTAATGACCGAGCAGCACGTTCTCCTAAACCGCAGGGTGGAGGCTCTCGCCGCACAAGTGGAGGCGCACCCTTCGGGCGCCGCTGCGGCTCTCCCTCCCGAGGACCCTGCGCGTGAAAGTGACGTTCCACTGGTCGTTCAACGGTTCCTTCCTCCGTCCCCAGAAGCATACATAAGCCCTCCAGAACCGTACGGAGGCTGTGTGGAGACGTGCGCGGATTTTCTGATGCAGTGTTCGCTCGTCTTCGCACAGCGTCCCGTGATGTACGCGACTGATGCTAGCAAAGTAGCTTATGTAATAAATCTGCTTCGCGGGGAGGCACGCGCTTGGGCTACAGCGCTCTGGGAGCAGAACTCACGGCTCCTTCATACATACGTTGGGTTTGTACGGGAGCTCAGAACGGTGTTCGACCATCCCAACAGAGGAGAGTCCGCTTCAACCGCGCTACTGTCAATGAGACAGGGGCGTCGGAGCGCAGCTGCCTATGCAGTCGCCTTCCGCATCGCGGCGGCGAGATCTGGCTGGAATAGCACTGCCCTCCGCGCCGCCTTTGTAAACGGACAGTCATTGGTCCTAAAAGAGCACCTGGTGGCGAAGGACGAACCGCGGGACTTAGACGGGCTCATCGATCTGGTCATACGACTCGACAACCGGTTAGAAGAACGCCGTCGGGAACGAGGCGAAGGGCGTGGCCAGGCACGCGTCGTCCCTCTCCCTTCCGGTGCCGATCGAGCTCCGCCTTCCCCACGCTCCACAGCCCCTGCGCTCCGTGGGGTCACAGCTCCCCCTACTGATGAAGCTAGGGACACGAGTAGGGCAACATTTAGGGCACCAGATGCACAGAGGAGATGGACCCACGGAGCGTGTCTTGTTTGTGGTTCAATAGAGCACCATGTGAGAGACTGCCCCGAGCGGCCAAACGCCAAACGCCCGCCCCTAGAGACTGGGCCAGGGGTGGGCCAAAACATTCACGTGGGACACACCCACATTGCTACACAACTCCCAGTCACGATCCTGTTTGAGGATTCAACCCTGAAGGCCCCAGCACTGGTGGACACGGGCTCTGAGGGGAATCTGCTTGACAGTAGATGGGCCAGGGAGATAGGGCTCCCTCTGGTGGCTCTTACCTCGCCTGTGCAGGTTCGGGCGCTAGATGGCTCCCTACTCCCACCAATCATGCATAAGACACCTCCAGTAACTCTGGTGGTGTCAGGTAACCACCGGGAGGTGATCGAGTTCTTTGTGACTCAGGCCACCTCCCGTGTGGTTTTGGGTTTTCCCTGGATGCTAAAGCACAATCCCCGGATCGATTGGCCGTCCGGGGTAGTGGTTCAGTGGAGCGAAACCTGCCATCGGGAGTGTTTAGGTTCCTCGGTTCCTCCCGGCTCCCAAGCTAAGGAGGAGGTCAGAGTCCCGCCCAATCTGAAGGCGGTGCCGGCGGAGTACCATGACCTCGCTGACGTGTTCAGCAAGGATCTGGCTCTCACGCTTCCTCCCCACCGTCCTTATGATTGTGCCATTGATTTGGTTCCAGGCTGTGAGTACCCGTCCAGTAGGCTGTACAACCTCTCACGGCCGGAGCGTGAATCAATGGAGACCTACATCCGGGACTCATTAGCTGCCGGGTTGATCCGGAATTCCACCTCTCCGATGGGTGCTGGTTTCTTTTTTGTGGGTAAAAAAGACGGCGGGCTTCGTCCATGCATTGATTACAGGGGGTTGAACGAAATCACGGTTCGCAACCGATACCCGTTGCCCTTGTTGGATTCGGTGTTCACCCCCTTGCATGGAGCCAAAATTTTCACCAAGCTGGATCTTAGGAATGCGTATCATTTGGTTCGGGTCCGGAAGGGAGACGAATGGAAGACGGCATTCAACACCCCCTTAGGTCATTTTGAGTACCTGGTCATGCCGTTCGGTCTCACTAATGCTCCCGCGACTTTCCAAGCGTTGGTAAACGATGTCTTGCCGGACTTCCTGCACCGGTTCGTCTTCGTATATCTAGACGATATACTCATCTTTTCCCCGGATCCTGAGACACATGTCCGGCATGTCCGTCAGGTCCTGCAGCGGTTGTTGGAGAACCGCCTGTTTGTGAAGGGCGAGAAGTGTGAATTCCACCGCACTTCTTTGTCCTTCCTGGGGTTCATCATCTCCTCCAACTCCGTCGCCCCTGATCCGGCCAAGGTTGCGGCGGTGAGAGACTGGCCCCAACCAACAAGCCGTAGGAAGCTGCAACAGTTCCTCGGCTTTGCTAATTTCTACAGGAGGTTTATTAAGGGCTACAGTCAGGTAGTTAGCCCCCTGACAGCCCTGACCTCCCCAAAAGTCCCCTTCACCTGGTCGGATCGGTGCGAGGCCGCGTTCAAGGAGTTGAAACGGCGCTTCTCTTCTGCACCAGTTCTGGTGCAGCCCGATCCTAGCCGCCAGTTAGTGGTTGAAGTGGATGCCTCGGACTCAGGGATAGGAGCGGTGCTCTCGCAGAGCGGGAAGACCGATAAGGTCCTTCACCCGTGTGCCTATTTTTCCCGCAGGTTGACCCCCGCTGAACGGAACTATGACGTCGGCAATCGGGAACTCCTTGCTGTGAAAGAGGCCTTCGAAGAGTGGAGACATCTGTTGGAGGGAACAGCCGTGCCATTCACGGTTTTCACTGACCATCGGAACCTGGAGTACATCAGGACCGCCAAGCGGCTGAACCCCAGGCAAGCCCGCTGGTCACTGTTCTTTGGCCGTTTTGACTTCCGGATCACCTACCGTCCCGGGACCAAGAATCAAAGATCGGATGCATTGTCCCGGGTGCACGAAGACGAAGTCAAAACGGAACCGTCGGATCCCCCGGATCCCATCATCCCGGAGTCCGCTATCGTGGCCGCCCTCACCTGGGACGTAGAGAAGACCGTCCGGGAGGCCCTGACCCGTGACCCGGACCCCGGAAACGGACCAAAGGACAGACTATACGTCCCACCAGAGGCTAGGGCTGCAGTCCTGGACTTCTGTCATGGTTCTAAACTCTCCTGTCACCCTGGGGTGCGAAGGACCGTGACAGTCGTCCGGCAACGCTTCTGGTGGGCATCCCTGGAGGCTGACGTCCGGGACTACGTCCAGGCCTGTACCACCTGCGCCAGGGGCAAGGCCGACCATAGAAAGACCTCAGGGCAGCTACAGCCACTGCCCGTGCCTCATCGCCCCTGGTCCCACATCGGCCTGGACTTTGTCACGGGTCTCCCGCCGTCCCAGGGACACACCGTCGTCTTCACGATAGTGGACCGTTTCTCCAAGGCGGCCCACTTCGTGGCCCTCCCGAAGCTCCCAACGGCCCAGGAGACAGCGGACCTCCTGGTCCACCACGTCGTCCGTCTGCATGGCATACCATCAGACATCGTCTCCGATCGTGGTCCCCAGTTCACCTCGCACGTCTGGAGGAGCTTCTGCCGGGAACTGGGGGCCACGGTCAGCCTCTCGTCTGGGTACCACCCCCAGACCAACAAGCAGGCAGAGCGGGCGAATCAGGAACTGGAGCAGACACTTCGCTGTGTGACAGCCGCGCACCCGACGGCCTGGAGTACCCACCTGGCCTGGATCGAGTACACCCATAACAGCCAAGTGTCATCTGCCACCGGCCTCTCCCCGTTTGAGGTGTGCTTGGGGTATCAGCCCCCCTTGTTTCCGGTGGTTGAGGGAGAGGTCGGTGTGCCCTCGGTCCAGGCCCACCTACGGAAGTGCCGTCGGGTGTGGCGTGCTGCCCGCTCTGCCTTGTTGAAGGCCCGGACGAGGGCGAAGACACATGCAGACCGGTGGCGGGCCCCGGCCCCCAAGTATCGTCCTGGGCAGGAGGTCTGGTTGTCTACCAAGGACATTCCTCTGCAGGTAGACTCGCCGAAACTTCAGGAACGGTACATCGGACCTTACAAGATCCTCAAGGTCATCAACCCCGCCGCAGTGAGGCTCCAGCTTCCGGCCTCACTGCGGATCCATCCAGTTTTTCATGTTTCCCGGATCAAGCCCCTTCACACCTCACCCCTCTGCACCCCGGGTCCGGCGCCGCCTCCTGCCCGGATCATCGACGGGGAACCGGCTTGGACTGTACGCCGGCTCCTTGATGTCCGTCGGATGGGCCGGGGTTTTCAATACCTGGTGGACTGGGAGGGGTACGGTCCCGAGGAACGCTCCTGGGTGAAGAAGGGCTTCATCCTGGACCCGGCCCTCCTGGCCGACTTCTACCGTCGCCATCCGGACAAGCCCGGCCGTGCGCCAGGAGGCGCCCGTTGAGGGGGGGGTCCTGTTGTGTGGGCCGCTGAAGAGGAGGTACTGCTGGCCCACCACCATCAGAGGGCGCCCTGCCTGGAGTGCGGGCTCCAGGCACCAGAGGGCGCTGCCGCCTTATGGGAGCAGCCTGGGTGACAGCTGTCACCCATCACCGGACACAGCTGTTCCACTCAGCACAGAGGTATATCAGGAGGACGGCGTCTCCACCTCAGTGCCGAGATATCGCCTTTAGACGAAGGTAACGTTCTCTGCATTTCTATTCTGACTAAATAGCTAACAGATTTGTTAAACCTTTTCAGGACAGCTGAATTGCTTAGATAAGTACTCACCTGCCTGTCATACTGTAACTGGAGGTGGAGGCGGCTTCTCCCCTCTCTGTTGCTGGGTGCTGTCGCATCCACGCCTGTGTTGTTGCTCTCTCCCGCCAGCAGTACCGGATCCGACGAGCGGAGGCAGTGGCCACCTGGGAATTCGGGACTTGGCGGTTCCAGTATTTCCAGGGTTCGGTGGCAGAGGAGATCTGGGTGGTTTCGGTTCGACTGAGACGGACGTCTCCTACCTTCGAGCCTGCCCACACGACACCAGCGGATTCGACCCCAAATTGTGATTGTTGTATTCATTGTGCTCGTTTCACAATAGTAAACCTTGTTATTCACCTTCCTCCATTGTCCGTTCATTGCGCCCCCTGTTGTGGGTCCGTGTTCCTACACTTTCACAACAGTGTTGGTTCCATATATGATACTGTGTAGGTCCCATGTGTGATACTGTGTAGGTTCTATATGTTATGCTGTGTAGGTCCCATGTGTGATACTGTGTAGGTTCAATATGTGACACTGTATTGGTTCCATATATGATACTCTGTAGGTCCGATGTGTGATACTGTGTAGTTGCCATGTGTGATACTGTGTAGGTCCTATATGTGATGCTGTGTAGATCCCATGTGTGATACTGTGTAGGTCCTATATGTGATACTGTGGAGGTTCCATATGTGATACTGTGTAGTTTCTATATGTGATGTTGTGTCGGTTCTATATGTGATACTGTGTAGTTTCTATATGTGATGTTGTGTCGGTTCTATATGTGATACTGTGTAGTTTCTATATGTGATGTTGTGTCGGTTCTATATGTGATACTGTGTAGTTTCTATATGTGATGTTGTGTCGGTTCTATATGTGATACTGTGTAGGTTCTATATGTGATACTGTGTAGGTTCCATATGTGATACTGTGTAGTTTCTATATGTGTTGTTGTGTCGGTTGTATATGTGATACTGTGTAGGTTCTATATGTGATACTGTGTAGTTTCTATATGTGTTGTTGTGTCGGTTGTATATGTGATACTGTGTAGGTTCTATATGTGATACTGTGTAGGTTCCATATGTGATGTTGTGTCGGTTGTATATGTGATACTGTGTAGTTTCTATATGTGATGTTGTGTCGGTTCTATATGTGATACTGTGTAGTTTCTATATGTGATGTTGTGTCGGTTCTATATGTGATACTGTGTAGGTTCTATATGTGATACTGTGTAGGTTCCATATGTGATACTGTGTAGTTTCTATATGTGTTGTTGTGTCGGTTGTATATGTGATACTGTGTAGGTTCTATATGTGATACTGTGTAGTTTCTATATGTGTTGTTGTGTCGGTTGTATATGTGATACTGTGTAGGTTCTATATGTGATACTGTGTAGGTTCTATATGTGATACTGTGTAGTTTCTATATGTGTTGTTGTGTCGGTTGTATATGTGATACTGTGTAGGTTCCATATGTGATACTGTGTAGTTTCTATATGTGTTGTTGTGTCGGTTGTATATGTGATACTGTGTAGGTTCTATATGTGATACTGTGTAGGTTCCATATGTGATGTTGTGTAGTTTCTATATGTGATGTTGTGTCGGTTCTATATGTGATACTGTGTAGTTTCTATATGTGATGTTGTGTCGGTTCTATATGTGATACTGTGTAGTTTCTATATGTGTTGTTGTGTCGGTTGTATATGTGATACTGTGTAGGTTCTATATGTGATACTGTGTAGTTTCTATATGTGTTGTTGTGTCGGTTGTATATGTGATACTGTGTAGGTTCTATATGTGATACTGTGTAGGTTCTATATGTGATACTGTGTAGTTTCTATATGTGTTGTTGTGTCGGTTGTATATGTGATACTGTGTAGGTTCCATATGTGATACTGTGTAGTTTCTATATGTGTTGTTGTGTCGGTTGTATATGTGATACTGTGTAGGTTCTATATGTGATACTGTGTAGGTTCCATATGTGATGTTGTGTAGTTTCTATATGTGATGTTGTGTCGGTTCTATATGTGATACTGTGTAGTTTCTATATGTGATGTTGTGTCGGTTCTATATGTGATACTGTGGAGGTTCTATATGTGATGTTGTGTAGGTTCCATATGTGATACTGTGTAGTTTCTATATGTGTTGTTGTGTCGGTTGTATATGTGATACTGTGTAGGTTCTATATGTGATACTGTGTAGGTTCCATATGTGATGTTGTGTAGTTTCTATATGTGATGTTGTGTCGGTTCTATATGTGATACTGTGTAGTTTCTATATGTGATGTTGTGTCGGTTCTATATGTGATACTGTGTAGTTTCTATATGTGTTGTTGTGTCGGTTGTATATGTGATACTGTGTAGGTTCTATATGTGATACTGTGTAGTTTCTATATGTGTTGTTGTGTCGGTTGTATATGTGATACTGTGTAGGTTCTATATGTGATACTGTGTAGTTTCTATATGTGTTGTTGTGTCGGTTGTATATGTGATACTGTGTAGGTTCCATATGTGATACTGTGTAGTTTCTATATGTGTTGTTGTGTCGGTTGTATATGTGATACTGTGTAGGTTCTATATGTGATACTGTGTAGGTTCCATATGTGATGTTGTGTAGTTTCTATATGTGATGTTGTGTCGGTTCTATATGTGATACTGTGGAGGTTCTATATGTGATGTTGTGTAGGTTCCATATGTGATACTGTGTCGGTCCCATGTGTGATACTGTGTAGTTTCTATGTTTGATGTTGTGTTGGTCTATATGTGATACTGTGTAGGTTCTGTATGTGATACTGTGTCGTCCCATGTGTGATACTGTGTAGGTTCTGTATGTGATACTGTGTCGTCCCATGTGTGATACTGTGTAGTTTCTGTATGTGATACTGTGTCGTCCCATGTGTGATACTGTGTAGTTTCTATATGTGATGTTGTGTCGATTCTATATGTGATACTGTGTAGGTTCTATATGTGATACTGTGTTGGTCCCATGTGTGATACTGTGTAGTTTCTATATGTCAGCACACAGAGAAAGATTTAACTCCATGACCCCGTGCGTGGAGCAGAGCTGTTTGACCCCTGAGCTATGTTATGTGGAGTAATGTGGAGTAAGTAATGGTGAGTTTGAGCTTCACTCGATCATCTGCTTTCTTGAGCATCTCTCCAGACACCCAGTCAGTTGCACACCATCAGCCTGAGGTGGCTGATGGATTCAGGTACCTTCAGTCCCTCTGAGGACTTGTTATGCAATATTTCAAGGTGGGAGTGCCCATCTTCCTCTGTGGAAGTGACTCAGGAAAATACCAGACCACCGCAAGTCACATCTCCACCAATCCTACCTCTCTGTGGTTGCTATGACAACTGGACTGACATACCAATTGAAACGATGTGTGTTGTTGCCATGGGAATGGGCTGTACAGAGTCATGTAAGGATGCTGCTGGCATGATGCTGCGACACAGAAGCTGCACATCATCGTGTGGAGGAAAGAGCTTCAGCACTGAGACCCACTTCCTCCCTGGATGCCGTCCCTGTGGTCTGGTTTGTCTCTGTATGTCCTGTCCTGGTGATAATCCGTGATCGAGGATCTCACATCTTTCTGCTAAGATGAATGGAATATGTGCAAATCGTGGTGTCTGCATTCAACGCTTTGGGTTTTAAACATCTGCCAGCCTGGCAGGTCAGACATCACATTACCATCGTGATCTGTTTCTGCAACCGCATCCTTCAAGTGCACTTTAGCCACCAGCAAAAAGAGACAGGATTGTCCCTCATCTTTGCTGAAAGTACCTATGAGGAATTTAGGAAACAGTGAGTCCATTTTAGCGTCTCGAGAAATATCATTTCAACTCATTAAAGTCACATTTAGCTGGAAAATATACAATCAGCCGCTTCATGTAAATCCTGAAAAGTCAGGAGGCTATTTTTATGTCATCTGCTGGTCTTTAAGACCAAATCTGGTGGTGAACTAAAAGCCTGCCCGTAGAGTGCTGATGAATTAAGAGTTCCTCCAACAAGCAGAATCCCACCAGATCAAGATTTCAGTACAAACTCAGACCAAAGACCAGTCCTGTTTTTACATGGGTCAAATCTCGGAATCAAATTTTGTGAACACAAAATAGCCAAAAGTTATCAATAAATGAAATAATTGTAGCATCTCAACATCTCACTCACTCATTTTCAACCACTTACTCCAATTAAGGGTCGCGGCGGCTGGAGCCTATCCCAGCAGTCATAGCGTGTGACGCGGGATACACACTGGACAGGACGCCAGTCTGTCACAGGGCTGCATATAGTCCAGTGGTGTCCAGGTTTTCCTTGCAGTCACTGATGCCAGCATGTGATTTCACTGATGAACTCGTCCCATCTGCTCAAAGTGATGTTAATCAGTGAAATCAGCTGCTGCCGTCAGTGACTGGAAGGAAAACCTGCACCCTCTTGGCCCTTTCTGGAAGACTTTGGACACCACTGATATCGACAAACAAACACAGTCACGCCCATGGCCAATTTAAACTTTCCAATCCACCTAACCTGTGTGTTTTTGGATCTAGGAGAAAGCCGGAAAACCCACAGGGAACCCACACAAACACAGGGAGAATGTGCAAACTCCACACAGAAAGGCCACGGGTAGGAATCGATCCATGCATCATTCTACTATTCTCAAAATAATGGGCATCAACTAAATATTTTGAGATCATATAAATTACATTAAAAAATCTGACAACTAATTAATAATTACTGAAAGGTATGAGGAGCTGTGTTTTAGAAGAAAAGTCATAAATTATCGCACTATGGGGAAAATCAAAATAGGCCTGACTAGGGATGGGTATCGAGAACCGGTTCCTTTCAGGTATCGTTATGAAATGATTCGATCCGCCGACATCAATAAGCTTTGTGCTTAACGATTCCCTTATCGGTCCTTCAGAGTGGCTGTTGTTTTGGGGGGTGTTTGTCAGGAAAATTATAATTTCTCTACATTGATTACGGACCCTGCAGTGGGTCTATAATCAACTTTTCTGCAGCGCGGCTTTGCTTTGAACCTTGAACCAATCAAAGCAGTGGTTCGCAGATTGAAGCAATGCTTCGATCTATTGCTTCGTTTATTCTTTCTTTCTTTTGCTTAATTTTCCCCCGCTAAAACCCTAAAGAGCATACGTCTGTGAGTATTATTTATCTTTTCTATGTTAAACCGACCTGTTATGGTCTTCTGAAACAGTTGACAGATGTATTTTATAACTTAAAAACGGGAGCGATGCTAATGCATTAGCATGTCTATGGCATTTTCAATGTTAAAAGTTAGCATTAAGCAGTTGCAGCTGTGATCACGTTCAGGTGCATTTGTTTTCAAATTGTAATATTTCTTAAATTTATTTTTGTTTATATATTAATAATCTAATGATTATTATATACAATATATACTTATTATATACAATTTTAGAGAAAGAGATAAAAAGAACCTGAATAGAAGCACAACAGAAAATATAAAAGCAACTAACAATGAACATAAATAAATAAATAAATACATACATACAGAAATAAATGTTTCCTGTGAACACCTAGTGAATCTTACACCTCCATTTCATCCCTTTCCTATTTAAGTTTAATGACAGTTTGTTTTGGTCAAACCATATTTTCAATGTGTTAATTTCTTCAGTGATTTCCTCCAGAACTATCTGCCAAACTAGAAAACTGCTGCATCCTAGTAAGAGCAGAATACTACTGGAATTAATTTGAATAAGGAAAGTTGTATTTTTTCTCTCTCTCTCTCTCTCTCTCTCACTAAATGGATGCTGCATTCACTCCAGTTTATCATCTGGAATAGTCCCAGATTACATTTCAGAGCTTCTAGAATTCAAACATTTTCGTGCAGGTGGTGTTGGGGGGTAATTTTTGGGTTTCAGCTTTTTTTGTTTTTCACCACTCACCACCGCGGATTAAAGTTACTAACTGGGACTCCTGTCTTGTTGCGAGAAAGAAACGAGAATTGTCCTCCGTTCTGTTCACACAGCTCCAAACGCTGCGCGGCTCTCTGCCGAGTCAAGTTAGAACGATAGAGTCCAGTCGGAATTAATAACTTCAAAGCAAAACACTGTTTTGTTTATTTTTATTTATGTCCAGAGATCAAGGATACACTGACCAATTTCATATTTATTTACTTTAAGACTCAATGAAAAACATAGAAAACCTGTAAAGCCTACTTTTAGTACAAAATTCACGAGGTATCGATAAGGGAATCAATAAGGAATCGGATCGATAAGCAGAATCGATAATGGCATCGATATCGATAAACTCTTATCAGTACCCATCCCTAGGCCTGACTGGGCCTTGAACCACAGACCCGTGTATCATGGAACAAATGCAGTGCGGTGGAACCATGTCAGAGCACAGACCAAGTCAAAGGAATTGTCTTTCGACCTCTGAGACAGGATTGTCTCCAGGCACAAATCTGGGGAAGGGTACACAGCAAATTTTGCTGAGTAAAATATACTCTATTATAGAGTGAAATCAGCTCTGCCATCTTGTCAAACCAAGTGTTTTTACTAGAGATGCACCGATACCACTTTTTTCCACACCGAGTACAAGTATGAGTACATACATTTGGGTATTCGTCAATACCGAGTAGCGATACGAATACTTAATGATACCATTACAGTTTTATGATGACATAACATCACTTTTTGACTACAACAAATTAACTGTGTGTTTCTTAACAAACAAGACGCTGCCAGACATCTGACTGAAATGTAACCTGTGGACTTCAGCACTACAAAATATACAACACCAGTTCCTGAACTGAAACTATTGATCAGTAACTTTATTTATGTCTGTGAGGACTAAAAGCCTTTTTTGAAAATGTGAGGGGCAGATTCATTTTGATCAAAAGTAGCTTCTCCATGATCCTGTTTCTGTTTTTATCTACAACACTGAGCTAAACAGTTTTTCACTCTCCACACTATTTTTTTAACTTTTAATTAAATACGTACCGGTAACATGCACAAATACAAACCATACCCCCCCCCCCCCCCCCAAAAAAAAGGTGGAACATGTAATATTGGAGGAACACAGCTTACTGCATCACACGCACACACACACACACGCACACACGCAGTGTGGTGACACAAGAAAGCAAAACGTAGTATTTTTTAACATTGTATTTTTCCTTTGTGGATGATGGGATAATTTCCTCGCGTTCAGACAGAGCAGCCCATTGCCTGTGGTAAATGAGCTGTTTAATGAATGAGGCGCGCAGCGAAGCAACTTCTGGCACAAAGTGCAGCTTGTGGAAGCTAGCAGGCAGCATCACAGAGATACCGCAAAGAGATTACCCCTGTAGGGGACCGAGACGCCTGAACACCCACACCAAGGGCTGAAACTCATCAACTTGATGGACAATCTCCACGGCTGAAGCCCTAATCTGAGTTCTGATGGAGGAACTGCGGTGCAAAGTACCGAAGTCACAGAGGAACATTTTTTTCCAGCCACACGAGGAATAGAAAGTATTTTCAGATGTGCTGTTCTAAACTCAGGAGGCTTTATGTGGATTATTCTTCAGGATCGTATGATGATGAATTCCACGAACACTTAAGAATTTTTTTTACTGTGTGTGTGAATTTTCTCCGCATGATGGACCGCGGCTCTCAGCCAATTAATGGACAGCATTGATGGACTTGGTCCAGAAATTTCAGAGTGTGTGCGTGAAAAACCCACATTGAGAGGTGACATCACGCTGCTTTAAAGTGGTATCGGGTCATGGAGTCTCCGACATGTTTTATGATTACGTACGAGTAAATGAATACGGGATTGGGCCGATACCCGATACTGGTATCGTTACCGGTGCATCCCTGGTTTGTACTCCAATAAGAGTTGATGTTACACTGTGATAGAGTCGATTTAACTCTGGTTGAACTGGGACTAAATGTTATCCCAGCAGAGTAAATTTTACTCTGCAAGATTAACTGTGTCCAGAAATATTTCTGCTGCTTTGAAGGTCCAAATGAGCACAGTGGCCTCCATCATCTGTAAATGGAAGATGTTTAGATCCACCAGGTCTCTTCCTAGAGCTGGCCGCCCGTCTAAACTGAGTGATCGGGGGAGAAGGGCCTTAGTCAAGGAGGTGACCAAGAACCCAGTGGTCACTCTGTCAGAGCTCCAGTATTCCTCTGTGGAGAGAAGAGAACCTTCCAGAAGGACAACCATCTCTGCAGCAATCCACCAATCAGGCCTGTATGGTAGAGTGGCGAAATGGAAGCCCCTCCTTAGTAAAAGGCACATGGCAGCCCGGCTGGAGTTTGAGAAAAAGGCACCTGAAGGACTCTCAGACTATAATAATAATAGTATCCCTGTCAGACAGGATTGATCTAATCTTAGGGCCCCTTCACACATAGCACGAATAAGTAGGAATCACGGCGAAACAGCCCAAATGAGTGAACCACGAAAACATTGAGCCGACGGACACACAGCATGAATGATCTCGCTGCAGTGGTTTCATGCACATGTACAAGTGTGCACAAAACCTTCACAGCGGGAACACAGTGCGAGCAGCTAGAGTGCGTGGAACCACATCGTGCAGCTGCTGTGAGAAAAAAGAAAAACCAGCTGGAATGTGTGGAACCACATCACGCACTGCTGTGGAGAAACAAAAAAAAAAAAAAATTCATGCCACCCCCAGGATCCGAACCTGCAATTTACAAAAGCTCTGATTAACAGGTGGAAACTTTACCACTGCACTACCATCGCTGTCCTGTAAGAGGAGTGTAAAATGCCTAAAATCAACAAGGAGATAAATGTATTATTTTTAAAAACAGAAATTAGACGATGTCGATGAAGAGAAGGTCTGTCATTACGGCGAAAAAAGCTCCGTAATGACTGACAAAACGGTGTTTGTTACGGTGTATTTTTGTTGACACGTGACTGAAAGTGGCGTATTTGTCGCACTGTTGGCTAGTCGTCCTGTGGCACACTGGCTGTGGTCTCTGTGTTTTTAATGTGACACGTCTTGTGCACTGAGCCGTCATTTGCAGCTGTCAGTGAATCTCTGGCCAGCGATTAGCTGAAAGGCGGCTTGCTGTGCTGTGTGTGCGGGGGTGTGCGGAACACATGCACCCACGTGTTGTGGGGGGGCGCACAACACACGCGCGATACAAATGCATGGCATGTCTTGAGGGTGACCCGACACTCTGGCACGCCACATGTGTGTTGTTTGGCAACTCCACAGTCATGGGGGCACTTAGACAAATTCCACAGCCAGCTTGAAAGTGGCCACATGCTCACTATGTTTGTGCTAACAGTGCAAATGGCCCACATTTTCAAAGGGTCCAGCGAGCGGTGTTGGATGTTCGTGTGTGTGATCTGGAATTTAGCTGACAGGGCACTGTCTGTCTTTCGGCCACTGGTATGTGCGAATAGTTGTAGCAACAGGTGTATGAGGCGTTAGAGGCAGCTCCAGTTTTTCACGACTGGCATGCAATTCCTCCTTCATGCACTAGTCGGATTCAATTGTGTTAGGTGTGAAGGACCCTTAACAATCCTCCTAAGATGAAAGAAAGACAACTTTCACACCTCCTCGATGTGTTTGTCAAACACAAGAGTCTGGTCAAATATAACACCAAGATTTTTCATTTTTTTACACTGCAATGAACCACACAATCATCCAGAGAAAGAGTAACATTTTCAAAAAAAATGATATCAATTCTGAGGTGCAATGATCATCATTTCAGTCTTTGCAGAGTTAAGGAACAAAAAATTCTTAAAAAGCCAGCTCCTGACAGCCAAAAGACAGAGCTCAAGTTTGGACAAGTTAGACCCATTTTCACAATTTACAGGCATATATCATTGTAAATCAACTATATAACAGTGAAAACCCAAACCAAAAGAATGTAATAATTGACCAAAGTGGTGCGAGACAAAGAAAGAAAAGCAGAACCTTGAGGAACCCCATATCTGACTGTACAAGGCCCAGACAGAACATTATTAAATAGAACACGCTGAGTGAGATCTGTTTGACAAGGATTTCAACCACATCAGCACCTTGCCTGAGATGCAGAACTGTTGTTGTAATCTATCCATGAGAAGACAATTGGCACTGAGGTCCAACAACAAAAGAACAGAATTACGATCAGAGTCAGCATTTAAGAACAAATCATTCACCAGCTTTGTCAGTGCAGTCTCCGTGGAATGATTTTTCCTAAAGGCAGACTGAAGAGGCTCAAAGAAATTATTAGCTGTTAAATAGTCAACAAGCTCATTGGAAGCCACTTTTTCAAACACCTTTGATAAAAAGGTTTGAAACAGGTCTGTAATGTAACAGTGTATCAACATCAGGTCCAGGCTTCTTTAGCAAAGGATTTACCACATCAGATTTAAAACACTCTTGAAAAATTCCTGAAAACAGTGAATAATTTAAAATGGATCAAATATGTGGACTTAGTGTATTCCAAAGCTCTTTTATAACCCAAGAAGGAAGAGGGTCCAAAGAACAGGTTGTTGAGCGTGCTGATGTAATATAACAATCTTTGACAACCCGGACAATGAAGGAAGCTGGGAATCCATCACTCCCTGTCCACGAGCAGCCGCACATGCTACATCATAATTTAGCGACTAGGGTATTTGCAGCCTGATGTCCTCAACCCTGTTATTAAAAAACGATAGAAAGCCCTGTGCTGTCAGTTGAGAGCAGCTATCTGATTGGTCTGGGTGAGCTTTGATACTGTATCAATCAATCAACTTCAATCAACTTTTTTCTTATATAGCGCCAAATCACAACAAACAGTTGCCCCAAGGCGCTCCATATTGCAAGGCAAGGCCATACAATAACCATGAAAAACCCCAACGGTCAAAACGACCCCCTATGAGCAAGCACTTGGCCACAGTGGGAAGGAAAAACTCCCTTTTAACAGGAAGAAACCTCCAGCAGAACCAGGCTCAGGGAGGGGCAGTCTTCTGCTGAGACTGGTTGGGGCTGAGGGAAAGAACCAGGAGAAAGACATGCCAAGAAGGGGGGCAGAGATCGATCACTAATGATTAAATGCAGAGTGATGCACACGGAGCAAAAAAAGAAAGAAACAGTGCATCATGGGAACCCCCCCACAGTCTACGTCTAAAGCAACATAACCAAGGGATGGTCCAGGGTCACCCGATCCAGCCCTAACTATAAGCCTTAGCGAAAAGGAAAGTTTTAAGCCTAATCTTAAAAGTAGAGAGGGTGTCTGTCTCCCTGATCTGAATTGGGAGCTGGTTCCACAGGAGAGGAGCCTGAAAGCTGAAGGCTCTGCCTCCCATTCTACTCTTACAAACCCTAGGAACTACAAGTAAGCCCACAGTCTGAGAGCGAAGCGCTCTAATGGGGTAATATGGTACTACGAGGTCCCTAAGATAAGATGGGACCTGATTATTCAAAACCTTATAAGTAAGAAGAAGAATTTTAAATTCTATTCTAGAATTAACAGGAAGCCAATGAAGAGAGGCCAACACGGGTGAGATATGCTCTCTCCTGCTAGTCCCCATCAGTACTCTAGCTGCAGCATTCTGAACCAACTGAAGGCTTTTTAGGGAACTTTTAGGACAACCTGATAATAATGAATTACAATAGTCCAGCCTAGAGGAAATAAATGCATGAATTAGTTTTTCAGCATCACTCTGAGACAAGACCTTTCTGATTTTAGAGATATTGCGTAAATGCAAAAAGGCAGTCCTACATATTTGTTTAATATGCGCTTTGAATGACATATCCTGATCAAAAATAACTCCAAGATTTCTCACAGTATTACCAGAGATCAGGGAAATGCCATCCAGAGTAACGATCTGGTTAGACACCATGCTTCTAAGATTTGTGGGGCCAAGTACAATAACTTCAGTTTTATCTGAGTTTAAAAGCAGGAAATTAGAGGTCATCCATGTCTTTATGTCTGTAAGACAATCCTGCAGTTTAGCTAATTGGTGTGTATCCTCTGGCTTCATGGATAGATAAAGCTGGGTATCATCTGCGTAACAATGAAAATTTAAGCAATACCGTCTAATAGTACTGCCCAAGGGAAGCATGTATAAAGTGAATAAAATTGGTCCTAGCACAGAACCTTGTGGAACTCCATAATTAACTTTAGTCTGTGAAGAAGATTCCCCATTTACATGAACAAACTGTAATCTATTAGACAAATATGATTCAAACCACCGCAGCGCAGTGCCTTTAATACCTATGACATGCTCTAATCTCTGTAATAAAAACAGAGTATCAAACAGCAGTTTTGAATCGTGCCTCTTACTCTCAATTAGATGACTGATACGCAGTCATATCCTTCCAGGTTTCATAAAATACATTCAGTCTGGACTGACGCCACTGACGCTCAGCTTTCCTCCATTGTTTTTTAAGAGTTAAAACATTTTTCATCTACCCAGGGAGTAGGACTCTTTCTAAGCGACTTCTTGGCCTTTGCTGGTGCCACCGAATCCAGCAGGCCGAGAAGGATGAGATCAAACTGCTCAGTCAGGTTATCCACTGTGAGATTGTTACTACAAACTGAGTCAGCCAAGTCAGGCAATCTTAAATTAAAATCCTGTGTGGCACTTGGGCTGATATATCAAGTTAATGATGTCACTGTTCCTCTATCTGAAGCCGATGAATATGGGATGAAGACATCAAACAAGATTAATGAATGGTCTAACATTGGTAAAACACAGAGTTCTTTAACTACGACAAACAGCCCAAAGCATAAAACAAGATCTAAAGTATATCCATGACATTGTGTTGGTCCAGACACCAACTGTAAAGTGCACCTCAGCGGAGGATCTTGGTGTGCATTTTTTTAGTCTGTTTAATTTAACCAGACACCAACTGTGTCACGTTAAAAGAATCAATTAGGTTTAAAAAGTCTTTGACCAGTGGCTTATCATCACAGCATAGATGAATGCTGGAGTCTCCCATTATTAAAATCCTACCATATTGAGTAATAAAACAAGTTAAAAAGTTAGCAAACTCAGAGATAAATATATTTGGGAGGGCAATAAATAAATAACAGCAACTAAAACCACAGAGGGATGATTAATAGTAAACAAATGTGATTCAAATGAGGTAAATGTAACACGATTCACAGACTACATTTCAGAAAGTTATTAATAAAAACTGAAGCCACCCCTCTTCCCCTCCCTGTCAGCCTTGGGTGGCTGAAGAAGCTGGTGTCGGTGGGGGGAAGCTCTAGCAGGGGTGCAACTTCACCATCGCACAGCCTGCTCTCCGTCAGAAACATGGCATCCAGCTGGTGTATTTCAGAGGCCATGAGAAACAAAATTCTTTGGTCTGGTGAGACAACTAATGAACTCTTTGGTGTGAATACCAGGTGTCATGTTTGGAGGAAACCAGGCACCATCCCTACAGTGAAGCATGGTGGTGGCAGCATCATGCTGTGGAGATGTTTTTCAGTGACAGGAACTGGGAGACTAGTGAGGATTGAGGGAAAGATGAATGTAGCAATGTACAGAGACATCCTGGATGAAAACCTGCTCCACAGCGCTCTTGACCTCAGACTGGGGTAACGGTTCATCTTTCAGCAGGACAATGACTCTAAACACACAGCCAAGATATCAAAGAAGTGGCTTCAGGACAACTCTGTGAATGTCACTGAGTGGCCCAGCCGGAGCCCAGAGCTGAATCTGATTGAATGGAACTTGAGAGGTGCTGTAAAGAGGAATGAGCAAACTGCCCAAAGATACGTGCACCAAGCTTCAAGAAGACTTGAGGCTGTAATTGCTGAAAAAGTGCATCAACAAAGTATTGAGCAAAGGGTGTGAATATTTATGTACGCATGATTTCTTTGTTTTCTATTTTTAATGAATTTGCAAAAAAAAAAAAAAAAAAAATCATGTTGTCATTATGGGGTGTTGTAAGTAGAATTTTGAGGGGAAAAAAAAGAATTTCATCCATTTTGGAATAAGGTTGTAACATAGAAAAATGTGGGAAACCTGAAGCGCTGTGAATACTTTCTGGATGCACCACGACTTTGCCAGCAGTTTCCTTTGGGTCCCCCCCGAGAAATAGGAGTACAGAAACTCAATAACTCTAAAATATGAAAAAACATCGAAAATGCCAGTCAGACCACATATAGACGGACAAACGGTCACTCCCACGGTCATTTCAGTTACCATTTTACTGAAGTTGCATGCCTTTGTAAGTGGGAGGAAGCCAGAGCACCCGGAGGAACCCACATGAACTTACAAACTCCACACAGACAGGACCCAGCGGGACGTGATCCCACACCCTTCTTGCTATGAGGAAACAGCACTAACCACTCAGTTTAGGAGGAATTAGCTTTAGATTAATTGTTGATATCCCTGAACTTCTTGTCTTCACACTGCTTGTGGAATTTTAGTGTCTGTTCAGTCTCGTGAAGCTGAAATATCAGAGCAAGATGTTCCAGAACCTTCCAGCACAAAGGCAGAGTTTTATGGAAAAACTAAAACGACCTGATGCAGCTGAGCTCCCGAAAAACTGCATGTGTGTAGTGCCACCTAGAGGCCAGCCTGTGTCCAGCAGGTTGACAAATTATAAGTTTCACTCAGCATCCAAATAGTAAAGAAAAGTTAAAACGGCTTCAAACACAGACCGTTTTCACTGAAAGGTGTGCTGATGTTCTTGGAGCTGTGCTTTATCTTCTGAACCCTGCAGATGATTCACCTCCTCATTTCCAGTGTGTGACACACATACACACGCCTGTGGGTGACTTTTCAGGATTTGGCTGTTGCCATGGCAGGTGATGATCATCTGAATCATACATTAAGAAAACTGGGCTTTCTGTCTGTGGCCTGATTCCACCTGCTCAATAAGCGCAGTGACACACACACACACACACACACACACACACCCCTTCTACAAGGCCCATGACATTTGTCTAAAATAGACCCACACGCTATCACAGAAGCACTCAGCCTTTACAGGGGCAGATAAGGGTTTTCAGAGTGATGCAGCGTGAACATGTGAATGCACTGCTGTGATTCCTGCAAACAAACCCTCATCCAGTCGACCTCACACTCATCATTTCCACTCTCATGCATAGAGTGTGATGAACAGTTATCACTCTCATCAGGAACTTCTGATCTTGTGATTACAGGAATTAACACAGATTTTAAATCGTGTTCGTGTGAGCTCATAAATTCTGTGCTAATTACTGATTGAGCTTGCATTAATTTTACAAGCCAGGCTGTTGTGAAAGTGTAGTGACACGGACCCACAACAGGGGGCGCAAATGAACGGCCAATAGATGAGCCAAAAAGTAACAATTTAATGTTGTGAAATGTGCACAATGAATATACAGACAATCTCAGAATATGATTACAGTCAATCCACAAAGGTGTCGTGTGGGCAGGCTCGAGGATAGAAGACGTCTGTCCTGAGAAGAGCCGGAACCACACGATTTCCGCCACCACAGAACCTGGTGAATACTGGAGCCGCCAAGTCCCGAATTCCCAGGTGATCACCGTCCCCGACTGTCGGATCTGGTACTGCTGGCGAGAACAAAGACAGTCAAGTGTGGGTGTGTGTACACCCAGTAACAACAACGGTGGGAATGCCACCTCCACCTCTCACTCAATATGTTGCAGAGTACCGCAGTGATTCCTCAGGGGAAAAGAGTGCCGTCCTGCACTCACTCAGCCTCCACAGAAAGAGGGACCAGTACTCCTGCAAACACTCACAATATACAGATATAGAAAACACAAATGGCTGAGGATATTACCTCCAATGAAGTATGATATCTCGGCAACGAGGTGGAGATGACGTCTGGTCTTTATGGAGTGAGATGATGTTGAGTAGATGGGTGACAGCTGTCAAGAGATAATGAGTGACAGCTGTCACCCCCGGCTGTGTTCGTGGCGGCAGCGCCCTCTCGTGCCTGAAGCCCGCACTTCAGGCAGGGCGCCCACTGGTGGTGGGCCAGCAGTACCTCCTCTTCTGGCGGCCCACACAACACAGGCAGCACTTTTACAGACAGTTTTCTTTGGATGAATCAGGGGATGAATTACATGAACATTTCCAAATCACTGAACATATCTTGGACTTGATTTCCATCAGTCATTAAGAAATACAAACAGCGTGGTAATGTGTAGTAAAGTCAGGTCAGGACCAGCATTCATCTTGTTTCTGGTAACATTGTATACTCATCGGCCACTTTATTAGGTACACCTTGCTTGATTGGGGTTGGACCTTCTTTTGCCTTCAAAACTGCCTTAATTCTTTGTGGCTTAGATTGGAAACCTTCCTCAGAGATGTTGGTCCATATTGACTTGACGGCTTCACACAGTCGCCTGTTCAACCAGTCTGTCCATTCTCCTCTGACCTCTGACATCAACAAGGCATTTTCATCCACACAATTGCCACTTAGTGGATAGCTTCTCTTTTTCAAACCATTAAACCCTATAGATGGTTGTGCATGAAAATCCCAGATCAGCAGTTTCCAAAACACTCAGACCAGCCGTCTGGCACCAACAACCACGCTATGTTCAAGTCACTTAAATCCTCTTTCTTTCCCATTGTGATGCTCAGTTTCAACTTCAACAAGTCGTCTTCACCACGTCTAGATGCCTAAATGCATTGAGTTGCTGCCATGTGATTGGCTGAGTAGCTATTTGTGTTAACAAGCAATCAGATAGGTGTACCTAATAAAGTGGCCCTTGAGTGTAACGACCAGGTGGCAGACACTGGGTGTCGTGTCTGTTGTCTCAGTCTGTGTTCTGACTGCAGTGAGCAACCTCTCTGCAGGGGAGACCTTTGATGGACGACTGCCCCAGAGGTGACACTTTATTGGTCATGAGTGATTTCAGTGCGACCACTAGTCAGGACGGAGAACGACATCAGTCCACATCAACTCAGTTCAGTCTTTAAGAATGTCAATTTCTTTTTTAACTAGGTCATAACAGGAGGCAATCTGCTTGTCAAAGCTTTGCTGCAAGAGATTGTCAAAAACAGCAAGTTCACTTTGTAGAATACACAGTCTGGAAGTGTGAGATTGTTTTTTATGAGAGGCAAAGAGCGTGGCATTATTACGAATAAAAGCATTAACGGCATCCCAGAGAATCCTTGGATCATCGACAGACCCTTTGTTAATATCAATAAATTGATTAATGTCTAGCTGATCGATGTGTGAAATCTTCAGTCTTTAGATTAATCATACGCCAGAGATCCTCCAATCCAGTCTCATCCATCTGTGTGCAAAGAGCTTCTGATTCTGATCCAGGTTTTCAGAATGGCTAGATCTATCAATCAAACAATCGATTACTGAATTAAAGTTAGCACCTACTATAAACTCAAAACCAGGAGGTTCAAGCATTAATTTAGTTATCTGATCAAAAAAAACTTTTTTTTGAAAACATTAAGAGCATATAAAGGGCTACATCAGCACGTTCTGTGTGACCTTTAGCGAGCGCAATCCAGCCTGTTATCAGACCAGGTATCACAAAGCTTAAATTGTAAATTGTGGAGACCAATAACTGCAACCCCTTTTGTTTTGTTCTGAGCAGAAAAATGGACAATAACCTTAAAGAATCTATTTGCTAATCTGTGAATGTCGCCTCCAAGAAGATGGGTCTCTTGTAACACTGTAATTTGGATCCCTTGGCAATGGAAAAAGTTCAGTATGGCAACACATTTGATGGGATTATTAAGGCCTCCTGCATTAAGGCTGAGAAATTTCAAATTAGTGGCGTTAGACATTCATGTAAAAACAGAGTAGGCAAGAGCCACCGATGATACAGGAGAGAAAAAAAAAACAGTCCTGGGCCTGAGTGAACCAACATAGCAACCATGAAATCAAAAACAAACACAAATGCAAATAGAACATGAGCAGCAGAAAGGAAACTTCCTTACCTAAAGCTCCCATTGAGAGAAAAAAAGGACTAATCAGTCCTAAACTGCACACTATACAAAATAATGAAAACTAAAAAGGGTTTACAAACTACCGAATGCACCCCTCCCTGGCCATCATAGTAAACAAATACACTGTTAAAGTCTGTGCACCAATTCAAAATAAAATAATAATACTCCCCCAGCTGGGGTTAGACCGTCGTGAGACAGGTTAGTTTTACCCTACTGATGATGTGTTGTTTCAATAGTAATCCTGCTCAGTACGAGAGGAACCGCAGATTCAGACATTTGGTGTATGTGCTTGGCTGAGGAGCCAATGGTGCGAAACTACCATCTGTGGGATTATGACTGAACGCCTCTAAGTCAGAATCCTGCCTAGACGAAGCGATACCGAAGCGCCGTGGATTTTCGGTTGGCCCCTGATAGCTGGGCCTCGCCCGGTGAGCAGAGCCACTCGTGACTGGACTGAGGCACGGCCGGATATGCGGCTGCCCCTCTCCTCCCACGCAACTCATGTTTGTGGAGAACCTGGTGCTAAATCACTTGCAATCGGTGGAGTATTGGTGGAGTGTCCTTGCCTCAACTGGAGGAGTTTAAGTATCTCAGGGTCTTGTTCACGAGTGAGGGACGGATGGAGCGTGAGATCGATAGACGGATCGGTGCAGAATCTGCAGTGATGCTGTCGCTGTATCGGACTGTCGTGGTGAAGAGAGAGCTGAGTAGGGGGGCAAAGCTCTCGATTTACCGATCGATCTACGTTCCGATCCTCACCTATGGTCATGAGATTTGGCTCATGACCAAAGAACGAGATCGCAAGTACAAGCGGCCGAGATGAGTTTCCTTCACAGGGTGGCTGGGTGCTCCCTTAGAGATAGGGTGAGGAGCTTGGTCACTCGGGAGGAGCTCGGAGTCGAGCCGCTGCTCCTCCACATCGAAAGGAGTCAGTTGAGGTGGCTCGGGCATCTTTTCCGGATGCCCCCTGGACACCTCGCTGGAGAGGTGTTCCGGGCACGTCCCATTGGGAGGTGGCCCCGGGGAAGACCCAGGACACGCTGGAGGGACTGCATCTCTCGGCTGGCTTGGGAGCGCCTTGGGGTTCCCCCGGAGGAGCTGGGGAAGGTGTGTGTGGATCGGGAGGTCTGGGCGGCTTTGCTTGAGCTGCTACCCCCCCGCGACCCGACTCCGGATAAAGCGGAAGAAAATGGATGGATGGATGGATACTCCCCCATTTATGAATAGTGAATGAGGGAGAACAGGAATACAACCTGATATAAAAACAATGACAAATACTGAATATTGCAGGGGAATGTAAATGCTGCAACACAATACCATAAAAGAACAAGTATAAAAAAGGAAAACAGAAGAACAGAAGGGTTATCCTGAGGCAGAGCCGGCCCAAGGCATACGCCAACTACGCGGCCGCTTAGGGCCTCCACGCCACCAGGGGGCCCCGAGAGCACCGAGACGTTGTGATAAAAAAGTAAATATATACATGAAATTAAAATAATATTGAATAATTTAAACGAAATTGTATTACACCCCAAAAAAATAAATTCATTTTGACAAAATACAAATACTAGGTTAATTGATGCCTCCTGTTGGCTGCTGCCACCGGTGGGCAAATTTAGATGCACCGCTTGGGTCAGTTGGTCGATGACTAATCGTGAGGAAAGAAGTGAGTGCAAGTCATGTCTCAGAAAAGAAATTATCCCTCAGGAGCGGAGAAAAGAAAAAAGAAGTTGGAAGATGAGAAAAAACAACAAGACAAAGGTAGGTTTGCATGTCCAATATTACAATTTTTGTTATCATTATTTGCGAAATGCTCCGTTCCTTTAGTGTAAAGTGCTTTAGGTGTCTTAAAGTCAGAGGCGATTGCTCTAAGACTGCAAGGGAAGCTCAGCTTCCCCTAAAATGTCAAAAAATAAGTGATCAAATATATACTGTTGTGTGTACATGTCATTGACTAAATATGCGCTACAACGCGCTCAACTTTTGTTCAGAATCAGCTTCTTATCACTGGTAATGACGCGGCTTTCCTCTCACTCAAACCCGCAGCTTCACAGTGCTTTAAACAGACTTCAATAGCGACACAAAGACTGCAGCGAAACGAGACGAGTCATTGGATAAATGCTGGGCTTTGTCCCGCCCATCGGACGCTCAGCGTGTCTGGGGGTCTATGGGGCAGTGGGCTGGCCTCGGCCGGCCCGGACGCTCAGCTTCTGTATGATGATTGGATGATCTGTCTGAGGCTGAATCCCTTTTTGATTGACAGCGAAATGAGCGAATCAGCGATTTTTTGGTGTAAACATCCGTGGGAGCATTTTCATCCTGTTCTGAGTTGAACCGGAGACTTTCCTAATCTTCTTAGCGGCATTTTCTTTGTTATAAACGACTAGCGACAAATCGAGCTTCTATGTCTGGTGTTTTTTTTTTTTTTTGTAGCTGCTTGTGTTTGGAGACTGACTTCTATCGCAGTTTCTGTCCCTACCGAGCAGCGGGTGCTGCTGAGCTCCTCCACCGTCACAAAGCGCTCACAGGCGGACACACTTCACATTAGCCTCTCGCCAGTCCCAGCTAGCGAGCTAGCTAGGTAGCAAGCCGCACATAATGGCAGACAATTGAATGTTGTGGACCGGGTTTTGGCGAAGCCATTTGATAGTCTTCCTTACGAAGAAAAACGTAGAGTTAAACAGCAGGGCAGATCAACTCCTCAGATTAATTTGGTGCGGAAGGTGGAGAAAAGTAGCTCAGCTCTCAGTGGTTTGCAGGCCAAAGCCCCCAGTGCAATGTTTGTACATTGCTATGCACACACATTGCTGTTATGTTGTGGATTTCTATGTTCATTTTGGAGATTAAGTATTGTATTTATTATTTAAGTATTTAATGTTGATTACAACTTTATTTTTCTGTAAGATAATGTCAATGTCATTTGATTCTACAACCCCTGGCAAAAATTATGGAATCACCGGCCTCAGAGGATGTTCATTCAGTTGTTTAATTTTGTAGAAAAAAAGCAGATCACAGACATGACACAAAACTAAAGTCATTTCAAATGGCAACTTTCTGGCTTTAAGAAACACTGTAAGAAATCAAGAAAAAAAAGATTGTGGCAGTCAGTAACGGTTACTTTTTTAGACCAAGCAGAGGAAAAAAATATGGAATCACTCAATTCTGAGGAAAAAATTATGGAATCACCCTGTAAATTTTCATCCCCCAAATTAACACCTGCATCAAATCAGATCTGCTCATTGACATTGACCCTATGCCATGACATTGACCCTATGTGTCTTTTTGCAAGGAATGTTTTTGCAGTTTTTGCTCTATGGCAAGATGCATTATCATCTTGAAAAATGATTTCATTATCCCCAAACATCCTTTCAATTGATGGGATAAGAAAAGTGTCCAAAATATCAACGTAAACTTGTGCATTTATTGATGATGTAATGACAGCCATCTCCCCAGTGCCTTTACCTGACATGCAGCCCCATATCATCAATGACTGTGGAAATTTACATGTTCTCTTCAGGCAGTCATCTTTATAAATCTCATTGGAACGGCACCAAACAAAAGTTCCAGCATCATCACCTTGCCCAATGCATATTCGAGATTCATCACTGAATATGACTTTCATCCAGTCATCCACAGTCCACAATTGCTTTTCCTTAGCCCATTGTAACCTTGTTTTTTTTCTGTTTAGGTGTTAATGATGCCTTTCGTTTAGCTTTTCTGTATGTAAATCCCATTTCCTTTAGGCGGTTTCTTACAGTTCGGTCACAGACGTTGACTCCAGTTTCCTCCCATTCGTTCCTCATTTGTTTTGTTGTACATTTTTCGATTTTTGAGACATATTGCTTTAGGTTTTCTGTCTTGACGCTTTGATGTCTTCCTTGGTCTACCAGTATGTTTGCCTTTAACAACCTTCCCATGTTGTTTGTATTTGGTCCAGAGTTTAGACACAGCTGACTGTGAACAACCAACATCTTTTGCAACATTGCATGATGATTTACTCTCTTTTAAGAGTTTGATAATCCTCTCCTTTGTTTCAATTGACATCTCTCGTGTTGGAGCCATGATTCATGTCAGTCCACTTGGTGCAACAGCTCTCCAAGGTGTGTTCACTCCTTTTTAGATGCAGACTAACGAGCAGATCTGATATGATGCAGGTGTTAGTTTTGGGGATGAAAATTTACAGGGTGATTCCATCATTTTTCCCTCAGAATTGAGTGATTCCATATTTTTTTCCTCTGCTTGGTCTAAAAAAGTAACCATTACTGACTGCCACAATCTTTTTTTCTTGATTCTTATAGTGTTTCTTAAAGCCAGAAAGTTGCCATTTGAAATGACTTTAGTTTTGTGTCATGTCTGTGATCTGCTTTTTTTCTACAAAATTAAACAACTGAATGAACATCCTCCGAGGCCGGTGATTCCATAATTTTTGCCAGGGGTTGTATTTTGTATTTGGATATTGAACATTTTGCACACCATTGCACATCTGAAAGAAATTAAACTATTTAACGTGTTTACTATAAATGCAGTCTCCTGCCTGCTGATGTTACTTTCAAATAGTTAAATTAATGAGCCATACTTATACATCACTAATTAAAACATATTTATGAGTTTGCTGCCCCTTTAAGGTTAAAAACAAGAATGACACCTGTATGATGTAAGATAATTACAAATAATGCTAATGATTGTGAGTACGTTACACACATAACAGTGTAGCCATAAAGGCTTGGGCCGGCCCTGTCCTGAGGGACATCTGTTCATCAGTAAACCCGCCTCAACAGTCAAGTGTTTAAGCCCAGAAAGAGAAAAAAATCAAAACTCAGTTTGAGACAACCAGACTCTCCAGAAAGGCCCTGGCTTCTTCAGGATCTTTGAAAGATTTCTGGACACCACTTAGCTGTAAAGATAGCACAGCAGGAAACACCATCTGAAAGCGTATATACTTTTTGATCAGATCAGAGCAGACCGGGTTGAAGGCTCTCCTCGCCTGTCGAACTGCGGGTGGGATGTCGGGGACGATGCGGACGGCTGTCGTGCTGGAGACCACCCAGACATCTGGCAGCGGACAGAATCAAAGCCACGTCACGGGGACGGCGAAGCTTAATAATGACAGGGTGAGGCCTGCCGTTCACGGGCCGACCCAGACCTTGATATGCGCTGTCTATGGCAACTTCTGGATGTGGCAATTTTAGAAGCTTAGGAATAAAGTTTTCAAAAAATGAAATCGGCTCCTCACCTTCTGTGGACTCCTTGATGTTCAACAGACAGATATTATTCAGTCTAAAACGGTTTTAAATGTCCAAAATCTTGTCCTGCAGCTGTGCATTTATTTTAATCAAATCACCAAGTTTTCCCCTCAGCGGAGTAACGTCGTCCTCCAAGCCAGAAATACGAGCCTCGGCTACGGAGGAGGCCAGTGAGTCGGTGACTGCTGCTAATTCCTCAATCCGCTTGACAACATCATCAATCTTGGCTTTCATGGCTTTCAGTGAGGTCTCAAACTTAACAAAAGCACCATTCATGGTCGTTTTAGTCCTCAATGTTTATATATATATATATATATATATATATATATATATATATATATATATATATATATATATATATATATATATATATATATATACACACACACACAGTGATGCCGGTAACACGTTACTCTAATCTAACCACTTTTTATAGTAATGAGTAATCTAACGCGTTAATCTTTCCAAATCAGTAATCAGATTAAAGTTACTTCTCCAAGTCACTGTGCGTTACTATTATTTTTGCATTGTGGGTTGATAGCAGCATTAAACTTGGTCCGTGGGCAGGGGGTCGGGGTTCGACTGAACTGCCCACTTTAAGCGAGCTGTCAGCTTTTCATCTGCGGTTTTCTGCAGCAGCTACGACTCGTCCTCACCTCTTAAAGCGCGGTGACATCAGCACACCTGCACTGAGCTTTACAAAGACATTTTTATGCTTTTTTTTTCTCCTTTATTTAGAAATCTGAGCTGAGCCGCTCCGTATCTGCTGCTAAAAACAGCTGATCCTCCGCGACGCGTCAACAACTAACACTATTTTTTACTCAAATGCACCTAAACTCTCTTTCTGAGGACCACATGATGTGAAAACGCAATTAAACTTTCTTACCTGTAAATCTGGTCATGTTTTTTGCATAAATAAATGTTATCCATTCTTTGTGCTCAAACGCCAAAGCAGGGGCGAATCCAGATCGAATGGGGGCGTGGGGCAAGTATGTGTACCCCCCCCCCACAACACCCCTAGATTAAAGGTCCAGTTTTGAAGCCTTTTTTTACTACAACTACTAATACTACTTCTAATAATAATAATTTCGACAAGTAGGTTAGAAATAGCAAGTTTTACTGTTACAGTGCTGTCAAGAAATATGAGGTCAAGAAAGAGGTCTTTATTTTACTTTTTATAAAACAAGTATTTATTTTCATTGAAGTCAAGAAAGGGTGACTATAAAGTGAGTTTTGGCAAAATGGGTATCACTGTCATGTTGAGGTGGCAGAGGGGTGTTGTTGGCAGCTGGGGAAAGTAACTAAAAAAGTAACTAGTCATCTAACTTAGTTACTTTTACAATTGAGTAATCAGTAAAGTAACTAAGTTACTTTTTCAAGGAGTAATCAGTAATTGGATTACTTTTTCAAAGTAACTGTGGCAACACTATATATATATATATATATATATATATATATATATATATATATATATATATATCTATATATATATATATATATATATATATATATATATATATATATATATATTGTGTGTGTGTGTATGGATATATGTTTGGTTTTTATTCTGGTAATCGTGTAAAAAGTTAAGAGGTACACCGCAACACTGCAATTGCATGGATTGTAACACCTGTGTGGGTATTGTGGAGGCATAAGGATTTTCAGGCTGTGTGTGGAAAGAAAGAGTCAAGACATTGACCGCTGATCAGATAACAGGCTCTTTAATGTGAAGTTTCAGGCACTGTGTCAGACAAGGTGTTCTGATTGTAACAGTGTAAAGGTTGGTTTTCTGGGCTCTACTTTTATCCACTTGTCAGGGCAGGGGGACCCACATGTGGGCAATCATGCATACAGTGTCTAAAGAATGCATCTATCAAAACATAAACGCAGAGTAAATAAAAAAAACAGGTTGTTAAACAATTTTGTCGCAGTGTTTTGTCACAATTTTGTCGCAACAATGATGGATTTTGTCGCAGTGTTTGTGGTTCCCAGTGCTGTGATGATCAGAGAGTCCCTTTCATCTGAGAGAAAGTCTTTTTCACCATGATGCTTATCAGAGGTCACTTGGAGGTCGTAAACAAAGTCCCACTGTGAAACTTGTCTTTATTTAAGACAGTGTCTTTTCTTGCATTCTGATTGATCAGAATTGCTCATAGTAGTCTGTGTCACTCAGAGGTCATTTGTGTGATAAGGCTCAGGAATGACCTGATCATATGTTGTAAAAACTGAAGATGTTTTTTCACACTGAATGTGGGGTCACAAGCGGTCAAACAGACATTTCTCTTTTTTTTTATCAATGTCTTTTTATTATTTTTACAAGTTTAGAAAATAAACACAATCAGAAGTGTACAAGGAAAAAGAAATCCCTCCCCTCCCGCTCCGTGCTATACTGGTTGAAGAACCATACCATATATCTGTCTGGTACAAAATTGTACTATAAGGATTTGCATACAAAATACAGAATTGAGCGATTTAAATCAGATTGTTAGCAGACACACTGTCAAAATAAAAGGCAGCCATTGATCGTAAAATTTCCCAGAGGAACCTTTAAGTGTATACCTTATCTTTTCCAAATGTATATGTGTCATAACATCTTTCATCCAATGAATGAATGTTGGAGGGCACCCCTCCTTCCATTTGAACAAAATTAATCTATGAGCCAATAAAGAACAAAAAGCAATAATTTTTTTCTTGGCTTCTGTTCCAAATAGATTTCAGGGATACCACCCCAAATAAAGCATTCCGATAACAGGAGTACACAGTTTTTCCGCAAATCCTGGAAAAGCCCTCATAAATGGAATTCCAATATCCACGAAGTTTGGGGCAGGTCCAAAACATGAGCACAAGTATGGCAGGTGCTTGTTTACAACAATCACATGATGGTTTGTCCAGATCTGGTTTGATCTTGGACAACTTGTCTTTAGACCATTGCAGACTGTGCATAACTTTGAATTGAACCACCACATGTCTGAGTGAGACTGAAGATGAGTGAATGTTATGTATCGCCCTTTGCCACACAGAGTCCGATATAGTCTCATTCAAGTCCATTTCCCATTTCCACTTAAGGTCCTCCAGACTGGGCTCATGATATGATGTGAGTAAGGTGTAAATCCTACTCAAAACCTTTTTAGAGTCAGTTTGATAATGCAGACGTTTGTCCATCAGTGACCGGGAGGGACACAAAGGAAAACAGCCAGAATTTGAATGAACAAAATTTCTCAATTGCAAATATCTAAAAAAGTGTGACTTTGGAATATTTCTTTACCAGCTGAAACAGACATTTATTTAACAGAAAAACAATATTTATCATTTTGGTTTCCACAGTATCATACTGCTCTGTATGCCGGGGATGGTGCTTGCTGTGATTAGTTTGGATAGATTGAGTACCAGCTACTTGCTGCTCAGCAACCCGAACAGTCTGGCTTCATACCCAAAATGTCACCATTAAACACAAGTGTGAACATCTGCAGAGCTTCTTCATAGCCTATGTTGGTTTTTGCAAAGGGTTTGATTCAGTTGATATGACTGCTTTCTGTGACATACTGAGAATTTGTGGAATCCTCATCAAGTTGCTGGGCATCATAGTCAGTCTACATACAGATACTCTGTGTGATCTGAGTGAGTCGGGGTGGAGTTTTTTCCTAGTGAAGACTGACATTCGTCAGGGATGTGATCTCTTGCTTGCCTCTACTGGTGGTTGGCTCTCACTGCTGTATTGTATCACTTCCTGTTCCGGAGCACAGCGGTGTTTTGCTGTATCTGTTAGCTGTTTAATCTGCGCAGTTAGATTGATCTATACTCAACAAAAATATAAACGCAACACTTTTGGTTTTACTCCCATTTTGTATGAGATGAACTCAAAGATCTAAAACTTTTTCCACATACACAATATCACCATTTCTCTCAAATATTGTTCACAAACCAGTCTAAATCTGTGATACTGAGCACTTCTCCTTTGCTGAGATAATCCATCCCACCTCACAGGTGTGCCATACCAAGATGCTGATTAGACACCATGATTAGTGCACAGGTGTGCCTTAGACTGCCCACAATAAAAGGCCACTCTGAAAGGTGCAGTTTTATCACACAGCACAATGCCACAGATGTCGCAAGATTTGAGGGAGCGTGCAGTTGGCATGCTGACAGCAGGAATGTCAACCAGAGCTGTTGCTCGTGTATTGAATGTTCATGTCTCTACCATAAGCCGTCTCCAAAGTTGTTTCAGAGAATTTGGCAGTACATCCAACCAGCCTCACAACCGCAGACCACGTGTAACCACACCAGCCCAGGACCTCCACATCCAGCATGTTCACCTCCAAGATCGTCTGAGACCAGCCACTCGGACAGCTGCTGAAACAATCGGTTTGCATAACCAAAGAATTTCTGCATAAACTGTCAGAAACGTCTCAGGGAAGCTCATCTGCATGCTCATCGTCCTCATCGGGGTCTCGACCTGACTCCAGTTCGTCGTCGTAACCGACTTGAGTGGGCAAATGCTCACATTCTCTGGCGTTTGGCACATTGGAGAGGTGTTCTCTTCACGGATGATGCGAAGGAGATGTGTTGCACTGCATGAGGCAAATGGTGGTCACACCAGATACTGACTGGTATCCCCCCCGCAATAAAACAAAACTGCACCTTTCAGAGTGGCCTTTTATTGTGGGCAATCTAAGGCACACCTGTGCACTAATCATGGTGTCTAATCAGCATCTTGATATGGCACACCTGTGAGGTGGGATGGATTATCTCAGCAAAGGAGAAGTGCTCACTATCACAGATTTCAACTGGTTTGTGAACAATATTTGAGGGAAATGGTGATATTGTGTATGTGGAAAAAGTTTTAGATCTTTGAGTTCATCTCATACAAAATGGGAGCAAAACCAAAAGTGTTGCATTTATATTTTTGTTGAGTAATAGTTACCTAGATAACGATTTGTTTCACAGTGTAATCTTCACGTGCCTTAACTAAAGCACTCCCTCTGCTGAATCACCTCTAAATTATTTACACATTATTCACTTTGTGTGTTTTTAGGAATCCACTAGCTTAGCGCAGCTACTAGCTCTTAGCCGGTTTAGCATGGCGGCTTCTCCTGTCTCTCCTGCACTTTTCTGCTCTGGGTGTGAAATGTTTAGTTATTCCTCGGCCTCCTTTAGCAGTAATGGTACTTGTAATAAGTGTAGCTTATTCGTAGCTTTGGAGGCCAGGCTGGGCGATTTGGAGACTCGGCTCCGCACCGTGGAAAATTCTACAGCTAGCCAGGCCCCTGTAGTCGGTGCGGACCAAGGTAGCTTAGCCGCCGTTAGTTCCCCCCTGGCAGATCCCGAGCAGCCGGGAAAGCAGGCCGACTGGGTGACTGTGAGAAGGAAGCGTAGTTCTAAACAGAAGCCCTGTGTACACCGCCAACCCGTTCACATTTCTAACCGTTTTTCCCCACTCGACGACACACCGGCCGAGGATCAAACTCTGGTTATTGGCGACTCTGTTTTGAGAAATGTGAAGTTAGCGACACCAGCAACCATAGTCAGTTGTCTTCCGGGGGCCAGAGCAGGCGACATTGAAGGAAATTTGAAACTGCTGGCTAAGGCTAAGCGTAAATTTGGTAAGATTGTAATTCACGTCGGCAGTAATGACACCCGGTTATGCCAATCGGAGGTCACTAAAATTAACATTGAATCGGTGTGTAACTTTGCAAAAACAATGTCGGACTCTGTAGTTTTCTCTGGGCCCCTCCCCAATCGGACCGGGAGTGACATGTTTAGCTGCATGTTCTCCTTGAATTGATGGCTGTCTGAGTGGTGTCCACAAAATGAGGTGGGCTTCATAGATAATTGGCAAAGCTTCTGGGGAAAACCTGGTCTTGTTAGGAGAGACGGCATCCATCCCACTTTGGATGGAGCAGCTCTCATTTCTAGAAATCTGGCCAATTTTCTTAAATCCTCCAAACCATGACTATCCAGGGTTGGGACCAGGAAGCAGAGTTGTAGTCTTACACACCTCTCTGCAGCTTCTCTCCCCCTGCCATCCCCTCATTACCCCATCCCCGTAGAGACGGTGCCTGCTCCCAGACCACCAATAACCAGCAAAAAAACTATTTAAGCATAAAAATTCAAAAAGAAAAAATAATATAGCACCTTCAACTGCACCACAGACTAAAACAGTTAAATGTGGTCTATTAACCATTAGGTCTCTCTCTTCTAAGTCCCTGTTAGTAAATGATATAATAATTGATCAACATATTGATTTATTCTGCCTTACAGAAACCTGGTTACAGCAGGATGAATATGTTAGTTTAAATGAGTCAACACCCCCGAGTCACACTAACTGCCAGAATAGTCGTAGCACGGGCCGAGGCGGAGGATTAGCAGCAATCTTCCATTCCAGCTTATTAATTAATCAAAAACCCAGACAGAGCTTTAATTCATTTGAAAGCTTGACTCTTAGTCTTGTCCATCCAAATTGGAAGTCCCAAAAACCAGTTTTATTTGTTATTATCTATCGTCCACCTGGTCGTTACTGTGAGTTTCTCTGTGAATTTTCAGACCTTTTGTCTGACTTAGTGCTTAGCTCAGATAAGATAATTATAGTGGGCGATTTTAACATCCACACAGATGCTGAGAATGACAGCCTCAAC
The DNA here is from genome assembly GCF_902500255.1 of Thalassophryne amazonica. Lineage (NCBI taxonomy): Eukaryota > Metazoa > Chordata > Actinopteri > Batrachoidiformes > Batrachoididae > Thalassophryne > Thalassophryne amazonica. The sequence continues at coordinate 9,855,734 of NC_047107.1, read as the reverse complement.
ACTGCATTTAGTCTATTATTAGACTCAATTGGCTTTGCTCAAAATGTAAATGAGTCCACCCACCACTTTAATCATATCTTAGATCTTGTTCTGACTTATGGTATGGAAATTGAAGACTTAACAGTATTCCCTGAAAACTCCCTTCTGTCTGATCATTTCTTAATAACATTTACATTTACTCTGATGGACTACCCAGCAGTGGGGAATAAGTTTCATTACACTAGAAGTGTTATATGGCTGGGGGGGCCTGGCTGCCGGTTTGTTTCTGTCTTTTGGTTTTCCTCCCAGGTGGCGTGCATTTGGGACTGAGTGGCTGTGTTGCTGAGGCTTTCAGGACCTCACCCTGATCACCTGCGACTCGTCAGGACTCACAGCTGTGGTGCATCTGGATGGATTGGAACGTGTTGGCATTTAAGACTGGAGTGCACAGTGTGTATTTGCCAGAGACTCGACCTTGTGACCAGACGGGTGAGATCGTCGTCTCGGGAGCCATCTCATCAACAGCGGATGCTGAGAACGTCCAGGTTTGATGCACAGTCTGTGAAAGAGGAGGGGGTGAGGTCTCACGCTCGTCAGCACACTTCCTGAGGTACGTTAGATTTTGTGACTAACAGTTATACAGTCAGTAAATGTGGTGTCCCTCACACCTTATTGTATTGAGCTGTTTGTTAGTCATGTATCAGCTTCCACTGCAGTGGAGTTTTGTGAACTGGATGTTCCATGCCTGCAGGTTGGGAAGCTGATCAGTAATCAAGCCAGGAAGTGTTTGCTGTTTGTACACCTTTAAGTGTTCTGTGTGTAGAGTGTGGACTCACATAATGGTTCCTTCTTTCACAGACTCGGTTGTTGCGGCCACCTGGGGGGTGTCGGCGGGGTCCTTGGGTCCGAAACAGCTTCTGGCTCCGGACCGTTAGCGCTGCTGGGAGCGCACCACGCCAGACCGCACCTTTTTGTTATATTATCACTGTTATGTATTAAATTCAGTTAGCCTTTGTACCGTGCTCTGCTTATTTCATACTGGGTCCTTCAAACGCTGGTCGGTTCTCCGAGCTGCGTCCGACACATAACAAGAAGTCTTTCAGAAAGCGCTGTAACTAGGTTTAAGGATATGATTCCTTCTTTATGTTCTCTAATGCCATATACCAACACAGTGCAGAGTAGCTACCTAAACTCTGTAAGTGAGATAGAGTATCAATCAATCAATCAATCAATTTTTTTTTATATAGCGCCAAATCACAACAAACAGTTGCCCCAAGGCGCCTTATACTGCAAGGCAAGGCCATACAAAAATTATGTAAAACCCCAACGGTCAAAACAACCCCCTGTGAGCAAGCATTTGGCTACAGTGGGAAGGAAAAACTCCCTTTTAACAGGAAGAAACCTCCAGCAGAACCAGGCTCAGGGAGGGGCAGTCTTCTGCTGGGACTTGTTGGGGCTGAGGGAGAGAACCAGGAAAAAGACATGCTGTGGAGGGGAGCAGAGATCAATCACTAATGATTAAATGCAGAGTGGTGCATACAGAGCAAAAGAGAAAGAAACAGTGCATCGTGGGAACCCCCCAGCAGTCTACGTCTATAGCAGCATAACTAAGGGATGGTTCAGGGTCACCTGATCCAGCCCTAACTATAAGATTTAGCAAAAAGGAAAGTTTTAAGCCTAATCTTAAAAGTAGAGAGGGTGTCTGTCTCCCTGATCTGAATTGGGAGCTGGTTCCACAGGAGAGGAGCCTGAAAGCTGAAGGCTCTGCCTCCCATTCTACTCTTACAAACCCTAGGAACTACAAGTAAGCCTGCAGTCTGAGAGCGAAGCGCTCTATTGGGGTGATATGGTACTACGAGGTCCCTAAGATAAGATGGGACCTGATTATTCAAAACCTTATAAGTAGGAAGAAGAATTTTAAATTCTATTCTAGAGTTAACAGGAAGCCAATGAAGAGAGGCCAATATGGGTGAGATATGCTCTCTCCTTCTAGGCCCCGTTAGTACTCTAGCTGCAGCATTTTGAATTAACTGAAGGCTTTTTAGGGAACTTTTAGGACAACCTGATAATAATGAATTACAATAGTCCAGCCTAGAGGAAATAAATGCATGAATTAGTTTTTCAGCATCACTCTGAGACAAGACCTTTCTAATTTTAGAGATATTGCATAAATGCAAAAAAGCAGTCCTACATATTTGTTTAATATGCGCTTTGAATGACATATCCTGATCAAAAATGACTCCAAGATTTCTCACAGTATTACTAGAGGTCAGGGTAATGCCATCCAGAGTAAGGATCTGATTAGACACCATGTTTCTAAGATTTGTGGGGCCAAGTACAATAACTTCAGTTTTATCTGAGTTTAAAAGCAGGAAATTAGAGGTCATCCATGTCTTTATGTCTGTAAGACAATCCTGCAGTTTAGCTAATTGGTGTGTGTCCTCTGGCTTCATGGATAGATAAAGCTGGGTATCATCTGCGTAACAATGAAAATTTAAACAATACCGTCTAATAATACTGCCTAAGGGAAGCATGTATAAAGTGAATAAAATTGGTCCTAGCACAGAACCTTGTGGAACTCCATAATTAACTTTAGTCTGTGAAGAAGATTCCCCATTTACATGAACAAATTGTCACTACACTTTCACAACACTTTTAACAGGAAGAAACCTCCAGCAGAACCAGGCTCAGGGAGGGGCAATCTTCTGCTGGGACTGGTTGGGGCTGAGGGAAGAGAATCAGGAAAAAGACATGCTGTGGAAGAGAGCAGAGATCAATCACTAATGATTAAATGCAGAGTGGTGCATACAGAGCAAAAAGAGGTGAATAAAAAGAAACACTGGGTGCATCAAGGGAACCCCCCCAGCAGCCTAAGTCTATAGCAGCATAACTAAGGGATGGTTCAGGGTCACCTGATCCAGCCCTAACTATAAGCTTTTTCAAAAAGGAAAGTTTTAAGATTAATCTTAAAAGTAGAGAGGGTGTCTGTCTCCCTAATCCGAATTGGGAGCTGGTGTCAGAGGACAGGAGCCTGAAAGCTGAAGGCTCTGCCTCCCATTCTACTCTTACAAACCCTAGGAACTACAAGTAAGCCTGCAGTCTGAGAGCGAAGCGCTCTATTGGGGTGATATGGTACTATGAGGTCCCTAAGATAAGATGGGACCTGATTATTCAAAACCTTATAAGTAAGAAGAAGAATTTTAAATTTATTCTGGAATTAACAGGGAGCCAGTGAAGAGAAGCCAATATGGGTGAAATATGCTGTCTCCTTCTAGTCCCTGTCAGTACTCTAGCTGCAGCATTTTGAGTTAACTGAAGGCTTTTTAGGGAACTTTTAGGACAACCTGATAATAATGAATTACAATAGTCCAGCCTAGAGGAAATAAATGCATGAATTAGTTTTTCAGCATCACTCTGAGACAAGACCTTTCTAATTTTAGAGATATTGCGCAAATGCAAAAAAGCAGTCCTACATATTTGCTTAATATGTGCATTGAAGGACATATCCTGATCAAAAATGACTTCTCACAGTATTACTGGAGGTCAGGGTAATGCCATCCAGACTAAGGATCTGGTTAGACACCATGTTTCTAAGATTTGTGAGGCCAAGTACAATAACTTCAGTTTTATCTGAATTTAAAAGCAGGAAAAATTAGAATAATTTTAATAGAATCTAATCTAAGGAAATTAGATTAGATTAGATAGAACTTTATTAATCACTTGGGAAGACTTCCTCAGGGAAATTGAGGTTTCAGCAGCATTGTATAGCAGCACACAGGGTAAGAAACACACAGAGTATCAAAAGTGAAAGTAAAAAACTATTTGCAAATATAAATACACATATTAGTCCAGGAGCCAAGCAGGTTTTCGGTACCACTTGAGGGGAATAAACAAAACTTTGAATCCAGCCTCAGTATATCATGGCCTACACAAAAATGTATGATAGCCATCCCATGGTGGTAGCTGTAGCCAGGTAGGGGTCAGTGAAGAATTACACAGAGGTCAAACTTTGAAAATGCTCCATTCATGTTAAAAACTGTATCACATTACTTGTCTGGTCATAATGATTTCAAAAAGGTATAGTTTGGACTATCTGTGATGGAATGTTTTGGAGTTATGGGGTAAAAACAGCCAAAATTGTGACAAAGGTCAGTTTCAATTTGTACAGGGGTCAAAAGTTAAAGTTGCTCCAATTTCAGTACAAAATGATGCGAATTGTTGGTTGATTTGTTGGTTGAAATAAAAGGATTATTAAATGGAATAGTTTTGACTGTGCTGAATGTTTGGTCTCCAAGGTAAAAGGTCAAACAAGGTCAATATCTATTGGATTCTATGACATGTGACATATATTGCCCTGTAACATGATAACTAAGCATGACAGATGGTGCAAACTATTCCTTATTAGAACCCTATTAACCAATGATTTGCATCTTTTTTTTTACTGAATTTTAGCAACTTTAACTTTTGACCCTTATGCAAGCTGAAATTGACCTTTGTCACTATTTTTGCTGTTTTTGCCCCATAACTCCAGACCATTCCATCACAGATAGACCAAACTGTACCTTTTTGGAATCGTTATGATCAGACAAGTAATGTGATATAGTTTTTAGCATGATTGGAGCATTTTTAAAGTTTGACCTTTGTGTAATTCTTTATTGACCCCTCCCTGGCTACAGCTACCACCCTGGCCATGATACACTGAAGCTGGATTCTAAGTGTTTATTCTCCTTAAGTGGTACCGATTTGGTCAAAATTGATGAGTGGCTCATGGACTATATATATATACCAGAAATACTGCTCGCTGCTGGTTTTCTGGCTACTACCCGTCCCGTCCTCTGTCTTCCTGTTGTACAACTTCCCCCTGAGTGAGGAGTTGCCAGTCTGATAGCCTGAGGCACAAAGGAGTTTTTCAGTCTATTGGTTCTTTTGATAACATTTCAGTTTTGTTGGAATGGGAATGTTTGGGCATTTCAAATATATTTTTATGCCTCTGCAAAAAAAAAAATGACAGTTCTGTATAGTGTGTGTGTGTGTGTGTGTGTGTGTGTGTGTGTGTGTGTGTGTGTGTGTGTGTGTGTGTGTGTGTGTGTGTGTGTGTGTGTGTGTGTGTGTGTGTGTGTATTTTGGCTGATTACGATAAGACACGTCATTGCACCGAGACTTGAGCCAAACATGGATTTTGTTCTGTTTCTCTCCATCCAGGCTGCAGAAGTGGAGAGGCAGCTGTCTACTCAGGTCCATTCATTACAGGACGATTTCAGGGAGAAGAGTTTGTCTACGAACCAGCACATGACTCGACTGGAGACTCTACAGGCTGAGGTGAGACACCTTTGACTTCACTTTATATCAGGAATGACTGAATTGGGAGTGATTGTATTTTAGAAGTATGAAATTTACTGTAGTTATAGTTCACCTGTTCCAGAGGCAAGCCGCTTCAGATGGCACATGGTCCAGAACTGGTTAGAGGTTTGATGGATGGAGCTCAGTTTGGAGTATACAGTGTTTGGTATATTTCTCCATAGATTGTGTATCCTGGACAAACCCTCCGTGACCTCACCCTCAGGTTTTCCATAGAGACCCAGAAGAGCCGTTTAGAAGCTCAAACATGCTCTGGTTGTCGCCATGCTTTCTTCACCTACGTCTCAGCTATTCCATAAATGTTTTACTGGGTGACCAATGTGGAAGGAATGGAATCTGAACACGCCCCGCCTCAGAGTCACTGAGCAAGCTAAAAGCTAACAGGCTAACCATGGTTTGGGTGTTTTACTAAAGCTTATTCGTATGGACTGGGCAGTGGTTGTCATAACGGATTGTTTTGGTGTGGTAATTAAAGTCATGACCGAATTATTTCCTCAGTAATCTTGTATTAACTGGCCCTAACAGTCCACAAGATACTGATAGCTACTAAAAGTGCGAATGCCATTACCATACAAAATTAAATAACATGAAAATTTCACTCAATGGAACGAGAGTTACGAATGTAACTACGGTTCTATGAATTCCGGATGACCGCCAGAGGGCGGTGCTTTAGCACCTGGATAACTACATGTGCGCAGCACAGAGGTCGAGAATATATACCAACAAAGTCACACCATTGAATGTGACCTGGGTGACGTCACTGGTTGTCTTTATATACCAGACGCACCCAGCGCTCGCTTCTTTTCGGAATGAACTTGCAAGACTCTGAGTGACAAGCAACTCTGGCGGTCATCTGGAATTCATAGAACCGTAGTTACATTCGTAACTCTCGTTCTATTTCATTCCTCCTGACCGCCAGAGGGCGGTGCTTTAGCACCTGGATGACTTAATACCAACAAGGTCACGAAGAGTCACACTCACCTCGCATCAGCAGTGGGGAGTGGAGGCAGACAACACCGCCGAAGTCACCGCAGGAGGAGCGGCCACATTCAGTCTGTAATAGCGGGCGAAGGTACAGGACGAAGCCCACGTAGCAGCAGCACAAATATCACTCAAAGGGACACCTCTCAGTGCAGCCCAGGAGGTGGACACCCCTCTGGTGGAATGGCACGTAACCTTAGGAGGCTGAAGACCTCTGGACCTGTATACTTGTAAAATGGCATCCACGACCCAATGCGAGAGTCGCTGCTTTGAGACAGCACAGCCTCTTTTGTGATCACCGTAACACACAAACAGGGCATCCGTTTTCCTGATCCCGGCAGTCGCACTAATGTACTGCTTCAACATTCGGACAGGACACAGGGAACCTGAAACAGATAATCCTGGATCAGAATGCGGGACATACACAGCCAAGGAAACTGGCTGGTTAACATGAAAAGTTGAAATTCTCTTGGGTAAAAAGGACGGATTAGGCCACAGCGTAACCCCAGATCCGTCAGAATTCCATCGCAAACCGTCCCCAGCGACTGATAGGGCATGGAGCTCTCCCACCCGCTTTGCCGAAGACAGTGCAAGTAGAAAGGCAGTCTTCACTGACACCCATTTAAGATCAGCACTTTCAACTGGTTCGAAAGGGGATAAGCTTAAACCTTCCAGGACTAGAGGAAGATCCCATGAAGGTACGCGTGCAAGCCTTGGAGGCTGCACACGTAGAGCACCTTTCAAAAAACGACACACTAAGAGGTGTGAACCCACTGACCGGCCATCAACGTAGACATGCCGGGCAGAGATTGCAGCAACATAAACCTTCAAGGTAGCGACAGAAAGTCCTTTCTCCAGCAGTTCTTGTAAATATTTGAGGAGAATAGGCACAGGGCAATGCTCCGGGTCTAACTTTTGTTTCTCACACCACCGCGCAAACAGCTTCCATCTGTTGTCATACAAAGCCCTGGTAGAAGCAGCACGTGAATTAAGGATAGTCTGAACAACAGCCTGGTCACAAGAACTTAACAAGGAGTCTGGCCCCTCAACGGCCACACATACAGTTGAAGGCGTTCTGGGTGAGGGTGCCAAATCCTCCCCTGTAGCTGTGACAACAAATCCTTCCTCTCCGGGAGAGCCCAAGGTTCTCCCTTGAGGAGTTTGTAAATCATGGGAAACGAAATCCTCCCAGGCCAGAATGGAGCAACCAGCAGCACCCTGTGGCTGCTCTGATCTATCCTGTGCAGTGTCAACATCAGCAGCGGGAGAGGAGGGAAGGCATAAAGGAGGCAATCCGGCCACGGGTGAGCCAATGCATCCTGCCCCAGCGGGCTGTCTGGTTCCAAGAGGGAGTACCATCGTGGGCAATGTGTCGAGGTGCTTGAAACGAAAAGGTCCACTTCCGCTGCACCATATTTCTGCCAGATCATTTGGACCACAATCGGGTTCAGTCTCCACTCTCCCGGTGGTGTTTTCTGTCTGGAGAGTAAATCCGCTGCGCTGTTCTGTACACCGGGCAGATGAACTGCTCTGACACTCTGAAGGCGAGGCAACGCCCATAAGAGAAGCTTCCGAGTTTCTGCCAATGAGTGATTGGACCTGGTGCCCCCCTGATGGTTTATGTGATAGACTGTTGACGTGTTGACCGACCGGACAAGAACATATCTTCCTCTCAGGGCTGGGAGGAAATGCTTGAGAGCCAGTCGCACAGCGCGAAGCTCCAGCACGTTTATGTGTTGGAGTCTCTCCTGGGGACTCCAGACACCCCTCACCATCCTGTGATTCCACACGGCCCCCCAACCTTTGAGTGATGCATCTGTAACAACCACCTCTCGGTGAGAAGGAACAGAGCCTAGAGGGACACCCTTGCAGATGAAGTCCACATTCCCCCAGGGTTTGAGGTGCAGAAGGCACTGGTTGGAGAGTCGTACAAGCCTGTGCTGATGCAACTTCGAGTTGAGGCCTAGGTTGTTGATCCAAATCTGTAGGGGACGTAAGAACAGAAGTCCCAAAGGTACCACTAGCGACATTGCAGTCAATTTGCCCATCAACCGGAGCAGCAAACCAAAAGGCAGCATCACAGCCCGTTGAATGTGTGAGCCGAGACGAATTACATCGTCCACTCTCTGCGGGGATGGCGATGCAGTCATAGTCAGGGAGTTGATGGCAATGCCGATGAAGGTCGTTTGTTGACTGGGAACAAGAGAACTCTTTGCAAAGTTCACTGTGAGTCCTAAATGAGAGACATGGTTCAGTAGAAGAGCTGTGTCATTGTGCACCTGCTCCTGAGTCGGAGCGCAGACAAGCCAATCGTCTAAGTAGGGTAGGATTCTTAATCCAAGAGCTTGCAGTGGGGCTAGTGCTGCAGCCATACATCTGGTAAATGTACGAGGGGCAAGAGAGAGGCCGAAAGGAAGCACCCTGAACTGGTATGCCTGACCTTCAAAAGCAAAGCGGAGAAACTGCCTGTGATGAGGCACCACTGGCACATGGAAATAGGCGTCTTTTAAGTCGACACTTGTGAACCAGTCTCCTGGTGTGATAGTTTGAAGGACATCTACTGTGCGGAGCATGTGAAACTGCAGCACTTTGATATAACGATTCAGACGTCGGAGATCGAGGTTAGGACGAAAGCCGCCATCCTTCTTTGGAACAATGAAGTAAATTGAATAGAACCCCCTGAGCTGGTCTGATCTGTGAACTGGCTCTATGGCCCCCTTCTCTAGGAGTTCCAAAATCTCCCGTTGTAGGGCAGCAGACTGCACTGAGTTGGAAACAACAGTCATTCTCACCCCATTGAACTTTGGAGGATGACATCTGAACTGAATTCTGTAACCTTCGAACAAGGTTGAAATGACCCATGGGTCTTGAACGTGAGCCTCCCAGTGGCTGAGTTGATTTTGTGAAAAACGGCTGGGGGCCAAACATTGGCAGTTAGACCCGACCACCTCTGCCTCGCATCCCTGAGGCCCTCTGGGCGCAATTACTGGAAGCTCTGCGAAACCGTTCAGTTCTCGGGGGTCTGCCCGTAGGCTCACGAAAGGCAGGCTGCTGGGAGAGCTGGCCCTCAACTGCAAAAGCACGTGCAGCTCTGGGAGTCGGCAGAAGCCTGGATGTAGAGTGAAAAGCTGTAGCATGTCTGACTGGCTGAGGTCTGGAAGACCAGTGTAGGTCAACAAACTGTTGCCGAGATTTACTAGCCTCAACAGCACGCTCTAAAGTTTGTTGGGCCGCAGGTCCAAATACTTGGCCTGGAAGAACTGGCAGTGAACGGAGTGTGCCTCTGCAGGATTCGGAAAGGGGGGACTACGCAAGCCACACCTGACGTCTAGTGATGGTAAGGGTTGACATCAGTCTGCCAAGCACTCTGGACATATAAGCAAAGGTTTGGAGTGAGGCATCACTAAGACTTTGCGTAGCATCATCAACCTCTGCCTCCCTCAAAGACTTTGAGAGGGCAAGGGCTAAATGGGACAGTGAGTTGCCTAGGCGACCGATGCGAGTAGCTATGTCATAGCTTTTGGTGAGGAGGTCATCAGTGACCCTACACTGAGGGCGTGGGCAGCGGGCATCCGGCCGAGCAGCATCAGCTGGAGCCACAACCAGGTTCGCGATAATGCTGTCAATGGCGGGCATACGGTTCAGACCATACTGCGCTGAATCACACATAGAGCTAAGGGCTCTGCAGTCCTGTGATAGATGGGTCAATGATTTGGGGTCCGCCCAACATCGGTGGAGCTCCTCGATATATGGTTGTGAAACTGGAACATTGAACTCAGGCTTCTGAGTGACTTTGAAAAAGGCACTTGAAGCGGTGGTTTCCGCAGGGGGATTGTCGACCCCAAGCCTGGATAAAGCCAACTGAACAGCTTGCTTGACAAAGGATAGTCCAGGTCCAGTTTGCGGCATGGACTCTGCCTCGGAGGTATGAGAGCCCACTAATGAGTGGCTTGGAGAAAGACTCCTCTCATCCTCATCCTCCACACAGTTTATGTCACTTGTCATGTACAAGGAATCAGTTGCAGCAATAGACATGACATCGTCCTCCTGCTGAGTAACTACATTGGTCTGATCAGCCTCATTAGGGACAACAGGAACTGTCACTGCATCCTTAGGCTGTAGATTCAGAAGCAAGGACTTAATCTGAGCAAACTCAGAAGTCAGCGGTTCGACCTTTTCAGCCAAAGCATGGTCATGAGTAACCTTCTTAGCAGAAGGGGCTCCTGCATGTGGGCGTTTACGGCGCTTTGGGTCCTTCCTGGGGCTGGAGGCCAAAGTCGCACTAGATATTCCACTTTCCAATGCCGCAAGTCTAGCAGATCTCTCTGCCAGTGGCATGCTGGCACAATTAAGGCAGGCATCGCCAGTCAGGGCTTCCCTCAGGTGTCCGATCCCAAGACAGGAGGGGCAAAACATATGTCCATCATCTGGGCTCAAGGGAGCCAAACAGGTACTACAGCCATGCAACAAAGGCCCTGTCAACATTGTGGACTGCGTGCAGATGGCTAACGCAAGCCCTGATGGTTACAAATGGAAAGACAAAGCGTGAATCACACGCAGTGTAAATAGTAACACGAGGCACAGAGCGTGAAGCACTCACAACCGTCGGCTTGACACGAGGCACGGAGCGTGAAGCACTCGCAGACTCGACACGAGGCACGGAGCGAGAAGCACTCCAGCCGCAGACTCGGCACGAGGCACGGAGCTTGAAACACTCACAGTGTAAAAGCTAATACAAGGCCCGGAGCGTGAAACACTCACAGCCACAGTAATAACACGATGCACACAGCCGAAAAAACTCACAGCCCAAGTGCTAAGTCACTTAGAGCAACGAAGACAACACTAGCTGCTAGCGGAGCTGTTAAACTTAGCAAATGGCGGCAGTGCAAACAAAGTACTTCAAGGAGTGGAAAACACTCACGGCAAGCCCAACACAGTACACTATACTGGTTCTGATACACACACTACCACGTAGTTAACGGGGTTAGCGACACAACTAAACAAATAGCCAGCTTTCATCGAAACAACACAGCTAATGTGCACAGAGGAAAATATCCAGCAGGGCAGCGGCAAGGCGCGCACCCGGCGATTAGGAAGGTGTACTCACGACAGGCGTCAAAGAATAGAAAAAACGGTGAAGCCGTGTCTTGCACCCTCTGGAGGACGTGTGCAGTGCACGTAGCTCCAACCGAAGGTGGGTTGCGAGGCTACAAGCGAGAGCGGCAATTGCAGCTAAATGCGTTCTCAACCTCTAAGAATGCGAGAATGTAGAAAAGAAGCAAGCACTGGGTGCGTCTGGTATATAAAGACAACCAGTGACGTCACCCAGGTCACATTCAATGGTGTGACTTTGTTGGTAGATATTCTCGACCTCTGTGCTGCGCACATGTAGTTATCCAGGTGCTAAAGCACCGCCCTCTGGCGGTCAGGAGGAATGAAATAGAACACTGGAGCGCAGACAACTTAGATTAGATTTGGATCACAAGGAGAATTAGCCACACAGCAACACATATTATTACAGTCAGTGGCAGTTCTTGGTACGGGCGATGCGGGCCACCGCCCAGGGCACCATTTATGGGGGGAGTGGTACTGTGGGCACAATCACTTTAAAAAAAAAATCATCTCCACTGCAAAATGGTTTTCTTGTCAGTGTGTGTAGAATTGTCAAATTGGCGCCCCCTGCAGGCGGCTGCTGGGACCCCTGTTTGCTGTCTGAGAGAAGCAGTGGGTGAAAGAAAGGGGAGGGGTGCGCGGGGGACAGTTCACCTCTGAGTTTCTCTGGTCAACTCCAGTCGATCGCATGAATAGAGAGTGAGAGAGCAGCCGGTCAGAGAGAGGTTTATTCAGACCCCTCCAGCAGCTTTTTTTTTTTTTTTTTTTTAAAGTGACTAGCGAGAAATCTTGCGACTTTTCCTGGTGTTATTGGAAACTTATTTGAAAACATGTATTTCTCCTTAATGAGCAGCAGCTGCTTCCATGGGAGTGGGTCCCTCCCTCATCCAAAAGCACTCACAGTAGTGTGTCTTGAGAGATTGGCAACATGATGAGTCAAAAAAAAAAAAATGGTCACGTGACTCATGGTGCCATCTTGGTTCCAAAATAGCGTTTGCTATTAATCTGTCTGCATGTAAATTCAGCTATTTTATTTATTTATTTGCTGAAAATGCCAGGTTGCTGTGCATTTGGAGGCAGAAATAGACACAATGAGGGCTTCAAGATGAAACGATTCCCTTCAGATCTGAAAAGAAGAAAAATTTTGGAAAATAAAGTCAGCCGTGTGGGATGGAAGAGACTTCATTGTCAAAGCTTTGCGAGGTTAATTTATTGTTCAGTCCCATGTACAGTAAAACTCACCAAAATCATCATCGTATAAACTGGATATTCACAGTCACCGGACAAAAAAGTCCCAACACCATAAATAACAGATTTTGTATAACGGATTTTCATTCACATTGGATAAAATGTTCAGTCTGATCACAATGTATTTCCATTAAAAACCCAGACCAGTCTGGACGTGCACAGTAACAGAGGTACAAATTAAAGTTCAGCTCTGACACTCGCCGATTTGAGTAAAGTGGGACCTGAGTAATTTCTGTGATTAAAAGCCCGGCCGTTTATTTTTTCACACTGTACGCAGACTCGGGCCTGCAACTTGACGTGCACCTGTTAAATCAGACACAACAGCCTGTGATTTGACACTTTTCTTCGTCTGCCATCATATTTTAATAGTTTTTGCAGTGCGCACGCTGATTACAAGCGGATCAGAAATGTCCTCAACTTTACAGCACGGAGTCGGTAGAAATAGGAAATTGAACAGCTTACCTTTGAATTGGAGGTGATGACTGTAGAAAGAAAAGCTTGTTGAGGGTCACATTAATCCATAATAATGCATAATCCAGCAGTGGAGAACTTTAATACTGTCACACATGTCATTGCTTGACACAGAGTTACAGAGCTGCAGAAGCATACATCAGGCTTTAAATTAATGAAATAAGTCATCATAAATTGTACATTAATGTAAACTTGATAGCTTCACTATGTTTATATTTATTTTGATAGCACCTGTACCTGGATGTGTTGCTGTATGTGGTTAAATGATTTTGAATGAATGAATGAATGAATGAATGAATTTATTTGGCACACAAACTCAACAGTAACAAAAAACTGATACACAAGACAATTCCACCATGACATGTGTGACCAAAAGGAGGTGAGCAGAAGCAAAGCTTATAAACGCCCACCCCTTATATACATACAAACATACATATATACTTACTTTACATAATTATTGTATGGCCTTGCCTTACAATATAAAGCGCCTTGGGGCAACTGTTTGTTGTGATTTGGCGCTATATAAAAAAATTGATTGATTGATTGATATATACTCATTACCAACCCCCAGAGCAAGCAAACAGGCGACAGCGGTAAGGAAAAACTCCCTCTGATGTATTGAGGAAGAAACCTCAAGCAGACCAGACCCTAAGGGGTGACCCTCTGCTTGGGCCATGCTACAACATTTAATACAACACAAACTCAAGTCCCGTCATCATAAACATCTCTAGTGTAGATACATACATATATACACATACCTACATACATATGCAATGCGTGTGATTTTATACTACATATTTACAAGATAGAAAAACAAAGTGCACACAACTAAACAATGATCAACAAAACACCCTAACCCTCAACATCCTTCCTCCTCCTTATACCTAGAAAAAAACCATGTGACTATACCGCTGCTTAAACTGGTTCATGCTTGGACATTGCTTGAGCTCCACCCTCAATCTGTTCCACATCCTCACTCCGCAAAGAGAAATACAAAAACCTTTTAATGTTGTACGTGCCCTTTGATGTTTTAAGTTAAACTCCCCCCTCAGATTATAATCCCCTACTCTATTAAAGAACATGTTTTTAATATTTCCAGGAAGTAAATTGTTTATTGCTTTATACACAATTTGTACTGTTTGAAAATGAACCAGATCAGGAAATTTTAAAATTTTTGATTTTAAGAATAGTGAATTTGTGTGGTCTCTATAACCAGTATTATGAATTATTCTTATAGCTCTTTTCTGCAGTATGAATAATGGTTGTGTTGTACATTTATGATTATTGCCCCAGACCTCTGCACAATAGTGTAAATATGGTAAGATCAGTGAGCAATAGAGAATGCGGAGTGAGTTGTGGTCCAGAATGTATTCAACTTTGTTCAGAACTGAAATGCTTCTTGACAGTTTGCTCTGTATATGTTTTATATGAGACTTCCAGTTTATTTTATCATCAATTATCATCCCAAGAAACATAGTTTCATATACTCTTTCAATATCCACCAACACCCCTGTACTTGTAACTGTATATACACATATTTTCCATTTTAAAAAACATTGAAAACATAAAATGTTCATTCAGTAGTTCAGCGCAGTTGGAAGCAAAATGGTGCCATGTTATGAGTTGACGCTGCTCTCTCAGTAGGAGGCCGCAGTCTCGTTTGAACCCTCTGTGATATCGTGGGATTTGACCACTTACGGGGGAGATAGAGCAAGATCCGGGCACCCCAGCTCTAATGGCAGGGGGGATGGAATTAGTGCAATGAAGTCATCTTGGTTAGAGATGCACCGATCCCGATACCAGTATCAGGTATCGGCCTGATCCCATATTCCTTTACCATACTTGTACTCATAAAACATCTCCGATACTCCATGACCTGATTCTGTTTTCCCAGCAGTGTGATGTCAACCTCTCAATGTGGGATTTTCACGCACACAATTTCTGGACTATAAGCCACTACTTTTTTCATACGTTTTGAACACTGTGGCTTAAACAATGATGCAGTTAATTTATGTTTTTTACAGGCTTTCATGTGTAGCATCAGGAAGAATATAATATGTGTTTTAGGATATTTGGAATTATCACTTGTGGATAATTTTTCCTCAAATACTGGGGGCACCACCTATGACTGAATGATATTATAACAAGGTTATAATATCGAAGATTTTAGGGTCAGTCGATAGGAAATATTAAAATCAGTCTCTAATCTTACAGTCGCAAGTTCTACATGTTAAGTCTGACCCCCTCTGTAAAACATACAAAATCACAGACAATGTCACACGTTTAAGATATTTATTTAACTCAGGCAGGAGTTAAATAACAGGACATATCACAGTAAGCACTCTGAGGATGATGAATTTCACTGAGCAATTATTGTATGATGTTCAGATAATTTGGTTTAGTTGCGGGAGTTTAAGAATGAATTCCATCTTAATCATCAGGAAATTTACTTTGGTATTTATTAACGTGAGATAGTTAGTGACGGTGATTAAAATAAAGCCACTCTGTTTTTTTTTATCTCACACCGTAGCCCGGTCTTACTTGGATGCTGTGCAGATCAGTCTCCGTAGGTCATGTGCTGGGAATCGTCTCATTTCAGTCGATGATCCGTCCATCACACAGCTGCTTCAGGGACCTTGACAAAGAGACTCTGCCGGTCACCCCGCCCGGTTTCGTTGCTTACCGGGGACGCTTTCCGTTGTTAGGCTGTGACTTGCGCGGCGGTTCAAATTGCTGTTGACGTCTCAGCTGACTTGGACGTTTTTATCTCTGCAGCCCTTGTAGTCTTGGATCGTCAGAATAAAGGCTTGAGTGTCTTTATTTTTCTATTTGCCAAAACAAAAATTCGTCTTTCGTCGTCATCTTTGGAAGCCGGATCAAATCACAAAACTCGAAACAAAAATAGTTGACTTTGTAAGAAAAATGTTTGCGAGATGAATTTGGAGTTCAAGAAGAAAAAAGTTTTAATTTGAAAAATCACAAAAGGAAGTTAAATGCGCCTGCGCATTTAACTTTACAAAAGTTGAGCAAAAGTTATCTGTAGAAAAAGGAAAAAGTAATGTCTTGTTGACACGCACAAAGAAGAAATAAGTTTACACAGCACGTGATTACATACAAAGGGTCATAAAAAAAATTTGGATGGCTAGGCAGCGTCTCGAGACCCAAGAAGAGAGAGCTGGAGGAAGAGAGAAGAGGAAGCAGAGCAAGAGAGTGATTCCCCGGAGGCGCCTGCTTTTAAAGGATTAAAAGCTCCACTCCCAAGAATTCTGTGTACTGTCGTTTTCTTCTTCGTTCCTTTGTCTAGTTTTATAATAAATCAGCGTCTGTTATTCTTAAATTCCCACTTACAAACCAAGCAAGTCCTGTATTGCAAAACTCTAGTAAACAAGGTCCTTAGAGATATCACACACACGATTATATATGAAAAACCACATTAGATAAACTTTCTGCAATCTATGATCAGAGTACAAAGCAACAGATATATCAATTTCATGTGTGAGGTTAAACGATCACGTTTGTTTCCTTTTCGTCTTTTTTTTTCTTCTTACAGCAGCAAACTACACTTTTTAAAGGTGCTTAAACTTTATAATTAGTTACATGCCCTTCCCCACTTTGTCCAGCAGGGGTCACTTTTGGTTCACGGACTGGAAGGGACTAGGTTTTGGATTTCATTGTAAAATGTTGTATTTTTCAATTCTGCATCGATTTGAACCAGACAAACTGCAGTGTGATTCCCAAGTTGATTGCAGTTCGTCTGTGGTACGATTTTACTTGAATCTTGTTGTAAAGACAGAGTTTAGACTTTGGGGGAAAAGTAGGTGTTTCTGGGGTCTGTGTTTTTTAGATGAGAAAGGAGTTGGCACATCTGGTTTCAGGCTGACGAGATTCACAGCTCCGTGAGGAATGCACTTTAGAAAATCTTAAATCCAGTTAGTGGTGGGGGTTGATGACAGTTGGCCATCCTGTGCTATGGTCAGGAAAGCCTCCTTTTGGCAACTTGATATTTCCCAGATCTTTAACTATCTTTGAAAAAAATTTTACGGCTTTTTATTAATGCAAACTTAGGAGGTTGTTGAATGGTGGATGCAGGCTTCTCGTTACACATTTAATTCACTTATAAGTTGAAATATGTCTGTCAATGCTGTCCACTGATCGGCTAAAAGCTGCTGTCCATCATGCAGAATAAATTCACACACACAGTAAATAAAAAGTCTTACCTGTTCGTTTCAGTGGAATTCATCATCATAAGATCTTGAAGAAAAATAATCCACACAAAACCTCCTGAGTATGGAAAACGACATCTGAAAATACTTTAATTCTTCATGTGGCTGAAAGAAGTTCCTGTGATACCGCACTTTGCGTCAGTTCCTCCATCAGAACTCAGATCACGGTTTCACCAGCGGAGATTGTCCATCAAGTTGGTGAGTTTCAGCCCTTTGTGTGGATGTTCAGGCCAAAGGGAGACCGGCTGGGGCACTACAGGTGTAGTCCATTTGCGGAAACTCTGTGGCGCTGTGTTTGGAACCTCCGCTTGCCTCCACAAGCCACAATTTGGGAAAGAAGTTGAGTCACTGCTCCCTGTTAACGGCTCATTTACCATAGGCTTCAGGCTATTCTGTCTGAACGCAAGGTAATTATCCCATGATCCACAAAGAAGAAATAAAATAATGTTACTCCGTTTTGCCTCAGCGTGTCACGGAAATGCCGCACAACACTGTAGACCACAGTGTGCGTGTGCACGCACACCGTAGTCAGCAAAATTACATGTTCCATCTTTGGAGAAAAAACCATTTACGGTTTGTATTTGTGTATGTTACCTGTACGTATTTAATTAAAAGTTAAAAAAAACAGTGTGGAGAGTGAAAGGCTGTTTAGCTCAGTGTCACACATTGTAGATAAAAACAGAAACAGTCTCATAGCTGATAACACAGAGAAGCTTCTTTTCATTAAAAAGAATCTGCCCTCACATTTTCAAAAAAGGCTTTTAGTCCTCACAGACGTAAGTAAAGTTAATGATGGACAGTTTCAGTTCAGTTCCTGGTGTTTTATATTATGTAGTACTGAAGTCCACAGGTTACATTTAAGTGAGATGTCTGGCACTGTCATGTCTGTTAAGAGACACACAATTAATGTTAAGGGCCACTTCACGCATAGTACGAATACGTATAATAATAATAATAATAATAAGAGGAAGAAGAATAACTCAGGACGACTCACAGCAGAACAGCTCGTATGAGTGAATCACAAAAACATCGAGCCAACGGGCAGGCATGCACGATGCTTCTGCACAGTGCGAGCAGCTGCGCGATGTATTATCACATTGCTGCTGTGAAGAAAAATAAATAAAAAATACAAAAAATACATGCTGCGACAGTTTCATGAACACTGTGCGAGCTGCGCTGCTGTGAAAATAAAAAAAATAAAAAATACATGCCACCTACGGTATTCAAATCTGCACTTTTCAAAAGCTCTGATTGCCAGTCAGAAACGCTACCATCGCTGTCCTGTAAAAGGTGTAGGAAAATTAAATGCCTGATATCAAGAAGGACATGGACATATTAAAAAAATAAAACCACACACCATATAAAAACACCGCATTTTACTGAATCCCTCTTATCAAGCGAACAATACAAGGATGGTGATGGTCTAGTTGTTAAGGTGTTGGGCTTGAGTCCAGAAGATCATGGATTCAAATCCCCGCCTGACTGGAAAATCACTAAGGGCCCCTGTGCAAGGCCTTTAATCCCCTATTGCTCCCGGTGTGTAGTGAGCGCCTTGTGTGGCAGCACCCTGACATCGGGGTGAATGTGAGGCATAATTGTAAAGCACTTTGAGCATCTGATACAGATGGAAAAGTGCTATATAAATGCAGCCCATGATCTGTCTGTTCCTCTGTAGATGACCCATGGTCACAGACATACATTCATGAAATGACATGAATGAGAAGCAGGGCGCTCTTATCATGTCCACATCTGCTGGCGGCATGTCCTGGCCAACACGCATGTCTTGTGGATGATGTGCTGCAGGACAGACACCACGTCATGTGGAACAGAGCTCACATGGGTGGCATGACATTCAGATCACCCGCTGCGTGTTATGGTCCAGTCCGGATCACCCGGGGTAGCCTGATAATGTGCGCGGCGTGCACACGCTCGCTGCAGCCCATTGCAACAGTGATATGTGTTTTTATGTATGTCCACATGATGACAGCAAGCAGACACGCACATCACAGTGAACAGTTGTTAGTTCATGTCCATCCAAACACGGTACGTGTTCCCCACCCATGACGTCCAGAA